>NC_134180.1:3757086-4369808 GCF_964188355.1 Buteo buteo
AACCTTCCCACAAAACAAATTTCTTCTCATCCCTAGATCAGACCTTACCTTCTCGGGTGTCACCTGGGCCTGGGATGGCTCCATGGCCATATGGACACAGCTCCTGGAAGGCAACTGGAAGAAAGCAGAAAAGTGAGATATGCTTACAAGTGCTTTTACTCACAGAAGCTGAAATGTGCTTTGGAGGCTTCTAGAGCAGGGCTGAGAGCTAGACAGCTCACTGCCCATGGGAGGCCACAAAACCCTGGCTGGCTGGAAAACACCTGCGCTTGCCTTGGATCTGGAGGCACTGAGATGCTTTTGCCTTATCTAAAACCCTGCAGAGAACTGAGAGCAGGTCCAAAGCAGAAATAAGCCTGACTGTGGTTGCTGGAGTCCCTGGGAATACTGCAGTCCAGTAAGAGCTACTAGGTTTCAAAGCAGTAGTCTCCAGATGGAGGAGCCCACTTTGCTGGACGGCTTACATTGCTGGTTGTCTTGCCTTACCTGCACACCTTCCCCACACTCTGCGCGTGTTGGAGACACACGCAGCCATCTCTTCCATGGAGCACACCTACCGTTTCCTTCCTGCGGGCACAGCTCACAGGGGTCTCCCCAGCCTTCTCCTGGCATCTTGCTGCAGCAACACCGAGCCTTGGTTGTGTTGAAGGCCTTGGGGACAGAGCACTTTCCATTGTCAAAGCGAGTGAAGCAGAAACTCTGGCGAGTGTCTGTAGGAGGGTGGGGAAATGCACAGGTCATTGCAGACATCCAGGATGGTTATGCTCCCCTCCCCACCGCGATGAGCTGCACTCACCAAAGCACCGTCGGCCGTTATCAGACAGCACAAAGCCTGGAGGGCAGACACACTGGAAGCTGCCGGGGGTATTGGTGCATGTCCCAAAGAGGCAGATGTTGGGCTCTTCTTCACACTCGTTGATATCTGGGAGCACCAGGGATGTATTACTTACAGAGCAGCCAAAAGTTACTCCTTTCCTTATTGCATTAAAACCACCTGAAGCTGTGATGTCAGGGGAGCTCTGATGCCTGCAGGACATCACCCTGGCCCTAACCCTTAACCGACCCTCAGGGCAAATGGGACAATGAAGAGGCCAGGGCACAGCAAAACCACCGAGCCTCCTCCGTCATGGGAGCAGGCCTTGCCTTGCTCTGTGTCCAATTGCTTTCAAGAAGATATTTGGGGATGGTCATGCATGCCCCAGCCCACTCAGGAAGAATATGGTTGTTCTGGGAATAGTCCAAGATGTCCACATGCTGTGCTGGAAATGGAGGAGGCAGAGAGGCAACATTACCGATGCAGTTGTCGTTCTGCACCTCATACCCAGGGGGGCAGATACAACGGAAGGAGCCCTCCAGGTTCTGGCAGGTGCCTGGGGAGCAGGTCCCAGGCAGGCTCACGCACTCGTTGATGTCTGCAGGAGAGGGGAAATAACCAGTGATAGTGTCTGTGCTCAGCTCAGAGGGCTTGGGTGCAGGGTACCTTACTGCACCCAGGCCCTACCTTACTGCACCCTACTTTGCCCAAAAGATGCAAGGGAAGCAGAGAAGATATTTTCCAGAATGCTCTACCTTGTGCACCCTGGGAACATGGACTCAGCCCTGCAGGACGTGGTGCTGCAGGAGGCAGGGTGGTGGACACAAGTAACCAGAGTCCAACGTGCCTGCCTGCCTGCCCCCAGAGTCCCTGCCTGCAGGATAGTTGCCAAGGCATCCCTGGTACAACTCTGCATGCTTTAGGGACATGGACAGGACAACATTTCTCCTTGCTGCCTGCGGGTCTCAGCACATGGAAAAGGACTGGGTTGACTGTTCCCTGCATTGCTGGAAGGGAGATGCAGGCATAGTGGGGGCCAGTCCAGCTCTCCATGGGCAGTCAAATGACCAGGCTTTGGCTCCAGAGGACTTGGGGCCTTGTGAGCAGTTCTGGAGAGTCCACTGCTCAGTTGCCTCTGATGAGACGAGCGTGGGGACCACGTCTCATAGCACCGCACAGTGCCAGCCACACCAACATACAGCTCAACCCACTGAGAAGGGCCAGCCTCCTGCCCAGACACTCACCTACGCAGTTCTTCCCATCAGGGGTCCGGTCATACCCCTCTTGACACAGGCACTGGAAGGAACCGATGCTGTTGATGCACTGGCCGTTTCGACACACCTGCCCCACCAGGGATGAACACTCATCAATGTCTGTGGGAGGAAAATGATAAGCACAACGGGAAGAGATATGCACAGCGTGTGAGTGTCAGTGTGCCACCTTAGCCAGCCCTACACCTCTGACACATACAACTATGCCTACAGCCACTGCCAGGTGACACCCAGAGGTCACTTTTACAGCCACTGCCAGGTGACACCCAGAGCTGACCCCCTGTATGCCACTGTGTGACACCCCATGCCCTACAGCCATTGCCACATTGATCCCGATCAGTAATCCATGCGGTCAGGGTTTCGTGCAACTCACCCATGCAGTCGTTATTGTGTGTTAGCTCAAAGCCAGGGAAGCAGAGGCAGTTGTAGGAGCCAACTGTGTTCTTGCAGGTCCCGTTTCCACAGGGCTGTCGGTCACATTCATCAATGTCTGCAGAGAGAAGGTCACAGCTGATTCAGGGGCTGAGTGAGCTAAAAGCCACTGTCTTGGGTGTGCAGACAGGGTCCAGGCAGCTGCACAACACCCCTGTAGCTTGCAGGGGCAGCCTGGGATCGAAAGGACACAGTGGCCCTTGGCTGTCCTTGGCACTACCCAGCGGGTGCTGGAGAGAGCTCACGTCCATCCCGATCCATGATTCACATGGCAGGGCTGTGCCAGTCACACTGACCCATGCACATGGTCTGCTCCCCCGTGGCCTTGAAGCCGTTGTGGCAGATGCAGACGTAGCTGCCCTCGGTGTCAACGCAGTCCCCGTGGCTGCAGACGTTGGGGATCTCCTGGCATTCGTTGCGACCTAAAGCAAAGCAAAGTGGGCACTAGTGAGCGGAAGGGATGGACCAAACGGGAAGAGCCAAGGCACTGGCCTTCTGCAGACCCCTGCCTGCTGGTGGGAAGCTGTGTCTGTGAGCAGCAGCACAGCAGGACAGGGTCTTGGTTTTCTGAGAGGTGGCTTCACAGAGAACAAGATTTATGCACTGTGATCTCTAAAAAAAATAAATTTAATTGGAGAAAATGGCCTGACTAAAGCTGTACTTCACAGTGACCTTCTCTCATCCCTCAGGAGCCCAGAATCCCTGGGAATTGTTCCCAAAGTACAGTTATGCCATAATCACAGCACAGCCAGATCATAGTCCCCAGGCTTGACAAAAGACCAGGAACCCATGCACGGGACTGGCATGTCCTTCATCCTGTCCTTCCTTGGGTCCACACATGGTGGTCTGCAAAACCATCTGAGGAGCCTAGGCAGGGGTGTCAGCGCCTCGCACACGTGTCTCTGGAATAGGTAGCAAAGAGCTCCCATCTTACCCACGCAGGCTCCGCTAGGCGACAGCTTGTATCCAGTTGAGCATTCGCACCTGTAACTGCCCGGGATGTTGATGCAGTCGGCGTTGCGCTGGCAGAGGTTCTCCCCACTGCTGCACTCATCGATGTCTGTGGAAGGAGAGCAGTGCAAAGCTGGACTCTGCAGAGTGCCAGGCACTCACCAGGCACCATCATCCTGGTAGGGCTGGAGTGGCTGAGTGGAGTCAACTGAATTTTAACCCTTGGTTTGCTCCGATCAGGGTCAATTTTCAACCTTTTTCTATTGCTTTGCAAAAAAATAATGGGAATTTTAGTTACAACTCAAAACTTTGAAACACTCACATTTGCAAACTTTTTCTAAAAAAAACCAAAAAAACAGAGGAAGGAAAAACCAGACAGGAACATGAATGGAAATCAGCAATTTTTGTCCAAGCATTGATGTGAAAAATGAAGAAGATTTCAAGAAGGCTGAGAACATGTACACTCTGTCCATGTCTGCTGACAGCCCTCACCCTGGTGCTCCATGAGGTGGGGAGATGCTAGTCCCACGCTGAGAACCCCCACCCTCCTGGGCACCCTTGGCAGCGTTGCCCCGGCTGCCCCGTTACCTTCGCAGATGAGCAGGATGTTGTTGTAGCTGAATCCAATGGGACACTCGCACCTGAAGCTGCCGATTTGGTTGATGCAGACACCGTTCGTGCAGATAGCAGGGATCTCACTGCACTCATCAATATCTGCACACAGACAACATCTCTCAGCTTCCCAGGAAGGCAGCAGGGAGGAAAGCATCCCCCATAGCTGGGAGACTGCTGCCTTTGTTCATTCTAAAAAGAAGACTAGCAGGAAAGGGCCACCAGAAAAACAGTGGAGGAACTTTTGGAGGATTGATACTGGATTTTGCAGATCATGCCAGGCTAGGACCGCTCTGCAGAGGTCTGGGTACACAGCAGAGTCACACAAGACTCCAAGTTGTAGGAACCATGGGATTGCTGGCAGAGCCTGCACAGCACACGTTGGGAGGGATCCTACCCAGGACATCCACCTTGTTTTCTCTGAGTGTGTCTCTGCAGTAACATGGACACTTGCTTAGGCTCTGGGACCAGGCTGCAAATGGGAAGTCCAGGGGGTCACTGAAATACTGAGAGGGCTCCAGGGTCCCTGACTCTGTCGCTGTGCCCAGCACAATCTACCACCAGCCCTGCCAGCCCTGCAGCCTTGCACTGATACACTCTTCCACTTTCTTCCTGTGGGCAGAAGATTAATTCATCTCCTTCTTCTTCAGTCCTCTGGCTGGCACTGCCAAGGCCAGGTGAAGCAATGGTTAACTAATCTGTTTGTCTCACAAACTACCAGCGAGTCCATCTTTCAAGACTGCAAAACATCTGTAGAGGCCCACAAATCGTAGGACTTTCAACAGTAGCTCTGGCTTTCCATCTACCAAAGCACAAACCTGAAACCTTGGCTCTCAGCAGTGCCCTGCTGCTGTAGGGCCGGTGCTGCCGGCAGTGTGAGCACCAGGGCTATCACAGGTCTGGATCTACCGAGCCACTGGCCACTGTCTGTGGTCACTGGCCACCTGTCTCTCCAGCTGGGACAGAAACCAAGGCACAATTGCGAATGTGGGGGGGTCCGAGCAGCCCAGCCACTCAGGAGATAAGCTTGAAGGCTTGGCCAGCTGCTTGGAGCCGTATCTGCCCACCTCTTTTCCTTGTCTCTCCTCTGCTCAGGGCTTAATTTACTAAGGGAGGGGAAAGGAACAAGCTCACAAGCACTGTGGGATGAAAGCAGAGGGGCAGAGAGCAGACCTGGCTCCACAGGGCATGGGAGCTCTACTCACCGATCGGCTTTCCTGTGTGGATGTCGATGATAAACCCGGGGGCCTGGTTCCCACACAGGATCTGGTACTCAGCTGGAAGAGGAACACCGAGGTCATGGCCATGCCCAGTGGGCAGAGTGGGGTGCAGCCAGGGACGAGAGGGATAAGGGCCAACTACGGCTGGAGTGAGCAGAGAGGGGGTCTGGCAGGAGGGGATCTGCACGCTGCTTGGCCAGGAGTTGCAGGGCCCGGCACATGGGGAACCCAAGAACAGGTATGGCATCAGGCAAAGGGCTTACATGTGCATACACACCACATAAAAGGCATGCACACACATTTCATCTGTGTGCCTCGGATGCAGGTACAGACTCACTTCTCCATGCAGTGCACGGCCAGCACTCCCCTCTGCAACGCTGCCACCCACACCTAGCCTGCCCACGCAGCCCACACATCGTCTCTCCACAGATATTGTCGCAGTCCCCTGTGTCCTTCTAGTGCAATGCATGTCCCCATAGCGCTGACCCACAGGCGCTGCCTGCCAGACATGATGCTCTCCCTTCTCCCCTCTATTTTGTTAGTGTTTGTGCCTCAAAGTGCATGGGATTGCCAGAAAAGTGAGGGGGCATCCACAGTATCAAGATGCTCTTCCAGAAAGGTTGACTTACGGCTGGCTGGTGTGGGACAGGGCTCGCATGGCTTGTTCCAGGCCTTGCCAATGTTGTAGGAGCAGCAGCACATCTTCTTGGTCATGTTGAAGGACAGCTCGTTCTCACACGTGTCGTTGTAGTTGCGATAGCACACGCTCTTCCTCATGTCTGCAAAGGCAGCCCAGACAGCGTCTCGTGCCAGCGCCACGAATGGGTGTTGCCAGCCCCAGGGCACTCATTGCTGGGGATGTGCCACCCTGTCCTTTTCTGGTGCTCAGGGACTGCAGGTGACACACAGGGGAGCCCAGCAAAGCAGCTGCAGTGATGGGCTGAAGCCCTGCTCCGGTGAGAGCATTGGGTCCTGCCCCATAGCAGGCAGTGGCAATGCTCTGCTGGGTCTCTCACCACCCCGTACCAGCCGCTCTCCCTATAACTGCTGGCAGGGTGAGCGTCAGCCCCTCTGGCACTGGCAACATGTGTGGCATAGGGGCAGGGATGCGGTGAGGCACTGGTGAACTCGGGCATCCTGAGTCCCAGCCCCCTGCTCTCAGCATTTCTGCTCCATCCGCCCAGCCACGTTGCCCACCCCGTGCTGCTCACAGCACAAGTCAGGGGTCACGCACAGGCAGGGCACTGCCAGACCCCTTCCCGGAGATTCGGACCATGGCATACCCATGCAGTTGTTTCCTCCATTGACTTGCATGTATTCAGGGGGGCACACGCAGGTGTAGTTGCCAAGGGTGTTGTAGCAGGTCCCAGGGCCACAGATCCCAATGTGAGCAGAGCACTCATCAATATCTGCCGAATAAAGGAGATTGGAGGTCAAAGCACTGGGCACAGGTAGAGAAGGGCCTGACATGGGGTTGAGGGTAGGCTTGGCACAAGGTATGGATGGGCCTCACACAGGGACCAGGCTGGCCTGGCACTGGGAAAGGGGACAGGGTTTGTGATGAGGATGGGAAGTCTGGAAGAAAAAGTGGAAGGGATGCTGCCAACCACTCCTAGGGCAGCCCAGATACACGCACAACTCTGTTGCACACACATGCACACATGCATGCACATACGTGTGCCGCACGCGCCAGGCACACAGACAAGCACAGGCACCACGGTGCAGCTACCTTCACAGATGCGTGTGTCCTCATTGAGGTAGTAGCCAAGGGGGCACTCACACTGGAAGCTGCCAAAAGTGTTCACGCAGTTGCCGCCCTGGCAGAGGCCTGGCAGCTCCTGGCACTCGTCGATATCTGAGGAGGGAGAGCAGCCGGGAGGTGTTCGCTGCCTGCCAGACCAGCCCAGGCAGTGCCTTCACCCCGGCATCCCCGGCAGTTTCATCCCACCACCTTCAGCCCAAGCGGCTCGGCCAGGTGGCCGGAGCACATTCGAGGAAAGCACACACTTGCTGTTTATCGTTTGGTGGTCAGGGGCTCGGTGGGCACCCAGCCAGCCCAGTGCTACGGCTGGGGTCCCCCAGCACCCAAGTCCCTGGTGAGAGGGCATGGGGCCGGGTCGGCTTACCTTCCAGGATGACAGTGATGGGGTTGGGCCGGAAACCTTCTCCTCCAGGGCACAAGGTCTTGTACTCAGCTGCGGAAAAAGTCAGTCAGGGGGATCCTGAGCTGAGCGGGCTCCCATGAAACAGGAGGGGTAGGGAGAACCAGGAGAAACCCAGGAGAAATAGGCCATGAGGATGGTGACAGTGGTCCAGATGGAACAGCCTGACTCCCATCGCATGCCGAGCCAACTTAGCCACACTGTCTCTGCCTGCTCACCCTTGAATGGGGTTATTCCACATCCACTGCCCTCCCCCAGCCTACTGGACTAGGAATGAAGGATCCCAATCTGGATCACCCAAGCACAACCAGCCTGGTCTCACCCACCCCACTTCACCTGTCCCCTGCTCTGGTCCACCTGCCTAGCCCTGCACTGACACAACAGGGTTGCTTTCTTCTCCCTCAGCTTCCCTTGCTCCATTGTGATGATGGCATATCCTGGAGCCAGCGCCCAGCCTGAGTTGAGAAGCCATAGGGAAGCAGCCTCTTTTCTTTGCTCTGCTCTGTGCTGCCCATCTGGCCTGAGCCCAAGTTCACCCCAGACATTTTCCCAACTCACTCGTGTTGGCTGGAGGACAAAGCTCGCAGGGGTTGCCCCATGCCCGACCCAGTGAGCAGCAGCAGGATGCCCGAGTGACCCCAACTCCAATTTCTGCGCTGCAGGAGATCCCCCCATCTCCTCGATCCTGAGTGTCCAGGAAGCAGTTCCCAACACGGGTATCTGTACAAAGACAGCAGTGGGTGAGCAAAGCCTCTCCAGTAAAGACTTGTGTGGACAGGAGGAATAGCACTATTGCCTCAAGGAGTAGGGAGGGGGTAAGGCCCCAGTCCTGTCCCAGATGTCCACACTGTTAGCTACCTGTGTTGTAGTAAACCACATCCAGACTGTCCTTGCAGCTCATGACTTTGGGAACCCTTCAAGAATAAAGTGTGCCCAGCTTGTCTGGTAAAAACCACGCTGGAGGTCATAGCATGGTGGCCTGTCTTCAGTACGCCTAGGGAGCATGACCCAACTAATGCTACCAGTAAACCAGGGCCTTTCAAGAAACAAACACTTAAGAATAGCTCCAGAGCTGCCCAGGAATAACATTGCTTCAAGCAGGAGAGCACCCACACTGGTGACATGAGGTGGGCCAGGCTTAACAGGAGGTAGGTACTCTTCTGCTGCTGCAGGGTTAAGCCCATCATGGACAGCCAGGTATTTAGCAGGGCAGATAGTGGTCAGCCACTCCAGGCTCTGGTAGTGGCCAGTTCCAGCTATGTGGGACCAACAAGAAGGACCACCAAGGTCTTGGATGGAAGGTGTGCTCTCCACACAGGTCCCCACTCACCCACACAGCCCACACCAGTGGGGTTCAGCTCGAAGTCCTGCGGACAGTTGCACAGGTAGCTGCCAGGGGTGTTGACGCACAGGCCATTGATACAGTTCACAGGGTCTGCACATTCATTGATGTCTGAAAGGATGGAAAGATGAACACTGTAAAAAAAAGATGAAGACTGCCACAGAAACCACAGCCCCAGCCCTAAGCTCTGTACTGTGTGTTCAGGGTGTAATCCCATGACCATGGTGTTTCTAAGGCTTTTCATGTGGTGGCAGGCAAAGCCCTTCTAGAAACAGACCTTGCCTTGTCCTACCTCACACCACCCTGCCCAGAGTCAGAAGAAAGGAGCAGAACCACACTAAGCTTTCCCTCCTATCCACTGAAGGCCCACCTTCCAGCAGCATCGGGGCCTTGCCAAGAGCAAAGACACATCACCACATCACCCAGGGACACTTAATTGGCTTTAGGCTGCTAGTGCCACTCCCTGTCATGGTTGGGGGAAGCGCACACCAGCAGATCACAGAGCAGTGATCCTCATCCAACAGCCCTGTGAAAGTCCTTATACCTGTGCAGTTGCCTCCACTCCTGTCCAGTTCATAGCCATCGTCACAGGCGCAGCGGAACATCCCGGGCAGGTTCTGGCAGGTCCCAAAGACACAGATATTCTGGAAGGTGCATTCATCAATGTCTGCAAAACAAGGAGAGCTGGGTACTGAGGATCTGGTAGAGTGAGGGCCAGGACAGGCCTCTCCTGCTCCCATCTCAAAGCAGAGCTACAGCCCAGCTGTGGGTAACACATCTCAGGATGGTTCTATTGCCAGGGGGTACCATCTCCTAGGTGAGCAGGACCAGGCATTCTCTGTGTATGCCCTATCCCCTCATCCCTGTTTTGCTGATTGTCCACATCTTGCATGGATCCTTGGCTTAGCCCAGCCTCTCTGCAGGCTGGGGGCCAACTCCTGTAAGTGGAAAAGCTGGCACCTCAGGAGCCTTGCACCACTCCCTGATGGTGGGTCTTGCTTAATAATGGCTCAGGTGGTGACAAGTGCAGTGGAGAGACCAAGGCCAGAAAGGACGTGGACACTGGATCTCCTGGAGCAGCAGTCAAAACTCTGGGCACTTACCCTGGCAGGCCTTGCTGTCCTCTGTGGGATTGAAGCCCATCTCGCACTCACAGCGGTAACCCCCAGGTGCGTTGAGACACTGTCCATTCTCACACAGGTTCACGTTGTCCGCACACTCGTCCACATCTAGAGAGAGTCAAGCATGAGACTGACGTGGTGTCCACCCGAAGATGGAAGCTTCCCCCAGCTTGCCCAGAAAATTCCCACAAGCTTGTTCCCACCCTTCTGCTGGGAGGCTGCTAGAAGGGGGCTGCAACACTTCTTATTGCCTTGATCCTCCCCAAACACCTGCTGAGAAGAAGGTGGATCTCTGCTGAAGGTATCTGAGCAGGCTGTGGTGCAGGGCAGGCTGCAGTGGCTTTTGGGGGACATCTGGTTTGGGGAACTCCAGACACAGGCAGCCAGGTCCTGAGCCAGGCTGGTGGTTAAGAGGGGGTGACTCCATGTCCCAGCAGGATGCCCAAGCCACGTTCCTGCTGCCAATTGAGTCTACGGGCCTCACCTGAGCAGGAGAAGCCGTCCCCGTTGAAGCCTTCTCGGCAGGCGCATCGGTAGGAGCCTGGTGTGTTGACGCAGTTGGCGTTCAGGTTGCACTTGTGCTCTTCGGTTGCACACTCATCCAGATCTGGGCAGGGAGAACACCCTTGTCACTGTTTTGCCTCTGGCCTTTCCTCTAAGCCTGGGCAGCTAGCGTAGGGCCCAGGGGGTGCACAAATGGCCCAGGAGACTGCAGCCTCCAGGCACTTGGAGCACTCATGAGGCTCCAACACATCTCTGTGAGCCTCTATGGCCATGAGACACTCCCCTGGTAGTGCTGACACAGACAATATGGCAGTGAGACACTTTCACACACACATACACACGTTCCCATTACCTCCCCAGTTCAGACACACGTATCCACACACATATCCTTACATCCCTCCATACACACCACACACATGCCAGTAAGTCCCTGCATGCATAGACACACACCATACACACGCCAACACATCCCTACACATCTCCCACATCTGCGTATCCGTGCATACATACCACACCATGCCCCAACCTGTCACCACGCAGCCACATTGCTGATCTATGACATTCATCCACACTCATCTCAATACCATGTCCACACACTCCACATCCCACAAATACATGCCCTTGCTCCCACACTGATGGCTTCACAGACACGGTTGCAGGGCCTAACAGTGCAACACCCGTATGCCCACACCTAGAGTCACCCTCTGTCACACACCCACATCTCTCCACACGTCCATAAATCCTCATGCAGGGCTCCTGGGGCTCAAGAGCATTTTAAGTGCAGGTGTCAGCTCACCCCAGCCTTCACAGGTGCCCACAGAACACCTAGACACATGAACACCCTCTCCTGGGATGAGAACTCACCGTTGCACTTCAGCCCGTCTCCAAGCCAGCCTGTGCGACACTTGCATTTGAAGCTCCCAGGCACGTTGATGCAGGAGGCGTGCATGTCGCAGTTGTGAGCCCCGATCTCACATTCATCAATGTCTGCAGGAAGGAAGGACATCAGAGCTGACACAGCTCAGCTCTCCCAGGAGAGGAGGGGGCAGCCGGGTACAATCCTGCTAACGAGTCTGGACTGACTCCTGGGAGTCTGGACCCCAGGGGACGGGAACAAGGTGCTTTGGGGAACAGGCTGCCTGGAGTTGTACCCTTGAGCTGAGGAGCTGATCTGTGCTCACCCCTGGAAGAGGCAGGAAGGGCAGACCCCTGGTTTGGCTATAAACTAGGAAAGTGTCAATTCCTGCCTGCAGCTTGCCTTTGTGGCAATCTCTGCCTGCCCAGGAGGGGCTCCCAGCTCACAACCACATCCCTAGGTGTCCACAGCATCCCCCAGGACAGGGATGGTGTTCTCTCCACAGCAGCTGCAGGAGGCGTTTGTGAGGGCTCCCACCAGCACCCCTAGCTCCAGGTCTGGTGAGTCCCCACCTGTGCAGCCTGTGGTTCCCTTCTTGACAAAGTAGCCGAGCTGGCAGTGACAGATGAAGGAGCCCTTCGTGTTTTCACACTCGCCGTGCAGGCAGATATTAGGGTTGAGATCACATTCATTCACATCTGCAGGAGAAAAAGGACTTGCTTGGAACACCACAAGAACCATGACATGACTCTGAGGCAACCCTCTGTATCCCTTCCTCCGTCCAACAGCAGCCTTGCGATGCAGTGCTGGCACGTGCCCAGGGCACAGCCGTGTCCTCACCAATACAGGTCTTCATGTCCAGGGATGCCATGAAGCCATCGAAGCAGAGGCAGCGGTACTCGCCCGGGATGTTAGTACACTGCCCACCGTCACAGATGTCTGGATTATCCTCACATTCATCAATATCTAGAGAGAGGAGACCATTGCCAAAGTAAAGACGTTAGAGCCAGTGAAAAAGATATTGTGGGAGAAGAAAGGGCAAGAGGGAGTCACAGGAGGGGCTTTGCTCCAAATCATGTAGTTACAGGACTCTGAGGCCTGTAATGAGGGGCTGGACATTGCAGTGCAAAGCAAAAACATCTGTCCAGGGAAATCATCTCTCTGGAAGTTACTTAAAAATGAGACCCCCTCACCCTGAAGCCAACACTATGGCTGACTGGCAATGGATGCAGAAGTCCCTGGGGCTGCATCTACAAGAGACAAGCTGACTGCTCACCTGCACATGATCTCTTGTCTGGCATCAATGCGTAGCCTTCGCTGCAGCTGCATTCATAGCTGCCCTCCGAGTTGGAGCAGTGTGTGTCACAGCCGCCGTTGGTTATGGTGCACTCATCGATGTCTGGAGGAGAAGAGAAAGGTCAGGCAGCTGCTTGGGTCGAGGGCAGGGATACGTGCCTTGCAGCATTGCTGCTCAGACACAGTGCCAGTACACAGAGACAGGGTGGGAGGGGTGCTGAAGAGGAAACAAAGCTCCCCCAGGTAGAAGAAAGCACCTCTTGCCTTCTCTGCCAACCACTTGCAGCTCACAGTAGTTTCACAGCTGATGACAGCCCCTTACCAGTAGTGCCCATCTCGCTGTAGCTCAACCAGGAGGCTCCCCCCTTGCCTTACCCACAGACACCGCACTGAGCATTATAAGAGGTGTGAGGCCAGGAGGGTTCTGGATGTGTACTGGGGTCTTGGCATGGCTATTTGGCAAAAGGGAGCACTCACCGACACAGCCCTGCCTGTCCAGTGTGGCCTGGAAGCCCGAATCACAGGCGCACTGGTAGGTACCAATGACGTTGATGCAGCGTCCGTTGCGACACAGGTTGTCACTAAGGGAGCATTCGTTGATATCTGCAGTGGGAAGAACAATTTGAGCAGCCAGCCGTGTTGACACCACGTTGTGCATCATTTGGTATGCATTCCTGGGTACCCCCGCCTACTGCCGTCTCCCAGTTGCATCTGTCATTGCCCCATTAGTCAGTCGACAGTGAGCAGCAGGTAGACAACAGACATCATAAATGCAATGAAACCCTGGGTGTGACCTTAGTCCTTCCTGGATGAGTGTGTTCTACCCACACATGGGATTGGAAGGAGAGATTCATGTGCCCAGCATGAGATCCAAGTCTCCCTGTATCATTACCCTTGAACAGGCTTTGGTCATAACATAGCTTTCCATCATCTCACCTATGCAAGTGTTCCCTTCAGAAGTCAGCTCATGTCCAGGTGGGCAGATGCATTCAAAGCTGCCATCTGTGTTCATGCAGATCCCACCACGGCAGAGCAGTGGGTCCCGCTCACACTCATTGATATCTGCAGAGAATGACATGAAATGCGGTGGATTGTTCCCTTTGGTTGGGTTTTCCAGACAACGGGGATAATGGGGTGGTACTGGTGCCATGCGCCACAGTCCCATCACCAGGATATATCCCAAAACAGAGGAGTTCACAAAATTGACAGGGCAGCAAATCCAGGGCTTGGGTGAGTCCAGTGGACTTACGGTTGAAGTACGCATTTTGGGAAATCACAATTCTTGCCTTGAGGTCAGTAGAACGTAAAGTGTAACATCAGGAGGAAAGAAGTGATTAGCTTTGTGCAGATTAGCCAGCAAGGTCTGGAAGGATAGTTCCTAGCTCACACCCCACCCATCTTAGTACATTTTCACAAGTCCCATCAGCAGAGGGAGAGCTCGTTGGAAGACGTGTAGTTTGTTTGATAGAAGACTAACAGACAGGCTTTCTTGGTAACAGCCTTCAGAGGAGTTACAGTATCACGCACAGGGCTAGGAAATAGTCTGTACATTTCTGAAAAAAATCACATATGGACAAAGGGATTGAATTTACTAGGAACTGGAGAAAATCCTGAAATAGATTAAACTGGTGTGAGAGAGATGTGATCCAGCCAAAGATGAAACCAGGCTGCTGGCATTAAAAATGGAAAAAGAAAAAAAAAAAAAGTGATAGAAAAGTTTATAAATTCCAGACTAAAAAACCCAAACAAGAGAAACTACAGGAGTGGTGTACTGGTGATGGTTGGAAACAAAAACCAACAGAAGGAGGAGATGAAGCACAGCAAGCATCAAAACTGGGAAGCCTTGTTATCGTTTCATTATCCATGGCCTCTGGAGAAAGCTCTTTGTGATCTACTCTGATATTGTACAGGGTAACAGTCTTTGTAATACTTGTGGTGTTTCACAGTGCAAGTTATGCTCTTTGGAAGGGCAAGTGCTGGTTGAATGTGATCCTCTAACTTTGGAAACAGGAGTCTGAGAATGAGGTTCTCTATTTTGGTCCCAGAATAGATTCAAAAGATTTTGCATTCTTGCATGCCCCTACAATTGACCCAAGATGTCCTGCACTGACAACAAGAGAGCAAAAAAGGGGAAGCCTCCTTGGTACTGCTCAGAGGATTCGTCTGTCCACAGTTGTACTCTGAGAAATGTGCATTCAGAATACAAAGCCATTGGGTGTAACATAAATGAACTAAGGGAGCTAAAAAAATGCCCCCAAGAACGCCTTAGTGACAGCAGACAAAGAGAGTGATATCAGATATATTTAAAGAACCCATTTCTTCTCGTATGTTTCTTTTACTGATCCCAACCTTGTCATTAAGAATGGAATCCTTCACCTTACTTGAATAAAACACTCTGATGAGATTTTCAGCTTATCTACAGCTAAAGTGGCCTGGAATACATCTGACAATGGGGTGACGGGCCCCTATCAAACAGTCCTGCAGGACCCATGCCTCTGGTTCTCCATGGTGGGAGAGTGTTCTTAATGAATTGCAGGATGCAGGTTCAGTGCTGATGTTGTCTACTGCCAGGGGCTGGCAAGAATTCCTCCCTCATGAGGCTGAAGCCAAGTTCATTTGCCAAACACAGATGGGAAGAAGTTAATCCTTGACCACGGGAAATGCCGTAGTGTCACAACACCCTTTGGGGTGAAATGACTCAATCCCCTGTCACCCAGAAAAAAGGATAAGGTGGAATTGTGCAGATAATAGCATTTAAAAAAAAAAAAAAAAAAAAAAGAACAATGAAACACAACATTCTTATATAAAGATAGCAGAAATCTCATTACTGCAAGAAGTCAGCAGGCCATCAGTGGGGACTGTGATGTTCTCGGTATCTCACAAATGGAGGAGGAGAAGGAGGAAGATGATCAGTGTGAGCTGTGGTAACTCATGCTACAAATTGTATGGAAAAGACAGAAAACCATTCCAGTGGCAGGGCGGTGATATATTTTAAAGAATCCAGAGAATCAAATATGAAAAATAAATAAATGGTATTGAATCATGCCACAGATTGAAGTGGTTTGAAAGTCCAAGCCAAAGCAGAAAGAGCAGAATATTAAGGCTAGGTCAGTCAGACAAGTTAGTCTGGCTAGACAGACGAGAAGAGGAACATGGTATGCCAGGAATTAGAGGACAGCAACAGTCTGGCTGACTTGTTGGAGACGAACTGAGGTACTGAGGTCATTGATGGGATTTTTTAAGCTACAAACAAGAATTATTAAATTGAAAACAGATGAGAATCTGACAGAATAAAAACAAGCATTGGCCAGATGGGAGGAGCTGTAAAGAATTATCTGAGGATAAAGGATGATTAAATGGGCAGGTGAAAGGGAGCCCTTAACAATTATAACTGGAAATAGGGTGGGGTAGAAGAATGCCGATGGTCTACCAGACCTTCTCATGAAGGACTTGGTCTGTGCAGATATTTGGGGAACTGGACAGGGGCCTGATTAGTGGTTGAAGCTGGTACAAAATTGCTGCAGATCCCAAGGAAAGGTGCAGAAACAGCAACAGTTGATTAGGTGTCACATAAAAGTGAGACCAAGTTGAGAGTCATTTTAGAAAAGATTCAGTGGAAAGAAGCCCCCCCAAAATTGGATGAATCGGCAAGATTCAGAGCTAGAAGAGACACAAGTTATCAAACGGTGAACCTCTTGCTGAGCAAGGTATATCTCTGTGTTCTCATGCCAGCGGAGGCATTTGATTTAATGGCACATGGCTGTAGGATGTGCAATGACAGCAGGAGGCCAAGCAGTGCTATAAAGACCAAAGCTTAATATGTCTCCTAATACAGGAGTGGAAATAATAGGTCTACTAATCTCAGCAGCGGTCTAATGATGATATAACTGACAGCTACTTGCAAGGAACATATATTACCTAGAAAAGGGACCAAGCTACATGTAATCGGATTAAAATGACTGATGTGGAATGTGAGACATCATTTAGGGCAGGTAGATGAGCCAAGGAAAGAAGATAACTGTGGTGGCATGGATAGAGTACCACACAAAAAGATTTGCAAGTTGAGAAACATTCTGCAATGGTGTTTGAAAATACATGGTTTAATGTAAGGGTTGAACATATGCTATTAATAATGTCTGGAGATGGGTGTACATTTAGAGTGTGGATATGTAAATAATCAGTGGCAGAATAAATAATAGATGGGTAAGACAAGGCTGAAAGAAGTAGGAGATCAGACGTCACACAAAGGAAACAGCCAAGTGTGTATGAGAATTGGAGCTCACAACCATCGAGTTCAAGCTGCCGGCCTGGCAGAGCTCCACTGTGTACTAGCCAATCCCCAGTATAAAGGTTGCCGTCTCCCTATATAGCAGGAATGAAAACACCAGTCATGGATCCTGTCCCAGCTCCGTGGCAATGCCAGGCTCAAGCTCCAGCTGCTGGTGGCTGAAACAAGAGGAAAGGTTAGTGGCCAAGGTTTGGTGCAAGGGAAAGTCCAAGTGAAGGAAGAGTACAAAATGAAGGAGAATGAACATTGTACAAGTACACGAACGAGTACAAGGTGAAAAAGGAAATACAAGGCTTTAGCCTTATGTAAAAAAGGAAGGCAACATTGCACTGCAACTACAGGAAAATGTCCTTTGGGTGTAGCAAGCAGGAAAGGGATGGGAAAGAACTTGAGAAAAACTGGTCGGTGGCCCCATGGGCTCCCAGCGTGGGCTGCCCTGTGGGGTCCCACAGCTGAGGTGACCGTGACCAGGAGGTGGCAGGGCAGGACCAACGATGGTCCTGCCATCCTTCCACAGCAGGAAGAGCCCAGGATGCTCGCCTGGGCCTGGCATTATACCCAGAGTCCTCCCTGATGCTGGCCTGGGCTGCCAGTCTCCTTCCCCAGCTCATGGGACACCACCAGCCTAGGTGCTGGCCTCTGGTCCAGGAGGTCCTCAGAAATAGAGGTCTCTGAGGGAAGGCTCCCACTTTTGGCCCCAAGTCTGGCAACATTTTGACAGTCTGTCCTTGCTCTGCATGGTGCAGAGTCCTGGGGCACTGCTAGCAGAGACAGCATGGTGCCTGTCAGCGATGGACTATTGGCCAACATAAGGCACAAGATCCACGCAGGAGGCAGAGGCTACAGCTCTGCCTCTTTGCCCTCCTTCTCTGGAGGGAGCTGGGGTTCAAGCCAAGCCTTGCTGGGGACATGGCCTCTCCCTTTATGTCCTCCAGCTTAGAGAGCCTGCGCTGTGTCTCATGAACCCCTTGACTTCACTTTGCACATGCTTTGCTGTCCTCCCAGGGATACATCTATGGCGCGCTCAGCTACACACGCAGCATTCCTCTCTCTACACATGCTGCCCTTCAGCCCAGTTCTGCCTTTGCAATCAAAGCAAGGCAGAAGACTCACTACCTTGGGGAGAGCAGAGGCTGCCAGGGCTCTCTGCAGCACAGGGACTCCCACAACTCCCCCAGAGGGCAATGAAGAGATTTCGCTTGACACCAGGGAGCAGAGAGCCAGACAGGTAGCCGGACAGCCAGATGCACAGAGAGCAGCTTGGCACAAAGCCCTCTGTCAGATCTGGCACCAGCTATTTTCTTCCCTGTCACCAGAGTCAGGGTGCTGCCCTGCCCCAGAGAAAAGTCCTTACCCATGCAGTTCTTCATCATCATGAAGCCACTCTCGTAGCCTTCGAAGCACTCGCACTCGAAGCTGCCCGGCGTGTTGACACAGGTGCCATGGCCACACAGGTCTGGTGAGATGCGGCACTCATCGATGTCTGTGGGGATGAAGACCAGCTAGTGGGGGCAGGACAGACTACAAGCACCACTACAGCTGGCACTGGGCTGCCTGTACTGCACACCAAATTCAATGAACAAGGACTGGCAAGTCTGACCCAGCAGACCAAGGAACTCCTTTTCCTGAAGGGAGAGACAGCAGTTAAGCTTTCTCTCTAGTACAGGACTGATCCTTCATCCCACGAGCAGGAGGAGCCTTCTTCTGCTCATGGTCCTGCCCTTGGCTTCTCAGCATGTCCCCAAGATAACTGCCATGACTCCTCTGGGTACCACCATCATGCTAAACACCCCACAAAGCAGGCAAGGCAGCAAGATGGGCAAGAGAGATCTGGAGGGGGGGGCTACTCTTCCCTTACCTGTGCAGTTCCTTTCCTCAGCATCCAAAGCAAAGCCATTGCCACAGAGACACCTGAAGCTGCCAATGGTGTTTCGGCAGGTCCCATGAGTGCAGAGGCCAGAGAAGACCTTACATTCATTTACATCTGTGGGTGAAGGCAGAACAGCAGTGTTTCAGGGAGGGGATGTCTGCAATGAACCTAGGGTCCCAGGGCAGGCAGCACGTTCCTTGGCCTGTAGCTGAGATGGGCTGAGCACAGCCCACGATCAGCAGCTCCCTTCTTTCTTCTCACCTTTGTAGAAGGGCCTTCCTGAAAGCACATCTCCACGGTTGGCAAAGCCAGGTCCCCTTGGGCAGATGGCCTTGTACTCGCTGGAGCCGATCTTGGGACATTCTTCACAATCGATGCCCCAGGCTGAGCCCACAGAACAGCAGCACATGTCGATCCGGTACTTGCCCGGCAGAGGCTCCGTGCACTCATCTTCATCCCACTTCATGTAGCACTGTTCCACACGCACGTCTGGTGAGAGAACAGAGCTGAGCCCTTGTCTTCAGCACCTAACCTCTGGTAAAACCAGAGATATCATTTTCTGTGACATAGTTATCAAGATTCCTAGAACAACTTTGGCTGAGGCATCCTCCAAACAATGCCCAGGTCTGGGCCATTTGGATGATGTCACTTTGTTTGGGATGCTATGAGGGATGTAATAGTATGGACATGGCCAGCCTGTGACTGTTGGCAACAGGGCCAGAGAATGGACCTTCCGTGGAGTAGTTAGTAGTGCAGATGGCCCTATGATGGGCACAGGTTTGTCACTGTGTGCCCAGAAAGCAGCCAGGAGTTGTTTTAGGACTGCTGGGCTGTGTCATTAACCAGTCAGGTTATCTATTTGGCTACCCCTGAAGTCCACCCGAGGAGAACGATTGCATTACTGGACCTGGGGACATGAAGTTATGGCAGCCTTGCCTGGGTTAGGCTGATGGGTTTGGCAGCCCTGACGAGGTACGACGTGCCATCACTCAATTCCCAAGACTGCTGCATGGAGGGTAGGGGGTGGTGGGACCTCTGAACAGAAGCCAGGATCTGGATGAGATGAGGTGTCCTTACCCACACATGTCCTAGCAGTGCCGTCAAGGGTCAGTCCTTCTGGACACTCGCACCGGAAGGAGCCAGCCGTGTTCACACAGCGCCCATTTGGGCAGACACCAGGGAAGACCTCGCACTCATTCACATCTGGTGGCACAAAAGCAAGAGCCAGGCATGAGAGTGGCACGTGGCCAAGCCCAGTATGGCCTTGAGGAGCTCCTGGAGGAGGCGGAAGGAGCCCGGAGCTGCCCGCCGGTCTAAAACTGGCAACCTGTCGCAATGAAAACCACATGCTCCACGCGCAGCCACAGCCATGCCCAGACACTTCTGCAAGGAGGCTGCATTACCAAGCCTTGTCAGAGACAGACTGGGTGGTCCTGTTGCACACATCCATAGCTGGCACAGCACTGACAGAGCAGCACCAGGACTCACAAACTTGAGTACTGCTGATGGAGCAGCTAAACCTGAAAACCCATTTCCAGGCACATGAATGACAAGAAAATCAGCAGCAGTAGTCAGCATGGATTGACCAAGGGGAAGTCATGGTTGATGAGCTTGATAAAATTCCGTGATGAAATGACTGGCCTGGTAGGCGAGGGAGGAGTGGTGGATATTGTCTACTTAGCTTTCAGTAAGGCCTTTGGCACTGTCTCCCATAAGATCCTCACAGACAAGCTGTTGATGTACACGCTGGTTGAGCAGACAATGGGTAGATTGAAAATTGGCTAAATGGCTGGGCCCAGAGAGTGGTGTTCAGTGGCACAAAGTCTAGTTGGAGGCCAGCAACTAGCAGCATACCCCAGGGGTCAATATTGCGTCTGATCCTGTTTAACATCTTCATGAGTTATCTGGATGATGGGGTAAAGCATATCCTCAGCAAATTTGCTGATGATACAAAACTGGGAGGAGTGGCTGATACACCAGAAGGTCACGCTGCCATCCAGAGGGACCTTAGCAGGCTGGAGAAACGGGCTGCCAGGAACATCATGCAGTTCAACAAGGAGAAGTGTAAGGTCCTGCACCTGGGGAGGATCAATCCCATGCATCACTACATGCTGGAGGTCACCCAGCTGGAAAACAGCTTGGCAGAAAAGGACCTGGGGGTCCGGATAAACACCAAGTTGAACATGAGGCAGCAATGTGCCTTTGCTGGAAAGAAGGCTAATGGTATCCTGGGTTGTATTAGGAGTGTGTGAGAGACTGAAAGAGTTAAGGTCTCAAACATTGTGGTGGGGCAAGTTCTGCTTAACTACGAACTGTGAATAACCAGGAAACCTGCCTAGAAAGGAACCCCAGGTGAAAAGAAGCTGATCAGCCCCCGTCAGTAACAGGACCAGGAGGGTGTGCCAGAGGGTGCACAGCTCCCTGTTCTGATGTGCTGTTCTGATATGCTGAGCAGGACAGGTCACCATGCATGGCCAAAGAGCACGTCTGCAGGAAAGGGGAAGTCACTCACCAAATGACTCCCAAGCCCAAAGGCTCACAAACTGATCATGACACCTAATTAGCCTAATGAGCTCGAGTGCCTGCCCAAAGGAGGGGCAAAGATGATAAAAAGACACAAACTGAAGCCCCATGTGCGCAAGCCCACTGGAACTGGATCCCTCAGCTGACTGGACCAATGCTGGACCCAGGACCAGTGAAATCTTTCTCTCTTCCTTTTTCTCTCTCTGTCTTCTTCTCTCTTTCCTTTTCCTTATCCATAATCCCTACACCTCATCCCTTTAAGACATAAAACCATTGACCAAGTCTGGGACTAAGAGTGGATCCAGCTGCCCCTGGGCTCCTCTCTGAGAAGGAGTCTAGAAAGCAAGGGGGTCTGCTCTGAACCTCATGACTCAACAGGAGAGATCTCCTTCTTCCCTGAATTGATGTATATGGTTACCATGGATTACACAGCTTACGGAGGTAGTCTCATGCCAATTCCTGTTGTGAGAAACCCCACCATCTACTGTTATCCCTCCCAAGTTCAGTTTGCTTCTGTCATGAATAAAATATTTAACTGATCGTTTGGTGTTGTTTCACCTTAATTTAGCCCGAGGGAATTTCAAATTCAACATGACTCCCTGGTCTGTCCAGCCCAGGTCATGACAAGAGTGTTGCCAGCAGGTTGAGGGAGGTGATCCTTCCCCTCTACTCAGCACTGATGAGGCCACAACTGGAGTACTGTGTCCAGTTCTGGGGTCCTCAGTACGAGAGACAGATGGACATACTGGAGAGAGTCCAACAAAGGGCCAGAAAGTGTAGGTCCCCCACCAGAATCAAAGACGCAGGATAGCAACAAATAAACAATGACCACGTTCCCAATAAAAAAAGACTGCAGCACTTTACCTTCACATGTGACCCCCTTCATCCTAGCATATCCCCGGGGACAGGCAGTATCTGCAAGAAAACAGAGGAATGTCAGCAAAGAAATGGGCTGCCTCCTGCCTTCCTGATCTCTGTGCCAAGCAGAGCCTTACCGATCTCACAGCGCTCGCAGGGGCTGCCCCACGCTGCTCCCAGCGTAGCGCAGCACTCCGATTTCAGCGTGGCCCCGTTGATGTTCACCTCGCAACGCCCATCCTGGATGTTCAGCCAGCATGTCCCTTTCATGCTGTCTGTAGGGGCAAAAACAAGGTGTGAGTGAAGAGCTGCTCCTTGATGGAAGTTCTCAGCTTCATGGAAGCCAGACTGCCACGAGAAGCAGCTAGGAGAAACTATCCCTGAGCTGCAGTATGACTATTGCTCTCTGGCATCACTTTATCTTTTAGGCTGTGGGGCCAAGCACTTTGCAACACAGACACAAACTGTGCTGGTGCCCAGAGCCCTGTCTCACAGCTGTGCTGTGGAGCAGTATTTCTATGCTCTGATACAACTGCTATCGTGGCAGTTCTGTGTCCTGCCCTTTTCCTAGTCCAAGCCTGCTCCTATTCTGGGTAGAAACAGTCCTTTCTCTCCAGCTGCCCCTGTGAAGCCTTGCAAGGCCCTGACTATCTAGAAGTGGGAAGTGGGTACCTTCTCATCGTCCTGATGAGAAGGGATCTACTTCATCTTGATGTGCCTTAATGTCAGCATGCTACAAACCCATCTGGTGAGTGAGAACCCACCATCCTGATGCCCTGCAGGATCCCCTGAGACCCCATGTCTGTGCTTTGTCTTGCTGCAGCACAGTTGGGGATTTCTGTGTCTGACACACTGCTCAGAGCACTGCCTGAGGTTGCAGCTTTTCAGGCTCCCTGGATGCATAAGAAAGATGTTAATTTTTACCAACAACCAAGGAAACACTAGGTGAGAGAGAGAGGCCTCAAAGGATCCCCATCCCTAAGGCAGGAGCATGGGACTTGCTTCAGATGAACAACAAGGGGTGATGATGGGCGCTGCTGATATCAGAGCTGCCTGTAGAAGGCCACATCCTTACCCACGCAGATGGTGCCACTGGGGTCCAGCTTGCTGCCAGGGGAGCACTCGCAAGCAAAGGAGCCAGCATTGTTCCTGCAGACACCGTTCACACAAGGGTTAGAGGTGCACTCATTGATGTCTGTGGGAAGAAAGGGACTGTCATTGTAGTAAGTGCCGTGGGACCCAGTTTTCTGGGCCAGAGACTGGGGGAGATCAGAAGCAAAGAATGTGAAGAAAGCGGTTTTTCAGCTGTTCAGAGGATCACCAGTCCAGACCATAGGAGTCCTGCACGTACAACTCAAGTATGTACCATCTCAAGGGGGACGGGCACTGACAGCAGACACCAGGAAATTAGTGAGCTTCTTCAGGATTGAGGGAATGGATGGATTGAGGGTGGTTGGTGCAACTACTGGGGAATGATGGACTCAGTCACTCAGGGCTGCTCCTGGCTAAGATGGGAGCAGCCACAGTGCTGAATATGGCCTTCGTGTACCTGTCTGAACCAGATGCGAGGCTACACAGCATTTGCCATTTTTCACCTTCTTTACAGAAAATAACTTTTTTTCTCTAAATAGACATTTATGTGCAAAGTGCCAGTTCTCAAATGTTTGAGGACTTTGTGGTCAGGAAACAATTTCCCCCACTCCAAACTGTAAGCTTTCAATCAAACCCCCCAAACTTGCAATTTTGGTCAGGTTTTAGCTAAAATTTTGGGGCCCTAGAGGAAATTGTTCTGGTTTTCAGCCACTGAAAAGCCCAGATGTTCTGGGTTTGGATGTCCATCGTTTTGAATGAAGTGTGAAATTTCCCCCTAGGAAAAAAAAACAAACCCACAAACCCAAAGCCTGGACCTGCTCCAGTTCAAACCACTGCGGTCAAAAGGGAACCAAAGACACATTAGACCTTGAGCTCGCTTTCAGGCAGGACCTCAGGCCATAGCTCTTTGCATCTTATGAAGATGCTCTCCATTGCCTTCAGAGTCACATTACCTTCACAGGTATCTGTCTCCGTCCTGAAGACAAAGCCCTTGGGGCACGTGCAGGTGTAGCTGCCGGGTGTGTTGCGGCACAGTCCGTTGTCACACAGCAAACGATTGACAGTGCATTCATCAACGTCTGTGGGCAGAGAGATGGGGCTTCTGAGCTACGGCACCAGCATCCACTCTTCTACTCTGCCAGCTCTACAGAGCTCTGGCAGCCTGAGAGGCACAGAACTGCAGTACCGACCTCGAAGCAATACAATGTGGAAAGTATGTTAAATCACGTATGCGTAGTTTCTCGCATAGCACCTTGTGCTCTTCCACGTGGACAAGGCAGCCCTGAATGGGGACAGTGCTCGAGGGCATCAGCTGCTGTATCGCCTCAGGCTCCTGTGCAGCTGGAGGTCTGCATCTGGCTCCCAGTCTCATACGCTGAGTGCATGCCAGCCTCTCCCCAAACAGCCCTAAGCTCCTGGTTCCCTATGCCCCACTGAGCCTGGGCTGCCCCGAACTCACCCACACAGTTCTTGCCCGTGGGATCTGACTCGTAGCCCAGGTTGCAGATACAGCGGTAGCTCCCACGCAGGTTCTCGCACATGCCGTTGGGGCAGATGTCGGGGTTGAGGGCACATTCATTGATGTCTGCACAGAGAAAGAAGACAAATTAGATGGACCATGGCAAACGCAAATACAGAAAACTCCCACCCCCTAATTCTTCGTTGTTCCTTGGGGTCAATAGCCAGCTGGGGCACGCCTCTGCAGAAATCCCTCCTTCCTGTCCTACCTACCCTCCTGGTTTGACCTAGTAGGTCCTGGGGAGCCTTGTTCCTCTCCTTCTGGTGCTGTGGAGCTGAGCATCTTTGTCCTGGGGATACACAGCTGATCTAGCATAGGGCTCTGAGCTCAGGAGGAGAGAACTGGATAAGGGGTTGAGATAAGCCCAGACTCGGTTCCATATCAAGGGCTCCCAGGTCTTTCTGTTACGTTCTTGAGTCTCCTTACAGTATCTCTATCCCAGGTACTCAGGTCAGACCATTTAATTATCCCTTCTATTGGAAAAGGTGGGAGGAAGAAGCTGTTTATAAGGTGGTGTGAGCAGGATGCTGGGGCCAACTGGGGTAAGGGAAGAGCATGATGGACAACCTGCCTGCGCATACACAGCCCTATCACAGGTGACCGTTGCTGGGGGCAGAACAGGGCAAGGAGTACTCAGACATATTGGAGAGCATGCTGTGGGCAGCTGGGCTGGCAGAGGGTCATGTCCATAGCTAGGTGGTCACAGCAAAGCCCCTCTGATGGCAAACAGTCTGTATCTCCTAGCCCAGCCACAGTCCCCAAGCTGGGAGCTTGACCACACAGCTGCCAGGGTAGAAGAAGTCCTGATCAGGCCAAAGTAAATTTCCTTTCCCTATTGCTGATATAAAGAACTGTCTGCAAGCACGTTGGGCAGCCTGGAAAGACAGAAGTGAAGACCTGTGGCCTCTGCCTGGTTCCTGGCCCTGGAGAATGTGTGGTGGTGGCGGGGGGGCAGGGACAGAGAGGAGTGTTATGTTTGGGTGACGGCAGGGCCTGGGACAGGGGCCAAATTCTGCAGGATGTCAAAACCTCAGCTTCAAAGACTTGCAGAGTGCCTTGGACAGATCTGCCCCAAACTGAGAGATTTTTGGACAGTTCTGCAGCAAGGTGTGGTGGGTTCCACAGCCTCCTCATGCACATAGTGCTTGGACTCAGGTCTGCAGAGCATCTGGCAGGGAGAGCTGTGAGCATCTCTGCCATCACCCACCTCCTGCCTCCCTCCCCTGTCAACAGCACCAAGTGCCCTGTGCATGTGGAGAGTAACCCAGAAGGGTGGCAGTCAGGTGGGCAGCATCTCTTCCTTTGCATCAGCATCACCTTTTTGGAGTAAACCTCTGGTGCCCAGGCAAAGAGATTTTACCCTGGCAAGAAACAGCCTCCCCACAGAACAGGGCAGGTTCTTGTTCGTACAGCAGTGTCCTCGCGGTGCCATAGTGCCAGATGGCAAGCAGCCCAGGCCAGGGCTTCCCAGACACTGCTGGCCTTTGTCTCCCCATGCAGTTGGAGTTCAGTTACATCCCCAGGGAAATGCAACCCTGGAGAGCGCTGAGTGCACGTAGTCCTGGCTGCGGGCAGTGATGGGCTGACCAGAGCATGTCTGACGTTAGCTTCTTGCTAGAAAGCATCTTATCGTTAGCCTGAGACTGACTTCGGCCAAGACACGGTGCCCTGGAAGGAAGCCCAAGAAGCCACCAGGGTTTTGCCTCTGGCTCATTCCCATTTGGAAAGTTTTGAAAGGCCGTAGCTATCTGGCTGCTTTGTGCTCTTCCCGCTGATCCAAGCACTGCCCAGGGCTGGCAGCGCAGCCGCCTGCCTGACCTCTTGCACAGCTGTCTAATTCAAAGCAGCCCCTTGGCAACACATCCCAACACGCGCTTATCACCTCCCTCTCCCTGGGAGACCGTGAACCCTCTTCTCCCGCGACCAAGGGAGCTGGAGGGCAGAGGAGGGAAACAAGCAAGAGGATGCAATTGGTCACGCTCTTCATTCCCATCAAAGCAGGGAGTAAAGCCAAACTCTGTGTGTGCATCCCCAGAAATGCAGTTCCCACAGGGTGCCAGGAATCAACCACTTGATTCAATACACAGTCCTCAGGGATGCTTGCTCAACATTAACTCGTGGTGCCTTAGGGAGGAGAAAAGACACCCAGCATCCCTCTCCCCCTGTGCCCAAGCTCACATCCCACCCACAGACACTCACTAACACAGAGGTAGGTTCTTGCATGCACTTACACCCACCCAGGCTCTGCAAGCTATCCTGCGCTTACTCACAAACAGCTCTCACGTACACAGGCGTAACGTGCTAACTCTCCAGCACACCCTCCGCGGTGCCAAGTCTCTCATGGCACACGCTCCCACAGTCACACAGATGCATGCACACTCCATTAAAAGCAGTTGAAAGCAAGCTGAGAGTGACATTAGATGTGCCTGTCTAGAATCTGGTACATGGGATGCACATACCTCTGCCATCAGCTGTTATTCCAATGCCGCTGCTGCAGAGTGCCTGGAATTCAGCTGTGTAGAAAGCACAACAGAGCCATTAGCTTTTCTAGACACTTCACGCATCACAGTGACATTAATTCTGGGTAGCGTTGGATTCATTGTTTGTTTGTTAAAGTGTCAGCTGTGGGCTTCCAAGCAGTGTCTGTTTATACTTAGGCAATGTGTATTTTAGAGCTGATACTTGCAGTTAGTAGTCCAACATTGTGAGAATCCCTGCAATGAGATCAGCATCAGAGTTGTGGATCTGACCTAAATTTGTTGACTGCATGGTATCCCTTTCCCCCTCCTATGTCTTTCCCATGTCACTGCCAAGTTGCTAGGCCATTTCAGGGACCTGTCAACCTGTCAGGGACCCAGAATGTCTCGGAGCACCTTCCTGGCTTTTTGCAAACTCAGATGAAAGAGGGGCTCACCAGAGTTTTTGGCCGGACAGGGTTGGCAGGGCTCTCCGAAGCCATGGTCTGGGTTAGCACAGCAGCACTCGGACTTGGTGACTGCTCCTGGAAAGGGACGAGCACACGTGCCCTTTTTAATGCCTCCATAACAGGTGCTGCGCATGTGGGTGTCCACGCAGACTCGTCCATCCACCCCGATAGCCAGGCCCCCGAGGCACTCGCAGCGGAAGGAGCCCTCGGTGTTAATGCACCAGCCGTTCATACAGATTCCTGGCGTCTCGCACTCGTCGATGTCTGAAAGAGGAAGCACAAACTGGTTGTTACCTACCCACAGGCAGCAGGACACACAGACAGGGGCTTCGGACTATTTTGCAGGGAGACTTGGAGACTAAGAGGGAGCCAGAGGTGCAGTTTAGAGCATCATGTCCCCTGCATGCTCTGCTGGTTGTCCCTAATGGTTCAAGGGAAGGAACAGGGATCTGGGCTTCTTCAGTCTCCTGAGACCCTTCTCAGAGTAGCGGGGTCTGGTCTCTGCTCTGTTAATGGGGCAGTGACCCACAGAATTCACCCCGTGTCGCAGCAGCATATCAAAGAAATGCTATGTTCTCTTCATCCTCCTTTCTCCACTCTGCCTTCACATCCTAACCTTCCTGGCTTTGGGAGGGTGGCACACAAACCGTAATGGAATGTGCTGTAGAGGCTGGGAAAGCTGTGGAGATGACTGCTACCAGCTCACATTGGCCATACAGAGCTTCACAGCCCTGCTTAACCTCCTTCAGAAAGAGGATTTAAGCTCCAATTTGTGCTGAAGTAGTGGAGATGCAAGAACATTTTCCCTTGTGCTCATTCTGCTGTGAGGGGGGTAATTTCTGGTGGCAGAGCAGGAGATGCCTGGCAACAGGCTTGGTTTTTCTCAGGTCCCCTTGGCCTCAGACATATCGCAAGTCCCCAGGAATGTGGACGGCTGGCTGGGAAGAGGGCAGAGACCAAGCTTGGGGACCTACGCACCGACACAGTATCGCCCATTGGGAGCCAGCACAAAACCAGGCTTGCAGATACATTTGAAGCTGCCATCCTCGTTGATACACATCCCGTTGAGACACAT
Organism: Buteo buteo; assembly: GCF_964188355.1. Classification (NCBI taxonomy): domain Eukaryota; kingdom Metazoa; phylum Chordata; class Aves; order Accipitriformes; family Accipitridae; genus Buteo; species Buteo buteo. Next base: position 3,785,819 of record NC_134180.1, read on the forward strand.
GTTGGTCGTGGCACATTCATCATGATCTGAGGAGGACAAACAGAAAACGTGAGCTGAGCCTGAGAGCTGTGGCAAGACTCTCCTGTGCTCAAAAACTCTCTGTCCCCCATCTCATGGTCAAATTGCTTCTTATGGCAGTGGGTGCTAATCCTCAAGGCAGAGTTCCCATGGCTTCTCCTGGTGACAGCTGTCTTGCTGCATCCCTGCCACTCTTGGTACCCTGCTCAGGCAGTACAGCTCGCAGCAGGACTCAGCTGGCTGCTGGAGAATGTCCTGCTTCCAGACCCAGCCCTGCTCATGCTCCTGGACCGTAAAACCTACAGGAGCACTCCAGGAGTGCTAGCACCCTTATAAAAACATCTTCCTATTTCAGTCCTCTCATTTTAAGATGCACTCTGCCCTAGAGATGAAGGGAGTACAGCACAGATTAAAGTAACCACCGATCCCCAGGGAGGACATAGTCTCAGCTCAGTCCCAACCTCCCCAAGGCACATCAGGAAATAGCTTACCAACACAGTTCTTGCCATCAGGGGTGATTTCAAAGCCAGCATTGCAGATACACTGGAAGCTGCCATCAGTGTTAACACAGCGGCCGTTCCTACACATCACTCCATTCATGATGCACTCATCAATATCTGGCAGAGAAATAAACATAAGAAAGTAGCAGCAGGTAGAGTGAGAATCAGTTCCAGCTTAATATGGTCCATGAGAAAACCAGGCAAGTGCTCTCAGACACTTAGAGGGTGCCCTGCTCCAGGATCACACTCTTCCCTTCTCAATGAACTACAGGAGATGGAAAAGATGTGAAAAAAAGCTTTCTGCATGCTCTGGAAGCAGCACAACATTTGTGAGGTTAGACCTCTAGGATCTCAAACCATCCATGATGTCTTTGTCAACCTCTGCCCCAAGGCCCCCTTTGCAACTCAAATTATTGAAGAAAGGAAGACGACTGTCTCAGGTAGGGGGTTGTTACTGACCCTCTGTCAAGAGCTGGGGAAGACAGGATGAGCTATTTTATGAGCAAATTACTGAAAACCGATAGTCTGGCCCCAGCAGCAATGGATGATCCAGACCCTTTGTAGACTTCTCCTAATGTGGAGAAGTTAGCTTGAAAGGAGCCTGGCAGAAAAGGGTCTGAATCACAGATGAAATGGGGTGGTCCTGCACAGAAGGAAACCTTTTGGGCTGTATCAGCAGAAGAGCTGTGTGTAACCCACATGGGACCTTTTCTTGTCCTGACAGCCAGAGAGGTCACAGCTGAAGAATGACATCCAATTTTGGCACCACACATTAGAAAAGATAAGGACAAAATGGAGGAAGTTGAGAAGATAAAAACAAGGACAATGAGAAGCTTAGAAACATTACCAATGAGAGGAGATTGAGAGACTTGCATTTGTTTAGTCTAGAAGGGAGATGACAGGGGGGTTACAAGTTGCAGTTCCCCAACATGTAAAAAATGTTGTTAAGGAGACAGTGATGAATTTTCATGGCCAGAAAGAGAACCACAAGAAGAATTCAGCTTAAAAGATTTAGTTTGGAAATTAGAAAGGCTTTCACATTGTTAGGCAATTGGGGGGTCCTTTGGAAACCCCCAATCAGAAACCACTTGGCAGAAAAATAAAAAAATCAAAGGTCAGGCACTGACAGGGAAATCTACCTTTGTTTCTTGTTCACACAGGACATTACCTTCCCACCACTCTTTTTTAGCAGTCCCTCATCTAGAGCACCATCTTGCTGCAAGACACTGACAGAGCAACTTTGCTAGAAATCACAATCCCTACATTGATACAAACATTCCTCAAAAATCCTATCTTTTGTCAAAACAAAATGTTGTCATCTTTAAATAGAGTTCTGCTCTTGAAAAGGACTCTCTAAATTCCTTGATTGCCTCTAGTCAATTTTAAGATAGAGGAAACTTCTAGACAGATTTCAGGAGACTGCTGGCAGCTCAACTAAGTTGTTCTGAAATCCTATCACACCCCTGGCTGGGAGGTTTTTTGGTGCTGGGGACTCCTCGCTCTGTTTCCCCTTTACAACCATTTTCCTTTGGTACCTATGTCTCTGATAACCCTGCACACACTCTCTCCAAAAGGAGAGACAGAAAATACTTACCGATGCAAGCCTGCTTTGTGGGGGTGCTCTGGAAGCCCTCGTGGCACTTGCAGTGGTAGGAGCCAGGTGTGTTCACGCAGTCGCCGTGCACGCAGGGGCTGCTGGAGCACTCATCCACATCTGCAAGAAGAAAAGCCTAAACCCATGAGTCACCACTATACACAGCAAGCTACCAGGACAGGTAACAACGGCTGCCTCCTGCGAGCTGCTGAGCCCGTCCTTTCAACTCCAGTGCTCAGCATCCTGACAGCACGGCCAACAAGGTCCCTCTGGATGGCATCTCTTCCCTCAGGTGAATCAATTGCACCACTCAGCTTGGTGTCATCTGCAAACTTGCTGAGGGTGCACTCAATCCCACTATCTATGTCATTGATGAAGATATTAAATAGCATGGGTCCCAGTATGGACCCTTGAGGGACACCACTCATTGCTGGTTTCCACTTGGACATTGAGCCATTAACTGTAACTCTGGACTCAGTCCTCCAGCCAATTCATTATCCATCCGACAGTCCATCTGCTGAACCCATATCACTCCAATTTAGAGGTAAGAATGTTGGGGAGAACTATATCAAAGGCCTTATAGAAGTCCACGTAGATGACATCTGTAGCTCTCCTCTTTTTCACTGATGCAGTCACTCTGTCATCAAAGGGCACTAGATTAGTCAGGCACAATTTGCCCCTGGTGAAGCCGTGTTGGCTGTCTCTAATCACCTCCATCTTCCATGAGTTTCAACATATCTTCCCTTCTGAACTGTTTATAGCCATCAATTCCAGTGCTCCGGTTGCGTGATTAGTCCCACTGCATTTCAGCTTAGCTTTCTAGCTGCACAGTGGCTTCCAACTCCTTCTGTTTCTTATCCATGCTGCATGCATTGGTATAGAGGCACTTCAGCTGGGCTATCAACCCTCTCACCTTTTTAGAGGAACACACCCTTATTCCTTTCAGGCATTTCACAGGTGTTTCCCTGTTGGTTCCTAATACATCAGCAGCCCCCGGCTCTTCTCTGTTGCTCAAAATTCCATCCCATTCTAAATCTAGTCTAAAGCTCTCCTTGTAAGTCTGGCCACCTTTTTAGCAAAGACCTTCTTGTTCCACTTGATCAGGTGAACCCCATCAGGTCCCAACAGACCTGACTTCTCAAAGGTAGATCCATGATCATAGAAGCCAAAACCTTGAGTATGGCACCAGGCACGCAGCCAGGCATTCACCTGTTCAATTCCTCTCCTCCTTCCTGAACCTCTTCCTCTGACTTGGAGGATAGAGAAGAACACCACCTGTGTCCAGATTCTTTCAACATTGCTTTCAGTGACATATAGTCTCTTTTGGTTGTTCTAAGTTGCCTTGTTGCAGTATAATTAGACCCTACATGGAATAGTAGGAGTGGGTGATAATCTGGAGGGTTCACCAGTCGTGGCAGCTTCTCAGTGAGCTCCTGGTAGGCAGCAAACTTCTCCAGAGAAATTGGGGGGATAGCAATTGAGTGCTTCGGTACCTCTCAGTAAGGAATCTCCAATTAATAATACTTCATGGGCTTTTCTGGTGGCACTGGTTCTAATGCATGTGGGGGGCTTGATCAAGGTTGCATGGTTGGCTTTTCCTGGATCTTGTTCGTTACTCGTGTGCTTTTTGTTCTCCAAACCTATGGCGTCATATCTCTTCCATAGGGGCACTTCAGAGGAAGGTTCTTTCTTCTGCCCTCAGCAGAGATAAGAGTCCAGTCTCCTTCATCTTCTGAGTTATTTGTGTCAGTCAGCTCAAGGCTGAATTCAGGTTTACCTCCCCTTGCACAGCCCTGAGGTAGGGCTGTCACTCAGCCTGGGACAGCACACAGTACCACTTATCTATCTCTTACTTACATTGCCAAATACCATGCTGCCTGTTGAGCTCCCCTTGTAACACAGCTACTTGTTTGAAGAGTTCCTCTAGCTGGGCATACTTACATAGCTGGGCTATGACATCCACCACTGCCTTCAGGTGCTAGGGGGACTTCCAGGATCTCCATACAGCCTAAGGTCTGGACAGTTATTTCAGCCCTTCGGAGGTCTGCTTGGGTGGAGATGTCAGCATAGGAAGGCTGTTCTTTGCAGATGTGGTGGGTGGACACCATTTTCTTTCAGCAGGACACAGTGTCCTTACAGTTCTCAGAAAAAATAGCCCACTTACTTATAAAATGGTAATTCTTCTGAAAGATGCCATCCTTCTAGTTCTAATTCCTTGGAGACCTCAAGCTTCTGAGTAGGCTTGCACAGCTACCAGCTAGCTGGGGTGACCACTGGGGCTGCAGCCTAAGCCTGCGGTGTAAGCAGAGCAGGCAGCAGCCCAATAACTGGCAGAGCACGCTGCCCTTCCTGCTGCTCCCTGATTACTGGTGCTCCCCAAGGGCTCGTTATATGGGGCTTCCCATGGTGTGAACTGGCCACTGGGACCATCGGCACCACCTCGGTGCTGGGACTCTGTCCAAGCAGTGACAAGCAGCTAAGCCAATGGCAATGTTGTGGCTACCAGAGGAGAGCTGTCACCCTGGGTGTTCTTTGCGGGGCAGACATAGCCTTTCTGTCACGCTGTTTCATTACCTGACACGAGCCCTCTATCTCCAGCCTCTTGTGGGGAGCTCTGACTGGGATGGGGGCTGTTGGGGCAGCAGCTCGAGGTGCTGTTAGGAGCAGGCATGGGGCATGGTTGGAGCTGATCCGTGTGCGTGTCAGGCAGAGCCTACTCACCAATGCACTCTCCGCGCACATCCTGCTTGTACCCCATGTTGCACTCGCAGCGGTAGCTGGATGGGGTGGGGATGCAGCGTCCATTCAGGCAGAGGTTAGTGAAATGCTTGCAGATGTCAATGGTCTGATTCAAAGTGGCGGTTCCTGGAAAGCACAGAGACAGCATCAGGTAGAGGATTACAGCTCCCTTGATTGTTCCCGGGAAGCAGGGTCAGTAAGTCCAAACACCATGACAGATCAGTGATGCTCCTCGGCCCTGAACAACCATGGGGCTGCAGACACAAACTCAGTTGCCTCAGAAATCTCTGCAGGGTGCTGCAGTATGTGGCATGCCCCTACCCCACTGACATGCACAAGATGGCACAGCCTCTCAGAAGCAAGCTGGGAATCAATATTTATTCACATCCAGTCCATTTTCACAGGCTTCAGCCCTTAGCAAGGAGCTACACAGGGATGCACATGATGGGGTGTCCAAGGTGGTGAAAAAAACAGTTTTGTTTTGGGGAGGCAGAAAGTGAGGCAGTGACGTGAAAGCTTCATTCCTATTTAGTAATTAGAAAGATATTCTGCGCCGGAGCCAGCCTCAGCTTCCTTGCTCTGCCAGCAGATGCTGTTTGATCTGCTTCTGGGCTCAGCATCTTGCACAGCATTAGTGTCACATCCCATCACTCCCCCCACGTCAAAATAAACCTTGTAGCTGGCTAAGAGCATGGGCCCTTTGCTCATGTGTGCATGGCTCAAAGAAGCAGGCCGGCACGCAGGCAGACACGCTGCCTGTGTTCTGAGACAGGCAGCCAAATTGGGTCAGCACAGTAAGAAAGTAATTTTAATTACCAATGCTTGAACTTCCTGGGCCCATTCCAGGCAGACCTGGGATCCCGCCTTGTCCATTTGCCCCATTTGGTCCGATGCCTCCAGGCCCGTTGAGTCCCGGCCCAACACCATTGGGCCCAAATCCAGGAATTCCTGGAAAGCTCCCAGGGAACCCTGGCACGACTGGGAGTCCTTCGATGCAAAGCCTGCGGTACTCATCTGAAACAAAACAGCTGCCTTAGTGCTTTTCCAAGAGTGCCTGAATCCCCCTCCTGCCTCTGCCAGAGTGCAGAGAACAGAGGGATGGAGACGGACCGGCAGGGAGCAAAGAGAGTGGGTGCTGATGGAACAGGGCAGATGGGTGAGGAGGGCTTTAACACCCTTCACTCCGGAGCAGATGATGAGACACAGCTTGCCAGGGTGTTTGGCAACGGCTTCCCAGGGTGCGTGGGACAGCTGGGCACCGTGGGCTCCCTTCATGCAGGAAAGGACAGGACACAGGATGGTGCCAGACACAGTGAAGCTCTGCCCTGCTCAGAGCTGGTGATGAAAGAAGAGCGGCAGAGAGATTTATCTACAGTGGTGTGCCTCCTCAAGGCCTCCTGCTGCCTGGGCTCACCCTCATTTGGCTCCAAGGATCAATTATGGTGGAAGCCAAAGAGAGATGAAGGGGTAGGAGGAAAGGGATAAATTCTCGCCTTGGCTGAACTTATTTGGCTCAACTTCAGATGAGACCCAGGCAGGAGAGCCAGCATCCCCATGTGACCTTTCTCTGGGTTTTACGTTGATGATTCTCCACGTCAAGCCTGGGGTACCACCAGGGCCATCAGAGCCGCGTGTTGGCCAAGCAGCAGGTGGAGGTCCTTTGGGTTGCACTTACCAGACCCCCGGACAGGGCACATCTCTGGAGTCTGACCAATGGCCCAGCAACGCCCTGAGTCACAGCAGCACTGCATCTTGGTGTACTGGCCAGGAAGGTCCCCGGCACAGCGACCCCCGATCAAAGCAGAGAAACACGTCCCAATCCGCTGGTCTGCAGAGAGGGAGAAGAGAAGGAGACACATTCACAGCATTTCATCACCATATTCTTGGTCAGGTCCATTCCAAATAGCATCTCTTCTGGCTGTCCAATGTCCCAGTCTGACCTCCTGTTCTGCCTTACTCCCCAGGTCATGAGGTTCTCCAGCACCTCCACTGGGAGCACATCAAGGCTGTAGGGCCAGGCCTCATTCCCCAGTATCAGATCTCACATTCTTATCATTATCGTAGCTCCTAAATACTATAAGCAGCCTGACCAAGAGCCAGAAACAGGCAGTAGGTGGGCAATCCCTCCCCATTGGATTCTCCATTAGGAGCTACCTTTCTTGCCCTGCAGGAAGGACAATCTGACTCAGCAGATTCTGGCTGAACTCACAGAACAGAAAACAGATGCGGTCCCCCACCTCATCCCGTGCTTCCTCACCTTCCCAAAGAAATGGGATTATTTACAGGTGTCTCCCTCCTCTCACCAGAGTTTCTGCACTAATGAGAGATGTCAGGGACGGGTTCCCCCACTGACCCAACATACCAGCTGGGAGACGTCCCACTACTGGACAGCCTGACTCATCCCCTCAGTGGGGACAGGTAAACCATTCTGGACCAAATACATTATTCAACAAAATTGCATCCTGGGGCTGAGATGTCCATTCTTCAGGTTCCTCCTCTGATATTAGTGTCTGTCTTCCTTATTTATATTACATTTGTGACCAAGGGTAGGCAATCAGTGCCAATATAACAGTACAACAGGCCCTGAATTTGGCGACGTGGAGGGCAGTGTCTTCTCCTCTCTTGGGCTGTTGGACCCAGCACAATCTATTTTCCTCTGACTTCTGCCACTAAAAACACTTCCCTGTGATAAAAACCATCCAGCGCTGCCTGCTACTATTTTGAGGGTTCCCAGACAGCTGAGTGGGCATTCCTCAGCCATTCCTGCTCTAGGCTGAAGCCTTGGCTGCAGCAGTCCTTTCCCTTGTTCTCATTTGTTGCAGGACAGAGCTGGCAGACCAAGGTGGTCAGCCATCTCCTACGCCACTTTGCTCAGGCTGGGGATTCAGGTACAACCCTTCCACCGTTAGTCAGTGATCCCTGATGCTGTGCTAAGCAAGGACCTTGCCACAGCCACCGGTGTCCAGCGTGGTCCTGCACATCTCAGGCCTGGCAAGGACCTGCCCCTCCTTCCCAGAACTGATTTAATGGCAAATGTCCCACGTTCCAGGCTTCCCATGAGGAAGCATTCCCTGCCAGGTCCCAGTGGTCCCAGCACCTCTCGCTAAACAAACGGAGCTGTTCCCAATTCCACATCCCTCCAGCCTGATCACTCCCATTCCCAGTGGATGCCTGTTTCAGGTCATGGGTTAGTTCCCACAGCCTGGACTGAGCTGGGAGGAGAAAGAGCCCTGGATGGTGGTCAAAGTCCGTGAGCCTGGCCAAAGCCACAGACACCGAGCCTGGCACCGGTGTTTGGTGTGTGTGGCTTCTGGACAAGGCCCAGGAGACTGAGGGTCTTTCACATGTCTAGCAGGCTCCGTCTGGCACCAAGTCCTGTAGGAAAACCTGGAATCTTCCACTCATTCATCTCCCGTCCTTGTTTCTCAAGTAAATTAATGAGGGAGAAAGTCTAGTCTGATTTGTCATCTGTGCCTCTAGACTGACATTAGCCAGCAGGCTGACACTTCCCTGAAATATAATTGAAATTAATTGCATGGAGCTGTTTGATCTGTGGGCTGTGGTTACATTTCTTCTCTAATCACAGCTCAGTGACTTGCAGAGGATAGTGACCCCATTTAAAGCCAGGGTGACTAAACCAGCAGGTCTTTTCTCAGATACATCCTTTCCACCATTCTGCAGCACTGAGTTCAGCATGAACTATTCCCTTTTAGGAAACTTTATCCACCAAAGAGACTTGCAGAAAGACAGACAGACTAGGAGAAGGGAAACTTGAGTAAGGGGATTGAATGCAACACTGGATTAGCTCCTAATCCTAATGAAGGGAAGTACAAGCCACATGGGTGTTTGGGTCATCCCAAACCCTTGACCTCTGGCAAGTGGCAAAAGTGCAAGAGCAATGCCCACGTCTTTGCAGGTTTCAGCAGATGCCGGAGTGTAGAAGAGAGCTGTGTTTCCACAGCGTGTCATGTAGCCCCCTCTTATTCCAGAAGGAAGCTGCTCTCTGAACAAGCCAGGGCAGGATAGTGGGGCCTCAAACCTCAAACCCTTGATGGGAGTTTAGCGAAGTGAGGACTTAGGGCTGAGCTCAGATGAACTTCTAGATCTGAGGGTGGTAGTTTGGAATAAACCCTTTGGGCATTAAAGAGGAGAGATCCCACCCGGCTCCTTCTGTTCTTCTGTGGGATGCTTGCTGTCCCAAAAGCTATGATACACGGTGACAGCCAGCCAGTTAATGGGCAAGGAGTGATTTGGAGAACGCAGTCTCCTTCCCCACAGACAGACATGTGCTGACAAGTTTGACAAGGCAGGGAGGTCACAGCAGTTTGTGTAACGGGGGGGAATGGTCCAGCTCTTATTCATCTGGACAAATGTTTATTAAATTCAGCTGTCTTTGCTGCAGTTTATAATAATCTCTCTCAGAAATGAAGGTCAGAACTAATTGAAAACTCATCTGGAGCTGCCTTGGGCAGAGAGAGGGGTGGATGGAAAGAACAGTGGGTCCCTGCAGTCCCTCTGTGACCTCCTGCACGACCACCCACATGCTGGAGGTACGAGCACAAAGCCGTCGTGGTTTTGTTCTGCCTTCCTCTGCAGCTGTTAAGGGAACAGGTTTGCACAATAACCCCAGTAAATCAGATAATGCTGCAGGCGAGAAAGGAGGTAGAATTCCACATGAGATTAGATGGTGCACAGAGGTGGGGGATAGAGCCACAGGTCTGTTAGAAGTCTCTGACTCAGAGATGCTGTGGATGCTTTACAAGGTCCAGCCAGGAGCGGTAAAGCAGGAGATGGAGTTTGGCCTGCTTAACATAATGAGACAGGAGCAACTCCAAGCTGGACCTTTCTGCTGGGGTCTGGCAGAGTCTGCACCCATCCGGCTGGGCCATGATGCCCTGGTGTGTGTGTCCTGATGCCCAGGAGAAGCCCACAGCAGGAGCTGCACCCTCTGAGTGACTATCCAGCACGGCTAATCTCTATCTTCCCTTTCAGTGTGGACATCCTCTTTGTGGTCTGCACAAGGTGTCTAAGATGTGTCGTGCACCTGCAAGGGATTTTGCAGTTTTCATCCTGATGAAAACCTCGTTTGTTTCTTTGGTGGTGGGGTAGGGGCAGGGAGAGATGGAGGAATAGAAAGTACTGGTACGGTTTCCCAGGAGAGAACTTCAAAGGGCGAGTATTTCTCTCACTTTGTGACTTGTCATGTACAGAAACTGAGAAGCTCAAGTGACCAAACCCAAACAAACTAGTGGTTGCAAAAGGCAGTTGGCTCTGACTACAAAGAACCTGAGGGCTATTAGCTCAGAAGGGAGCTGCAACACAGCAGCATGTAGCCAAAGTTCTCCCACCCAAGATGTCCAATGGTGCTTGGTTTGCAAGGAAGAAGGGTGCAAAAAGGAGCCTCATACTGTGGTGAGAACAGTCAGTCTGGAGCGATGATGCCATCGTATGTTCTCTGTTTCTGGAAAACTGACCAATTTCATTCCTGTCTGGGTAAGATTAGATGGTGGCGTCTGTCTCAGTGAAGAGTCATGCCAGAACGAAGGCACAAAGTATCCCTTTGTGCACAGGTCCCACCAAACTGCAATACCCATGGCACACCTTGGCCACCGACGCTTCTGCTGCCTCACCAAGGAGGGCTGCAGTGCAAACGGGGAAGCTCTGGGTGTTATTGCAGGACAGTTTCTTTGCTGGCAAGTGCCATAATAAATTCACTCCCTCCCTGGCTGTTCGGTCTTTTCCAAATTCACATCCCAGTTCAACGGTTACAAGGTTGAGGTATAAATGCATCCCTGCAATGATTTGATAAAAAATTATTCTCTCTAGGGGGAAATGCTTTACAAATGGGGGCTGAATGATCCAGTTTGCAGTTGAGGTTCCTGCACAGGTTCACACTATGGGGCCTTTCTACACCCTCTGGTCCCTGCAGATGTCCAGGCAGACCCCTGCTTGGCAGCATCACCAGCTCCCTTGATGCCTTGGACCTGTTGGGAGACTCTGCTCAGGAACACTCCCCAGATCCTTATCAATCTGGTTTGAGCCTGTGACCCTCACACCACTTCCCTTTTGTCATTTCTTGCCCTCATAAATATCTCCTCATGTTTCCTCTTTCTCTTTCCTTTCCTGGATAATGACCAAAGAGGGCAAAAAGGGTTCTCCAGGCAGGTGAAGTCTTCAGTAACACCCTCACAACCTTCTCTGAGCCTAGGACTTTGCAATGATAAGCAAGATCTGGTCCTACCCAGAATTTTAGGCAGTAAATCTGCTGATGCTGCCCAAGAAGAGATAAGACCCAAATCTCTCAGAGCTTTGCTGCGCTATCAGGGAAAAAGAGCAAAGAAAGCAATGTGCAGGAGTGCTGACTTGCAACGAACAAAGGAACACCATGTACATGTCTGGAAATGCATCTGAAAGGCCATTTTTCTCATTTGAAAATTATTCTTTTAAGCTGTTCTTGAAAAGCAACCCATTGTACTGAAAAGAAAAAAAAACCTCACAGTCTGCTGGAGCAGATCCTTCTGCTGCCTGCAAAACACTGAGCCTGTCTTTTACAAGCATAAATGAATGAAACTGTTATGAACATGTGTGGAACTGGATTCTTTGTGTCAAGCACAGGTGGTTGAATCATTCAATAAATGTTCATTTCAAACTATGACGGACTTTCTCCAGCTATGCTGCTGTTTGCATTTTACTGAGGAAGGCAGTGAAAGCAGCTAATGAGATTTGGGATCAACTCAAGCTCAGTGTCTTGCTGTTTCAGCTGCAAAAACTACAGGAGATTATTCAAATGCAATAAAAAGGTGTTTACTTTACTAAAAAAGGAGGGGAAAGGGATGGGAATATATCAAGGCTGCCACCATAAAGTCACCACATAGCCAGTGCTGGTGCCCCATGATATATGAGACACTGCGGTCACTTCCAGTCTAAACATCTGAGAGGTGGCAGTATGACAATCTCTTCTGCTCTCTCCTGATGCTGTCCATGCTTTAAGGGTGGCCACATTATTTATTAATTTTCAATTTTACAAACTATTTCTTTGATTTATTTCATAGGACGTAAATCGTGAGCTTAAACTACCATAAACTCTCAAAATGAGCACTAAAACCCCCTCAAAGGATAGAAGCAGGGTTTGCAAAATATGGATCCCAGGGCAACAACACCCCAATAGTAACTGTGCATTTTGCCAGAAAAAATATTGTCTGTCCCAAAATGTGACAGCACACTAGCAGCATATATTAGCTCAGGGAAATGGCTAGAGCATGATGTATTGAGTTCAGATGCAGTCATAGTCCACTGCAGCTAACTAAGCTTTGGACTATTTTTAAATTTGGGCTTTCTAATTTTATTTAGTTTTCATTTCTTGAAGCACTTGGTTTCAAGTAAAGTGGGGAAATATCCGTATGACTCATCCGACAGCCGTCACACCCCTCCAGGCTTACGGCAGGGTCTGGGAAACAGGGAGGAAAAGAATTTCATTCTCATTAAAATCTATCAGATTCCCAAACAAGGTAACTTGTACATTATGCTTTACAATGTTTTTCTTTCCGGAACTAGAACATGATTAATTTTCACTCCAGGTTCTGTGGATATAAAAGAATTTGGAAATTATTTTTTTCTGTATTAATTTCCAGGACTCTCAACAGCAAGCTGTACCTGACATTTTCCATTGCACTAACAATGATCTTTGCCTTTTCTGTAACAGTTCCTCTTTACAAATCCTTGCATCCTTGCCTTTCTAAGGCGAATGAACTTTCTGAATAGCGAGACAAACCCTGGGATTCATTTTGACTAAAGTGCGTGCCCCTGCTGAGAGCAAGTAAACAGAGAGCTGATCTATTTATCATAGAAACTGTTGTCTGTTACAAAGAGAAATGGACCATCAAATATTTACAAGGCTTGGAAAGGAATTTTGATCTGTTAAACATGCAAGATTCACTCCAGGCTCTGTAGTCTGGAGGCAGGACAGCTCGTCAGTCTGGAGAAAGCTTGCCTGGACTCACGCCAGCTCTGGGAAGCTTTGAAATACAGACGCTTTGTGCCAAACTGAGACAGGGTGAACAGGTACGTCAGAGCTGGTGGAGCGGCACACACCAGCCCCACCAAGCCCTTGGTGCAGTCTGCAGGATGGGGATGGCACCACTGTGATTTCTGTATCAGCCCGGGAGTCATTTTCTTGCCAGAAATTGGATACTGTGGGAGGAAAGTGGGCTACAAGCTAATGCGCAAGAGCTTACATGACAGACTTGTCAACCTGCAGGTTCAGCATGGGTGCAGGAATAGGTGTCTGCAGTGCCCTGTGCTGTGCTTGGGAAGCCCCTCTTTCTCTCCACTGGGTACAGAAGGGATCCAGACAACCAGCTCAGTGCCAAGCGACTCACTCCCAAAAGGCTGAGTTCAGTGAGATGAAGCCAACTGAGTCCACAGCCCTACTGATTATTAGCTTGGGGCACTAGGGATTTATGAGCCATTACCTGTGGTCTAAGCACGAAGCAGGAGGAAACGATAAAAGTCACCGTTTATTTGCATTGGTTATGCAAACACTTGGAGTAAACCTTTCCCCCCTTCACCTCTGCAAAGCAAGCAGATGAATATGCAGTTGTGGGTTGTTCCCCATCACTGCTCCAGGAAGGTTTGCGAGCCTTCCCTTGGACTTCCACACTCCACCACCACACACTGTGCCTGCAGTTCAGTTGTAGGGGGAGTACTGGTGTCTCTCCCTGGCTGACATCTACTGTGGGAGAAAAGGGGTAGTGCCTGGGATTCTCCTGCTAGCTGGTGCTGTTCTGTGAGTAGGAGCACAAGGATCCTTCCTCAAACAGACCACTATCGCAGCCAGACACCTTCCACCCCAGTCTTCCTCCTAGTGTCCTCAGCAACCCCTTGTCAAACACTTCAAGCACTCAGGCACCTGCAGTCCAAGTTACGGAGATGGAAAAAGCCCTGGTCTGCAACAGCATCAAAACCTGTGACCAGGACAGACCATGTCAGCCATGGCACATGCAAGGACAGCACATGGAAAAGAGCACTTTCCAGCTATTGCAGGAACAATGTGCCCTTTGATTTGCAAATCTGGTGAACACCAGATAGTGATTTGCAAATCAGCAGGTCTGGGTTTCAGATTGTGATCTCTTCCCCGTATCTGTGGTCCTGAGATCTATTTAGCATCTTACCAATGCAGCGTGATCCATCGGGGCTGGTCATGAAACCACGCGGACATGTGCACACGTAGCTGCCTGCTGTGTTGGTGCACTCGCCGCCATCGCACACGCCAGAGATCGCCCCACACTCATCCACATCTAGAAAAGAACAAACCAACAGTGACTATGTTTCCCTGCACACCATCTCCTTTCCTATCTGCAGTGTGGATCCAGGAGCAGAGCTGGGATCGCAGAAGACAGTAGCTGGTGTTACGGGTTGTCATGGGATGCCCGAGACCATAAGTGGCCTCCTAGCAGTAGATCAGTATGGAAAATGAGAATTCCCCAGAGGGTGACACAGAGGGCTTCATGGAGTCCTCTGCTTATCTCTACTGACAGTGTAGGTCTTTGGGTAGGCTGATCTAAAATGTTGAGCTCCCTGGAGTACAAAGAAAGCTAGCTTCAAGACAGAAACGTGTCTGTGCAGGTACATGACTGGCTGGACAGCAGGTCCCTCCATGTGACTTGGAGGCCTCTGAAAGCAGAGATGCAACATCAGAGACAACATCATGTTTTTGAAAAGCACTGGGCTCATGCATTATTCATCAAACTTCTCCATACAGGAAGGATTTGGTTCAATTTTAAGTACATTCAGGCATCCAAATCCAGGTGAAAAGGCCTCTGTACTATCAGTTAGGCAAGGGAGGCCAGGGCATATCACTCTATGGGTTCAGCTCCTCAATCAGCAGTCCTATTTTAGTGTGAACTGATTTGCGTAACAATGCCATGAGCACGCCATTGTTTGAACTATTTATCTTGTCACAGGGAAGATTAGCAAGATAGAGATATACAGTGAGTCCTTGGAGAGATCACACCTAATTATCCATGGCAATCAAAAAAACACTATCCATGTTAGCAAGCCCTGCCACACTGCTTCTGCAGCAGCCTGCTTCTCCAGCCTCCCACTGCCATGTGTGTGACAACATAACATATCAGTGAGAGGCATCTCTCTGGATTTAAGAGCATGGAAAATAAGGACATTACAACAAGATTTTGTCAAGGCACAACAGCTGGACTCAGACATCAGAAGGATCAGGCAGCCCCAGTGCCCAGACATATGGTAATAATTGCAGAAATGTAATAAAAGTACAATTCAGAGACAATCACCCCAGTTGCAGCTTCTGCCATATGAACTTACGATGTGCTCTACAAGCATCTGTCTAGTGTGGAGATATGGCAGACCCCCACCACAGGCTGCACATGGAAACTAGCCCCATTGCCAAGGTCCTGGATGCCTACGTCTGGATCCTGAAACAGAGCATCTATATTTGAAATCTTGCTCAGAGTTAGATTTTAATCCACGCTGGAAGAACTGACTTGGAGAGATGAGACACTATAGGGTTTGCTTGAGAACTGTAGAGTTCTCCAAACTTTTCAGGCCATTTATATTACAACCTTGAGAAAATTCTTGAGTGGAAAATTCAACAAGTACCTATACAGATGATACAGAAAGAGACAGCCTGTAACTTCTGCATGCAGCTATCACTTGGGAACTGAAACTTGAAAAATCAAAGGGAACAGAGTAGCAAATCAGCTATTTTGAAAAGGGCAATCTGTTTTCAACAAATTTTGACAAAAATGTCAATATAATTAAATGTACTGGGCCCAGCCATGCTTGTGGGGCACTTGGCTCTAAGGACTTCTCTGGGAGCAGGGTTATAGATTTTTTTCTATTGCCAACCGAAATCTGTTTCAGAAGCTGAGATGGAATTAGATCCAACCTCTAATTAATTCACCCAAAGCAGCTGGTTGGTGGTCATGGTCCAGGTGGTGGTAAAAGACAGAAGGAATATTTGCTCGATAGTTTTTATGGTTGCAAAAAAAAAAATGTGTCTTGGCAATTGGCAAAATAAATCATTTCTGCTAAGCAACTTTATTTATTGTATTTTAAATCTATCATGCTGTTGTGAATGGATAAGGGGATTTTTATACGCAATTCAGATGCTGCCTGGGGCTGGCAGGAAAGTAATGAAAAGGAACTGGTCAAAGTCTGCTCCTTCAAGGGTTTTTTTCTGATGTGAACAGCATAACAGCCTTGCACAGCCTGATGGCGTTCGCATGTGTGGAGGTTAGAGTTGCTGCAGGGCAAAGACTAATCTGCCAGAAAAAAAGCAGAACAGCAAAGACCTCTCATCTGGGAGTGGGGATGGAGGATGTCTTTGGAAGAGCTCATCTAGCAGACTTCAGTGATGAAGGCAGCATACAGACATGGGAAAGAGTTACCTGAACCCACCCGTCAGGGCAAGGGAGGGACCAGAAGAAGTCTGTGGTGGGAGCCAGAAGGCCTGGCTGTGATGATGGATATGAACCACAGTGACAGATCTGAGAAATGGGCAAGAAATTTCTGTAAGAAATGGGTGTGGGCTACCCCGAGGGGTGGTGAGCTGTGTCCTGTCCAGTGTGAAACAGAAAAAAATTGAGTTAGGAAGGAAATGTCTGACTGCAATCTCACAGTGCCATGCAGTGGCTAGCGATGCTAGTGCAGCCCTGAAGATGTATGGGAGACACACAGAGCAGAAGCAGGTAGGTGATGTTACCTCTTAACTAGGATCATTCCTGGATGCCACAGCTCTGTGTGGTGTCAGTTCTTACAGGAGGGTGTTAACAAAATGGAGGGGTTCAGAGTCTAGGGGGACGACTCAAGGCCTGGAAAAAACTGCCTGTTGTTAAGGGACTAGGCAGGACTCAATTACATTTATCCAAGAAACTGTAAGGATGTGATGGGTTCATAGAAAAGAGACACAAAGATGATGTTGAGAACACAGTGCTCTGCAGTCTCAAAAAGAAAAGATGAAAACTGAAGCTGAGACATTATAAATTCAGGCTGGAATGAAGCAGACAGATTTATACCAGTGGTAAAGAATCTTTGGTCTACATACCCAGGGACAGGGCTAGTTCTCCAAGGCTTGGGATGGATTCAACTCACTTAACAATGTCTGTAAAAGGATTCCCTAGCATAGGCACAAATCCAAGGGAGGGCAAGGGGGGGTGAAATCTGGCTGTACATAAGTGACTCTCAAGAACTAAGCATTGTCCTAGGTCCTCCAGAAACATCCTTATAAACTTTATCCTTCTCTCTAAAGCTAGAGAGGATGCCAGAATCCTTCTGCCATCATGTCCCAGGCACTGTGACCCCACTACACCAGCCTTTGGCTGCAGGGTGGGACAGCCATGGACATCTGATGAGGACAGTTAATTTGCATCACCCCAAAGCCCCTGCCTTGCTCTGCGGGAAAAGAGGTATAAGAGGGTCTACACTGTTAGACCTCTAGAGGAAAAGATGGTAAAAATGATCCAGACAGTGGTGCACGTTGAGTTGTGGTCAGATGTGTTAGATGGTCACAGAGCACGCATCTCCATCAGAGTTTTTTCTAGATGCCATTTACACTCAGCAGAAAGAGATAATTTCATCCAGGCAGTAATTCATCACATCTGAATGGAAACATCTAAACAGAGCAGAAGAGTTGTGCCCTAACGGTGGTGATTTTTCCCTGCAAAGTGAGACATAGTAAAATTCATTCCACTGAGCTCAGCGATAGACACTGACAATGTATGTGTTCAAGTAAGATGAGCCGAGCTGCTTTTTGAAGTGAGGCATATGGTGTGGACAGAGACCCCCCATGGGTGCTTCATGTGGTCAAAGAAATAATCTTCAACCTCTCCTCCTTGCTCACACAACCTATTACAAACACAATTATCTTCTGTTTTACTTTGGCTGCAACTCTGAGTCCTGAGGAGTCAAGTGAAACCTCGATTTCAACATGCACAAAATTAAGCCCAAGTGCATAGGGCATACACTCATATATCAAGAGGGGAAGATGCCTTCCTCTTTGGCTTCTTAGGAACTCAACATTATGCTTTCGGCTAGCCAAAGATTTCAGCCGCATTTTGCAAGCAGCAGAGATATCGCCTCTGTCCTTGCAGTGCTCCTTTAGCTCTTTGATGCTCAGAGCCCCTCCAACAGACAGACATGACTTGAAACCTCGAAAGGCAGCAATGCAAATCTACAGAAAACACTTCCCCCACCTGGGCCCCTGCAGCGAAAGAGATTTTATCACTACAGCCTGCCCTGTCATTTAATTACAGGCCTGTGTTTGGTTACAATTTGCAGAACACTGGAAGGGAAAGAGCTTTATGAAGCAAAAGCTGGTTGTACTATTAGAAATAACAGCTTAAAACTTGGGCACAGCTCTCCTGAAGTTTGTTGGATCAGAGATCTGGAGGCCAGCTGACAGGCAGGCATCTTATTAGATCAATACTTATGACACAGCGTCAGTCACCCAAGAAAAAGTGTACATGTTTGTGGGGGCAGCAACTGCATTCCATTCTCAAGGAAAAACAGAGTTAATTCAAAAGGTTAAATCAAACTGCAACATTTGTTTCCCCTTGAAAATGCTAGCTCAGACGAGAGCAGTGTAAGCAACCCAAGAAGCAGAAATAAAGCCAGAGTTTCTCAAGACTACTCGCACATCCTGTACTTTGAGAAACTGAGCTCTGGGCTTTGTTGTTGTTTCAGTTCTTCCCCACCACATTTGCCGTCTTCGTTTTCTCTTTGTAAAGTGTCTCATAGTTTTGATTCATTCAGAGCTGAAGTCCATGGAGAGCTTGACACAGTGGGACGGATATGTACACCTCTCATTAACACCCAGCTGCCAGCTCTGGGTAGGGAATTCTTCCAACTCCAACCTGGCTACTTCACGAGTTTTCCAACTCTCTGTTAAAAATTAAAGCAATATTCTGTGTACTCTGCTCTTCAGACAATGGCAGAATTCAATGCAAACGTTGATTTTGGATCTGGTCTCCAACTCGCTGGGTTGGAGTTGGCCTGATCATTAAGGCTGAAAATGCTGGAAGCCAAAGGCTACAAGAGCTTCAGAAAGAGAGTTGCAGTCTGCAAAGCCCATCCAACACGGGTGCCCACAGACATGTTGAAACCCCAACCTTTCCATCTGCTAAAAAAACAGGACTTGATGGAGAAAACATCTCTGTGTCACGTAGCAGAGGTCATGCCTCATCAGCCCTCTCTCGTGCAGCGCACGGGACTCTCAGACCTTCCCTTCCAGAAAGCACAAAGAAACCACAGAGGAGAGTAATGGAACCCTCCAAACCACACCAAATCCATGGAAATGAGCTTTTAATGGATCCAAACAATGAGCTCTTCTGTGGACATTTTGTAAGAAAATTGAAAACACGCTAATAAAATGGCTATCATGTTCCATTCGTGAGGAGAGTGGGCCAGTCTACCCGCTCTGCTCATGAAAAACGCAGGAAAGCTCCCTCCAATTCAGAAACATGAATGAGATTCAACAGAGTAAAAAAATAGAGCCTTGTCTTCAATAGAAAATTTGGAGTTTTGTGTAGTGGTGACAAAAGACTAGCCTGGAGGGATATAAGTAGCATCTAACATGTCACCCTACAAATGTTAAATAGAAAGGGGCAAGTGAAAAGACGTGAGATTTGTAATTAAAGGACTTGTTCTCCCTTGGCAGAATCCATCTTCTGGAGATGCAGAAGACAGTCAAAAAGGATCTACCCCGGATGGATTTGAACAGAGCTTGTTGCACAAAGCATGCAGTGTCTTTCGCTCCCTTGCCTGGTGTTTCTCCATGTACTTTTTTGTATCTTGTATGTTATCATCCTGGAACAATTTTGGATGCGAGACACTTATTCCTTTTGGGGCATTGGAAAGCATCCTGGGTGAGGTACTGGCATTACATACTTCACTGATAACAGAGCTGGCTTAGCATTTTGTTATGCAGTAGAGGAAGGGCTATTAAGAAAAGAAGTTAAATTATTGGCAGAGAACCACTGAAGTTATGGAAGGAAAAGCTTTACTCAGTCAGTGATTCCACCCTTAAGAACATGCCGTGGAATTGTTCCCTTAAGTGTAATTTTTATGGTGGCTTCCAGGATAATTTTAAAATGTCACTCTAGGTAACCACCCCCCCACTTCCCTGTGATTTATTGATAAAGGTTTTGTATCAGGAGGATGTGTCTGATTTCAGCTTTGATGTTTCCTTTCTTCATTTGTGCACCATTAGTGCCAGGAGTGCTTTCTTGCATCCTCCTCAACAATTCTTTTCTTCCAGCAGTGGTAAGAAGTCAGGTGGATAGAAGCGTGCCCTTCTCTCAGCGCTCACACACTTCTCATTCCCCTGCAAACCTCAACAGATCCTGCTCTTTTCCAGTTTCCCCATAAGGCAGGCATAGCGTCTGTCAATTTAGCCCTGAGCTGGCAGCATTTGTCCTCCTTGCTCATCTTTTCATACTGACACAATATAAACACAATCCTTTGGCACTTGCAAAGCTGGCCTTGTCTCTAGGGCTGGTTAAGAGAACAGCCTTCCCCTTCCCCACCCTCGATCCAGCCCCCCCCTCCCCGGGCTGTGTTTCACAGACTGCTTACATCTTTCAGAAAGTGAGCAGGCAACTCTCTGTGCCAGAAATTTCTCATTATATGTTGCACAGGCCCAAGCTCAGGAACTCTTGATCCCTCGAGCTCCCTCAGAATACAATGAACAAAGGCATAAAATAAGCCACTATTTGAAAGTGTCACATTCATTAGAGATGAGCTGCAGAAATAACTCTGCAACTGAGCAACCCTGAACTTAGAGGATATTTAGGTTCAAATCCAAACTTGACGTTGTGTGCACGTTTTCACGTTTTGCAGATAGAAAAAGGACATCATTTTCTTTCTGGGGTTGACCAAAATTCATCCGGTGTATCCAGCTGCAGCCCCCTCACGTGCTTGGGAGATCAGGGCCTGAGCTGGCCTCCGTTATCAGCATAGAAGATCTTGCATAAGAAAAGCATCTTTATTCTTCAGGGATTCAGGGACTGAAAATGGAGCCTTAATTCCAGGTGCCATTTGTGTTAAGAGATAAGTATCACTATGGGAAACGAAAAACATTATCTCGACTCCTGCCTATTCCCACCAATAAAAAGACCAAAGAAGATTAGTGGTACATGCTGCTGCGTTAATGAGGGAGACATCATTAATCAGCAGACACAGTGACACGGGCTTTGACCTTTGGCTCAAACGCAATCCCATCTGCTGACTTCACTCCCCAGGAGGAATCTTCTAAGCAGAAAATACAAGCTCTTGGGAACTAGGGAAGAATTTGACTTAGACATTTAATCTAGCTTTAATATTTCCTGGATGCTAGTCTTGGATAAGGAATCTGAAAACAAGAGGAAACCATCTCCTCTTCCTAAAGCAAGATGGTCTCAGTGCAAGCTGAGAGATCACTCCTTTCACCAGCTATAAAGTTAGCACAAACGGACTCAACGATGGGACTCCTGCAGCTTTGAGATTTTAGGCTTGGAGCACACCTGGATAAAGAAAATATCCTCTTATGCTTGTGGTCATTATTTTGATTAAAACCCTTGGCTCAGTGAGGAGGTTACTTGGACTGATACAGCCACTTTGGCAGTACAGACCATTTCAGCAAATCAGGAATTCAGTGCTCTATCAGCTGTACCAAACTGTTCCCTCCTGACGTACCAAAGCATGCAGCAAACTCCGAGACAGGGTCCAGCTCTTCCTATATTTATAAAGTGTTAGCATCAGATGAACCCCTTACAAGATGCTGGCTTTCTATTCCCCGATTCACATAGTTTTAGGGACTCACACGGGGTACATGCCCTAGAGGGGAGCAGTGATAACCCAGACAAAGGTATCCTCTTCACCTTCTGACTGCCTGGGGGGGGACATGCTGGTGATTCATGTCTGGGAAACAAGCCCTCGAAAACAATCTCAACCCTATCAGTTTAGAGCACCCCTCATGTTTATGTCATTCTCACAGAAGGACCCCTAGGTCAGTAAATCATACCAAAGGAAAGCATCCTCTTTTGGTGGTCTCCTCAGCCATTGAGGTAAGATAAGTGATGGAACAGACACTGTAGATGCTGGAGATGTCTCTTTTTATGGCCATCCAGGAAGGAGAGTGAAAGGAAGCTGTTTATGGCCACATCATGCTGCTTTTGCAGGCGTTCTGGGAAGTGGGGACCCACACAGAGGCCCCTCGCATCTGGATGACAGATTCAGACAATGGATTGTTTTTAATCTTGGTATATAGGAGATTCCAGCTAAACTGATTTCATATGTGCTTTGTCTGGTCCCCAGCCAGCATGGGTGAGGCAGACCAAGGCAAGAACAATTTTCTGCATCCTGAGGTTGGGCCCATGGTTCTAGTGCAGTCCAGCCTTTGCCCATTGGTCAGCCACATTGCATGGGACATCACTGGATTTGGGGAACTGGTTCTTCACCCGAGATGCAGGTAAAAGGGCTGTTTTGGATTCTACTGGTTCCAAGTCCTTGGACGCTGGAGCACTGCAAGAAACCCCTCTGTTAAAATTTTAGAAAGTCTCATGGCATCCTGCCAAGGAAGATCCACAGACACAGATGTCTTCTCAACATAAAAGAACGTCCTTCCCCCACTGAAGGATTAACCTCTGTAGCTTGTGTCTCACTTCGGAAAAGTTTTTCTGAAGGGCTGAACCCAGGTCACACGACATGCACTGACACAGAGACTACTAGAATTATCCTAGCAAGGAAAATGTCTGGATTGCAGGAAGGTGGGGGTATGAGAACAGTCACCTGGAAGCAGTGATGCTCCTTTCCCTGAGAACTGACCATTGGGAGAAGCCCCGTGGGACAACGAATGCTGTCAAACCCCCAGTGCCATGGAGGTGCTTTAATTTTTATATGGTGACTGCTTAAGTTACCATGCTTATATGGTGGCTGCTGCAAGTGCTTTCTCTGTGTAATAGTTTGCTGCCTACAGTTCTACCACTGCAAATAACTTTGCCACCTGGAAACAAATTTGAGGTTAAACATCTGGATTCTAGTACATTCATCAGCCCTTGTCTTGGTTACAGCAGAACCTTGGACAGGAATGGGAAGTGGAGTTCCTGAAGCCCAGCTCCCAACTCCACTTGGGAAGCCGAGTTCCTGAAGCCCAGCTAGGTGTGACGCAGTCACACCAGCACAACAAACACGTTTCAACCCTAAAGTGGCAAACACAGGCCAGCGGGGTTTCATTAGGGTATGTGGGAAAGAGCTTTTACAACCAAGGCAGGAAAAGCTTAATGCTGTTTTGCTTTTCATTTGCCAGATGTTTGGAAAATACAACAAATGCTTATTCCTCTACTTCTGAGAGGTGCAGCCTGCCTGGCAAGGTATGCGTCTGACCCACCAGAACTGCTGCAAAATGCTTGGGGAGAGCGTGTCCTTCCTACAGAGGTCTGCACACCTCTCAGAGACGTGCCGAGCAGTGATAAAGGAGATGCTGAGACCGGACCTTAAGGAACTGGAGCCAGACTCAAAACAGCATGAAGAGTGCTCAGACTGGTGGCACTGTGAATGTTTAACATACTGACTGCACCTCATCCTGTCTGTGCTCCACGCTTCACTACAGAAGTGTGTGCCTTACGGCATGGACCAAGACATTGCCTTGCACTGTCTAGGCGAGTCCTGAATTTCACAAAGTAACACAGTGGACCAACTTATCCTGAGTCCAAGAGCAAAGAGCAGTTCCAAGGGCTTCCAGAAGCAGGCAGAGCTCTGCCTTAAGTACCACAACTGGTCTTAACATTGCTAAATTTTCACAGCCCAAATGAAACTAGTCCTCTGGTCTGAGGATGAGGTATTTGGCCATTTCTAAGCAACTCCACTAACCACATGGCAAGTATTTCCCTTGAAAATGGCAGAGCTCTCTGCACCATCTTACCAGACCCTGCTGAGCTGTTGAGACTGATCCTTTCTGTTTCCTGGAGCCCTGTCTCCAGACATGGAGGTCTGACTGCTGACGCGGCAGATCAGCTTGCCTACATGTTCAGAGCAGAGTTGCACCTGCACATCTGGGCAAAGCATCTGGGTACGCCACTGAAGTGTTTTTAGAAGGTAATTAATACTTAAACTCCTCCAAATTCTATGCTGAAGAAGAGGCAAAGAGTAGTTTCTGCAAAGTTCCCTTCCATCAGGTTGGGAACTTCTCCAGAGAGTTTGAAAGTTGACTGCAATCCCCAGGCTGCCTACAGTGCTAGGCTAAGGCTGACGCTGTGACGAGGCAGACTGCATTCCCCACTGCTTGGCTTCAAGCTACAGTAGCTCCATAGCTACTGCTAAAGCAGGAAAGTTTTAGAGCATCCCTAGCTGTAAGCACAAACCATGCCTTTGAAGCACTGTATCATTTCCAAGAGAGATGCTGAGGCTGAAAAGGTCACTCCCATTTACAATTCAGTTGAATATGAGCAAGGTGCATCCTACAAAGTAACCAGAAAGACAGAAAAACCAGGCATAGCAGGCAGGCTGCCTGCAGACAACCCTGGACTGGCAGGGAGGTATGCTTCCCCTCTGGGTCTAGGACAGTATCAGGCCACTGGCTCAAAGGAGGGATGCTCATAAGCATGATGCTGACTGGCATTTTATGTCTCTAATACCAAATTTTCATTTGTGTGTGCTTTGTAGTCAAGGACAAGGTTCAGGTTCTGGCCAACATGTCAGTTTGGAAAAACATCACCAAGTCAGTGAAGCAACACTGCATTTACTTGCTCTATACCCTCATCTCATGGAATCAGACCTTCTGCAGTACTCCGAGAGCTATGATGTTACTTCTGGTTGTCTTATTCCATCACTATCTCAGCTAGTCAGACTCCACCTACTTTGCCTTCCTTCCAGTTACTTTAGTGAACTAGAGGCAAGAAGTTGCAAGCTGCAAAAATATAAATATCAAGTGGATATAAGGAAAATATTCATCACCATGACAGTGGTGCAACCCTGGGACAAGAGCCCCAAAAGAAAAGGCTTTGAGTTTTCAAAACTTGATCAGACTGAGCAACCTGATATAGCTTTGAAGCCAGTCCTGATCTAAGCAGATATCTAAAGCCCTCCAGAGGTCCCTTCTCTTCAATGAGTCTGTGTTGCCATTAAAATATCTTTCAGAAAACACCTGCACAACCCCCCCACCTCTTTCTAGTTTAAGAGAAGATCAGAAGATCAGGCAAGCTCTATTCCTCATTTCTTTGCCTTGGGCTCTGGGAAGCAGATAAAGAGCTCAGAAATTCATTTTGCAGTACATTTTCTAACATGCCTTGATGCTTGCAGTACTCCCTCCTGTTTGGGAGCTAGGATCAAGGCTGGCATGGGAGCTCTTTCATATCTCTGCTTTGACAGCCTTGGAGATGCCCTGTGAGCAGATTCTCAAGTTTTTAAATGCCCTTCTACTCTCAGAGTGTTATCTGGGAACCCAGTGCTGAGCAGTTTGATGAAGCCGTGCAGAAGTCTGCGATCTTACCTTCACATCTGTGGCTGGTCTCGCTCTGCTTGTGTCCTGCAGGGCATTTGCACTCGTAAGAACCCACGGTGTTGATGCAGTTACCACCTTGACAGAGGCCAGGAATGGCTTGACACTCATCCACATCTACAGGAAGAAGAGCAAAGACATTAGAAAGTGCAGCCATTGCAACAGATGCATGTTGAGTCCTAGCATGGCGGGAGTGCTATGAGAAAGAAGAAGCTTTGCTCCAAGTAGGTGGATTTACATTTCATAATGCAATTACCCATCAGATTACATTAGAGATAAGGTGAAGGACAGAAAAGGGACATAAAGGTATTGCTGGCTTATCTACACAAGCAAGAGGGAGACAAAAGTATAGTAATATTTTCCAAAGCAAACATCATTGTGTCTATGCCCCAGTGGTTTGTTCCAGGCTGGTAGCCGAGTTGGAGAGGAGAATTGGTTTGGTGGGACATCCTCCTGCAGCCTTCAGAGAGCAACACCTACTGCAGGGCAGAGAGGTGAACCTATGGACTGTAAGGTTTTGCTCTTCAGCCCTGTCCCAGGAAGGCTTATCCTGCAGTCATGGCCTCCTCATTGATGAGGTGACACTCTGCTTTCCAAAGCACCTCAGGAAGGCCTCAGTACTTGCTGCTAGAACCAGCATGCTCATGTGCTGCAGATATTATTTATACTCTAGTTCTGCTTGCAGTAACAGTGAGTGACAAATCCATTAAATAGGCCAAGCTCTCCTGAAGAGATGAGGGCCATAAAACACAGATTACAACAAACAGCAAGACAGTTGTCCTCTTCAGCCTTCCCAATTTTATCCTACAGACACTGGCCAATATGGGACTTGGACTGTAATTTTGGCTTTTGATCATGGCAGGTAAAGGCTGAAATCAGCTGCGGATGCAGAAAGGAATCCATGCAACTCTAAATGGAGACTCCTGCAACCCACCACTATGGGGATGCAATGGCAGCTCCAGAAAGGCTGCCA
The DNA here is from genome assembly GCF_964188355.1 of Buteo buteo. Classification (NCBI taxonomy): domain Eukaryota; kingdom Metazoa; phylum Chordata; class Aves; order Accipitriformes; family Accipitridae; genus Buteo; species Buteo buteo. The sequence continues at coordinate 3,812,146 of NC_134180.1, forward strand.
ATGGGACCTGCTGATGGGAGCTCAGTGGACCATTCTGCTATTTTTGCCTGTGTGTCCTAGACATTGAATGCAACCTCTAAGCATGTGATTTATGCATACTGTAATTGCCTGTGTGATCTTGAAGGAGTCATGGCTTTTGTTTTGAACCAATAATACAATTTACAGAGCACTAGCCACCTGATAGAAGTGTTGATCATATTCCAGTGCTGGGACAGAAGCTCCAACAACAACAGCAGCACCACAGAATGAGGTTATATGGAAGGCTGTAACTTAGTTTTAAACCTGGTGACACACAAGCCTGATTCACTACATCCTGTGGGATGGAGGAAGTCACCTGAGAACCACAGCATGGCCAGAATCTTTAACTGAGCTAAGAGGATCTTAGATGATCCTATGGGAGACCCAAGGTCCATGGTGATGCTCTGTGACATACAATGATGGATTTAGCAAAGTTTACACAGAGAACTTTCTCTGTATTGCGGCTCCTGACAGGTATTCATCACTCACCCTTTCAGTGCACATCAGGACGGGTAAGGGAACATCCTTTAGATGTTCATGGCATTTACCTTGACAGGCTCCAGTGCGAATGTTGGGAATGAAACCTCGGCGGCAGGGGTGAGGCTGGGCAGGGCACATCTCGCATGGGTGACCCCAGGCCCGTCCAATGGTGGCACAACACATGGTCTTGGTGCAGACAATCCCACTGAGTTGACCCTGGCACATCTGGTTATTTACTTGGCTAAAGCAGGGACCAGTACGATAGTCTGAGGGAGAAAATAACATCCACAGGTTAGATCAAGACACAAACACAAGGTTTTCTGTCTAATACACAGAGTGCCTATTCCCTTTCCTTTCATTCAGGTGTGAAGTCAACAAGTTCTGGAAAAAAAAAAATCTGCAATCATGAAAAGAACAAAAATTTAAGACCTAGCTGGAGACCAGTACTGGAGGTTGATCTTTCTGCTGTACATTTCATGCGATCATCTAGAGGTTCTCCAAGCCAGGTCTTCCTGGTGTCCCTCAGACTCATCCCATGAACTACACTTATTCTACACTTTGAGTCACTCCCTTTAAGTACTGGCCCTAGAATGAATTCAAAATATGAAGTCAGGCAAAGAGGCAATTTCAGGACTGCAAGTCCACCTGTTCTGTGGAACTGCTGGGGTCAGCAAAGCAATCAAACGTCATTTTAGTTAGGGGCAAAGATATACATGGAGATGATGTGGTACAAGCATCTTTCCTGGACAGCCTTAGGGCCTGACAGTCCATATAATGCAAACATAGAGGATGATGGAGATGTTTTGTTGTCAGATCACTTCTACTCGGCTTGCAGAGTAAGAGTCCTAAACCTCACCCACAAAACATTCTGGGATAGAATTCCCAAACTTTTCCCCATGATGCCTACTGTAAAGCCCACAAAGGGATTTCTATACTCTCTGACAGTCTCTGTAAAGGCAACCTCCTGCAGTAATACATGTCATTGTGATTAATTTCTTTGGTTTAACTCTTAAAGGTCCCCTGGCAATTTTAGCTAGATCTTTAAAACCCAGATGCTGCAGAAACAATTAGCCTGTTTCCCATTCCCAACAGGGACCCTCCTATCCTTTAAAACCAAAAAGATTTTGAAGGGCTTGCACTAAGGAATCTGGTTTTGCCACTGTCTGGGCTCTCATGACCCTTGATTAGGGATATTAGCACAGCAGGAATTCATCAGGAAACAAAATTCTTAAACAAGAGGGGTTTTTTCTTCTACTGGGAATAGATGGCTGCATGCAAGTGTTTGATCTGTGGCTGGAAAAAGGACCTTTAACCATGTTATTCTCAGACCAGAAAATTCCACATTAACTGTCTAAGAAAGTTAGGTGTTGGTCAAATAGCTGTTATTTCAGATAGCCTGGCTGAGATTTGCAAAGTTGCTTAGGGAATTTTGATGTTGGAGTGCCCAGTAATTAGTAATTGACTGTGAACCCAAATCCCTGCATCAGTACCCAGATTAGCTCACAGCTGTCTTTGCAGTGAAACATTTGGATTTGACATGTGAAGCAACAAAAAACTTGTGTGGAGGGTGGTTATACCTAAATCACAAGCCATGGGCAGCACTGGCACCCACATCTGAAGATTAATAATTCTGTTTCCAGAAATGTCTTAGTATAATGTAGACACTCAACAAAGCAAAGCTCCATTTCTTGGCCTGCAAGTTCTCAGATATAAGTCTTTCCACACATGATCTTTGCAATCAGCTCCCTTCTATTTAAATCCTGACACACATGTGCAAAGAATAAAAAGTAAGGAAAACCATTAAATAGATGGTTTGAGACAGAAAGCTTTCTCCCATAGGGTATGTTTGCATGGCAGCCACATTGGCAGAACCTACATTTGCATGAAACCATGACAGAGTGCCTTTATCCTGGGCTGTAAAAGATCATCTGGAAATGCTGGCAATTACTGCAGGCTTTAGACTGCCAGTGCCTGTGCTGATGTGCCTTCCTCAGCCCTGGGGCTTGTGCCGAGTAAAAACTGTGTGAGGTTCATCTGTGTTATAATTGTCCCACCTGGCATCAGGGTAAGCATAAGCTACACAGGAAATCCTTCTCCATCTCTGGGAAAGAATCAATTAGCACAATAATTACTTATTTCCAGCTTAATGGTCCCTCTGATTTATATTTCTTGAGCAGTTGGGAGCACAGTCATACTTAAAAACTCATGCTGAAAAGAGTGTCAAAACAAGTTTGGTCTGTGGTTGTCACTGAGATGTAAACAGCAAAAAGGATTTGAGGGAAAAAAAAAAGGGCAATGATTTTGAAGTTACATTGGTATAAAGGTGACATGATCTCACAAAAATGCCTTTGTTTGGAAATCTGCACAGAAATATGTACTACATTTGCAATGGTGAGTTACCAAATAATCATCTTTTTTTGACCCAAATTTTAACAAGATACCAAAGCACATGGTCCTCATTAATGTCTCCTGCCATGCCAAGCTTAATGCGTTAGTTTGTTCTACTTTATTCCTAGAAAAGAAATCAACAAAATTTGAGTTGTTTTCTCACCCGCTGTCTTTTTTTGTAAAACTGCAAGGCTTTTGCTCAAATTTTCAACCTTGAGGAGCAGACCAAGGAGAGCTCTTTATAACCACGCTAGTGAACAATTTAAATCTTCTCAACAATCATACCCAAAGAACTATGAAAGAAATTGCTTTGTGATCTTATTTCAATAGAGTGATCAACTCAGTAACAACAAAAAAGCTGACAGACTGTACTAAAGCATTAGGAGAGGAATAAAGAACTAAAGAGAGAGCATCATCCCTAAACTCACAGTTTGTTTCCATCCTCAGGGCTGCTTGCAGTCCTAGCCCCCAACTCAGAAAGCAGTTAGCAGAATTGGGAAAGGATCAGAAAAGGACAAGAAGGATGATCAAGGGTGTGGAAGGGCTTATGTATGAGGAACAGCTGCACTGGTTAGCGGTTCTCAGTCTGAAAAAGAAACACCTGGAGGAAGACCTGATAGCACGGTACAAAATCATGAGTGGCCTGAGGAGGAACAGGCTACTCACTTGCAGAGTCAGCATGCATTACTGCAGATAAGAAGTGATGCTGATTCAAAATAAATTGAGAAAAGTGGTTCTTCAGGCAACATATAAGTTAAGGGGAATTCTAACAGAGGATGTTGTGAATTGTCAAAGACTGTGAGCTACAGGTGCCTGGTCCCCAGGAAATTCTTACAGAGGAGGATCATACAGGATTGCCCTGTTCCTATACTGTTCCCCAGACATTAGCTTATGGGCACTGCCAGAGCTTTGAGGCACAAAGTCATCTCAGGCAGGGGCCCTGAATCCACCCTCTTACCACTCTGTAAGCCACCCGGGCAGTTAAATTTTAGAGTTGTTTTGAGTTCAACATTGTGCTGCAGCATCATTGCAGCTGGAGCCTCTGTGTTAGATAACTACAGTTAGGTGGGCTGCAGCTGTGGCTGAATGTGGCAGTGCCTATGTGCTTACAGTGAAATATCATACATTTTATGAGCTATTCTGAAACCTTGTTAACCCTAGGACAATGCAGAAACACCTAATAAAGAGGGCTTGCTTTCCCCCTTTCCTAGTCAGAAGGAGCATGGAGAAGAACATGTGGCTGATGTCATTGTGGTTGTACCTACAAAGGGCTCTGGTTGACTTAGGAGGTCAAATCACATAAATGTATAACCCAAAAGCTGAGGCATGGCAGCACTGTACAGAGAAAAAAGGGGTAAACTTGCACCTCCCACATTATCCTGCTGAGGCATGGCTGGATGCAACACAGCAAGAATTCCTTGAGATTGATAATGAAAGTGTGATTGTAAGGAGAACACCCCCTTTTAAACAAATAATTGACAAAAATAGATTTTCATATGTAGATTACTTCTTTAGAGGGAATGAAGCCAAGGAAATTTCAGTCTGGAGGCCAGAAAGCCTGGCTGCATTCCAGCTCCCATCTGTTGCTAATTTTAATGGTCAAATTATTAAATTTTTAATGAGGCACCAATCAAATTTTATTAAGGAAATATGTGCACTTAGGAGATGTCTAAAGCCCTTTTACAGTCTATGTATGGGATCCCATCTTCCAGGAACCCTCTTGCAGGTAGTTGTCCTTCAGAAGTTTGGTCTTTGCTGGTACATTCCTTGGAAAAACAGAGACGAGGTGGCTTCCTCGCTGAAAGCTGAGATTTCTTCCTGTTCCCCCTTTCAAGCTTACTCAGCCTTACAGTTACAGTGTCCAGTGGTAGGATATGGATGAGTTCCACCTTTCCATCTGCAGGTAAAGTTCTCATTAAAGAGATTGCAAGAAATACTGGATCAGGCTTTATTTTGGGAATCAGCCAGAATCTTTTCACCTCTACAGAACAGACTTTTAACACAGCAGGGCCATGAATATCTGGGCCTTTACCAGTCATTTGTAGCTGCAAAAAACAACATGCCAGCTCACTGCCTGACTTAACCTCTCCAAATACAGTTTTGCAAACAGTAAACACACAGCATAGGACAGACATCAGCTTCTCGCCCAGCATCTGTCATCAGCCTCATCCATGCACTGATCTCATTTTTCTTTCTTGCCCTATTAATTTCAAAGTAGACCGTGCTCAGCACGTTCAGTCTGTAGATTTCTTATCACCGTAGAGTTAGATTAGGTTACTATTCATGCCTACTTGTCTTGAGCAGCCAGCAAGGAGAGAGAGCGCTCAAATTGCAAAAGGCACCATGGAATTAGAGTTGAAGCGTCAACGTGTTTGCATTAACCACAAGAAATCTGACTCCTTGCTATGCTCTTTGTTTTCAAACCCTCGCCTCCCCCCAAGTATGGCTTTGAAGCACCACCTAGCCTGAACTGGGGACTTTTGCAGATGCTGCAGAGCCATGTTGGGGCTACAGTGAGTCTTATCTACTCAATCCCGCAGCCAACACAGGCCCCAGATGTGCTCAGAAGAGGAAGCGTAGCAGGAATAGACCTTATTCCCAGTTTCCATGTTTGGCTGGTTGTCATGGAGATCGTTAGGAAGCCCTATAGCTAATGAATGGCCATTCCTGACAATTCCAAGCCGCAAACCCTTGGGGAGTTAATGGGTGGGATCCATGCCATTACACATGCTCTTACACTGAGCCACGCTATTCCACTTGCAAGCAGCTTCCTGAAAATATCCCTGTAGACATTTTTAACTTTCCTAATTAGTGTGTCTAGGACGTAAGTGGAGGAATGCTTCACGGTTGCTGTGGACATCTGCCTTCACCCACGTGCTGCATGGAGTCCTGCTGGAAGGGGTGGGACATTAAAGCACAGTAAACGGCTTCAAGTACTTCTGGTTCAGCCAAGCCAGCACCACAAAACCTCGTAGTTTCTCCGTTTCCAGCACTTGGGGTCCTGTGCTGACCAAGGACGCTGCCCAGGCTTTGCCTACCCTACTTAACCCAAGTTCACCTTGCCAGAACCTGTCTCACCTCCTACAAGAGGTAATAAAAAATGATGCACTACTCTTTGCCAGCCATGGCTATAATTTATGCCAGAAATGCAGCTTGGACTCATTAAAAAAGAATAATCCGTTTCAGACTATTTAAAATTACCACTCTGAGGCTATCAAACATTTATGTACAACAGTTGGAAGGCACCTTCTCTATTGCTCAGTTTCCCCAATGCTAAATGAAAACAATGGAAATCTTTTGTAGGGAATGTTTCCCTGGGCTATACAGCATAACTCAATGCCATTATTTTCATGGAAATGTTAATTTCAGCAACTCAGACTGATTTCTTTGAAGGAGAACTCAAACTGAACACTTCCATAAACAATGGCATTTTTCAAATGTTTTGTAACAACACCTGAATTGAAACAGTATCTGAACCTGAAATATTTACAACTTTATTTCATATCCAATTTAAATTACTGCTTTGCTGTAGGGGGAAAACAAAAGGCATTTAAAATTAACATTTTACTCTCTTTTAACTGGCTGTTACTGTACCTTGGGGAAAATTGGTAGGTTTTGACACAGAACTTTTGAAGAGAAGCATTTTGTTTGAAAATTTTCACAAGAAAAAGGATAGCTTCCTCCGCTTCTATAACATCCATCTACCCAGCACGGTATCACCGAGTAAATTAATGCTTGCAATGGGAATCCAGATCCCTGGGTGAAGATGCAAAAGCAGGAACAATTGCACTACTTTCCTTGCTATTTAAAACACAATCCTAGAAACACGAATATGCCTGACCCCAGCCGTGTAAGCAGATCTGCAGAGTCCAGGCTAAAAGGAAGGTGAACGGACAGAAGAGCTCTCCGCCGCGCTCTCACCCCGTCTTTCAGCCTGCCATTTCTCTGGCACCATTTGGCTGGAATCCCCTCGTGAGACAGGCCATGGGCTGGGTGAATTCCTTCTTTACAAAATAAATAAAGAGAGCAGCAAGGAAGAAGAGATTTTTCTTTGCTAAAAATCAAATTCCTTCTCATAATAAACAATGCTTTCGCTGAAGGCTTTTTCTTAAAACAGTAAGGAGAAACGTGGCCTGTAAGTAATCCCCAGAGAGCTACAGACCTCGCTGGGATGAGGTCACTACAACACATGCCCCAGGCATTGGCAGGCTTCCACGTTGCTTTCTAAAAGCTCCAGCAACGGAGTACAGGAGAGCAAGGAGAGTGGATATCAAGCCCAATATCTATTTTTCTATTTTGAGTGAATGATTTCCATCAGCAGGAGGCTTGGTCCCCCAGGCCAGCCTTGCAATTCTTTCTGTCTGTAACCTTCTGGGCTTTGGAGCTCTGGGAGCGAGCGAGAGCCGATGCAACCAAGGCGAGGCACTAATCTGGCAGATGCCTCTGCAAATTCTACCCAAAAAGATTCCCACACAGACTCTGGCTGCTTGTGATGGGGGTGTTCCCCAGAGACCCCACGGAGAAGGCTGGCTGTGCCCTCTGGGAGCTGCCGGGAGAGCTGATAACTTACAAATTAAATGCTTAATGGGGCAGTTCATGCCCTGCTTATAGAGAGACCATGAACGTATGGGAAAGTACACAGGGGAACAGCATCCAAAAGCCGCCGGCCAGACAACCAACCGAAAGGAGCCAACCAAAAATCCTGCGATTATTTCTGTTGCACTAAACGTGAATGCAGAGATTTTACAACACTGATCGTAGGTCTCGGCACACAGCGCAACTCTAAATATCTGCTAAGCCTCTCAGGCTGTGTCGATACGTGACAGCTTTGGTGGGAGGAGGGATGGTGGATGCAGGGAGAACAGCATGAGGGTCTCCGTAAAGGGCTCCTTTCTCATGGAATACTTTCTCCACCTAGTCATTTCCTTACCTCATACAAACACAGCCACATTCCTGATGTTTAACTGTTTGGACTTTTGCAGAAAAGAAAAAGCTGGCTGGGGCAGTTTATAAGGCCAGACATTCCAAGTGCTGAAAAAACATATTCAAAGGAAATAGTAAAGGGAGAACTTTTTTAAGTTTTCCTGTCCTATTTTTACAGTTTCCTGTCAAAGTCTTAGCCTGATGAAACCTGAGATAGAGCTCCATGCACAACCCTTCTCCAAGGGCTCTCCACTACAGCAGCATCTGAGGCACAAAGCGCACATACGGTAACACGGGGCCAGTGGTTCCAGCAGTTCTAGAAATGTCTGGGAGGGTTTGAGCAGGGGGCTGGTACTACCATGCCATGTCCTCCGTCCTGGAAGAGACCACGGGGTCAGAATGCTGTGGGCTGTTGAATACCTTTCTGGTCAGTTTGGCCAGAGATGGAGGTGCAGGAATGGAGGTGCTGGGGGTGGCATGGGGTTTGGTAGCTCCAGACAATTCCCCACACACACACCTGCTCCAGGGGGAACACTTGCACCTCTCAGACTCCTTTGGCAGAGATCGTGGCTATGGGCAGGCTCCTGCATATCAGGGGAAAGAATATAAGGAGATGGTGGCTGGGCTGGGCTGAGCTGTGACTCAATTTGGGGGGATTCCTCCTGAACAGCTGATTGTGTGTTCCTGATAGGACTGAGCAAGGGAAGGAGAAATTTGTGTCTGCCCAGTGGGAAGCATTTTTGGGCAGAGAGATTGTGGACTTTGCCTACCTTCCTTTTGGGACAATGAGCTGGGAAGAAGTAATGGCAAGGACACTACTGAGCAAGGACTTCCAAACAATGTGGTTAGTTTTACAGGTCTTGCCTGATTGTATTCATGTTACTGTGCATGAGCTGCAGTCATGTTCATCTGTCCGTTGCTGCATTCAGCAAAGGTTTTGTATTTCAAAAGTGGCAATGCAATGCTCGTGTGAGGCAGAGCAAGGTGTTCTTTGGAAGAGGCTTATCCACAGCTAAAGCATCTTGAAATAGAAGGAAGAAGTCTCAGAAATGACCAAGTAGACACAAACAGCATGTTATTAGATTTTTCTCAGGCTGTATTAACGGAAGTGGAAATATTGCGCTCTCCTTAGCATCTTCTTATCCCAGTACACTTTAGCAGGCTTTGTCTTTGTCTTCAGTGGGAAGATTTCCAAGTCCCTGCCACAAATGGGGCATGTATGTGGACCCTGCTTGGCCGGAGAGGCGTGGAGCTGCTGTGCCACCATGAGCTGAGTGCCAAACCACCCAAGGGCCTTTGAGTAGATGTGGACCAAGCAATGCCTCTCCTGCCAGTCTGCGTTCCTCCTCGTCATCTTCATGGGCTTGCAGAGAACGGCTGGTTGATGCACAGCCTTGGGTTGATATCAGTGCACAGGAACTGCAGCTGTTCTTGCATTTACCTCCAAACGTGCTCCACTGAGCCTGTGACTCTGATGTGATGTTCTATCGCACTCCTCACAGTCACCTAGCAGAGGGCTGCTTACAGCCCTTGCAGAGAGAGTCTCCAGATTTGGGTGAAGCGTGGAAACAGGCATTTATGTTCATGCCGCTTTTCTCCCACAAGGATCAGCAGGTTCAATAACATCAGACTACTCTTGCTCATGGACACCCCTCCCCACAGTGAGAAGGAGAGAAAGCCACATGTCACTGCATCCAAGAGCGATGAAGGGTCAGAAGATAAGCCAGCCACCTTCCTGCCCAACCCAAAGCAGGGACTGAGGTGCCAGCTGCAGAGACAAGAAGGTCCCAACACATGACGGTCCAGGTTCCTCGGCTCACTCAGCTACAGCTGACTCAAACGCTCCTGTGTTTCTTAGCGGCAACACAAATGGCTTGCCTTTGGACAAGGTTGACTCATGCATCTCTTTGCAAAGACCCCCTTTGCTATTACATGTACGTTTGCCAAATTTTACCTGTTCAGGCTGAAACAGGTTTGTACCCAGGATAAGCAGTTTTGGAAAATTCCAGTCAAAACATTCCTGTCAGATTTAAAGATAAATCTTGGGAATGCTGTTTCCATGAAGGTCTCTGAAGGAAATTAATTCTGATTCCAGAGGCTGGTTCCCATTTTGCACAGGGAACGGGCCTCTGAGCTACATGCTGAACACCAAGCAGCAAACAAAGGTATTAAGTAGCTGTGCTTTGGGAGTGCTGCCCACTCTCTGGCAGGGGAAAAGTAGTATGTGATTGTCTCATTAAGGATTGTACCATAAAGCCCATGGGCATGCAGGAAAATTATATGTGCAGGATGCGTCTACATCCCACCAATATTCCCAGCAGTCTATGACTGGCTTTCTGCAGAGATCAGAGGGAAATGTGGTTTCACAGAACTATAATTATTTTATGAAGTAAACCTGTCTGCAGGAGGAAAATGGCAACCTACAACCGAGTACAGAGTTACATTCCACTCATGGTGAAGTTTCTGCCAGACCTTTCTGCATAAAGGCAGGCAAGTTATAGCAGTAGATGTCAGAGCTCTTCAGACTGCAGTTGATTATTAAAATGCTTTTTCTACCACAATGTAGAGAAATGGGAGCTTGTGCCTCACCTTTGGAGGCAGGCTGAGGAGAAGGAACTCCATCACACATCTCAGCTACAAGTTCTGCTTTAAGTCTTAACATCTGGATTAGCAGAGCACTAGGAAAAATCAGCTGAACCCCTGGTTTCTAACAAGGATGAGAAATCTCTTTGTAAACACAGTCTTTTATTAAAAAGCTCATCTGGGGAAAAAAAATCTTAACCGCTGCCAATAGCATTCCTCCATAAGATTTTTGGTTGAAGTAATTTCAAGCTTAATCCAGAATTGATAGGAAGAAGGGCTTGCCGAGTGTTCGGCAAACTCATGTCTCAGCTGCGTACTATACTTGCACCACCCAGACGGCTTTGAGTGGGCATGGCAGAAAGGAGCCACCATAGCCAGCGCTTTCCCTTGCCTTTTTCCTACCCCAGAAAACTGAAACCCAAGAAATGAAGAAGAGTTCATGACACCCTGGCACAGCCTTGCAGCTCAGGGGGTGTATGTGGAGGCCCAGGCAAAGCAAATTTCAGTTTGGTCTCAGGAGCCACATCCCAGTCCATGTTTCTGGGATTTCTCCATTCCTCTGGGATTGTTGCTGTGTGTCACTCTTCCTTCAGAAAAGCAGATGGACTGGGGCTTAGCTTTACAGTGTGCATGGACCTCAGGCACAGCCAGAGGTTGTACGGAGGAGATATTTTTGCCAAGCTGACATTTATCCCCAGAACAAAAATTCTAGTGGGCAGCTCAAATTAATGAATTTGACGTACCTTAATCTGAAATGCAAAGGCTGAGATTAAAGACCTTTCCAAGTTATCTCAGATATCGTTGAATTTCCATGAACTATTTGTGGTCCCTTTCTTGCTAGCATGTTGTATGTTCTTGTGTGCCTTGGCTCTGGGGGAGTTTCCAGCTAAAGGTATGAAATACGTCCATCCCTACGGATTACTTCACTAGGAGCGGCATTTCGGAAGTTCAGGACTGTGACCTGAGTTAGGCAGGAGTGAGCAAAGGGACCACGTTACTGTTGGCTGCTTCCTGCTATGGCTTTTACATGCACGCATGGGGATCAGACACATCCTGTGTGGCTGCTTCGTTTCTCCTAAGCCTCCAAATTAGACTGAAAATTTGGGGAAAAAAAATCATTATGAAGAGGAAAGAGAAAAGCTGAGACAAAGCCACTCTTAATAACTCTTCTCAGAAGGGGGTTGGAGAGGCCTTACAAGCAAGAATAATGGGGTATTCTGCAATATTCCCACCATCTGGAAATCTGAGTGGATTAGAGTGCCGTTTATACTGAGACACTCACTAGCATCCATCTGTATGTTACAAGATGGTGTTTTGGATCATGTATTCTGTTTATATATGGCATGGGGTGTCTGTCACTAGAAGAACTACGGCTGGAGGGAATGCTAGAGATCATTTTGAATTTCTCTTTCCCTTAGACAAGACTGACTACCAGAGTTAGACCTAACCAAAATTTGTATAACCTGCTCTTAAACACCTACAGATATAAAAATCCGCAGCCTCCCTACACAATTCTTCTAGTGCTTAAATATTTCAGGACAATGGATAAGTGGCAGTTAGACTGATAGAAATCAAATGAAATTAGGAGGATGAGAGCAACTGCTGTCCTATACAGTAAGGATCTTTGAGAAATTGATATAGCATATAAAAATATGCTAATCCTGGGACTTGCATTAGTCTGACTCACTGTTAATGGACATTTCTTCCAGGACTGGAATTGTATGAGTTATAAGGAACCCTGGGTTCACAAGGCCACCCTCCAGAAAAAAAAGACATCAAAATCCTTTTGAAACTTTGGTGAATCTACAGACACAGACATGTTATGGAGACTCAGAAATCTTCCCTGAGTGCACATCAAAGGAGATCCTCATGTTACATACATGCTAAAATATAAAAAGCTGTATCTTGATATAAGCAGTATAATGGAGATGCAGGAAGAAAACAGATGAAAATTAGCAGCAGATTTAAACTAAAATGTATTGAGTAGTGGTTTAGATGCTATCTGTCCTTTTTCCCATGTACTATGTCTTGTTTATGCCTGGGACCCGATTTTGCCCACTCTGGTTATATCCCAAGTGCTTTTGGAGAAGTACTGGACATGCAGAACATGATCTGCTCTTCACTGACTGCTGCTGTGGCTTCATCTGGAGACCTGCTGCAAAGAGACCAACCAAGGCTCTACCATGGGATGGGATCAAGGTCCACACACAGGCTCTCAGTCTTCCTCTTTTAGAGGACAGTTGTAGACAGTTTAACCCGTCTACACATGGCAGTTTTTGAAAGCTTGTGTCCTCCTTACTCAATGGTTGACAGTCCTCGAGGTATTTGGAAAGAAATAGGAGAAATGAGAATCTCTTGAAAACAGCTATGAATTGTTGAAAGACATGGATTCTGTTGGTGAGAAGCTGCTGTTTGGGAGCATTTTCACTTCAATCCAACGCAGTCCTGGTTATGGTTTTGGAAAGAGAACAGTCCTGCAGGGAGGACTATGGAAGAACAGGAGATACATACTGCCTCTTCCATGGATGTTGCATATCTAGGACCTGCTGTGGCTCTAACCTTGCTTTTGTTCACGTGTTTGAAACACTGCATTCAGTGATAGGGCTTTGTTTTCTTGCACTGGCTAAGGAAGAGCCAGAACTCAGACACTGGATGCCAGTTTTAAGTTTGCTATTATCTTTACATGGACACAATCCTTTCCAAGACTCTTCATGGGATATGGGACTTGGGAGGAATTATGCAAGGCTTCAGGAGCACAGCTGGCTTTCAGCTCAGCCCAGAAGTGTTTGCCCTGAAGAACACCACCCCACAAGTTTGTTGGTTAAACTTTTGGAAATCTTGCACCATTAAGAGGAAAGGACATGCAGACATAGCAAAGGCCTTCTGAACCAGACAAATAATAGGAACCACAGTCTCCATAAAGATCGAAAATGTTACTCTAAAATCTTTTTTTTCCAAAGTAAATGAAGACTTTCTTTCACAAGAGGTACCAACTGGCATCCACAGTGAAGACTTCAGCATTTGGATGGAAAAAAAACCCAAATTAAACCTCATCCTTGGAATCAGGAGGAGCTTCCACACCTTCACCTGAGTCAAATGTTGTCACTTTTTACAACAAATTTTTTCCTACTTGAAGGAGGGTGAAATCAGAGACATGACATCAAAATGTTTCATTTTTCTGTAAAACTATTAAAAAAAATTGGCTTCTCTCCCCACAGTTTCATTTTTTCTGTACTGCAGCTTTTCCTCTGACACTGATGTAATGTGAGTTCAGGTTACCAAAGGCTGCTGGGATTATACAATATATTCAGTAGTTCTTCATCCCTGAAGATGTCAAGTAGAGAGAGGAAATGATGCTAAGATTCTTTGAGTACCTAGCTACTAAGGTATTTACCTCTGAAGTGGAGTATTTCCTGAATGAAGTGTGAAGGTAGCTAGATTGCTTCCATCACAAAGCAGCCTCTTACTGGAGCCCTGAACTGTTGAACATGCAGCTTGTTGAGTGTACAGCAGCAGAAGCTGTTGCTTAGCATTCAGGAATTTAGTTTATTATAGTTTAAAAGTAAAATTATCTCTTTTTATGGTTACAGTGAAATAAAGTCAAATTAAAACCCTAAATAAATCTGTAATCGGATAGATTTGTGTGGTTTGAATGCCTTCTTTTCATCAACACAGATGGGCATGTTTTTCACTGCTTGCCAGTCTAAACTGATACCCCAGAGCCTGTAGGAAGGCACTCCTCCAGAGAGCAAAGGAACAGTTAATGGTCACACTACAAACAACAGCAATTGTACAAAGCTAACAAGCCTTTCTGAGAATCCCAACTCCTCAGCACAGATATTAGCTGGACTAATGCAGGTCTGTGTTCTTTGAAAAAAGTTAGTATCCTTGCGTGGTATTATCTTCTGTACATATAACAATCAGATCGTGGCAACCACGCTGTGCCTTGCAGCAGAGAGAAGCCTACAGACAACTATCTTTACACTGTTCAGGCATTTACAGATTTTAAATCTGTTAAGAATGAATTGGTCTTAAGTCCCAACGTCAAGCAAGCTAGCGCATGACAACCAGAGACTCTTGCCTAAACCCTACCACATATGGATTAGCCACAACACATCCTTAGAAAGCCCTTCCCTTTTGATCTGAAGACTCCAGAGATGGGATTCACCTGGTTAAATGTAGAGAGGTCCATAGTCCATATGTCTGTGGCAGAACTGATCACCCCTCTGTATACAATCATCCTAAAGGCAATGTCTGCATTTGGTCAGTGAATCCTGCCTCTCAGTGCTGTTATCAGCCCATCATCTATAAGGTTTCATGGCGCGCTGTGCTCAGCTGGACACATCTATCCCACAGAGGTCTAAAGTGAGGTTTTGTAGCGCAGGGGGGGATCCAGCACATTCCTGTCAAAGACAGCCGGCTGAAATGGACCTCCTTGTTAAAAACATGATCTGTTTTTTCCAATTTGAACTTGTTTTCCTTCAGCTTTCAGTCCCTTTGCCTTGCTTCAGCAGAATGACCAGGGGCAGCCCCTGCTTTCACGGGTTGTCACATTCTACAAGAAAGACTTTTCTGCTAAGCGACATCCCACCCCTCTGTGATACTGTCAACTAGCCACTTCTGCCAGCGTGTGCACTACTGAAGAGGGTACAGCCCTTAGGATGTAGTGTGTTTGACCAAAGACTCTTCCTGAAGTAATGGCACCATTTTATCCAGGTCTTCTTGGGAAGAAAAGTTCATGAGGAAGACTGGCATTTCAGCTTGAACAAACCACTTAGAGATTTGTCCTGGCTGAAGGAAATCCCTTTGTACTCTTGGTTATGCCTGTGCTGAGCTCAAGAGGCTTCTCCTACAGAGCTCTTTGGTAGAGAAGCAGATGAATGACAGAGGAGCAGACAGATGAGGTCCCCAAATATAATAGCAATTGCAAAGCCAAAGAGTCATCAGTTCAGGGCCATCTCTGTGTAAGGTATCATCTGGCCTGCTTCTGCTACACTTGAAACACGGATACTGGTGAATTTTGATACAGAAGGGCTCTTTAAAAACCACATTTCCTGGCATTTATATCAAGCTGAAAATATTCAGTGTCCTTTCTTAGGCTGAGGTAACATCTCCGCCTGTAAAAGCACATCATCAAATATCCAGTGCATCCATGCTGGCTGGAGGCAAACCAGCTCTTAGTCCAGAAGCCAGTCAGCCACAGCAATATGAGCTGGAGCGAGCCCATCCTTCCTACCAGACTGGTCTCTTAACACAACTTTTCAGTCTGAGGCATCTTATGGTTTATTTAACACTGTGGCTCTAGCCTTGAGGTGGCTTATTTGGGAACATCATCAGGAGCAAATGCACAGTTGACTATCTCAACACACAGTCCTGCCTCAATCGTGCTCTTATCGCTGCTAGCAGTTGATTTACCAGCCCTCCTGCAACCATTTGGTGACTCCTCACAGTTCTCGTGCTGCAGCAAAATGTCTACTGTTTTACAGAGAAATGTAACAGGGTGATGTAATGAGCTGCCCAAACAAGCACAAGCAGTGGGCCAGACTCAGGATGAAGCAGCAGAGCTCATACTGCTTTGTCCTATGCTCAGAACATAAAATCTCCACAATACCCAGCTATGATCAAACCAACTGCCCCATTTCAGTAATGGGGCTGGGAGAGGTGGAGAGATGTATCCTACAACACGTCCTCTCTTCTGCCGGCTGAGTGTGGTCTGACCTGCAAGCCCAGATGGTTCCTATCAGTAGACATCTCACAGCACAGAGCGAAATGACTGTACGTATCACATTATCTCTGCTTTCTTTCCCAAAAGGCAGTGAAAGCCAGCTTAAACTACCTGTCATTTTCTTCGTGCTCTGTAGCCAGGACAGTCTCTCATTTTGTGGTCTGGAAGCAGCAGACACAAGGATGCTAGAGTGCAAGAGTGCATTCTTATTGCCTAGTGCCAGCGTGCTGCTTTTAGTAGTTAGCAATGGTTCCCCCATGAGAAACACCACAGTAGCTACTCTGTGTCGGAAAGAGGAAGGTGAATGATGTCTTGCTAGACAGTAACTGGCATTAATGGAAGCTCTCTGCCCACAGAGATGCAGGCAGGAATCCAAGGAATTTCCAGAGTACTGAACCACCTACCCAGCCATGCTATGAGAGCATCACCACGGAGCCTTGCGCTGAAAGCTGTACTTCCTCCATGTGAAGCCAGTGGGTTTCAGGCTCTGCTTTGAATTAATCTTTCTTCAGAAAAATCTTTAGGAACGAGACTCAGAGATAAATGGAGAGCTATAGATGATCCATGTTGCTTCCAAGCCTGCTACTTGAGTCTCCTGTTACTGGGACTCCCAAGGATGCTTGTAAACATGTCAAATACTGTGGCTGCTTTAAATGGAGAAACTGAACAGGAATTCAACAGTGGTCATGTCTCCAGTAAGTCTGGTGCTTAGGGACTTCATCTTAACAGGCCTAGTGATGAAGCAGGAATTAATTTTCTCCTTGGAAGGGTTAAGTTCTTTGCTGTCACGCTAATTATTCTGGTAGGTCAGTCACAACCACCTCACCTGGCTGCAAACTCACAAACTGCCCAGCCAGGAGCCTCTTTGAAAAGTGTAACTTTTAACATCTCTTAGCAAAGCAAGCGCTCTGTTTGTCTTGGCAGGGAAGACCTGTGTATACACAGCTGGAGAGCTTGTTTTGTCTCTTAGTACAAGTCTGGACTAAACCAAATCTCTAAAGGCTTTGTAAAAATGCTCTCTTTATTTAAAGAATTTTATACATTACAAGATGTCTCCAAAGTCTGCCCCTGCTCAGACCCCTTCTTTTCCTGCCTCTTCCATTCTCTCTCCTACCCCCTCCACTACCACACACACAAGAGTCAGGACAGTTGGATTTTTCAGTCCCTCCTGGCATTGCTGTATCTAGAAGTTTCTTTAAGAAATTTCTAGCTTTCTTTTCAAACAAGGCCAATGTCCATATCGATTTATGAATCTCAATACTTCAGATCCCCATAAGCTAGGAAAAAAGTAAGCGGCTCTACAGACACAGTTCTGGGGCTTGGGTTTAGGGTTTTAGGGGAAGGAATCTTGCAAGGTAGAGCCTTCAAAAGAGAAAGGCTGTTATCATAATTCCTTTCCATAACTACAGCAATCCACATCTGCATGTACACGTGTGTGTGTGTGTGTGTTAGAAAAAGGCAGGGAGAGGGCTTAAAGAATATGTAACAGCAATGCTCGACCGATACCTGTGTTTGCAGGAGAGTACAAAGAAGGAGACTGGAACAAGGAAAGGTTACTTCAATAAATGTGTGTGGAGGCTCTTAAAAAGCTTTCCCTTCTCTGCATCCAATAAATGTGAGGCTCAAACCACAGCAGAGGCCTTTTATGGGGCACCTGCACCATTAGGTTCAGTAGATACTTTTGCAACCAGGGAACATTGCACAACTACGTTGAGTTCTGCGTATTTCTGCTGGCCACTGTTCAAGCTGGGCTGGCTGATGCCTGGGCTACCGGAAACCAACTGTTATTCCTATCTCACCCTCTAAATCACGTTGCCAAGAATCCCCAACTTGGAAAAAAACATTAAAGGCAAGAACAGTCCGATCCTTGGACATGGAGTTAAACAGAATTAGCCCAATCTTGAGAAAGCGAGAGGCTAGAAAAGCAGAGTATTTCCAGGGTGCTTTGATCTTAATCCTGGGAGTTTGCACATTGGCTTCATGTTTCAGTTTCATTTCTGCTCTGTGCCACTCTGACCTTGCCAAAAATCATATCAGAGCAGTGTCGTGAGATGTCCATTTAAGCCAACAGGAAAGGGAGAAATTTCGTATCTCAGCCAAAACCTCAGTCATACCCACACTGCCCAAATGTAAACCTGATCTAGCCACTCAGCACATGCTGGCTGGATGAAATACAGCAAAGCCACATGTCACTAAGAGCCATATGCTTAGCTGGTGAAAACTGTGGTTCTTACTGGAGCTGTTTCGATTCATACTGGATGAGCAGCTGGCATCGAACTGCATGAGGTTTACAATAAACCAGAGTTGGCTTATGCTTCCCTTTGAAACATTTTTACTACAATAAGGTACTTTCATGGAAAACCTTAAGTTCTGGTCATAATTTTCAAGGTTTTTCATGTAATTATAGTACTAATCTGTGAAAATAATTTTGCAAAGGTCGGAACGTTGACTTTTGGGGTTTCAGGTCCACGTTCATTTGAAAATTATCGGCTATTCGCATTGGTGACATCATTAGTTTTAATTTTTCATGGTACATGGTATTGACCTCCTTCACCCAAAAGTAACTGTCTCCTGAAGCACACAGGACAGGTCAAATTCAGGCAATAAACTGAGTTGCTGCAGGAATTTGATTCTATATAGTGAGAGAGGCAGGAGGCTGCAGAAATGATCTTACTGATGGGGGACCTGAGTGCTCGCCTGGTGAACTGCCATCTACCCATGTCTGATGGAGTTCCTGTGCGAGCTGGCCAAGTCCTTAAACCAGCATTTTGCATGTGGTCCATAACTGCGTGTGGTCCCTAACTCCTTAGACGTCATTCCTCTGCAAGAGCTGCAGTAATCGTACTTGCAGTGCTGAGCAGGAACAGCGAACACTGAGAGTCATAGAATCATAGGATCATTTAGGTTGGAAAAGACCTTTAAGATCATCAAGTCCTGCAAGTCCAGCTCAGGGTAACTCAAGATGGGCACCAAAATTAGCTGGCTGTATTGGGTCTGACTGGGATGGAGTTAACTTTCCTCATTGTGGTGTAGTGTTTTGCTTTTGTAGCTAAAACAGTGTGGATAACACCCCAGTGTTTCGGCTGTTGCTGAACAGTGCTTGCACAACATCAAGGCTTCTTTCCAGCCCCAGTCTAGTAGTCTGGGGCTGGGCAAGAGGCTGGGAGGAGACACAGCTAGGACAAGTGACCAGAACTGACCAAAGGGATATTCCACACCATATGACATCATGCTCAGCAATAAAACCTCAGGGAAAGAAGGAGGAAGGGGGGGATATAAGATGGTTACAGTGTTAGTCTTCCCAAGACACCATTACAGGTGCTGAGGTCCTGTTTCCCAGGAATTGGCTGGATGTCTGCCCACTGGTGGGAAGTAGTGAATCAATTCCTTATTTTGTTTTGCTACCACACACAGCTTTTGCTCTCCTTATTAAACTGACATCATCTCCAGCCACGAGTCTTTCTGACTTCCTTCTGTCTCCTACCCGTCCCAAGGGAGAGGGGAGTGAGAGAGACGTAGGATGGGTGTTTGGCTGCTGGCTGGGGTCAACCCATCACATGTTTGAAAGTTTTGGCTTACGTTTCTCTTCCCTTCTCTCTTAGTGTTTAGGAAGGGACTGATGGTGTCACCTTCCCTTCATGAGGATGCTGTGCTAAGGGGCTTCCCGGCATTTCTAAGCCACTCCCAGGTTATCAAGACAAGAAACAGGGAAATGCGCAAGAGAAAAATACCCGTTTTGTACTCAGCAAGGGGTTTTACTGATGTTTAACAAACAGCTACAAGGGGCCACATGTGGAGAGGAGGATCCAGAGACACTGACCAGCCATGCAGTCAGTAGGCACTTTGCATCCTGCACATGTAATAACCAGGGATCTCAGGAAGTGTTTTGGGTATGAGGTTGTCATTACAGGCTGTATCATCAGGCAGAGGAATTGAGCAGAAATTCACATAAAATTGTGAATCCTTAATACACGTGCTTAAATATACAACTCCTGATCCTATGCTCTGTCAGTGATAATATCATGAAAATGTGTTCCTTACCTCTCTCACACTGGGGACCGGTGAATCCATAGACACAAGCACAGCGGTTTGGCCCAATGCATCGACCTCCATTCTGACAGCCATTTTCACAGACAGCTATTTTGAAATAGAAAGAGAAATCAGTGATTTCTGCTCTTAATGAAACCACAGTGTGAGGCGTGTGGTGCTGGCAGGACTTGGAATATCACCTACTTTGTGTTGTTCACCCGTCAGGAGCCTCCTCCACGGAGTGAACATACAGAGAAAAGTCTTAATATTTTTTCCTGGAAAATTACTTCCTGTTTATGAATGAACTCAGTTATAAAAAGGCTATAAACTCTTATTTCACTTGAGAGGATTTCCTACACTCTGGAATCTCAGTTCATTCAGGTCAGCATAGGGATTTAAATGTCAAGGTCAAGAGGAACTGATAAAAATGAGAAACTGCATAAAGGCACATGTTTAACATATGACAACAGTGAAATGTGAGGAGAGGAGACTAGTCACCCATTTAAACCCACGTACCCAAAGCAATGAAGAACCAGTCTGATCAGCACACAAGTATTCATTGACTTAAAATTAGACTTGCTACCCTTAGTTGAAAAACTGCAGTCAATAGTCTAGGACTGAAGTCAAAGGAGTAGGTTGCTGATTAGGTCCTGGGCTGAGACTAAGCTAATTGAACAGGATGTAGGAACATTTCTGCACATGACATGAGCAATTGCTGGTTGTGACAGATGCCATTGACCTACTAAAAAGATCTCAGTAGCTGTAAAGACTAATGAGATTGTTATGACTGTTATGACACTTCTTAAAGTTCCTATACGGAGCTTCACTCTCTGAGCTACTTAGTTGCCCAGCAACACCAGCACATTGAAGATGAGAAGAATATAAACTCATGAAAGGTGAGGTCCACAGCAATTTTGTACGGTACCTCAGCGTGGCCCTCACTGGTCTAGTGCTAAGCTCTAAGCTGCAGAGAGGCCAGGTACTGCCGCATTTCACAGCCTTCAAAGGCTACACCCATCTTGGAGCCGAGGAAGCCGAAATCTGCTCTGCTGGGATGCTGCCAGTGGGACTCTCCATTGTTCCCCACCCTGTCAGTGATGTCTTGCCAATATCTGAACCATTATGAAAACTCTACTGAGGATATTATAGGTGGAGCTGGTAGCAGCACATAATTAAGGTTGCCTAGCACGTTCCATTATAAGCCCCGGATTGCTGTTACTTATAATTTTCCCAAGCTTTAGCTATTCAGAATGAAATTTTCCATATGGTGTGTCTGCCTTTAGTTGAACTTTTTGGAAAGTTTCAGCAAATATGATTCAGTCATAGCTGAGGATAAGTTTAGGGGAAATATGGTGGTTTGCCCATCTTTAAAAAAATTCTCACAGACTTCACTGAAGACTTTAGTGAATCTCACATTGATACAGGGATTGGAAATTTGCCTGGGAAGTTCCATTTGATCAGAGATTCTTTTTAAAAACTGTTGTGCATACTTGCTTACTAGACAATTCTTAAAGATGGCACCTAAGTTGTTTGGTTGTTAATTCTACAATGTGCATGAGCAATGGTTTAAAATTGCCAAATATCTTTCATGGGAAACTAGGGGAAAAAACTGAATTTCTCCCTATGAAAGGTATAGGTGCTTTGGCAAAATAGAAAACCAAGTCATAAAAAGTTGAAAAATTTCTTTCAATTACTATATTGACGTTTCCCTATAGAAAGTCAGTGTTGTCAAATAAACAGAACTAAAAAGTGAACTCCCCCAAATGTAACCAGGCGTACTTTATAATCAAAACACGTTGGTTTGTTTGGGTTTTTTTTTCTTCTTCTAATTGAAAGACTTCATTTGAGCTAAAATGAAGGTTTCCCACAAAAAGCCCGTTCCCAGAGAATATGCTGTTTATCTAAAACTATTTACAGAGAAATGATATCTAATATACCTATATATTTGCATATATATTTTTATATATATTTACAGTGAAATTATATCTAATATATCTAGATATAGATATATATCTATACCCCCTAAGGAGAGCAGGCTGAGATTCCAGTGGAGAGGAGAATACAGGGATGACATCAAAGAGTACATCAGTGTGTGCAAGGTGACCTCTCTAGTCACGAGGCTGCATGAATCGAGCCTTGCCCTTCAGCTCACCATGTATACAGCAGGTGTTGCCAGTACTTACGCTGTCCACAGTATGTTCCAGTATAGCCTTTCTGGCAGAGGCAGGACTCCTCATTGCAGCTCCCACCATTCATGCATCTCACGTTGCAGGTTTGGACTGTGGAGAAGAGCAGGGAAATATTATGTGATGATGCAACAAATTGTCTGTGACAGGAGGTGAACACCTCACATGTAACGGATGTTCAAAACTTTCTTGTCTCAATGCAGAATCTAAGGGTGATGTTAGGTGTCCAGTTCCTTCAAGTTAAATGGAGAGACTGCTGCCTTCCCACGGTAGGATATGAGCCCATGGTGTGGTTAAAGGCTTGCACTTTTACTGATGTATAATTACCCCAGAGTTGCTTACAAAAGTAAATACCACAGTCTGTTCTTTACTCCCTAGACGTAAGACATTTTTATTGTTCCTGTACCTGGTAGTATTGAACTGTTTGGATAGGGAAAAGCCATGAACATGATGGGCAGTGTGAAACTAGGAGCAATTTAGGGGATGTAATTCTTCAAGTCCATCTCATACAAGGCAAGGTATCACTGTTCTCCTATGGCAAACAGTTTTTAGAGTAATATAAATAGGCCTCATTCCACAGAAATCAAAGACACTCATCATTTTACTTCATTAAGGAATCTACCCCAATTAAACATGTGCAGCTTTGTCCTTTCTACAGGACATCCTGCCATAGCTCATGTGACTGTGAGTAAGGGCATATTTCCTGATATCTCCCTTTATTTGATAACTGTCATTCTAAACAATTCTTTCTTTTAGGATACTACACTTTTCAAATATTTTCATACCCTTTTTAGTATTCTTTTAGATTGCTGCTCCATTTTCTAAACACACTTTTCACATTCTGGGCTGTCTAATCTTTAAAATGCCTTCATATTAAAAGACCTATGAGATGTTTGGGGGGATAGAATTTCTCTGGCTGGGGAAAATCATCAACTTTTAAGATATTTCTCTTCCTTTTACAATTACTATGTGGCCTTATTGGTGAGATTCATTTAATACAAGAGGGTTTTTTTAAGAAATCTGAAAAGAAAAGCACGTATCATCTATTCTTTCTATGTTAGAGTTCAGCTTTCACACTAGGTTATGACACACTGAATGTGACTAATACACTGTGGGAAAACAATAGCAATAAATAAGAGTCGGGAAGTTTTATACTGATGTAGACACAAAGCCAGTATTGGCTTTAACTGTTTCATCACTATTCAATGTTTAAGGAATGTGGTATTTAAGTAGAAGAGCCCAAAAGGGGAGGTTTACTGCTAAACACTGAGTTACAAATACAGGTCAAACAGCTTTCATTCTTTACTGAAACGCCTGGAACAATGCATTCTTCCTTTGTAAGATGTGACAACTCAAATTGCAAGTGCCTGAGGTTATAGCAAGTTATGTGAAAACTGTTTTTCAGCATGTACACCACAGTTCTTGTCTGCCAGGGATAGGAGGGGCTGTGACTTGGCAGCTTGGAGAAGGTGGGGCTGGAGAGTGCATATGTGAGTGGATGCTCAGCTGTGGCTTGTGTCTTCTCTGTGCATGCTACATCAGTTCCAAGAAGGGAAGAGATGGGGCCAGTGCAAGTGAAATGTCTGTCCAAAAGGTAGTAGGACTCAGAAGTGTCCAATAGGGATAATTATATGGTTGACGCCTTGTTCAGAGGAAGCCTGAAAGGAAGGACGAGCAGAATGGGAAGTCTCAGAGCTTTGCATTCAAAATGCTCGGCACATGTGCTGTACATTTAATCCATGCATCGCTAGTGTGGTTTGAATTAGTCATGATGTCTACTATTCTTCCTATTGCTCTATGGCCAGAGATCAGGCCAAATTTAGATGAAAGCTTAATCGTTAGAGAAACTAAGCTTGAGGCTTCAAAGCATTGCCCAGATTGTCAGACATGAGACCAGTCTCTCTGGGAAAAGGCACTGTTTCCAGCACATGCTCACCCTACACCCCTCACTACAATTAATCAGTCCTGGGAAAGCCATTACATACAGCAAATCTGGGAGGGCTGCCCAGAGACAGAGGTAGCTAGGAAGTGTCTGTCTGTCAGAGCTGTCCATCTGTCAGAGCTCTTCCCTACACCGCAACCTGAGCCTCACATTCAATGCATTCAGCAAGTGGCAAGGTTTAGTGAAGCTGAGAAATTTGGGGAGTTCAGGGTGTGGGCATAAGAAGAGCCATGATGCTCATCCAGAAACTTTCCAACTAACTGGCAAAGACTGTTCCTGGACCTGCACAGAGCAGGTTTCATTTCTTATTTCTGCCATGATCCCAAAAGCCCTGAAGTCCCATCACCATCTGACTTATCTCCAAGGCTGGCACTGGTAGAACCCCCTGCAGATTTGAAGTGCAGAAGAACATCTTTCAACCAAGAATTTAAAGGCCTGTTATGCTTTGTCAGGATTTTCCAGGGTAGCAGAGACTGAAGTTCTAGGAAAAAGAGAATGACAGCTCGCCCTAGTTAACTTTTCCCATGATTGGATTGGATTGGATTAGTTCTACAATTTATTTTAAAGGATCAGTGGCTGCAGCTGTTCTGCCAGCCATCAGTAGTGGAGTTTGCAGGCAGGTTTTCTGTCTGCTTACTGACTACTACTATCTAAACAGTCACTTGCAAATTACTCCTAAAATATCTTTACTCCCTGAAGTAGGAAACCAAGCTTTTTGTTATGACAGAGAGAGGCAGAGTGGCTTTTATTGCCTCTGGAATGCACAATTTGTCTTCTTTACCTCCCTGAAGCATTCATGATAAATGCAGATCCAAACATCCCCACAATGAATGCCAGATTTGATGAAGCCCCTGCAGAGGAACCTACCCCCCCCTCCCCCCCGAGTGCATGCTGAAATCCACCCCAGGCTCAGGGGAATGCCAGGTCTGTGCCCAAACGTATATAGTGCTTACAGCATTCCTTGCATTCCTCCATGATTGCTAACATATGGACCCTCACTCCAGAAACTTTTGTGTTTCCAGCACCTTCCTCTCAGCAAAGCACAGGGAAGGTCTGCGGAGCAGCGCACGCATAGGCTCTGGTGCTGAGCGCTTGCAGGGCACATCTGCAGGGCTGTAGCACAACGTGGCACTTTGGAATCAGATTCTGGGAATTTCCTTCTTTGAGTCACACCCTGAATGTGGTTTTGAGGTTTGAGGGGGCTAGTTCTCTGGCCTTCAGTCAGATGCCTGCGAGTCACTTTATTAACAATAGCTTGCCTACAGATGGGCAATAATGGAAAATAAATTTCTGGGTTGTCTCTAGCAATGGTCATCTGAGACCTTAAAAGACTCCATAAAATCCCATTAACTTCTGCATTCCACATAGGGCACTAGCAAAATCATCCTTCTTAAAACAACACTGTGCCACAGCTCTGTTCCTTTGCTTGCAGGTTCGGGTTTTTTTGGCTGGTGTGTTTGAGTAGTGTCATCATGTATGGGTGGACTGCTCATACAGTCAGGTGCAAATGGTCACCCAGTATCATTTGGAGATCTAGAATGAAGGCCAATCCCCGCTCACACACTGCTACTGGCTTTAGAAAAAAGTGAAGCCCTTTCGGGCAGACCTGTTGGCTCGTGCGTAGCCTGCATTGACCCAGGTGGGTCTCTGTGCTGGCTTACAGGAGCGTGGGTGGAAGGGCTTGCTGGACATCTCTATCTAGTCGCCCCCCCAGATAAGGCTGGCTATGACTTTGGCTAGGTAAGTCTTCAAACCCCCCAAGGAGAGCGATCCCCCACAGCTCTGGTTACCTGTCCCAGCACTGCACCACACTCCAGTGTACAAAAGTTCTTGTAATGCCTCAAGATCCCAAACCTGAACATCCCAAGTGGCAACTTGTGGCCATTGACCTCTGTTAAATGACTATTGACTCACATCCAGCCTGGTGTCTACCATAACTCCCAGGTCCTTTCCAGCAATACAACCCAGTGGAAAAAAGGGTACAGAGGAGCAATAATTCCCTTCCAGAAAGTACACAAGACCATCAGCTATCAGGATTGAGACTCAAGCAAAAAGAGTGTTTTCTGTGCAGAGCCATGTGCTGCAGGGTAACGCAGTGGTTGCAAGCAAGATCTGGTCTTGAATACATCCTGCAGGGACTACCAGAGGGATATGGGAATTGCTTTCTGCATATGTGACTCACGCTGCTGAGTCCTCCATAGTTTGTTTTCAGAAACCTCAGCCACCCAGTCCTCTTCCCAGAGCTTTTCAGTTTTTTGTCCTGAAGGTCTGAGATGGGAGAACAAAGCAGAAAAAGTGGCAATGCAGTTTCTGCATTCCCAACTTTGCCAGTGTGCAACTTCATCATGTCACTGCAGTTTGCTAAAAATGCTGGGCAATGGTCCCTGACATCCAAATCACAGGCTAAGAAAAACTTAGTAATTTTTCCATTGGAAAAAATATATTTATTTGGTTAACAAAAGCAGTGACAGATTTAATTCCACTTCAAAGAACAGCCAGGGGTCGATAGACTCTTTGGCAGCAGAGTTGCTACTTGCTGCTGTGAGATATGATTTCTTGAGCTGCAACCTGTAGGATTTCTCAAACCAAAGCAGCAGAAATTGGAAGCAGGTTGCCTGTTTTCTCCAGGTATCAGGGCAATGAGGACCATTAGTAAAAGCGCCACAAGAAATGAAAGATTTTGTGACTACTACCCAATTCAGATTAGAACCTGGCTGCCAAAACACAAAATATTTCAGAGATTTCCTTTCATTGTGACTGGGAAATTTTTAAGTGAGCACATAACTACTGCAGAGGGAGAAGAATCACCAGCAATGTTGTCTTACCTCCAGCTGAGCCACAGTTGGGAGAAAGTTGTCCATTGGAGCACGTACACATGTTTGGCCGTGAACAAAATCCATCACCACAAGAATTCCTGCAAATTGCTGGAGGAAGAATAGGACACAGTGATTAGCACAATGTGCTAGTCTGTGAACTTGCTCACAGATGCACTTTTGGCTGCCAAAAGGGTGTGAAATCATGTCTTTTAAGAATAATAACCTGGGGACGAAGCTGGGGTAACACTTGAGGACTTCGGCATGGGCTGAGCAACAGTGGGAAGGACCCACTTGCTCACAGGGAGTTCCTGGAGACATCTTCCTTTTATCACAGACTGTGGCTGGTCCTGCTACCACATTGCTTTTTCAGCAGCAGAGGATGGGGAAGACACATTTCACTATTGCCTGCTAAAAATGTTTCTCAGCAGAGACAAGTGACATTCACACTGAGCCAGGTTGTTCTTTTCCTTAAAATTTTTGTGTTTCCATGAAGCATTTTGCAGTCCACAGTCTGGCATTGAGGAAACTGGCTATTACTGAGATGCATCTCCTGTTGAATGAGGGGTTGAGCCCAAGTCAGCCAGAGATGCATCAGCAGGATGCCTTCGTATCAATCCCCATCCTTTCTTGCCTGGGACCCCTGCTAATCTCTTCCCCTTCCTGTGCCATGGGAGCCAAGAGCATAGCTGGCAGTATTGTTCCACCTGTGTAAGCACAGATTTTATTAGAGCCCCATGAAAGTATCTCATCTCTGTGTGTTTTATAAATACAATTACAACACACAGTCCCCTGAGGACCTCCAGCCCAGATGGCATGTTTTACAGTTATGAGAAAAGTCAGCAGAGTTGTCTGAATGTCGCTAACCCTGCATGCCACTGAGCAGCTATTTGGCTGTGAGTTCCTTAACCCTTCGCTGCAGCCAGCATTAAACTCCAGCCTTGTATCCTTGGTGGGATACATCCAAGGGATCTGAGGAGGATTTTATGAGTTTGCCTGTCTCTTCTTGTGGGGAAAGGAGAGGGCGCAGAACTCCATGTCTTACCATCACCTGGGGTGAAGTCGGATGCATTTAACTCTTGAGACATCATGCCTCTTTTTTGCCCTTCTTTCTTGAGTAAGCAAAATGCCATACTCTGGGACTGGTTACTCATTGTGTGCAAGGACACATTAACTGGCCCCATCACCCATAATACAACAGACACCATTTCCTTTGAGAGGAGAGTATTTGCAGCTTTGGGCTCAGTTTTGTACATTTGAGGTCCCAGACAGCTCTATATTAGGAAACACAAGGTGTTTCTCTCCAAGATGACTGAGTTTTTGACTCTGAAGGTGGAATTACTTCTGAAATATATGACCTATATTATGTGGGAGATCCCACTAGAGAAGTCTACTGTTTTTCTCAACTTGAAACCTCCCACTGTCAATTACTTTTACGAAGTTTTGGAAAAGGGCATTCACATACAATTCCAAGCGTGCTCTAATGCAGAAAATTTATTCAGAAAGCTAAAATACTAGGAGATACAAGCATCCCATAGTGCTGTCTGCTATTCTGTATATCCAGGTTATGGTTAATATCTCCAGTGTATTTGCTGTGTTTCAGTCTGAAGCATGACTAAATGGAGTACAAATACCCCTATTGTCTCCAGTAAGAATCTCATTTATTTACTCCTAAGCTGACTTTCACTTCCCATGGGAGCATCCTCCAAAGGGCAGGCTCCTTCATCTCCCTATAGCTCATGCCTTTAATTGACAGAAATGCAAACCATCAGCCCCTTAATGGATTTTATAGGAGTGTATCAGCACTTAGGAGTCCAATAATGCTCTACTCCAAATAGGAAAGCTACCTGCCAAAATAGAGGTGTGATTTATCTAAATCAGCATCCTGCTTTGGATGGACACTCAAAGAAAGATGCAAATTCCTGCTTGTAGACACTGTCTCATGACATCAAGTTTGCAACGTCAGCATCTAGCTGTTGTTCTAGAAACTGACTGAATTATTTCACCTAAACAAGCAGCTCTAAAATAACTTTCTCAGGAGTCACCAATAGCTTTCCTTTGAGGCTAATCTTCTAAAGCAGGCACACAAACTGTCAAGCAACAAGGAGCACAGTGGCAATTTGGCAGAAGATAAAAGGCCAGGCACTAAATGGGACCAATTGCAACCACCCTGCTTTAATCAAGACTAGCAGAGATGAGAACTCCCAGCAATCGCTGCTCCTGTCCCAGTGGATTATGAAATGTTCTGTCATCTGCTGAAATGTGAGATATGCATTCCTTCCCACATGGCAGTTAGTTCCCTTGGTGCCCTTAACAGGAAAATGGATACTTACGGACAATGCACTGGTTCCCTCCGGGCAGCGTTTTCCAGCCGGGGCAGCAGTAGGAATGGAACCTCGAGCCACAGACATTGGGTCTGAAAATTAAAAACAATTTTTTTCCTCTGTTTCTATGCAGTACCATTGGATAAATTCAGCATGTATCATCGCTGCAGGAGAGCAGTTGAAGAGCTTCTTGTGTGACATTTCTCTGCCAAACTCCATTCCCTCACCGTGAGTTTGAACAAGCTATGTTTAATTCCCACCAAAAGGAGCCACCATATATTATTTTAATAACTGACTTCCAACCTCCCTGTGCAGAATGCTTTGGGGCTCTGATCTTACAGTGACCCTCTTAGCACTATATGGAGGAGTGAGGGACTGAGGCACAGCCAGAGCTACCCTGACGCAAAGCCATGACATGGGACCATACCCACAAGGTTAGACACAGTCAGCTGGAGACCTGCATTTCCACGTGGGATGAGAGAGACCTAGATACCAGACAACCCTAGAGACCACAAGCGAGTGAATGTCCTGATAAGCTGCACAGGAGGAGGACATCTATCTCTTGTGAATATAGCTTAGCAGTGCTGTTTATGCATAAGGTGGACAAAGTCCTGCTCTTCCTTTCTGACTCTGCAGTTAAACTCCTGCACACTCCAACTTGTCTATCAGACAGGTTGCCCATAGTTTTCTTTGTCTTCACTTTTTTGTTGGATGGCTTAATCAATGTCACATAGCAAAGACAGCAGGAAACCCAGCCTGAGCATATATCTCAGCATGGCATTTACACCATGTTGTATGTTTTCACACATCCATACATGAACTAACAGACTTCCCAAGAAAAATCTCCAAAAGAAAACATGAAAACCACAAACCTAGGTAATGTTCATACTCTTGTGACACTGTCAAGTGTGGAGTCATGAGAACACAGCCCCTTGCAGAGGTGCTGGGGCTCTAACACAGGATCAGACAGATGGGGGGAGGCAGCAGAGAGGTAAGTGTAGGCAGAGAGTTTAGACCTTGTCTGGACCCTGGCTAGCAACCCTCCAACCTCTTCTTGGAGATTTACTGAGGGATCACATCTTTTAGAAATGCATGAGAATTTGAACTAAAATCACCAGCAAATAAGCATACACTTTGGAGGTTTTCTAGTGAGTAATAATCCCCACTGTTAAAACTCTAAGCTTAATTTTGGGGTCTGAATCTATCTAGCTTCTCCTTTCAGCCATTAGATCTTGTTATATCTTTGCTTGCTGGATTGAAGAACCATATGTTAACAAAGTCTCTTCATCCAGTAGACCTATGTAGGTTGTTACACCACCCTTTAATTTTCTCTTTGTTAAGAGAAGGAAAATATCAGATTAGTTTGTCAGGAGCTGTTGTCCAAAATTTCCATATCCTCATTCTAATTTTTACTAATTGAGTTCTACATCAACCACTTCAGCAGATTGCCTGGGGCTGATGATAGTAACTATCATCATCATTGCACAGACAGGATGGGATTATGCGAATGAATCAGATTTGGCAATTTTCTGCTATGCAGTTTGGGATGTTTCTGAAACACAGGAGGTTCCACCTGAGCATGAGGAAACACTTTTTTCACTGTTTGGGTGATTGAGCATAGAACAGGTTGCCCAGAGAGGTTGTGGATTCTCCATCCTTGGAGATATTCAAAAGCTGTTTGGACATGGTCCTGGGCAACCAGCTCTAGGTGACCCTGCTTGAGCAGGGTGGTTGGACCAGATGACCTCCGGAGGTCTCTTCCAACCTCAACCATGCTGTGATTCTGTGTTCACTGTAATTCATTTCATTGCAAAGTACACCTCCACAACTACCAGCATATCACAGCTACCTGCAGAAGTAGCTCTGGCTAGATGGCGCATGGGAGCAAATTGATGGATTTGGCAGACTGAAGCAACATCAATATCCAATTTTTACAAACTCCAAAAGATTGGTTGATTTGTTTGGGATTTTTTTTCAATTCTGAAAATGTGTCGATTCATCCCTGATCTTCAGCTAGATCAGCAAATTAATTTCATTTTCCAGGGAACAGTCTCTTTTTATTTCCCTGTTATTCTGCCACCAGCAAGAACCATGCATAATAAGGCAGGTACTGTCTCAGCTTCCCTTCAGTCCTTTAAAACAGCACCCCAACCATTACATGTGGCTGTGTCAAAACTGCTTTAACCATGGACGTTTCTACTTCCCTCCCATGTCGTGAAGTGCTTACTGCAGAACTTGTCTTGCTTGTCCTTCCTCAAATCCTGACATCTCTGTTATAGTAGGTGTGCCATTAGTCTTTTTCCCTGAACTTGCCTTTGTTTCTGCCTGGAAATTTTGCCTGAGTGGTGGGGATTTGGGGAAGATTTTCTTCCTCTGGTTGCCATTCTCAAGTTCCTGCAGCGAGCCAGGAGTGGGAAGGCAGAGGGTGCTGGGATGGTTGTGCACCCTGGGCACAACAGCCAATCTCAGGTGCACTCTGCAGTGCCCATCTACCAGATTCTAGTCTGGACTTTGGCAAGAATTTGTAGTGCTTTAGGGCAGCAGATTCCTTTTCTGGCTGGGAGAGGTAGTGGATTCCAGACAACCCTGAATCAGTTACCCAGGCATACATGAGTCTTCCACCTTCAGCATGATTGCAGTAGATGCACAGGAGATACACAGAAGACACGCAGCAAAGATGACGCATACATACAACATGTGTGCAGAAAACACACAGCAATCATAAAGCAGATATGCAGCAGATATACAGAGGATGCACAGCAGATGTAGCAGAAACACAGCGTACGTACAGCAGTCACACTGAAGATGTGCAGAGCACATCCAGCAAACACACAGCAGACACAAAACAGGGACACAGCAGAAGTGCAGCACATGTGCAGACACATACAGCAGATGTGCAGCAGACATGCAGCAGACACACAGCAGATGTGCAGCAGATATGCTGCTGGTGTACCTTTCCAAAGTGGAAGAAGTAGAATGCTTTCCCATGGAAAAAGGAACTGGGCAGTATTTGTATTAATGACAAAAACACTGAGCTGGACTGAGAGCAAACTCTGAGGAACCCTGTACTGAGCAATGATGTTCCCACATAAAAGCAATCCTAGTTTCTACTCTTCATTGTGACTAGAAGAGCCCTGAGCCGCACAGACCATCTTGAATAACTTTCTGTGCAATGAAGGGTGCTGCTCTGCTTCCCAGTTCTAATTTTCCCAGAGCACACGATGACCTGTGTAGAAACTGTGGCAACTGTTTTTTCCATATGACCTGCTTTTGTCCAGTGCTATGTGGCGCCTCCTTCACCAGCCCTGCAAACATCAAATCAAGAGCTCTGCTAAAATAATTTGGTGCTATGGTTGGAGGTGGAGAGTAAATCTGTATTTTGATTTCAAAAGCGCCTATATTTTCCAAAAGCCTAGGCATCTGTTGCTTCTCCTGGGCTTAGAAGTTAAAAAGAGACCTTGAATGCAGACCTGATTTTGCTGATATGGATTAAGGTTCCCTGCAGATGGGGGAACATCTTGGGTTGCAGTTCCTGGTTGCATTAGGTTGGATAAAACACAAAGCTAGCTAGTACTGCCCCTGATATTCAAGTGTAAATCTCCAGTTAGAAGGAGACATATGTCTGTGGTTGGCATTAACTGGGAACATGAGTTCACTCTGAGCAGATGGAGGTCCTGTAAAGCCTAAGTTTCAGACCTCAGGTTCCCAGCATACAGGATGGATGGATGGGTGGATGATCTTTTTTTGATATAGGACTCTCCATGCAATGTGTAGGCAGCCCAGACAACTCAAAGCCAGGCACCAAATATTGCAGTTTAACTTCCACCTGAATCTGTTTGCTGGTGCCCTGTTTTCAATACGTCGATGTGAACAGCTATGCAAGGGAGGTAGTCATTAACCTTAGTACACTAATGATCTTCACACCCTGGCCTCAGGCTACTTCAAGCCTTGTTGAAGATTAAAGAATATTATATAGCCATTTAATCAGGGATTTTTTTGTCAAAGTCAGCGAAGGAAGAGGTATTTGGCATCAATCCCATAGACTAAGACAGAAGAAAGTGGAAGTTGAATGAAATTGATAATGAAGTATGTATTTTTAACTATGGTGGCAAGTCCCACCTCCTTCTAAAAGACAGCCAGCCAAGGATTTCATCAAACTCTGTGCAGAGATCCTGGGAGAGGTCCTGGGCACCCTGTTACACAGTAGGCTAAACTACCAGATCACAATTGTTCCTCCAAAACTGAACCTTTATAAACATATGCTAAAAATTAGCAAAGTTTCAAAACAAAACATGGGCAGAATCCATTCTGAATGGGTTCAAATTAATGGTGTCACAGAAATGACCTAGAGGGAGAATGAAATTAGATTCCAAAGCAAGAACTCAACAAGGAGAATGCTGTTTTGTAAGAGAAAACCAACATCTTCAGCAAAGTTGTGACAAAATTTCTTTTTAAAATTAACAGCAGTTATCTCGAACCTGGGAAATACAAGCTGGAAACCCATGTTCTCATCAGCAAGAAGGTGTGGATAAAAGGCACGTCATTTAGTTGGTAAACAGAGAACTGCAACCATAGTTTGTGGTGAAGAGCTCCTAAGAATGGGAACGTCAAGGTTAGAGGGAAAATCATTTAAATTTAATCAACTTGCCCACAACATTCTGATTATTGCTGATAATCAAAATCCACAGATATTTCAGAATTATCAAGAAACCTCACAGCAATTAGTTCTAAATTAAAAACCAGGAGGGTTTTTTTTAGCTCTACTCACTGTCAGCTTTGCCTCCTTGCTAGCCAGCAGTAGCAAGAGGGTCTTATCCAGACATGATGCAGTCCTGGTGAGACGTAGTTACACTGCTGAGATGGTGCTTATTCCTGTGTGACTTTTCCTTTGGGTGTTAGAGCCATAAAGATAAGAGCTGACATGTTTGTGCCAGTCCTTTCTAGCAACGCTTTCTGGCAAACGACTGCACTGCTGGTCCACCCCCATGGTTTGCATGGCTGATGCAAAAATAGACCTGCCTATATGAGGCAGATCTTCCCTCATCACCTTCTGTGCAGCCTAGGAAAAGGCTGAAAGAGCTCAGCTGCTAAAGAGAACTATTTTCATGAAAAGGAATATGGCCAAAAGGGTGATGCTAAGAAAAGGACCAAAGGAAAAGCAATGCTAGCTATAGTGTCTTCTTTGTCCACTTTAAATAAACAATAGGATTATAGAGATAAGCAGGGACAAAGTAAGCATGAATTTCAATTGATGGCACCAAATGCTGCCTGCTGGCAGTGACTCCATCTGAGAACTGGGAGATGCCAAGAAAAAACCACTGGAGCAGAGCAGAGCTGTGGCCATGTGATGTGAAAATGCATGGCTGTTAGCAAGAGAAGCCTTTCTCCCAAATTCACAACGGAGTCGGAGGCATGAGCAAGGACTGGGAGCCAGTCCATACCACAAGACTGCCCACAGGCTCAGGGTGCCAGCCCGCCTGTGGGGACAGAACACAAGCGGCATCTGGCTGTTGCTGCAGCAGCCTGTTCCTGTTAGCAGCCTGGGAAATACAGCCTAGAGCACTGAATTGTTGCCTACTAGCTGAGCAAGCAGCCGAAAAAGACTCCGTCCTGCCAATTATTGTCAGATGCCTAGTGTAACCGCAGCAGAATTGTACTCATTGTTAAAGGTAGGAGAGGGCAGACAGCACAGTGTGTGAAGTCCAGGCTGAGAACACTTTGCAGACTCAGATGCTAGCCAAAAACTAAAGTCAAGTCACCCTGAGCTTCCCGCTCACACACAGCTATGTCCTCAATACATGTGCATGCACACAGGTCTGTGTCCACTCCTTCAGCCATGGCAGAAGGAATACCCAGCTAGAATGAACTCTCCAAACCTTCTTCAGAAAGCTCTGCACAGTCACTAAAGGGCTGATTTGGGTAGTAACGGCAGTGTCTTGCAAGGAGCACTTCTCCTGCCATCCAGCAAGACCCACGGCTAATGAACCCTTGGCTACATGTAGTGTGTGCTTTCCAGACAGCAGGAACAGCAGCCCAGGATTTGTCTCTCCTGTCATGAGTAATCAGCGTACCTCAGTTGTCACTGGCCTTCAGAAGCAGTATTTCCATTCCTTAAATTAGAGGAAGACAGAAGTGAATGAAAATTGGTGGCTTGCCAGGGCTGGGGTAATTCTCAGAGCTGCTCTGGTCTGCACAAGGATTGCTCCCCCGGCTGCTCACATGTTCTCCATCTCACTGGCCTCATCCAGGGGGATTCAACGTATTAATTCAGGAAGAATTCACTATAGTTCGTTACTTTGGGCCAATTTCCTGCTCTTTTCACCAAGTCCAGACCTTTGTCCAGTGACTGAGAGCCTGGAACTAGTCTGCTTTGGTGCATGCTCAGTGGTCCAGCAAACGCTTCTCCCAGCTCATTGTTTTCTTTGTGTCTGCCTGGAAAAGTTTGGACTGGGTATCTGCTGCCTGAGCGTGGGGATCCTTTTCCTTATTTATCACAGTAATTTGTTATTTCCCTCCTTGATACAATCTAAAACTTCTTCCTGCTGGGTGAAAACAGGTCCTCGGTGTTGTGACTGTCTCCTGAGCACTACTTTTCAAGATATTCTCTTTTCAATGGGAAAAGGAGTCTGAGCTAAGAAGGTCTGGCTGCACTGAGCAATGGTTCTCTGGACCAGATTGAGTCTCTTGGTAAGGGCAGAGATGCCAACACTTTACATCTCTTGCAGGTTTTCTCTGCTATCTTGATGAGAACAAGTCAAGGTTGCCGAGTAGGTGCTCTCAGAAATTCATACTACTTCGTCTTTTTGTAAACTAAGACTTTGTTAATAAAAGTGTGGCTTGCACTTTTACCAGGCCCCAGATGTAAGTCAGGCAAGTGACCAAGCACAAATTCCTTTTTCTCTAAGTGTTTCAAACAAAACACTCCGTAAAAACCACCCTCCTGCCCTGCCAAAGTACAACTGTGCAGGCTAAGTAGTAGGGCTGGAGCCCAGTGTTTTATGGAAGGGTGAGCGGCAACTTTCCCACCAGCACATGGGATCACCACCTCGTGATTTCAGGATGAGAAGCACCACAGCTTAACTATCCAGCCACAAACCTAATGATCAAGAGACAAGACACTTAATCTGTGGTACTGGTCCTCAAAATAGGTGGGTGAGATTCATCATAGGAGAAATCCATAACAGCAGCAGACCACATCCTGGGCTACATTAGAAGAAGCACAGCCAGCAGGTCCAGGGGAGCTATTTCCCCCTCTTCTGCTTGAGCACAATCCCCTAATTTTAGGAGTCCAATAAGCTTGCCCAATCTTCTCAATTTTTCTTCTGTTCTTCTTTCTTTCTATACTTGGGATATCTCAAGAGACATGAAAATCTCTCTTCCACTCTGCAAACACATCCAGTTTGGGGTGGGGTGCAGCTATTCTGACAACTTACATGGGAAGAATGGAAACCCCTTGGCATGCTTATAGTCACTACCTTCCCTGTCCCTTACTTTATTTTCAGTTTTTTTCTGTCTTCAAGTTTCAGCTTAGAAATATTTATGGAGAATCAAACCATCCAGCAATAGATTTAGTCAATTCTCAATGCACTTCTACTTGTTCAGCTTTAGGAATAGCCATCAGCCCAAACACTGCTCTAGATTTCCCCAAGTCATTCAGAGTTACCCTTTGCTGTAAATTCAACAACTCAGAGAAAATATAGCTAATGCCAGGCTAGTGAGGACTTCTGATTTGATACTGCAAAAAGGAGGGTTGTCTGCTATCCACAGAAGAGCTATTTTGGGGAAGAGACATAGAAGTTTCTTTTTAGACTATTTGCCCCCCACCCGCAGCCCTCCTTTCATCATGAAATTCATGCCTGTGCAAAGAGTCAAACGAAATGAATGTGTCTTATATGACTTAAGCACATGGCTATTCCAGGGACAATGATCCTACCTCTCCATCTGAGCTGGAAATTTTTCCTATAATTCAAGATTCTTTTTGGTTTTGATCTTAGTCTGATTCTTTGCTGGGCCCCAGGGATCATCTCTCACAATAAGTGGGGAGCATCATTGCAGGCATCAGTCACCCTTGGCCTCAGTGGAGATCACCGGGGGGGGCAATAATTACTGCCAAATGTGATAGTGGTTTTTGGTAACGCGTCTCCCCACCCAGAGGGATTTGGGATTGTGTCATGGCGTGAGAACAGATTTGAAACAATGCTGACTTTTGGATCCTTGGCCTAAAGGGGAGCATATTTGTGTCCTCCTCGTTCTTGACTTACCAGATCCATCGAATGTACTGCAAGTATTTATTTCAGTGATATATCAGTTTTACGAGTCTAGGACTGTGCTATCTCTACGTTCCCTGCTTACTTCCCCAGGCCTATATGTGTTCAAGCAATGTATACAGTTTGATAAGTAACTTGCAAATGAGAAAGTAGAGCAATACCACTGCAGAAGCCAGCTGTTCCTACCCAGACAACCCCCTGTTTAATGTAAGGATATTGACTCGGTCCTGCAGAGGAGGTGCTTCATCCCTCCCACCTGAAACATCATCCTCTTATTCTGCAAAGCAGCCCAGCATCTGTTTAGCTTTTAGGAATGAGTTCAAGTCCCAGCGGTTTCAATTATTTTTGGTTCTAAGAATTTGGTTTTAAAGGTACAGAGATGTTAACTTTCTGTTACCACCAGTGGAAGCCACACACCTTAAAACTGCTATTTTGCTGGGTAATATGGCGAGTGCAAAAGTATTCCGAATTCAGTACCTCCTGAAGGTGTTTGCTGAGCTGAGCTATGGATGGCTTTCCTAAGACTCGCAGCAATACCTGTTAACACTCAAGTAATATATCTGTGGCAACAGAAGCATTTTTCTCTGATCTCACCAAAGCCCCAGACTTACAGTGTCTCTCGCATTCCTGCTGGAGACCCTTTACTTTCCCTGGCCCCAGGAGCATCCCTACTCCATCCTTGGGGATAAAGGTGGTGTGAACTGGTGCACAGCTCCCTCCTGAGCAAACCCAGGTAGCATTACTGAGCATCTCTCCTTTCTGCTGCCCAGCAATGCTGACCTGATCTCTGCTTGAGCCCAAACTGAGTAGCTGGAACTCAGAAGACCTTGACATAAGATGCTCAAAGGAAGCTGAGCCTTTCAAGCACCTGAATTCAGCTGTTGATCCTCCACTGTGGCTCTTCTTAAGGAAACAGGGAGGTCTGGGAAGAGGTGGAAGAGTTCATCACTGACTGCTCCTCCTCCCAGAACTTAGGAGGAGCTCTAGACAAGAAAGATTGGTTTAAGTGAACAGAGACTATATTTTCGTGGTTATTTCAGTTAACAGAAAGGAAGCCTTAATTTAAGCAGTTACTTTAATCTCTGTTTTTATGTTTTAGTTATTTTTTCCTGGAGAATGCAGATCTGAAACTAAAGATAGCCTTGACACCTAATTTAGCATTTTCTTTAATTAACCAGGAGAATGCATGATATCAAAATATATGCCTTTTAACTGAGCAATTATGTAATTTCAAAGTTACTCAGGTGTTTAATGTTTTCATTTTTATATTATTAGCAAATGGGGAGAAATTAAATTATTTTTTCCAGATGGTTATTACATTTCTACTTCTAATACATATTAAATTCTCTTTGTATTGAAATTGAAACAGCATTAAATGGGCCTTTCTAGTGTTTGATGGTACGCCTCCTGTCTCTGTGCCCAGGGTTGAATTTCCTACCATAATTCAGAGCAGAGGGCAGCTTTGGGTGCCTTGGGGACAGGCCATGTCTGATATGTCTAATACAGAGATACAGGGATCTGTAATTTTTCAAGACTGCATCTCAGCCCCCTTTCCTTCTCCTGCTGAGATGCAGCTATCAGTAAGGACATCAGTAAGGTGATGGAGCAAGAGACTATAACGAAGGGAAGTCCCATCAGGGACCTCTGGATCCCCAGTACAAAACTGCAGCCCCAACTCAAAATTCCTCCTTGCTCTCAGGCAGGACCCCTTGCACATGTGTG
This sequence comes from Buteo buteo, assembly GCF_964188355.1. Taxonomy (NCBI): domain Eukaryota; kingdom Metazoa; phylum Chordata; class Aves; order Accipitriformes; family Accipitridae; genus Buteo; species Buteo buteo. Next base: position 3,851,546 of record NC_134180.1, read on the forward strand.
TCTGGAGTCCACATACATAGAGAGAAAGCCAAGCTGAGAAGGTTGCCTAGCTGCCACCAAGGTAACTAGATCACACCAAAATCAGTCTCTACGCTTACAACAAAATACTGCCCAAGTTTAGGTGATACGAGCCACGCAAAGCTGATTCCAGGGTAGACACCTGAATTTTAGCTAAAATTTACGGGGGGGGGGGCGGGGAAGAGATGGTAATAATAATTTTTAAAATATGCATGATTATTATTCAGTTTCATAAAAGGAATGAAGCAAAATGCAAGGAAAGTCTTACAAAGACTGTATAGGTTTTGGATTCTATCTGCTTAGATTAATGCCAAATTCAAGCCCAATAATGCATACAATTTTTTTAGCAAATTAGGTCTATAAAATCCTTTGTTATATACCTTTTCTTTGTCAACAATAGTATTTTTTCCCCTTTATTCAGATCTTCACACATTTTGTATGAGAGATGGTAGGTAAAATCTTCCTTTATTGGTGCACATATAAATTTAAATCCTATATATCAGCAAGGAACCCTAGAGAAGACTTTCCTTTGAAAAAGCCTAAAAATGCAACTGATTTCCAGGAACTGCTTAACACTTTCATTTGGAAAGCAGCATTACCAACTCTTCCATCTTTTTTCCCCTTAAATTCTGAAATATATCAAGACTTCAAATACAGTTCTTAAAACTTCCAAACAAAACCCGTATAACCTATTAACTTCTACGCCAGATAATCTTTTGCCATGCCAATACTCGCCTTCATGTTTCCTGCCAATAACGAGAGAAACCAGCCTAGGCCAGAAGTCCAAGATCAACCATTTCACAATATAAATCAAGACGCAAGGAAAATTTAGGAACAAGACTCCTAAGTCAGAAGTTTCCAGCCGCTGCCTTAATTTTGTTCCTCCTGTTATTTGTAGTATTTCATCTCTGGCTTTATGAATAAATATCAAGGTTTATGTGTGGAGTATGTGGACCTGGAAACAGCCAAAATGTGCTCAAGAGGTGACTGGGTCACAGTGACAGAAGCTCCAGTTGCACCTTTACCAAAGTGAGGTACACTCACTCTAAACTCATTTTTAGCAAGCCTTGGAGCATGGAGACACACATTCTGCCCAGGGCAGGAATGTGGTGGGGGAAGGCAAGAAAGATTTGCTACAGTTTGACCACGGTCTTCCCTGCCATGTTCTTCCTCATCATTTCTAAGTGAAGATGCCCCAAAGCTGTCTCCTTGCAGATGGAGAGTCCTCTGTGCATGCATGAACATGCATTTCACCATCTTGTAAGAAAACCAGTGTTTGGAGTGGAATGGAATAGAATAGAACAGAACATTCCAGTTGCAAGGGACCTACAAGTCCAACTACTAGTCCAACTGCAACGACGTGGGCAACCACAAGCAGCACAGTCCATTTTAGGCAACAATTTTTAGTAAGTACTGGAGTCCTGTTGTTACTCTTTGGCTACATGTGCTTGTAGTTTCAGTTGGTGTAGTTAGTGACATACCCCACAAATTTGCTTTTTTAAGTGTTTAAATCACCATAGTTACCGGCTCTTTTTCACAAACAACCCACACAATCAGTACGAGAGAGTCTGGTTGCCTAAACTATAAGATCAAGTTAAGAAATGGAACATTAAACTTCCCCTACCTCTTAGTAGCACCTTGGTTCTTGCTCTAAACAGGATTTCATTTTCAAGCAAGTTTTCTATCACTTCGAGGTCAAGAAATCAATTTTTTTATAAGGAATGAAAGCTGAACTTCTACATTTAAAGACCTTCACTCTGGGATGTTGAGGAAATCAATACCTCTCACTAGATTTACAGTAGCAGCAGAGATGGCAACACTGCAGAAAAGATTTGCTGACTCCCACTTGGGACTTATTCCTTTCAACGAAGTCAACTAAAACTTTATGCTTGAACTTGGCAGAGGCAGAATCGGGGACTGAATCATGAAACATCTGACAGTGCTGGTTGTGTTTTGGGCATCAGCTCTTTTTAAAGGCACATGTTTCCGATAAACCTAAAGCAAGAGTGAAGAAAATTACAATTGCTACTGGTGCAAAAAAACCCTTTTGTAATTCCTGTGCTAAGATGCTTGTGGAACTGCAGTGTCAGGGATGGAGTCAGATTAAAACGCTGCTGGAAATCATCTGCTCTCTGTGCACATCTCACAGTAAACTGCAAAAGTGGTGAAGCTCATCTCTGCGATGTCAGATCTCCCCTTGACATTAAACATCATCCCAGTGTCAGCTCCAGTTTAACCTGGTGCCACATGGCCCAGAATCACAGCCCGTGACTTTCCCTCTCCACTGCATCCGAGCTGCCAAGCTTAGGGTGGTGGATGGAGAGTTCATCTACATCCCAGGAACTCCTCTTCTGCTGGTGTTTTGCAGTTGCAATGTGCCTTCCTCTCCATTCCCCAATGTCAAGTTGGAAGATAAGAAGGTGTCAAAAATCTATGGGAGAGCAGCTTGGAAACTCCATATATTCCCCCCTCCCCACAATTAATTTAGACACCTCTCTGTCTTTTTGTATAAGTCAGAGCAATGGAAGAGGTATGACAAATGCCTCTCCAAACACCCTCTCTTCATCCATCTTCTCAATTGCAGTGGCCATTTCATAATTAATGGGCTTGACATAATTAGTTGTGTTTAAAGTCAAGCTATAGCTGAGCCTTTATTCTTACTTGAAAAAACAGGCAGCCATGAACTTACAGGAAATCATTCTGCCAGCAAAGAGCTCAGCTGGCTGCAGACTAATCATCTTTTCTTTCCCCTTTGTTAAACACATTCTTGCTCTTGGAAACTGTTCAATAGTTCATTAAACTAATAATCCCATTCAAATCCTGCCTCATAAATGGATTTGTCAGTGCTGTTCCTTTCAGGAGACGGTCATTTTAAATTGTCTCTACTTTAATGAGTTTAAGGACAGATTAAATCATGGCTTTGGCTGTGATTTATTGCTCCACATCACTTTATTAATTGTTATTTGTAAAAGCATTGGTGAATAACAGGCTTGTTAATGTTGCATTTATTTCATGCTTTGCATTTATTTCATACTTTTCCCTTTATTAAAGGAGAATGGGATGGAACCGGAGCTCCAAATACATATGTTTCCAGCAGAAACATATACAATCTTTCCTCCTGCATTGCTGAAGCCTCTTTTACCAACATCTACAACTGTCCTCGTGCACAGCCAGTTCACCAGACATCAGCAAGGAGAGCTTGTGTTGCTCACGGAGTTACTAGAGAGCAGTTTCTCACTACGAGCTCTACGACATTAAATGATTCTGTGCATTTCTATTAGTACTAACTGACTAAGACTTCACACAAAGTAACTTGCCACCAAAAGCAAGCAGATATCCTCTGCTATTTGGGCTTACTCAAGAATTTCCTGGGAAACCCACGGAAAGTTATTTGTGCTATGTGTAGGAGTAGAAGATATTTAAGAGAAAATGAAGGAAGGAGCACCAAATGTTTGGGTATTTGATTCTTCCAGAGTTGGTAAAAATTTCCCTATAAAGACATCTGGGTCACACTTCTCTGTGCAGTTCTGGTGTGATTCTATTTTCTTGTCCAAATTGTGATACAACACAATTTAGAGGTGGAGGGAATCTGTGGTTCCACCCACCCAAGAGAAAAGGAGGCCCATACAAGAATAAATGGTAGCGCAAAAGCCAGATCTAGCTTGTCAAGATAGGCGACTGTCCTTTGAGTCCTCTAATGTATCTGTCTGTCATAATCTGTTTTGGGAGCAAAAACACTTCTGCCATGGATGAAGTGATCTGTGAATGGCATGTTAGCATTGTAAAAGGCTTTGAGATCTGGCAGGATAGAAGGTCTCAAGCATAGTGTATGAAAGGAAAACACTTAAGTTGTGTTGGGAAAACAAATTATTTCAAGGAACAAATATGACAGGGCTACAGACAGTCCAGAAGCCCTGAGCAGAAGGTTTCCACAAAGGAGAAGAGGAAGCATAAGTTAGGACTCTACACTGGTTTGTCATTAGATCTAACCAGCAAATCCTCAAAATCTGTTTATCTGTTTCCTTCCATTCAGAACAGAGATACAAACTTCTGAACATTCACAGGGAAACAAGAGTGTTCAGGATGGTGGCTGTGGGTGGTGGCCAGGGGCTCACCAGGCAAGCAGCCAGATCAGGCCCATGTAATGCAGCTAAGCTTTGCCTTATTTTAATTCCTGTTCTATTTAAGTTCCTTTCATGCAAGCCTCAGAACCTAAGTCTCAGAACTGAAGGCATTTCTGAAGAAAGTTGGATTGAAATTAGTCTCTCTGAGAAAGAAAGTTGTGGGTCTTTGAAAGCAAATGCCAAAGCAAATATTTGAAATGGTGTCATAAACTATTAAAATAGAGACCACAGATAAACACGTTCAGAGGTTCAGATGTGTGTTTAGAGGTGTGGCATTATAGAATAGATGATTCCACAGATCCCAATAGTCAAGATAAGCCATTTGGATACCTACATTGTAAAATAGCACCACATTTAAGAAGACAACCCTACCTTCCTTTACATTTAAAGCCGCATCAAGAAAACCCACTGTTCACTCCTTTTGCTACTGCAGTGCTAGTCTGTGAGTGAAGTAAACCTTAAATTATGACTTATCTGATTTTCCCAAAGAAGTGTATCAAACTCACTTAAATTTCCCAGCAGCAAAGAATCCTGATACCTTAAGGCAGCAAAACCCAGGTCAGGGAAGATGTTGATCCACAGCTGCAACTCTCCAGAATTGTTTCAAGCCAGAGCATAAGGACGAGGGACTAGTGCTGTTTGGGGAATCTACAGCAAAAATTACTGGGCCTGTGGCTCTGCAGGAGATGGCTTTCACTGGCTGCCAGACCCATCTACAGCATTGTAGCTGGTGACATCTGTAGCTGCTTTCTAAGCCCAGTAGAACATTATTTAAAACATTGCTCTTCAATAGATTTCTCATCTCAAGTGGTTTTCTCTGCTTGTAAAATAGAGATTTTAAAGAGAGAGATTGCTGAAGGGCTGGAAATCCTGAAGGAGAGATTTGGACACAAAACCTAGGAGACTGTCAGGGTCGCTTGACACAGAGCATGGGAAGTGCCTGGGGCAGAAGCTCCAGCCACTCTGAGTTTTACCAGCTTCCCCTGCATTGCCCACCATGATTCCCTCCCCTGAAACAAGACTGCTCTCCCAAGGGCCAAGAAACAATGATTCTTCAGTCATCTTAAATTATAGTCGCACAGACTTCCTTAAACAGACCGTGCACTTATCCCAGTGGGGTTTTTTCTTTTCCTACAGCAATTGCTTCAGAGGGCAGGAGGAAAGCAGAAGAGAAACTGAAGGAGGTGGCAGTGTGGTCCTGCTCTCTGCGGGGGACTGGGAGCCAGACACTTCAGGCCTGATTCTGATCCTGTCTCGAACTTACTGTGTGGCCACTAAGAACTTACACAACCGATAATTTGGTATTACTTTACTTAAATGTTGGTCCATGTCTGAGGCTTTAAAGTACAGAAGGGTTCTCAGAAGTAATTTCTAACTTGGGAATCTGGGCTTCATTTTTAAAATGCACTTGGGATTTGGACCCATAAGAATCACCAGAAGTCAAAAGGATTTAAGCTGTAAATCATTTTTGAAAACAGCATCTGGTCACCAAAATCACTGAGTGCCATAAGACCACTGGACACCAGTGACTTTCTTTCGGGTGCCGTGGGGAATGGAAACATTCATCGATTCCTTGCTCTGCCTTTCCTTTCTCTTCACATGGCTGTGTGAGACAGCATTATCCACACACACATCAACTCCTTCCAAACCTTTCCATCCCCATTATGAGCACAGTAATCAATCACATAGCCTTGGCCAGCCAGGCTGAACAAGAGTCTCTGGATCTGGTAGACTGTCATCCCATCCTTTTCAAGTAACGGCCTTCATCCCCGTTAGGCATAAACATTTGGGATGTTTTATCTGAGGGATGACGGACTCAAAGAGAGGAGCATGGCGAAAGTACTTATGAGTCATATTGGGGGAGACATAGGGTGTCCCTACCCTGTAAGTGAGCTAATGCCTGCTTTTGGTAGCTAGTTTTGAGAAGATCAAACCCCCAGGACAGTTGCTGTCCATCTTTTCCGAATCTGCCGTAGCGGGAGGGAGTGGCCATGCACATTTGAATTCCAAGAGCAGATGCCGCCAGCCCCACAGCCCTGCCCCTGGCAGCTCAACGGCCAGGCTCTGTGTTCCAGCTCCAGCCCAAACACAGCACATTTGACTGTCTGGGCTGAAAGCACGGCACTCCATCCCATTCAAGAAGCATTCCCCAGCAAGTGCCGGAGGACTCTGGCACAGCCCAGGCTTCGCGCGTGTATCACGTTCTGCTCTGATTCTGCCCACTGACACAGGAACACTTTCCAAGAACTACAGCCAGGCAGACTTAAAATAACCCAGAATCAATGCTGGGGCCAGGAACCATCTTGAGAGCATGCAAACACAGCTGAGCTCCAGCACAAGCTTCAGGATTTTCTAGCTGAGCCCTGTCTCCCTCCTCAGGTGGAAAACACTCATGGGTCCAGCTCTCACACTGATTTTTCTATAGATGAGACCACAAGCCACAACTATGCTGCACAACAAATGACTTCGTGTGACACCTTCCCATTAGCAACAATCATCATGTAAAAGCAGCTATCAGAGGCAATAATCTCTCAATACAGCCCAGAGCATTGACTGGTAACAGAGAGCTGAAGGCAACTCCAGGGTCAAAACCTGAGTTGACAGCATCCCCGCTAGCAACAGTGGAAAGCCCAGCCACAGCCATCACTCCAGCTAAATGCGCAGCATCCCTCCCACAAACAGGCAGAGTGTGGATGGCTCTTCACAGTCATTGCAGGGGAGCCCTAAGGGGCTGTCATCCCCCAAACAAAGCAGCAGAGCTCAGTGCACAGCTCTCTGCTCGCACGGGAGCCTGCTTCACTGTCCTCTGTGGCATGAGCTTTCCTCCTACTGTAGGTCTGTAGAGCAGACTACTTCCTGAGCTCAAGGAAAGGAAATTCTGTAAGCATGTCTCTATGTGCTATGACAATAACCCAAGTTCTGCTTTGTAAAATAGAAAAGAACATTAAACGTACCCTCGTAAAGTGTCTTGGCCTCTTCTTCTCACTCTGTTTGCTGGCTGTCTTTCCTCGTAGCCTGCAAATCTGTCTGTCTGCAAGTCCCCTTCATATTGACCCTGGGCTTGTTCCACATACATAACTGCTGTACATCCCAGCATGAACCTGGCCAGCCATAATACCCCCATGATGGCACGGATTCCTTGATTCACCCGGCTGCCCTGAAAGCTTCTTCCAGCTGGAGGCTCCCTGCTGCCTTGGTGGAGGATGGTTTTTGGCAGCAGCCCGTAAGTGCCAAGGTGCCGTCCTGCCGTTCCCTTTCTAGAAGCAAAAACAGAGGAAAGAGAAAGAAAGAGACACAAGTGTTCTTAAGGGCTTTCACATTTTTAAAACAGTTGATCATCCCAGGTGGCCCCTCCCCAGAGTTAATCCAGTGGGGTCATACAGTCACACGAAGTTTGGCTCCTTGTACACGCAGCCAACATGTTCACACTGTCATTCCCTACCACAGCATTGCCAAACCTTTCTTTCCCAAGAGCTGGAAACCAAGAGATCTCCAAGAGTGACGGTTCTGCCCTTGCATCTATTTTGCCCTCCTGATGGAGAAACAAAGAATGACAAAAGCACATCTGTCCTGGGCCTGCCCATGATGACGGGTTATGATACTGACCTCAGCATAGTGCCTTGGTTCAGAGGAGCAACGGGAGATGTAGGGCTATGAAGCAAGAGGAGAACTTGAAGAAAGAGCAGATCCTATTTATGGACCATTTTCCCAGGTCCCACAGCTCTGGTTTTACTGCATTGTACTCCAGACAGGCCATAGCATGGAGATCAGTTGCTGGAAAACAATCTCCCAGATACCCGGTAATTCTAGCTGGATGAGGGGAGTAGTCTGTTGGCAAACCCATCAGAGGGGACATGTACACCAGTGCTGAGGTAGGCAAAAGGGTCATCATGGGCTGGAGTGAGATGGAAGACTGTGAGCTGGGACTAGAGCATGAAGACATGGTGCATTAAGCTAAGCCTGGTTTCCATGGAGGGTGAAGGGAGAGAGGAGAAGGTGGAAGGCTGGGCAGGCTGGAAGGATGTAGGAGAGCTCCTGAGCTGGGACAGGCAGCCGAGCACGAGAGGCCACAGGGAGGAGGATGATAGAGGGTCCAAAGCCTCTGTGGAGGGGAGGAGTGGGCCGATGGAGGCAGCAAGGAGACCCCTCACACCTCTGGTTGTGGACACACCTTGGGGCGAGCACAGCACGGCCAGCTCTCCAGGGCTGGGGCCGGCAACTGAGCCTACGAGATGGCCAGAGCTGGGCAGGGGCCAGATCCAGACTTTGGCCCTGAATCACACCAGGGCACGTCCTCAGCCCCCAGAGAATTTCTGCCCTGAGCAAGCCCGTCCTGATGAACAAGACCCCTTCCCGGGGGGGAAAAAAAAAAAAGCCACGAGCCCTGCTTCCCCCCCTGGGGGTAGGTGACATGGCGGAGGGTCCCGTGGGCAGGCCTGGGGCCAGCGTGAGCAGAGCCGAGGGGCAGAGCCCAGAGGGACGCGGGGGGTCAGCCCGCGCCATGGGGCGCTGAGGGGAGAAGGAACCCGCAGCGGACTCCGGAGCAGCTTTATTTTAGTCCTTACAGCCGTCTTGGCTCCGAGAGGCTGTAGGCACTGAGGGGCAAAGGAAAAGAGCCCTGAGCGAGGGGTACGGAGCCTGGCACAACACAGATCCCGGCGGGAGTCAGGGTGGAATCCGGTGAGGGGGTGACCGGCCTCGGCCTGAGGGTGCTGATGTGGGGTGCCGGGAGCAGGCAGGGCTGTGAGGCCGGGCTCCGGGCGGGAGACCAGGGAGGCTATGGGAAAGCCCGAAAAAAAGGCTCTGTAAAATGGATCGCGGAGGAATGTGCTCTGTAGACTCTTACTCCCTTCTCCTGCTCCCTCTTCTTCCTCCCCCCCTCCCCCCCAGCCTCATCGCACTCCCCCCCTTCCCCAAATCTCCCAGCTCTGCCTGTGAAAATGGGGCTGGGGAACCCTTCCTTCCTCCTCCTCCTCCTGGCCGGCGGAGGATCAGAAAGCATCTCTCACCTCGAGACCCCAAAAGTTTGTTCTTTCGGGGAGGAATCCTCACAGGTCTCCCCTCTCCACCCCAGAGTGGAAATAATCTGCTGCTTCTGCGAGAGGCACGGGCTCCGAGTCCGGCTCCTGCGGGGAGGGACAGGGCCCCCGAGCCTCCCCTAACTGTCCCCCTTGCTTTCCCACAGCAGCACTTTCCCGTTCCAGCCCAGCCCCAAAGCAGGCAAAAAAAAAAAAAAAAAAAAAAAAAAAATCAGCCCAGACAAGACAGAAAATGTGTCTTAAAAAAAAAAATTAAAAAAAAAATTAAAAAACCCCTTCACTGCTCCCAGTGTCCCAGCTGGGAATCTCTCAGCTCTGGAGGGCATGCATTTTTCAGGCTCTAATATTTCAAATGCAGTGAATGAGAAAGACAGAGTGGGAAGGAAAAAGGCAGGGCTGGGAGCAGAGGCAGAGACAAAGAAACTGCCCTTCCTGCAGCCGTAAGAGCTCTGCTACTTCGCTACACACGCCTGTCTGCTGAAGGCTGGGATATGATTATCTTCAGCGAGACAAAAGGGAGAGCGTTTCCTCTGCTCCCAGAGCTCCCGAGGTAGAGAGCAGATGGAAAAAGAAGTCGTAAAAAGCATGAAGTTTTGCACTTCAGGAGATTTCCAGCCTTCGTGCACAACTTTAAACTGAAGGAAGTCCAGATGCATCCATTTGCTCACAGAGAAATTAGAAGCATGACAAATGATCGATACACAGGCACATACCCTGAGAGCGTTCACACAAGTCTTACTAGGAGAGTATGGAAAAGTCATTTACACCATCAAAAGAGAGTTGTTGGGTTTTTTTTAAAAAAAGGCTCAAAAATTATTTTCAGTTCTGAGAAATTCCATCAAACACCACTTGTAAGAAATACACTGGCAAAGCAAAGAGAGAATCAATCACTAAGTCAGATTTTAAACTGATTTGCAAGTTTGGAGGGAATCAGGAAAGACGTTTCAAAACCATGCCTTTGAGTGTGCAAATTAAATCAAACAATAAAAAAAATATGTGCAAAACACAGTAAAATACAATTAGGCAGACAAACAATTAGGCAGATAAAGAGAAAGAAATCAGCTCTTAGCTATGCAGCTCTGGATTTAGTCTGAAACTGTTTAAATACCTTTACGTCCTGGAACTGGTGATGTGCCCAGAGCTCCTTTGTTTAGTGGAGATCTGGGCAGAAAAGAAGGGAATAAAACCCTCACTCTTGAAGGAGAGAAGAAAAGGTACAGCCTCATCCAAATTGGACAGGGGGAGGGCCTTGTGGCGGAGAAAGGGGTGCAGGAGGAGTGGGAGTAGCGAGAGGACAACCCTACCGCATTCTTCAGCCAAAAGTTTTTAACTTCAAGGAGGGGCTGGGGGAGAGGTTGGGTTTAGCAAGAGACGTCTGAATGCAGACATGATTATCACCTAACCATTCCTTCTGAGCCGAGTACTCTCGTTTGGTTCAGTTAATTAGGGAACACTTTCAGTTCAGCTGGATGCGGTGACTGCTTGTCCCAAATTTAGGCTGGAGCTGCAGGAGGCAGGAGGGCATTAGTAACAGTGACTTCACATCAAAAGAGTTGGTGAAAAATAATTCGGTTTCAATTTGGGACTTATTCTTTAATTTCTTTTCTTGAAAAATGATGGTGTATTAGCAGTAGGAAAAAAAAATCTCAAGTAAAAGGCACTTTTCTTGCTGATCATTTTCCTGTACTTAATACAACTAATGTGACACAATTAAGGAAAGACAGATGGCTTGAAGGATAGGTGACCCAGTCCAGGACCTTCATGCTCAAAAGTCACCTCGGCTCCAGAGGAGAAAATCTTTGAAGTTAAAAAGCATTTTCTAAAATTGAATATATTAATAAAAAAAAAGTATGTTGTGATATTAAGTCTTTCTTCTAAGGAAGAACTATGTCTGAATGTCAGCTCTAATTCCACTCTTTTGCTCTGTGCAAAAAATCTTTCCTCTGCCTCTTGCTTTAGGAATGATTACTGATGGCTTTTCTTTAAATAATGTATAATAAAACGCACATGGCCCTCCTCCCCTCTGAGCTCCCTCTGCTCTGTGCCACTGCACACCCACGACTTTTCCAGGAGGTGGAAGTCCCCCAGCGTGGACGGACAGCGTGCCAGAAGTCTCCCCGCAAAGCCCAAATCAAGCTGCTTTTCAGGTCAAAGAGGTTCAGAGAAGTTTCTGCACCAAACGGAACCCAAACGGCCGTGCACAACACACCCGGTGAGGTGAACGCCTCCTTATTATCCCACCATCTGGCTTGGAGCTCGGTTGCCTCTTTACACCCAGCGGATGAGGGTTCAAATGCAGCTATCGGATCAGTTCACAGAGGTGCAGAAATTCCAGGGCAAGCCCCAAGCTGACAGGGCGACTGTCATCTCTTCTCCTCCTGCCTCTCTTTGAAATGTCCTCGCTGCCTTCTTTGTTCTTTTCGCTCTTCCTAATCAACCCCCTACTAGCTTTATAGAAGTCAGAATGATGCTCAGCCTAATTAACAGCAAACTTGCGGAGACTAACAGGGAAAAGGCAGAGCTCGTTTTCACAGGCAGCCAATAATGGAGCATTGCAAGGAATGCAGCTCTGTCAACACATCTGCAGCGCTCTGTAGAGCTCAACGAGATACAAAAACTATTTCCTGGACCCGATCCTGCAAGACCTATTTCAATTGAAAATAAGTGTGCACTTCACCTGGTTGGGAATGGCAGAACTGGGATATCATACAGAGCAGAATAACAATGAAAGCACAAGAAACTACATTTTCCTCCCTCTCAAGGGCACAGCAAGCTGGTGACAACTATTGAGGCAAAAGATTCCCTTTCCAGTCTAGTCTAGTTTATTCCCTTTCCAGTCTAGTCTAGTTTAATCCTTGCGGACTCCTACATTGTGATCATCACACTTTTTATGTGGGCACTGGATAATTAAAGGTATTCTGGCACCTAAACATGCACACAGGGTCTTTGTTATATTTGCAGAAGCTCCCAAAAAATCTATCTGCAACTTTTGATCACCAAGTATTTTAAAAAACAGACTTTCAAGTGTCCAGAGCAGGTGATATTACATAAATGGAGAATTTTTCTTGTTTCCTTTCCAGGTGCTAAATCAACCACAGATCTTTACTTTTGGAAAGCATTTGTAATGCCAGTTAGATTTTATTTGGGTCTACAGTCTAGGGAATCTGGGCTAGTGAAGACTGTTCTTTGTGCTTAGAATAGATGCTATCCCATGTCTCACCTCTGGCATCCTGCTCAATGCACTTCCTCTGTTAATTCACATGTAACTGATCTCAGAGAACACATTTAATTAACATTTCCTGGGTACATTTGCTCTCCTCTCTCTGCAGCCTCTCTATGAGGGCTGCAGTGGGACACAGCCCTACAAATGACTAGCATGCGAGGGAAATATACTCTTTTTTTTTTTTTCTTCCTCCTGCATTCCACTTTGGAGGGTTAAGAAGCATTTTAATCCCTCCAACATACGCAAACCTCTGTGAACACGATGCTTTTAGCTCCCTCCCTGATTTTCTAGAGCAGGGCTTTTCAGCACAGCTGCATGTGATTAGGGCATAGCAAGCCCCAGGATTCAGGCATCCCAGCAAGATCTCCTTCAAAGTCTCCTTCAAGCCTCCAACCAGTTTTTTATTTCCCTGCCATCAAATGCATGTTGCTGGCCACAGGGAGTTACAAACACTTGCATGCATTTGTCTAGCTCCCCATCTGTTTTCCCCCTGGGTGGCTGGGTGTTTTGGCATTGCTTTTGTGCACAATAATATATTCATCCCAATCGTTCCTGGGTCTCCCTGGTCCCAGGTGGTATGGAGAAGGCAACCGAATACCTCGAGTGTGTCACCTACCTCTGCTCTTTGCATCCAATAGAACTTCATTAACTTCATAGCAGACCTCATGCTGGGATGGGAGATTGAGTTGGAGGAAAGTCTTCTTTCTTTCAGGCAATACTGGGGTGCACATCAGCCCCCTGAGAAACAAGAAGTGGTGGAACAGTTGATGTTTCTCAGCTGGATTGTTTCATGGTCCACAAAACTCTGCAAAGGAAAAGCTCTGAAGTGTGAGGAGCCATAGGATGGCTAAATACACTCCCAACCAGCCCACGTAAAATTACCCTAAATAAAAAGCAGCTGCCCTTCTGCAGTTTTTAAGAGTCAAATGGAGAACCCCTGTTGGTAGGAATAAAGGCAGATAAGTGTCAATCACATGACAGATCTTTCTGGAGCAAAGTTAGCTATAGGACAGGAACAGTAACCACTATTTTAACTAAGGTTGCCAACCAACAAGCATAGTTAAGTTACAGAAATTTTCTTAGCTTGACCATTGTGGCTTCCAAATCATACCCAAAGCAAACTATGAGGGCCCAAACTTTTTTAAAAGTGCATGAACCCTGTAAAATTAATATAATAGAAAAAAATCAGTTACCAGCATCTCAAAATTAGCAAATATCTTTTCATGCCAACTGCACTTTTTAAGAACCCTGCCTGTAAAACAGGATAATGCCTTGCCTTAGTTCACAGGGCTGTCATGAAGATAAACTGCTTGTGAAGTGTTTCAGTTTTAATATGTGAAGCACAGTGGAAAAATGCTTGTAATTAATTATTATTATTAATTATGTGCTTAGAATAGAGCTGTACAAGTAATTGATTTTTTGCTGCACTAGACATACTGAAAAATAAAGGAAGAGAAAGGAAAAGTCATTTAGGGATAATTTGATGAACATTTTAGGTTGACATGAATGTATAATTTGACTTTAAACAATGCATTTACTTTTGGTTTTGGAGGGTCTTTTAATTAATTTAAAATTATTATATTTATTCAAGCTCCTAAAATGTTCTTTTGAAAGGAAAAAGTACAGCATATAATTTTACGATAAGTGAAATGAAAGATTTGCAAATAATTAATTATCTGTCAAAACTATTTGACAAACTCAGAGATTTATAAGCTTTTCATAATATTGGTCCAGGAATTTTTGCCATGTCTCTTGTGCACCTAGACTGAACTGTAGGCAATAAATAATGCATAGGACCGTCTGACAGGGTGGAGAAAAAGATCCCATCTCCTCATTGTGGTGAGCTCCAGGTATCACATGCACTGCATGTGACAATCCTATGGAAAAATAGCATGAGATCCTCATTAATTAATGTCATTATAATCATGAAAATGCACAGGGGAGGATGTTTAAAGTTACCTAGACAGTTGTTCACTTCAACATTTTCTTTTTAATGCTTAACTGGGCTATCTCATGGCTCTTTCTCTGGGCAATACATGATATCAGGATCTTATGAGTATAAATATAATGAGACATGGGAATTTGGCGTGCCAGTTCTGATGTTACGCATTATCACACCTCTTTCCTACATTTCTGCATAAAAGTGTAGGAGATGATGTTTTCAGCTGTATCAGTGACTGTCAAAAACATATAACAAAGCTGAGTTAAAGTAGCTTTAACTTTTCCATTTCTGACTTCATTGAGTGCAATCTAAAAAATGCATTTGCTAAAATTAGTACGTGTTGCTTCTTGCAAGATGACACAATTGCTGTCAGGACAGCAACAGTTCTTAATCATGATGTCATTTAAAAAAAAAAAATCAAGATCAGGCTCTCATGTTCAGATTCTTGCTGAGAACTGAGGTCAGGGAATGTGGGATTTACGCCGCTGCTCCAAGCTCCCTGCAAGGCTGTGTCCTGGCAAGCCCACAGCTGCTCGCTCCAGCTTTGAAACAAAGAATTTAGAGATTTTATTTAAAGGGAATGGTGTATAATGGTCTGAAGATGATATGGCAAAGTGGACATGGCTGATAAACCTGCACTACCTGAGAGCTTTGTGGTGCCGGGGCATGGGATGCTGCCAGCGGGCAGAGCTGTGATCACTAGGACCAGCTGCTCAGATGATGGTGATGGAGGAGGCCAGGAGAAGGATCCTAAGAAGCCAGAAAGGTCTGTGCAAGAGTGACTGTGAGGGAGCCAAAGATGCTCTGTCCTGGATGGAGCCGTGACCCCTGGACTCCTCCTGAAAGACAGCTGGATGTTCCTTGGGCCCAGAACAACCCGCAGAGCATCCTTTCCTCCTGCAGCTGCTCCAGAGTATGGCCAGAGTCCTGTCCCTCTAAGAACAGGACTTATCCAAAGATAGGCCAGGCTCACGTGAGTTGGGTGATGGAATGGGAAGACACATCCCCTGAATCTGCTGTACTGCAAGCTAACAGAGCTCCAGAGTTGTCTTCCAGGCTGGGTTTGCTGGCAGTACAAACCAGTAACCCTGCAATCCAGGCTCTGGCACGGCAGGAGCTGTGCAGCCATCCCTGCAGGGACCCATGTCCAGATAAACCCGGCAAGGTAGTAGAATGTCTGATAGTCCGGGCAGATTGCCCATGGGCGGTCTGCAAGGCAGACACATGGCAAGGGACATGTGCTTTTCCTGCAGCAAAAGCCTTCTCAGCATACCCCAAGGGCATGAGTGCCACGTAATCTTAGTATTACCTAGCCAATACGCTTTTGATGCTGTTTCTGGGTGTTGTACAATATAAGTGATTTTTGTGAGATCAAGACAGAGCCCAAGAGACAAGTTCCATCTTTCTTCAGGTCCGCTGAGGGATAATCACATCTCTGTGCTTCAGCTTCCGTGCCCGCAGATGGGGGCATGATGCCGTCTTTGAAGAATGCTTCTGCAGTGAATAGGAGTCAAAAACAGATTCAGGGAATTTCCAGAAATTTCTCATCAAATTTCATAACTTATTTAAGATCAAAAGTGGAAGCCAGCAGCACTACATGAAGCATTTAAAGACAGTCAGTAACAAATTCAGACAAAGGTTTCCTCAGGGAAATTGTTCTACAACATTAACTGTTTCACTTGCTTTCCAGTTTAGCATACAGTCTAGCATGATCAACAGGTTTTTAACATCAAACCAGACTATTTTATCATCTTATCTGACATTCTAAATAATGCAGCCCAGATCACTTTGCTGCCTCACCTTTTGCTGAGTCCAGTAATATTTGTTTGCCTAAAACATATAGTAAAAAAGGTCCGGTGTGGACATCAAGGCACTAGGATTCATGACATGAACTTTCTACTCACGCAGCCAGTGGAAGGGAATGCATGAGCCCAGGGAATAGGTGATTCCTGTCTAAGGTTTAAAACAGCTGGACAAGCTGTGCTGTGCACTGCTTCCCCCAGTTCATGCCAGAGCAGCATAGCCTGTGAAGGGAAGGGTTAAATGATGTTCCAGTACCTTGCCTTTGTCCTGAAAATGTGACTCTGATCTCCACAGCAGAGAATCTACTACCACCCCCAGAAATTTTCTCCCTCATTAATCACCCTCTGATCTGGTGGACAATTAATAGGAGGCAGCCATCTGCTGAGGTCAGTGACAGGTGATGCCCCCAAAAGGTTGCAAATTAGCCCATCTACTGACGATGGGAAATAGCAATGACTTTCACCTCCTAGAATACTGCATATATCCCCTCCTGCACATTGTCTAGACGCCCTTTAAAATTCACCAAACAAAACCCAAACCCAAAACCGTCCCAAGGGATCACCCTATGGCTGATACCTAAAATAACCCAGGTGCATTGCACCCTGGCATGAAACAGCACTGTAAAGTCTCCAGATCCAACCATCACTGCCTGGAATGAGCCCTGGGGGAGCTGCCCTCACAAAAGCAACTTTGGGGGTTTTATTTCGGAAAAAAAACGCTCTTCAATAAGATCTCCTCCAGGTAAGGTAAGACGGTCTATAGCAGGATTTATGGGAGGAGGGGAATCTCTTATTGCAAATGTCCTCACTGGGCACACTTTACCATTAATGACTGTAATTCTAGAAAGCCAAAGTTTGCTTGGTGTGTTGCAAGGCAAGCCCCAGGCATGAGGACAGGCATTTGACTTCCAGCAAGGGACAGGCAGCAGAGGGACAGGGGAAGGGACTGGCAGCCACCTCCTGGTGCACTGAGCAACCCAGTCCCTTGGGGCACTGGTGGGGGGTGTTACTGCAGGTGCTGGTAGCAGTGGGAGAAGAGGGGAGAGGAGTCAAGGATAGGGCACCAGTGGGAGAGACACAGGACGGTAATATGTTAACAACAGCTCACAGCCATCAGCCTTGCGGTTGCTCACAGTTCCCTGAGTGGGATGTGAGGAGTCCTGCTGCTGCTCATGCGAAAACCAAGAAGATTGTAATAGATAAAGCAGTTTCTTGTTTCATAGATTTCCAAAAGCAGAAAGGCCTGATAAAACCAGAGTTGCTGAAATGCCAAGCACAGAGCAGTGGATGGCACTTACTTATTTTCTTTGCTCTTTGGATCCCATTGTCCAGGTTTTAGGCTCATTAATGATGGACAGAAGAGATTGAGGTCAGGCAGAAAAGGGCAGCTGCCTTCTAGATATCCAGACCGGGAGCAATCCTCTGGTCTCTGCTTATGCTGTCAGTGCTCAGTTCCAAGCTGGCAGAGGAACCACCACTATTTTGGATAGCCCACAGGCACCAATGGAGCCTGGAGTGGCCTTGCCCTCAGGTCCCATTGGAGTCATTCCAGAGTGACAAGAGGAGTCCAAGCAACAGGATGGGATCCCACCTGGGGAGTGTGTGCTGGCTAGCAGGAGACAGCCCTGCGCTCCAGATCCCTGGGCAGGTGATGCTTGCCAACTCCTCCCTTCCCAGGGCTTTCCTTGTTTGCTGCAGCAGAAACCTGTGCCACCTGGAGGAACAGAGCCACCGGGCAGTGGCCGTGCTGACACTTACTGTCGCACTGCTTCGCACAAGCCCAAGGAGTAGCATTACCTCTTTGGTGGGACTGAGGTTCTCATTTCCAGTCCACCTCTCCACCAGCGCCCTTGAATCAGCCTTTGGGGGCAGATGGAGGAAAGCTGGGTCCAGCTGGTCTGTGAGCCACTGCCCAAGCACCAGCAAGATGCATTCTTAGCTCTTTCCATCAGCTTTGCCTGAGTTCAGTGTGGATTACCTTGGATGAGAGCCAGTACCCATCCTGAGACCTTGGGTTTCAGTCAGGGGCGTTTAGACAGGACCGGGTCACATCCAGATCCTTACGGGTTTGCCACTGGAAGTCACGGGAAGCTCTGAGTTGACCTCAGGAATGGGGGGCAAGGAGCCAACCAGCAGAGGTGATCAGATCCTCATTGCTTTCTGCCTTTCCCAGGGCTATTGAAATATTCCCTAATTTTGCACACACGTGTGAGGCATTACGTTCCTGTGGGAATTGGGTTGTGTACTGAACCGGACAGACCCGTCTGCTTTGCTGGAGCCAACGGCAAGGATCAAACCCAAAGTACCCACTCATGATAAGCTGCTATCAGTGTCCTGCTCAAGCCAAGGCTCCCGTCTGTGTGTAAGATTTGCAGTCTTAGAGCTTGTGACCACAGTTGCAACATTCCTTTTGTTTTCTAGGAATTCGACTCCACCAAGGAGGGAAACCACAGGGAAATTGTTTCAGTGTGCGCTCTGGATTGGGAGAGAAGGGATGGGGCCGAGGCATGATGTATAACACACAACTCAACAGCCAAGATGTTTAAAAAAACACACTTTTATTTAAACCTAAGGAAAGTAACTTTTTTTCTCTTTAGCTTGGCAGGCAGCAGCAGCCGTGCTGAGCCCAGGCAAGTGTAGATCAAAGCCAGGCAAGTCTGCTGCGAAAAATCAAGCACTGGACATTTATTAAGATTTTATTCATAAAAAGCCATGCAGTGAGTGCAGTGGGATTTCACTGTGGAACTTTTGACATGGGAGCTGCCTTATTTAGAATGAAAATTGCCTCTTTCTCCTGCCAGGAGTAAGGCGATCTCTCCATTTCCTGTGAAATTCAAATCAGGGATACAAACACCTTTCTTGTTGCCCTCAGGTGGGCTGGAGTCTGCATCCAGCCCTTGCTCATAGGGGTGGGGAGTCTCACAGCCATGGAGTGGTCATCTCCAGGCAGATGTGAAGTCTCCCCACCACAGCTGCCTGCTCTAGCCCCAAAGAGGCCCACGTTATTCTCTTTTCCCTTGGTTGAATTCAAAGTCCCCCATTTTCAAACCTTTTTTTTAAAATTTGTAGCTCTTTTCTCCCCTTTGTGCAATCTGTAGCACAGAAGTTTAACTTGGCAACGGTGCTGGAACAGATGGAGAACACTGGACCAACTCCCCAGATCCCAGGAACTTCTGCTCAATGCCGTATGCAGGATTTCCAGCCACTTACTGCTTGGATCTGCCAAGGCAAAGCCTAAAAACAATTTTCAGATAGAGAAGCTGGAATTTTCTTTAGGACATCAGCAATCCACAAGTCACCACATGAGTGTACTTCCCCAGTGGAAGGTCCAAAGTCTGCAAATTCCATGTGAACTAATTTCAAGTGAAAACAAGAGGATACTTTTAGGGAAAGCTGTAATATCCCTTCCTACGACTCACTTTGTAGAAGTATCGGTGTGGTGAAATCCACAGCTAGCTTATCTTGAAGACGAAGATCAGGCAGAGCTCTGCGCCTGCCTTTCAAGCACATCCACACACTTCTGAGCCCAGCCGTGAGCAAGGCACACGTTGGAGTCATTCCTCAGGGGAGAGAACATCCTTCTTTTTTCTTTCAGTGCAAACAGATGAGTAAAAAACATGTTCATACTCATGAACATTGTGCACAATCCAAGCCCAGAGCAGTCAGTTGGCGCAAGGAGATAGAGAAAAGGAATGAACTCACAGGGACTGGAGAAGTTCAGGAGGGAAGCAGAGGGCAAGAGCTCCCTCTTTTCAGTTGTGAGGTGGTTACTGATCTTTTTACAACATGCAACAGAGGACAGATTAGTTAAAATTCCAATAATCACAACTTCATAAAGCTTACAAACTAATCTGAAATGGTGATGGGTAGAATTTTCCTGTGGTAAGCAAACTTTCTAGAAGAAATATTGTTTGAAGTTCTGGAATCACCCGCAAATTCTTTCAGTCAAAACAAAGAAGGACATACATTTTTTGGAAAGTAAGAACTTCAAGTTTTGATATGTCTTAGACTTTTTTTTTCCCCCCCAAAACAAAAATACACAGGGGACCAGATGGGATGCATCTGAAGGTGCTGATGGCGCTGGCCGAAGTCATTGTGAGGCTGCTCTCCATCATCTTTGAAAGACCAACCACATCCTGGGCTGTATCAGCAAGAGTGCAGCCAGCAGGTCATGGGCAGTGATTATTCCCCCTCTGTTCGGCACTTGTGAGACCACATCTGGACACTGTCTCCAGTTTCTGGCTCCCCAGTCCAAGGAAGACACTGATGTACTGGAGTATGTCCAGCAGAGGCCAGCGAGATGGTCAGGGGTTGGAGTACATGATGTATAAGGAGAGGCTGTAGAAAATTAGTTTGCTCAGTGAGAAGAAAAGAAGGCAAAGGGAGGAGGATCCTACCTAACAGGAGGGTACAGAGAAGACAGAGATAGGTTTTCTCAGAGGTGCACAATGAAAGGCCAAGATGCAACGGACACAAGTTGGAGCAAGGGAAATTCTACTTAGATATAAAACCTTTTTTGTATAAAGACTGGTCAAACGCTGTGAATAGGCACAGAGGGATGATGGAATCTCCGTTCTTGGAGATAACTCCCACTCAACATGGACTGACAAGGTGCTCAGACTGGACTTGCTTTGGGCAGGTGGTTGACTAGACATCTCTGGAGGTCCCTTCCAACCTACACAAGCCTATGGTTTTAAGATTAAAATGGCAGCTCCATCTCAAGTTTTGCCTGTCTCGTTTAGGCTTGGTAAAATATAATGTGAAACCAAATGCATTGTTTCATATTAAATCAAAGGGCAAATTTCAGGTTGACCTAAGGTAAAACTGAGGGTCAATAAAAAAGTAATCAAAAATGTATGTGCAGCGAATCAAAATGAATGCATTTGTTCTATTTTGCAGAACAACTCCCTGGTGTGAGTGGGCTCTGAAGTATTGAAGGGTCTGAAAGGTCACCCAGCAAAACCTGGGTAAGACTGTGTGATGAAGAACTACATAATGGCCGAGAATGACATTCTTTCTAGTATTACTCATGAGGACACGAGAGAGGATACCTGGCACCTTCCCATAGCCCTCAGCTGAGAAGGGCTCTGTGATGAAGTAAAAATGAGAGAAGTAAGCAAAAATGTTGGAGAAAACCTTGTTTCTTGTGTGCAAGAGTCCTTGCTTTCAAAAGCAGATGAGCTGGTTTTATATCTCATTAATTCAAGCAGGAAGGTGAACATGGACACATTATAGAAAAACAAGACATACTGGACCTTCCAGGTGAAAAAGCTGCTGGGTTTTTAAGCAGGACAGGTAGCCTGGGAGATCAACTGGTGACCAAAGGCTGAAGAGCTGCTGGCAGTTTTGGGGGCAAAGATTAAATGAGAAGTCTTGATGGAGTTATGTGTCCTGTCAGGGTTCTTGGGGTCTGGATAAAACTGCTCTGTGAGCTGCACCGAGGTCCAGTCCACCGCTGTGTTATGGTGACCTGTGCTATAGAGTGGAGAAGATTCTGACATCCCTGTCCTGAACATCGCCTGTGTTGGAGAGGCAGGATTTTAGATATTTCCGGACCTTTGTGGTATGGGGGAGTTCTCACCCGTCTGCAGTCCTGAAGGTACCTGCTGGAGGGTGGCTCATGGATATCTCGGTATTGAGCCAGAGTGGAGCAGAGATAACACAGATTCAGGCAGTCTCCTGTGCATGTCCTGAGCCAGGTGCTCCTCTCCCCAACGACTTTCAAGGCACCGTTGGTTTGTGTGACTAATGAGTGTTTTCCAAATGAGATGCCTCCTCACACATTGTCCAATCTCACTTCCAGACTGAACCCACCTCCTCATGGATTGCAGAGAGGCAAATAACAAGCATCCCATTACGTAAAGGTGAAAGCAGCTGGGTTAATTAGCTATTTATTAGGAGAATAAAAGCTGTCCTGTGTATGGTTTGTTGGGTTTTTTTTCAGATGGAAAAGACCTGTGAGGTCATCTGTTGTGTTCTCTGCCAATGCATGATGTTATATTATATTTCATTTTCCTTCCTCAGTAGACAAAACAATTCAGGTTGGTTGAGACCATTGAGCTCTAGTTTAGTTCTTCAAAACCTCTCTATGTTTGATACTGCACTGTTCAAACAAGTGATTCCTCTGGACTCCCAAAAGCAGGAGCAGAGTATGAACCATGCAATGTGAATGACGAGCTATGAGGGATGTTCCCACTATCCTTCTTTGGACTGGCAAAGGGTGTTTCAAACACAGACGTTTTCAACCCATCTCAACCCAGTAAATTCTGGAAATGTCACTGAAAAGAAGGTGTCCTAACACTCTGATCAAGCACGAGAGCTTTCAGCTGACTAGCAAGCCAAGGTCTGTAAAGGGCTTTAAAAACAAATATGAAGCACCGTATATTTATGTTTATTAATTCTTGCAGTTAGGCAGAACACTGTGTTAATGCAGCATTGTTCTTCTTTGAATAGATCCCACCCTGTAACACCAAGTCTTTATTGGGACCTCTACTCACTATCAAGTAAAAGCAGGATGCTTTTAATAATTTTCTTTCACATGATGCCTTTTCAAACTGTACAAGCTCTACTCAAAGAAGAGAGTTTTAAAGAAACCATTTTTGGAGCTCTATGTGTGCACAGGGATGAACACTAGGTGAATCCTTGGGCAGAGATGTGGATGTCCTGTGAAGGTTTTACACAGCGCTTCTTATATGTTAACACATGGAGGAGTCCCCCCATGTGCCTATGTTCTGCCTTGGCTTGTCTTCAGTTCTGCCCAGTTCTAACACAGAAGATGGGAAATCCTGTGTGTTTTCATTCAAGTCTTCCCATCTCTGAGCAAATTATTTATACCAGAGATTTCAGCTCCCTGACCATGGCAAGCTAAATAAAATCATATTTGTAAACTTCTATTGCACACATGGCCACCAGGCTCCTACATACGACCGAAACTGTCAAAACACGTTAAGAGTCATTCTCCTGTACCCAACGAGCAGTCAGTTTTCAGCAGCGTAAGTAATGTTGACCAATCATAATAAGAATGGCCTAACCACCTGAAGTGCTTACTGGGCTTCTGATATCTAGCAGGGCCTGTAGCGGTTGGACAAGGGGTAATGGTTTTAAACTAAAAGGGGGGAGATTCAGACTAGATATAAGAAAGAAATATTTTATAATGAGGGTGGTGAAACATGGTCACAGGTTCCCCAGAGAGAGGTGGTCGATGCCCCATCCCTGGAAACATTCAAGGTCAGGTTGGACGGGGCTCTGAGCAACCTGCTCTAGTTGAAGGTGTCCCTGCTTATGGCAGGGGGTTGGATTAGGTGAGCTTGAAAAGTCCCTTCCAACCCAAACCATTCTGTGATTCTATGATATATCAGCCAGCTCGTTCATTGCCAACTGAGGCAGCATGCATCGCTTCATGCGGCTGCATTGCCCTGGATGGATACCCTTTAATTCTTCTCCAGTGACATGTCATCTGTAATACGGTGGTCGGTTTATTCTGTTCAAAGGAGGTCCACAGATTTTGATTTGTTTGCCTGTGCAGAATCAGTTCGTAAATGGAAACTTATCTCAGGTTTCATACTGCCTGGGCATTCTTTTCTTCACTTCTTGTCCCAAGATTTGCCTCCACAGAAGGTGCTGCACAAAACTGCATCTGTATTGCGAACATTGCCAGACCACACAGGCAATATTGGAGCTGGAACAGTACAGCGTGTGCTGGAACAGTCTTACCATCACATAGCTGCAGTCCAGTGCCACAGACAACAAACCATCCCAAGCAGCAAATTCAGCCCTGAATTCTCCCTGCAGTAAACTGCAATACTTGAAATGCTTGAGCAAAGCCCAATTCTGCCACCCACAAGTCATGTTAAAGCAAAAGAAGGGGGAAGCAGATCCATTCAAATGAGTATAACAGGGACTGTTCTCCTGCCTTGAAAGCAACTATCACGTCACGGATCATGTCCAGATCCTTAAACTCTCTTCCTGTGCCCAGACAAGGCAGTGACATCTAAACTGGATCATGACCTCACTTATCCCCTGAACAGCGCATGGGAATTGGCTGAAAGAGTGTTCACTGACTTGCTCCACGCCTGGGTACTAGCTGTTTATCAGCTTGGACTATCACAGACCAATGGCCAGCCCCATGCAAGGGTCTGCTTGGTTACTGGTCTAACCATGTCTAAGAAGAATCCAAAATCTTCAGGATACATTTGAAATGAATTACTGAAAAACACAGAAAGACCAAAAGCGATGAGAACAAATTTGTGTCCGCCAATCACGCCGTTACAATGGCCATTTACAAATGGCTAGCAGCACAAGGACGCAGGATTCCTGTCTCAAATCATGAGATCAGTGCAGCCTTCAGCATCCTCATAAGAAACACACAGAGCAGACGTCTTTGTGTCTTGGGCTGTCTGGCAGAAGATCATTCCGTGTCTCTTGGGAGCTGCATCATTATTTTGTCCTCTTGCAAATATTATTAATATTTCAAGGTCTGGGGAAATAGATTTTCCTTTTTATTCTTTTGGCTCATTAACAGACTCTGCTTGTCAGGGTCGTGTGCGAGTCACCATCACCCTCTGTTATGAGTTAGTCTATCAGCTGATGTCATTGTTTGGCCACAGTAACCTGAATGTCTTTAGTCCGTCGCCTGCAGGGTCTCTTTTCCAGTTCAGTGTAATGAGAGAATAAAGCAAGAGCCAGCAGCAAATCTGTTTCCTTTTAACATACATAGATTCAAGCTAATAGTTTAGCTCTTACTTCTTTGCCTTCCCTGGGAGGTGCAAAACACCCTCTTTCTTCTCAGCTCTCTCTGCCCGGTGCCAGCTGTGAACTAACAGTAGAAGCAAATTTTCCTCAGTGCCAACACCTATATGACTTATTCACTTGAAAAAGGCAGTTCAGGGCTGACGTCTGACATGGTGCAGGCGGTGGACGTTGGCCTCTGAGGGCTGGTGCAGCTGGTGGAGGGACCAGGAACTCTGCCAGGAAAGGTGCTGGTGTGCGCTGACACCACTCCCATCAGTCTTTATTTTTGGTACATGTTCAAGACCGAGATGGGGAATTAAAAGCCTGAAGGAACAGAATGACATTCAAATTTGACTTCTGAATAACACGGGTTTAACTGTATGGCCTGTGTTGCTCCCTATACTGTCTATAATAAAAATTTGTGGGAGTAATTTAATGATAAGTTAAAGGCTAGTGGTTCAGCTAATATCAGTCAATAAGGCTGAAGCTTGCTGGACTAGTAAGGTTTCATAAACAACTTTGATTAAAGGACAGTGTGGATGTAACAGGGAAGATGCTACCAGAGCAGATACTGCACAAATGGCATTGGTAAGGTGTGTACTCAACAGGTTCAGAGTTGTTTAGGACAGTTATTGATATGGACCATGAGCATGCAATAGTATTTATGGCCCTGTGACCTTTCATGCTTTCATCAGAGGCACAGAAATAAATGTAAAAATACTGCTAGAAACATTTGCAGACCCCAGATTAGACGAGTTTTCAACAAGGATAAGGACAGGGCCATCAAAGGGAGTGAGCTCAGCCACAGCGGCTGTAAAACAGAGCTACAAAACTGATCAAAGGCCTGAAGAAAGTCCCTGGCCACATGGCTGGCAAGGCTGATCTACTTGGTTTATCAAAACAAAAGGAAGTCTGAGGGATAAATTGGTTGCCATGCATGAATATCACTGCAGAAAGGGGAGAATATGGGATGGAAAAGAGTTCTTTACCATTGAGGAAAAAAACATGATCAGCTGGATGCCAAAGTTGGGTGATTACAAATTAGAAATAAGGAAAGCATTTTTAATAGTAACAGTGATTTGCCATTGCAACAAGCTGCCGAGGAAGTCATGGATTCCCCAGTCCTTGATACCTCTGAGCAAGTCTGGATGTCTTGTAGGAGGAAATGCACTAGTCAAATCGAGTGAATAAGCTCAGTAAGTACCAGGATAAATGGGTGAAATTCAGTAATCTCTGATATATATGAAGTCACTCTCGATGAGCTAATGTCTCTTCTGGCCTCTGGCTCTGTGAAGCTGTATCACCATGCAAATATCATCACACCTGCTCACTATACGTGTGATGACTTCCCAGTCCTTCCCCAGGTTGTTCATCCACATAAAAATAACGACTATGGCATTGACAATTTCAACTAAAAATACCTGAATACCCATTTGCCCTGGATTTCCTCCTCTGAACCTATTTCCCTGGGCATTCCCATCCAAATCTGTACTCCAAACTTTCTCAGTATGTCTGTATTTTTAATAAAAGACTAAGACCAGACTCACCAAAGCTGCTGTTGTACCTACGATAGCACAGCTTTGCTCCATAAGTGTTCTGCAGCGTGCAGCAGAGCCTATCAGTGCTCATGAGCATCCCTCTACAGTAGCACGGAGCAGGGAGCGGAACAGGTTACCAGCAAGTTACCCACAAACGCTCTTGGCCACATCTTGTGCTAATGCCCCAACGGCTTCAGACAGACTGAAGGCCACCAGAAATTCTTCTTTGCTTGTGCTACTGAAGAGTTTACAATGAGCTCCCCTGTTTTTTCAAGGATCAGCCTCCTCATTTAAGAAACAGTATTCCATGGGTGTGCATTTCAGCACAGAGGTCTGAGGTACTTTCAAAGCTGCCACTGACATGGTCCACCACACCTCGCCTCAACAAAAAGCTGAAGTCTGAACCTCCCTGATGCAGCTTTGAGCCATTCCCAGGCATCCTGTCCCTGGATCCCAGGGAGAAAAGCTCAGCAGCTCCCTCTCCACGTCCCCTCCTCAGGAAGCTGCAGAGAGAAACGAGGTCGCCCCTCAGCCTCCTTTTCTCCAAACGAGACCAACCCAGAGGGCTCAGCTGCTCCTCATAGGACATCCCTTCCAGTCCTGTCACCAGTTTTGTTGCCCTCCTCTGGACACCTAATGGGTGGTGGAGACCCCAGAGACCTGCTGACTCTCCTGTGGGTCCCAGAAGAAGGTGAGGGTGATGTGGTTAAGCCACAAATACACATAGCCAGTGGCCCAAGCCATCTCCATTCCTCCCTGGATGAGCCCATACTGGACAGGATTGCTCCAGATTCACATGAGCCTTAGGGGACATCTGCAGGGAAGATCCTTAATCCAGAGCTTGAATCCACACTTTCCGCACTGAGCCAGAGGACAATTTTCTCCTCTTTCTTCACCCTGGAATCTTGTCTTCCCCCATTTCCTTTCAGTCTAGTCTCTTGTGTTTCCTTGGCTGTTTCGGCAGGGACACAAGCAAGGCCATTCTGCAGGAAGCTTGTGTCTTTCCTGCAGCTGCATATCACCCAGTGTGTGCAGGGTTTCCTGGTCCTACTCACTGGAGACATGAGTTCATTCAGGCTCCCTCTGGCTAATCACTAACAGGCATGGAAAAAAACCCCTCACACACCAGAGGAGAACATAAACATCAATGTGATGTGCACAAGCTTATGAAGACAGGACTATGTGAAACACATGGTTCCATTTTAATAAATACTCTTACATTTGCAGTGCCCTTTTTTTTTTTTTCTTTTTTTATGGCTTGTTACTGAGCTGTGAATAGCAGTGCTTGTTTTGTTGTTATTGTTGTGTTTTACGAGGACAATACCATGTCCATAGCTGCAGACATCAGATATTTTTGGTGGGGAAGATAAGCTTCCGGCAAGAGCTCTTGGCTCCTGCCCAGGTCTCTATTAACTCCTGCTGGGATTGCTCAAGGTCTGACAGCCGGGGATGGGCAACAATGGAGTGGTCAAGAAGCCCCATATGCTCTGAAATATTTTATCTAATCTTCTTTCTTAAACAATTTCAGCCCCTACAGTTGGATTCTTCAAAGTCCTCCACGCTTTCGTTGTGCTCACAAGCAATTTTCTGACAGCCTTTGGTGTGCAGGGAAGAGGCTTATCTGCCCGGCTGAGACACAGAAGGTGTGTAGCATAAAGGCCCATATAGCTCATAAATCTCTGTGAGCACCTGCCTCACTGAAATAGCATTTGATAAAATCCAAGGGTGGATGGGGGAAAGTAACAGGGAAAAAATGAACTTTTCTCCTTACGTATGTAACTTCATTAACAGGCTCTATAGCTACAGGGATGAAGTTTGGAAGGGCAAACTGACACAAGGCAGGACCAGATGCGTGGGCTGCACTCAATCTGCCTGAGCTTCAGCATGGGCGACTTGGTGTGTCTCCAGGTATGAGCGTGGTTCTGCTTTTCTTGTCCAACACACCGCTCCAACACAGCACCCAGCACCTTCCTCCTCCTCGGGTGTCCCAGGGTTTATTGCAGGCATGGGCTAGGACCAGGTTCCTCTGAATTGACTCCTGGATACCTGGAGACAGTGCTGGAAAAGGGAAGATGGCAGAAACACGGGCAGAGGCCAGTTCAGTGAGTGGGATGAGCAATGTGCCAGAGCCCCCGGCAAGGTGGCTACAAACAGTCCTGCTTGGCTTGTCCCAGTAAAACTTGTTCACGAGGCTCAGGATGATCGAGCCTCTTCTCCAAAGAAGAGACAGACCTTGTAGCTTCCTCTGTCAGGGAGCCCAGGCAGTCTATTTTCATGTCATTTGCTTTATCAGGCTGTGAACTCTAGATGATATAAATGCATGGACTGTTTTTTTCGGGGGGAGGTAAGTCAGCACGCTGCAGTTCAGGATGGCTATTTGGGTACAAAGCCATGGGACTGGCCTGTTCCTCCTCCTCGTCCCACGTGTCTGGCCATTCTGTGGTTGCCAGCCTCCTCCATCAGAGCAGCATTGTTTCCACTTCAAAAGCTCCACCAAATACAATCCAGCCTGCATGTGCCCTGGTCTACAGCAGAGTGTAAACAGGCAGACCTCCTTCCAGGCAGGGCCAGGAGGCCAATTTGTGAAGACATCCCAGGGATAAAGAATCCTGCCCGAGGGCTAAAGCATCCATGGCTGGAGGGGTGGAACCCTAGAAAAGTCACGTTCTCTGAAAAGCTGTATTAATTTTTGTTGCTTTTGACGCTGGGGCACGAAATATTGTCTTCCTGGGTTGAGATTAGACAAGAGTTTGCAGATAAAGACCAAAAGGACAAAGCGGTTATACTCAGTGGAGTAGGACCATGGGACAGAGGGCCAGTAGCTTTACAAAGGTAAAAAGGCAATCGGACAGCCACATCACCAGCACAGCAGAAGAGGGCATATGCAGGGTGCAGAGAGCCTCACATATGCCTGATTACAGATTCCTGAATATCCCTCCTTGCCATGTCTTATTTAGCAGCCAGCCTCCTACTGTGTGCCTGGGATTCCAGCTGCTTGGTGAAGTGAATGAGCATGGGCGTTCAACAGAAAGAAAGAAGTAAAATTCAAGCTAGATCTAATCCCACTGCTTCAGGACTGTCTGAATCAGCTCTGGCAGGGGCTTGTAGAGGATCATGCGTTACTCGTTCATAGTAAAGGCTGAATCCACATTCAAACCATTTATTTATGTGCATATATTGCTTGGGGAAAGGAAACAAATGAGGCAAAAAGCAAATATAACAGCACAATTTTAATCTTTCCCAGTGGGTGGATGAAACCTGGACTAGCACGGAGAGAATATTCAGATGCCCAGAATATTCTTGGAGATTTCTGCACACTGCTATTCCACTGCATGCATCTTCTGCAAAACCTTTCGCCCCCACCAGCCTCTTCTTCTGCTTCCTGTTTTATTCCTGTTACATTGTCTTGTTTGTAAGTAGGGAAATGAATCTGCTGTATTTGCTTATGTTTTCCCCATCACTAAAAAGAAGTGCCCTGGAACAAACCCCAAATGCTAAGCACCGATCATATAGTGTGTCTGCCCAAGTAAAACAGGACAGAAATCCCTCAATAAACGCTCCTAAGGCTGTAGGAGCTACAAAAGGACTCGGGTCCCATCCCAGCTCTGCTGACTCCTTTGGTATTTTACTGTGCTGCATCAACTCCAGCACTCACTACGCTGGGATATGCAACCCTCTCCTACTGTGCCCCTTTTACAACTGAGCCCCATGCTCTCCCCCTTCTCTCTTCCCTCCCATGTTGGACAGTACTATGTTTATTTTGGTATTAACTAGAAAAGCCTGTTTTCTGCCGGCTGCAGGGAAAGAGGTTTGGTTGAATGAGAAGGAAGGGGATGAAGAGAGGAAAGCACACAGGTTAAATGGGGGGCAGTGGGTCTTCTAGCCCTAAACATCATCCGAACATCGTGGGCTGCTGTGCCACACTGGCATTCTGAGAGACCGCAGGCAATCTCAAGGGGAAATCAGGCTTTTCCAGCTTTCACCAAAATCAGTAGGATTCTGCCCACTTCCTAGAACATTCCTGGAACTGAGGATTGCAGAGGTGCAGTTCTCCAAAGCCGTCACGTTCCATGTGGAGAGCTGCCACGGCGTTGAGCTCAGGGCTGCGCTTCACTCGGAGCCCAGGACCGCTTCCAAGCTCTTGGCCACTTCCCCACTCTGCTCGTTTGGATCTGCCGGAGTTAGTCTAAGCGCTTCTCCCTCAGTGCTAGGGAGAAAACACAGAAGTTCTGCTTTTTTTTCCAACGGGCCACTGCAACATGGCAAACCAGCTTGCAAGCGATGCACAGCAAGTCCCTTCAGAGCTCAGGTAGAGAACAGCCTGTTGTGGCTCGAGGAGCAGCAACCGCAGGTCTTGCCACCTTGCAATTACGCTACACAAACTCTGCCCTGGTGCACGCACACAATCGAGATGGCTGTCCCTGATCCATCTTGAATTCAATTTAAAATAACCCCGTCTTTAATAATTCAGACAAGGAGAGCACATCCTGTTGCATGTATTGGGAATTTGGGAAACGTGACAAATGTAAATCACAGCCTGAGACATCAAGATGTGTTCTGCGCTTCAGTTGCTCTATCAACATACTTGTAGATACTGCTGCAGTGGTAGAAAATGGGCAGATAAGAAATTCGTTCTGTGCCAGTTTGGGGTGCAGAAGGACTTGTTGCATCTATCCAAAGTGTTACAAGCTGGTGAAAAGGTATCATAGGGTCAATCTCTCACTGCCTTTGCCACTTCCACATCTCTTGTATTACTGCATCGGATTTCAGCTTCCATTGGAGCAGGCCCTGGCAGGCAGTTTACACTCAGCCACTGCACTGTCTCCTTTTCTTTCCTTGAGTCAGCTGATGGGAAATTTCCAGCATTAGCTCTAGGCACCTCTGCCAACCCTGCTTATAAAGCAACAAGAAGATTTACCAGCCGGTGATAACCACAGCCCTGGGCACAAGCAGAGTGTACTAGATAATCTGACAACTGTAGCTACCCTTAAGAAAGAAAGGAGACTTTAGAAGAATGTGAGGGAATAGGGGCCCATGAAAACCATCCTGGCAAAGCAGTTTAATTGCCTTCATTCACAGAGTAAAAGCTTAGAAGAGACAAAATGCACTGGGAGTCATATCTCTCCACTTTATTACAGTGTTTGATATGGTTCATAGCCTCGCAGAGAAACCAGAGAAATATCTAGCTACTGTAAGATGGATACGAAAGAAATTAAAAGAGTGAAAACAGAGCAATTGTGAATGGGTCAGTGTAATGCCAGGAGAGGGAGTTGGGACAATCACACTGCTGGAGGGATCAGAGGATCTCAAGAGTTTCAGGTTCACGTGCGATAGAGCAACCAAAATCCAGTTGGGTTTAGCAACTGGCTTGGAAATCTCCCAGGAATCTCTGGTTTCTGGCAAGTTGGAAATAAAACAAACCATTCTCATGGTATTTAGCCTCTGTGTTCAGACAAAACTAAGCAGCAAAGGAGCCTGAATTTGCTATTTGCATAGCGAGTGAGCAGAAGTTTTTCACAGCCCATGAATGCTGCATTTCTGGTCAAAGCTTATGCCAGCTTTTGGACTATTTATTCTGATGCAAATTATCTATTCCAGCTACTGTGCTGACAGACTCAGTTATTCCCTGGAAGGAAGGGCTGGAATCAAACTCAGGCTGACCCATGGAGGCAGTACTAAGAACACAAGAAAAACACAAAACCGCTGCTGCCTTCACTACAGCTGAGGCATGCCAAAAAAATGGGCAAAGTTGGAGTCCAGGAAAACTGGGTAAGTCATGCCCACTGACCAGGAATATCCCTATGAAAATAAACCTGAAAGGAGCTACTAGCCATGTGGCCAGGACTGCCAGAAACCACCAGTTGGCCACTACTGACAAAGTAGCTGTCAGATCTGGAAAAAGCGATAACATGAGCAACACATCTCTTCTGCCTGAAGTGTTGCCTTGCCTCCTCCTCAGTTTAAGGTCATCTTTTGATTGACCACTTACAGTGGTATTGGCTGGGATAAAGTTAATTTTCTTCATAGTAGCTCATATGGTGGTGCTTTGGATTTGTGACTAAAACAGTGTTGATAACACACCAGTGTTTTAGTTATTGCTGAACACTGCTTACCCAGCATCAAGGATGGAATTTTTTTGCATGTGATAACCAGCCATCAGCACTGCTTGGTTCTTCACTTACCCTGGAATTGCTAAAACACTGAGTGTCCAGTTGCACTTCTAATCTCTTAACAGGACAAATTTTTAAAGTGGCATGATTTGGGGAATGGGGATAAGATCATCTCCATAAGGCTGGATTTCTCTTTGTTAATCTATATGGCCTTTCTTCTAATATCACTGGTTCTGCTACCAACCGGCTCACAATGTAAAGTTAACAAGTGTTGGGTTTGCTCTCAAGCTGATGGTCCAAGTGGTTTCTGATGTTACATTTTTCTTATGAAAAGTCACTCTTCCAAACTTCTCCTGCCTGTGATCCATGCTGTGCACACCTGCATATCCCAAAGTTATACAAGCCATTGGAGTTAGTGCGTATTTGCAAATGTTGTACTTTGTCTGGCACTGTAAGCCACAGTATGAGCCATCTGCTATTGACTTTGAGTCACTAATGGTTTTGGTGTCATACCCTGCTATACTGGAGCTACCCATCACGTAAACCAGTGCTGCCCACCCTTCTGAACCCTTGATGTCCATTGGAGAGTTTCCTTTGCATCAATTCTAATGACTTTATTAAACGTTCTCCAGCAGTCACTGTGTCTAAGGTTCAAGGCGCTGCTTACGTTTCCTGCCATCGTCCTTCACGGTCCCTAGACTGCAGTTCTGGCAATGCTTCTCTCCATTGCCTTTCTTGACCTAGACCACTGCTCTAAGTTGCTTCTAATTAAACAGAGTTGTGTTTAATTCAGCGATTGCTCAGCACCTGACAGGGCTGCTCCATTCAATATCTAGGCTCCAGCTCATCTTCATCATGTTACATGGGTCACTTCACCCCTTAACGACCTGCTTCCAGCTGGAGAGCACCCGCCCTCCTCAAAGGCCAGCTGCAGGGTGGGAGGCTGCGGGGTAACGTGTCCAGACAGTCCTACAAGATGAGGAAATGGTGCTCCCAAGAGGCTCGGATGAGACACACCTTCAGAAATATGTATGAGCAAGAGTAAGGTCATGATATATTGTACACCTTAGCAAAAGGCTGATGAAGGAAATTCTTGGCTCACGCTTAAGGCACTTTTTCCAAAGCGTTTGTCACTGGCACTCCCATCAACACATTTTCAGGGTGGAAAATCTGTCCAACATATAAAACAACGCTGCATCCCCTCTCTGTGTTTGTTGTTACGTTGTTCTGCTTTGGTCTGACCCTTAAATAATCTCCTCCAGTGAGAGAAGCTTTTATTCAGCTTCTCTTATACGTGGAGACCTCTATTCCAAGTGGAGTCCAGATCTTTCAGGAGGGAGAACTCATATTGGACTAACTTGTTTGGAAAAAAAGTAAAAGCTATAACAGCCTTGGAAATTCTGAAATGCAATCACCACCCACACATATACACAGACGAACACACACTCTGAACCTCCAATCTGCAGGAAAATAAAGAAATTTTGGAAATAGCACTGGCACTTCCCTTGGTGTCTTTAGTAAAAGCACAATTTTGTTTGAACCAGGTAAAAGGAAGAAGAAAAAAAAAAAGACATCTGAAAAACCAAGAGTTACAGGTACACAAAAATGACCACACTGAAATCCAAGATCCTGCTGCTGAAGGTGAACAGATGCTACAGAGAAAGTACAATCAGAGGGATGAAATACAATGTCTGCTCAGTGCCTCACCCACTATAGCTCTAGAAAGAGTTAAATCCATTCATGGACTCTCTGAATCTGTAGGTTATGCTACTTCCTTACTAAAATGAGAAACAGCCTCATCTCATGCCCCAGTCATGTTTTCAGAGCAGTCACCTCTAAATTGACTAACAGATGCAATCAAAAACTGCTCAGAAATTATTTTCCAAAGCCTCGGCTAAGGGATGGTTACTAATGGTGAAAAGAAACTCAACAGAAATTCATTACTGGCACCACTCTAGATTCAACCAGATCCTAGCTCACATACAGAAGGTTGCAGCAACTTGTAACCACAAAGAACAATCACATCTCCAAGACAATCTAAACTAAACAAATTTAATGATGCGTCCTGTATGTCCCCACTGCAAGAAGAACATCTGTTTCCTATGCAGCAGGGAGATATCCTACAATCTAATAGGTTTTGGAAGATTAGAAGGATAATAGAAGACATTTGCAATTTCTGAGTTTCCTAAAACTTTAAATTTTAGTTTCAGGAAGACTGAAAGGAAGGGGTTGAATTTAAGTATGAATGTGTGCCGCATGCAATAAAATTGGGCTGAATAAAGTTCACCAGGAATCACGGAAAAGCAGGAATAATTTACATATCGCTTATCAGTTGGAAAACACTGCATAATCTGGACCTTTCTGACACCATCATTAGCTTTGGTCCAAAGTTTCTGCACAAGGAGAGCTGAGCTCAAGTGTCACTCCATGTCTTGGAAACTCCATGTCTTCATGAAACATAAAGTGAAGCACCAAAGCTTGGGAGACTTGCCACCAATCTGTGCAAGGTATCAGTCCATAACCACAACCTCCAGCAGGAAACATTCAGCCTAAATTGGGAGATGTCCTGGCAACATCCACTCCACTCATTCCCTAGCTGACTCTTGAGCACCCACATCCCCACATCTCCTGTCCCTCCAGATGTGATCACAGAAATCAAATCTAAGAAATTATGGCCCCCTGAGAACTCTAGAAGGGGCTCCATGAGGAACAGCGCTGTCACGAACTACAAGGCAGGGAGTCCCCAGATCCCAGCCCAAACTGCAAGCTGGGGGAGGACACAGCTCACTGGGTCACTGGAAGCTAGAAACTTCCACAGACCTGCAGCACTTGTGGACAGCCAAAACTTGGCTGTGAGGGCAATCATTCCTGTTGCTTCTGACATGCTGAAGGATCAGAGCTCCTCTGTGCAGGGACAGTCATACTGTGTGGTCTTACTGGGCTTCCAGCTCTCTCTGGAAGACGGGTGATGGTATGCAGAGAGAAGACCTGTACCTTCCTTAGGGCTCCTTGGACTCTGTGCGTTTCACAATGATCTTAAGGGTCTTTTCCAATCTAAATGATTCTATGATTCTCCTCATCTTAGAAGAGGAGAAAGAAGCTGGGAATGGAAAAGAGATCAATGAAGTGGCAAGGGGTGAAGAGAGACCAGACCATGAACAGGAACATTAGAGGAGACAAAGCCCAGGCTTTGGACCTGGCTGGACTCAGCTGACACACAGAGCCACATTAGAGGAGCAAAGCTGGTTCTGCAGCCATGTCCCCAAAAAGTAAAGGAAGCCTGTCAGCTTGTTGGGCTCCATTTTTCTGCCAGTGACCATGTGCAGCACACCCTGGGTTGAAGAGCACGCGGAGCTGAGTGGGGTCCTTGCCCTTTTCCGCTGCTTCCCAAGGGTGTCTTTGGCCTCTGAGAAATTGAGGCTGCCACTAGAGAAGGGAAAGTCCAGCTCAAAGTATGTCCAGATTGAAGCTGGGTGTTGTCAACTATTTCTCTGCTGAACCCCTTTCCAGAGACATCTGTGCAGGTGAAGTGGGTCCTGAAGAGCTGTTAGCTGTGCTTATTCTCTGGTGAAACATCCTGTGTTCCTCCCACCCATCTTCCCTATTTGTCTGCCTTTTAATAAGTAGATGAGCTAATTTCTGCACTAGAAGGAAAAGCCTGGGTGGAAACCTTGCGTCAGAGAGCGCTGAACAGAGCAGGAAGGGATGTGGCGTCATTCTTGCTGGTGCTGGACACCAGTCTGACTTCATGGAGCTGTCCATGTATTGGAGAAGACGCTGGCTGTGCACTCTAATTCCTCTCTAAATATCAAAACCAGATTAAACAAGCTAAGTCTCATGGCTTCCATAAACCTAATCTTGTGAGGGCTGCAGAGTTCTCCCAGTGCCCCAGGCAAGGGGCTCCAGGTCTGATGAACCCAGTCTACTACCCAAAATGCACACCAGAATGAACTGAGTCCCAAGACATTCATCCCCCATCGAGGCTGGGGCAATGTCGCCTTATGTTTCCATGTGCTGGGTTCAATTCCGAAAGGAAAGTATGCTACTAAAGCCACACAGCCCTTCTGCTCCTTTTGGGACTCAACCAAAAATGTACCTCCCCTCCCCCTGCATTTCCCCCCGACACACCTTTCCTTCCACTGGAACATAACCCCAAATAAGATGTTGGCCTGACATTAAAGTAAAATGTATAAATATTTTTAAAAAGAGAAGAATTCCTGCCTCTCTAACAGTTTGCTCCAACTAATAGGTTTCAGATGTCTCACATACTTCATTCATTCAGCCCCATTCAGTCTCCTAGGAGCCCCCGCTGTATTTATTAAACACAGCAATTGTGGAATGTTCAGCACTTACAGAATAAAACACACCGGTTTTTTTTCCAAAAAAGCGTAATTAGAAAGCTTTGTGAGTGACCTAAAACTGTCATTCTGGTTCCAATCCCAGTGCCCACTCCAGCATTCTGCAGCTGTCCCAAATGCTGTGCCACAGCTTAACCCTTTCTGGATTGTGCAAGCCCCCAAGAACACTTTTTTTTTTTTTACATCCTTAGCAGGATCATTTTGCTGCCTTCCCAGAGCACCTCCTTTTCACTGTGTTATTATTAAGCATGTACTTTTGGACACTTGGCTCTCAAATATGTCTTGTATCTCCAGTCTCAGTAACTCTTCCCACTGCTAGATGTGAGAGTCAAGCCCTGAAATCCTGCAGGATGCCAGTGCTAATTTCAGCAGCAAAGAGCTGGAGAACACGAGATCTTTCCTAGAGGGATTCAAATGGAAGCAGACATAATAGAAGAGCCATTTTTCATTACAATGCTGGCAGTAAGAGCAGAGGAGGATGTCTGGGCTAGAAGAATTGTAGAGAGGCAATAGATGGAGTTTGTTCCAGCAAAAGTAACCTGCCAGCACTGGGTGACTGGTCAGAACGCTTTGCTGGAGTCTGGCGTTGTCCCAGCCCTTCTTTGGGGAGAGACACATGAAAAGCAGATCTTAAAGGGTATATGAGGCCCTGAGTCTGGGCTGGGAAGATCTGGCGGGAGCCAGCAGCAGAGAAATGGCCTTTGCTTAAGGCCACATCCAGTTTCTGTGACCGATGCATTTCTGGCAGGGTCTTGAGTGCACTAATAGGACTTGATGGCCCCCAACCAGCCTCACCTGGGGCCCCTGGGCCAGGAGCTCCATTTCAGCTCGGTCCTGCCTGAGTTACGTCCAAGGTAAGCCTGTCCCCAGCTCTGTCACCGGTGGTCTGGAATCTGGCGACCATCTCCGTCTGGGCCCTGGTGAGTGCGGACCCTGCTCAGAGAGCTGCGTTCTCCTTCTCACCTACCAGCTCTCTGTACCTTAGGGAGCAGCCAGCCCTCCTCCGAGCAATTTGGAGGTGCAGAGCAGGCAGCCTGAATGGGCACTGCAAGGCCATATATACAAAAGGATTTAGGAGAGCTGCGATCTCCCCAGTCTGCAAGTCGCTGTCTCTGAATGTCCTTGCAGAACTGCGGAAAGTGCCTCTCTGCTGTCCTTCTCTGTGTGACTGGAGGAGACTTCTTCTTCCCCTCCATCTCCCCTCTTACGAGCTCCCATCACCACATACTGTGCCTCTGCTCTGGGCTTTTTCTTCTTGCAGTGGCAGGACTGCGGTAACAGCCGAGTCCTAAACAAACACATCATGGGAAGACTGACCTCTCCTCAAAGGTGTCATGATTCATTTTTCACCCTTTTTGGGCTGAAGAGCTCCACACCCATGCCCACATGGGAGACCCCCTAGTTCATGGGAACTGCACTGGTGTCACTGTTTCCACATTACTGCCCACTTCAAAGCACCCAGAATAAGTCTTGTCCCAGACGCGTTCCCAAGGGAGTCGTCAGTTTAGAGTCAGGATCCTTGATTATTAGTCCCACTGCAGGAGGTTATATAGGAATAGATGAATACTAGTGTGCTATAAAACGCACCAAATGTGCTGAGAGTCACTTCAGAGCAATATTAAAGCTTCATTACAGCACTGTCTGTGGCAAGTACATCTGTCACAGCTCTCTACTTGGGTAGAAGGACAACTCCTTGCTCTGACCACTTCCAGGGGTTTCCCATCTTTGCTACACTTTTCACCATCTAATTGTACAGAAGGCAAAACACCCCTGGGAGCCCTAGTTCCTGGAGTATTGCAAATGCTCTGGCTTGCTCCCTGTCTATCTATTATGTTTTAGGATTGCCTGGTAGCATCATATCAGCAATCCCTTCATTTCCCCTCAGTCTCCTTCACATCATCTTGGAGTATTTCTTTTCCTAAATTTCACATAACTCTGAGTCAGGTCCCAGCTAGCCACCATGTGCAGTCAACATAAAGGAATTAGCAGTCCAGATTAATTCTCTGGTGGGTTCAGACCCTTCCAGAGGCACCCATTTCTACTTATACAGAGTGTCTATACACACCCAGGTGCCCAGCTAAGACTGGGATATCTCAGGTAGTGCCATGTATCCTGCTCTTCCCATCAGTATTATTACCCCCATCAGATACTGTCTCCTTTCTTCAGGGCTTTGCCTATTTGCAAATAACTTCCACTCTGGTGGGAGTTACGGGGTAACCTGAGGCAACTTGGTTTAGCTTTATGTAAGTGTAGCCAATGTCACACGCTGACATTAAACTCAATTAGCTCATGCTCTGAAAGGTGGAAGTAGTGCCACTGCTACCTCTAAGTGCCACAGAAACTAAGCCCTTGAAGAATAAGCTAGGGCTTAAAGAGGTTAAGAAAGCCAAAGAGTGCAACATCGCTCTGAGATCCCTGAATGACAAAGATAGAAACATGCAGCTTGTGACCTGTTGTATGTTGCAGGGAAGAAGCAGCAGGAGTCAGGGAGACATTCCTGGGCAAGAGAGATGGCCCGGGGATACACCAAGGCAGGATCATGGGGCTCAAAAGCATTTTCCTCTGGAGAGTGGATGAGACAGGAGAGTAGAGGGTTGGCTCTTTGCAGCTCAAGCCAGAGCAGGGAAGATGTTGCAGACCGGCTCCTTTTTTAAAGTCAGTTCTCCAAGAACCCTCTTATTTCAGCAATCTCTCCTCCCATGCTGAGATAACAACTGTGTGCAGGGCAGAGGGTGGCATGGTTCATAACGTAGTTGGTTCACAGACAGGTGAGATGCACAGACAGAACTGGGAGTAGTTCCCAGATTCCTGCAGTCTTGCATTTTTCCTTCCCGGCTGCCCCTCAGCTCTGCCTCCCTGCCACCAGGACTTGGGAGTCCAGCCCCTTCCAACAAAATGGACTGGAAAATACCAAGTCTTTCAAGTCAAACATTCCCACGTTCAGTTCACAGAACACAGTTCTCCAGAGATCTTGTGAGGTTTCCACTGAATTTGGGGCCTTCTTAGCTTCCCAGAAGTGCCCTTGGCAGACAGCTCCAAGGATCTGTTGCCACAGAGCACACAGGCATCTGTCAGAGCCTCTGTGCCTGGCACTCCAAAAGTTTTAGGAAATCCCAAACTAGCTTAGGGATCTGAGAGTCTAGATACAAGGATCTGGAACAGGAGCCCATGGAGCAACCCAAACTTGCAACTCCCCATTTCAAAGTTGCTCCATCTCGAATTGTTCCCTGATACTTCAGTGTC
Organism: Buteo buteo; assembly: GCF_964188355.1. NCBI lineage: Eukaryota > Metazoa > Chordata > Aves > Accipitriformes > Accipitridae > Buteo > Buteo buteo. Next base: position 3,891,673 of record NC_134180.1, read on the forward strand.
AGTCATCTATGTGCTCATGGCATATTTACAGATTTTCTGGATAGATGCCCAGTCCATGAGCTTGAACTGGTGCCCCAGTCTGAGCATCTGACCATGTATTGGAAAAACCCCTAAGGAAGATTCTTGCCCATTCCTGAAACTCGGTGCCTCTGGCACAACAATGGTCCCCATCCCATTAGGGGTTTCCAGCCTGTTTTGTGAAGTTGGCTAAGCATCTGCTGGTGATTAAGGGTTTTGTCATTTGGAAAGAGCTGACAATTACCTCTAATTATTCAAACTAGGTCAGGTTCTTCAGCACAAGTTTATGTGGTGACTGTTTGCTGGAAATTAGGCTTTCAAACCCCAGTGGTCACTGGAGAGCAGAATTCACCTCTCCTCTCTCACATTCAGGAAAAAATTTCCTCCTGTAAATAACAGGTCCTGGTCTCACAGGACTTGACCTGTGTGTGTCCCTGACCTCCCGAGTTGAGTCACCAACTATGTTTTTGTACAAACCCTTCAGGTGTTTTGGAGTTTACCTGTAGAATTACTGGTGAGAACATGACAGTCAGCGGGACCCAACAGATGAACAAAGAGCACGCACTTCCTCGTCAATGGCTGAATACCTGGAGAGATGACGCGTAGCCTGGGCAGTCAGGACAGGAGGTTTCTGCCCAATTTGCTGAATGACTGCATGTATTGGGTCTCACTGGGATGGAGTTAACTTTCCCCATAGCAGCCCTCATAGTGCTGCGCTTTGGATTTGGAGCTAGAAGGGTGCTGGTAACACACGGATGTTTTGGCTACTGCTAAGCAGTGCTCACAGCATCAAGGCTGACTTTCGAACCCCCCCTCAAGGGTCAGGAGGCTGAGGGTGGCAAGAGCTTGGGAGGGGACATGGCCAGGACAACGGACCCCAACTGACCAAGGAGATATTCCATACCATACAACAGCACGCTCAGCAATAAAAGCTAAGAGAAAGGGGGAGGAGGGGGCATTTATTATTAAGGTGTTTGTCTTCCGAAGCAACCGCTGCGCGTACTGAGGCCCAACTTCCCAGGCAGTGGCTGGACATCGCGTGCTGATGGGAAGTAGGGAATAGATTTTTTTTGTTTCCTTTGCTTCTGCGCACAGCCTTTGTTTTTCTTTATTAAACTGCCTTTATCTCAACCCACGAGTTTTTAATCTTATCTTCTTCCCTCTGTCCCGCTGAGGAGTGGAGTGATAAAGCAGCTTGGTGGGCACCTGGGGCCACCCAAAGGTTAACCCATCACACTAGAGAAGCTGCAAACAGGTCAGTGTTAACCCTCTGAGTACAGGAAAATCCTGAAGAGAGTTTTTGCTGTACCCCTGCACTGGGCAGCCTTTGTTACATGGCATTCATCTGCAAGGGAGTCCTGAGTCCCAGCATTTCAGACATCTGTAAGCCTCAGATGACCACAAATCCCTTCGGGGACGAGTGTGTGTGCCATGCAGGTGTGACTACGAAGGCTCTGCACTGGGTCAAGGACACAGACACTCCATTCTAAAGGCAAATCAGCTGATTGCACAAAAGAATGCTATCTGTGCAGTGCTCTGTGCATACGCACACCTTCACGTGAAGTTCGGTACCCAGGGCCACAGAGGAAGAATCATCCATGAAGCCAGCATTGTCTCCAAGGATAGCACAGAGTGGGAAACATCACCGTTGGGTATCGCTTATGTTTACCTGTGTGACTGGGTTACCTAGGCCTGGAAAGCCCAGTGCTTTAAAAGAAGTCTTTGACTCTCCAGGTAGGTCCACCAAAGGGCTCAGCACCACGTTGACCCTAAGGGATGCTGGCACCCAAGAGAACTCCCTCTCGCAAGCCCACGCTCCTGACCTGTGTGCTGTGCATGGAGGAGGTGGTGCCTCAGCATCCCGCACAGGACGAGCAGCCACGGACACTGCCAGGAGGAAAAGGTAAGGAGCAGGGTATGTCCCAGCTCCGTACCTGCCACTGGCTGACCCTCAGGTGTTGGAATGAGCTGCAGTGTCATTGTCTGGGTCCCTTGGCATTATTGTATCTGGCAGTAGTGGCCGGTCCTGCAGTGCTAGTCCTACCTAGTCTCCTTTGGCTGCACTCTCCTGACCTGTTGCATGGACAGATCTTCCTAGTATCAAGCACAAACCAGGGAACGCTTCCACCCTGCCTGTCCTCTCTACTTCAAGCGCCAGCCTCCCACTTCCAACGTACAGAGCAGGACAGTAGCAGCTGCAGCCCATGCCTGCAGCAGTTTCTTCCTGAGCTGGTCCCACAGGCTGTTTCGATGCTGCAGGCTTTGCCTGGCAGGTTGTGCTTATGCTGGCTGCTCAGCTGCCCCTTGCTTTTGAGGCAGCCTGTATCTGAGGCATTCCTGCTGGGCTTGCTGTGTTACAAGAGAGGTGGTGTCTTCAGAAGCTCTGTACGCTGCCCTGGGAACTGCAGAACAGGTCTAGTTCTCCAGACAAGGGAGTGAAGAGAATTTCCAGGATGCTGCAGGAATTTCAAGGACGGTTTTCTCATCAAACTTTCCATGTCAACATTCTGAACTTGCTTGGAAATGTCCTTTGGAGCCTCAGGTGCACGGTGAGAGCATGAAGACTGCAGTTTTAACCCCATGTGGGCAAAGGAAACTCACTCCTTTTTCTCAGGGATCTATTGTCCCAGACGGGCTCTAATTCCCCCCTGAGCTGGGAACTTCTCTTTACGTGAGCAGCGACCATTTAACAGTTCTATTCACCAGCCCTACAGGGGCCTTGTCAAGCTGCATGGCTGGCCCTCTTCTCCTGGGGAAAGAATTCCTGCACAGTAGGATGAGGGAATGGATGCTAGGGACGGCACAACAATGTCACAGGGGAAGGTTGTTCCTAGGTGTTCCCTTGAAAAGCTATGAGATTTTAGATGCTCCCAATGCTCATTCAGCACTCAACATGCCTGAAAAGCCTCCTCAGGAACCTTCTGCACAGCAGGAAACACTGGAAGGTGGAGAAAGTTGAGAACCTGAAAGACCATTTGGGGCACTGCTTGTGCCAGGCTCTCTCCTCTTCACTCTGTCATTGATCAAGGAAAAGGACTGATAAAAAAGGTGCCAGTGCTGAATGCAAAGGAAACTAGTTGAGCCATTTCTAACTGTCCTAAGGGTGTAATGCTGATTACCCTGCTTGGCTGAAAAGCTTTTACTCCATCTTGCTTTCAGACATGAACAGAGTTCTTCCCAGAAAGGGTATGGCCATTAATTGATCACAGTGTAGTCTGTGACTATTCCCTCCAAGAACTGTGGCAGCCCCAGGGAAGTATATAAGGCATTCCTTATATACTTACCTCCCTCAAAAGTCAAGCCAGTGATGCTGTTGGGCACAACTGCAGGAACAGTCCCGCACAGGTATCTCATATCCACATCCCAGGCAATTTTTAGACAGGTTTTTGGCAGTGCTGTCTACAGAGAAGATTCCTTTGAAGACAGGAGCAAGTCACACAGACCCCAACAGGGAGCACAACCCCAGTTAATGAGATAGTTAAAATGGTACAAACACAACTGGAAAATATGCTGCACTGAAAGGCCAGTATATTCAAATTCCTTCTCCCTAATTACATGTGATTGCTTTTTGGCAAGCGCTCAACCTGCCAGAGCAGTGAGGTTTTACAAACATTCACATAGGCATTAGATCATTGTTTGAATGAGTTATTGGCAGCTCAAATCTGAAGTAAAAACATAGTTTAAAGAAGACCATATTGAACAGGGTGAAGCTGTCTGCTTTCATGTCTCCTGATTGTCTCTGGACACCCAAGATCCCCTCTAGCTTCATGTCACTCACATCACAACAGCATTCACGGGTAAGGATGTCATACTTTTGTGGTGTTCTGACATAGACTTGTCACTTATGCAAACAACAGGCCATAGATGGATTCCTTTGCCTTATCTAGAGTGAAAATGGCAGGTTTGAAATTTATGTGGTGTTCAAGGAGGGTGCTGTGTGCACCCAACACTTGAGATGGCTCAGAGCACAAGTGGCTACAGACAGTGACTATAAGTGCACGCTGACATGCACCGGTGATCTTCGCTGATCTGCCCATACACACTTGCATTATACCAGTGGTATGACCATATTAACACTTAAGTCCTCTCCATATTACTAAATATAACAATGCATGTGTCCTCCAACATCACTCACCACTTTGAGCAGGAAGATGGTGCCTTATGCGAAATATCACTGAAAGTAAATGTCATTGTTGGGAAAACAGATTTCTCCGTATCAGACCTTTCCACACCCAAACATCGCCACACATTCAGAAAGAGGCCTTTCCCCTCTGTATTTTAATAGAGTCTTTTTGCTTTGCTCTAGTGAAATACATCCTTGCCTCTCCCAGAACAGTTTGACAAGGGACCAAAGTGTCTGAGCTCTGGAGCACTATGTCATCCTCTAGCAAAACCTTTGAGAAAAAGCAGGTGGCAACTCAGCCTCACGGCAAAGGACAAATGGGAACTAACGCAGAATCCACTGGTCCCTCAGGTCAGTACCAATGCCTTGAGAAAGCCACCAGAAGCAAGAGGATGGAGGACCCACAAAACAAGGAGACTGCAGATCCAGTAGACCAGACTGAACAGGGTAAGCTGACATTGTACCAGAGCTGGCACCAGAAAAGCTTTATACCACAAAGCTTGTGCTCGAGCCTGCTGCCATCAGGGAGTCCCTGTACTCAGGAAGAATTAATGCCTGTTGTAGAGCTGAGTCTGCACTCCACAATACTCAGGTGGTGCAGAGCTTGAGGACAGCCTTTGGCATCTTGGCTCGTGGCTAAAAATACACTGAGCTCTGGCAGCCAACGAGCCTGGAGTACTGCATGGTGTGGCTTCCACCCCAGAGGCCCTTGCAGGACACCCTTGCCTTACATGTGCTTCCTAAATTAGATCTCCCGAGACCGACACTGGCTTTTTAAGAGGGAGGTGAGCTTGTTAGTAACCAACATTATCCATTAAATGGGAATCAGCAGCTTTTATTAGACTTCGAAGTGCTGTAAAAGGAAAAGAGGGAGGGTACAACATCATGAACCCACTCACCTCCCCAGTGGAGCCCCTTTGCCGGGCACAGAGGGGTTTTCAGTCAGGCATTCTTGCAGGTTACTGTAATTGTTAAGTTACCTAATGCTGCTAAGTTACAGCAAGCCCCAGACTAAACACAGGAGCCTTGTGAAGGTGCAAGAAGATAGAGACAAGGTTTGTAAAGGGCAGCTCCCCAGTGGGCCCCTTCTCCTGAGGCCAAAGAGAAAGAAAAACCCAAGCTGGAAAGGAACTATCTGAGGACTGCCAAGCTCTCCACCCAGGAAAGTCAGGGTATGCAGGCTCCTTTCTTACCAAATCATAGTTTTAGTTACACACTCCCTGTCTGCCACCAGCTGGGTTGCTGGCCTACAAAAACCCAGCTAAATCACATCATGACATAGGAGCAAAAAAGCACATGCACTGCCACAGTGACCCTAGTGATTCCCTTCATGCAGGTCCCTTCCACAACATGCTGAGAGATGATCTATACCTGTTGGAAAAGGATCTCATGAAACTTTGGTCCATAGTTTCATTGACTAAAAGAGGGCTGGTCTTGTAGTTGCATATGTTCTCATGTTCCCAGAGAGCTACTATTCCAGCTATGGAGACACGATAACCGAGCACACACCAACGACCTCAGGTCGCTGCCTTGTATTCCAAAAACTCAGCTTCCATAAAGAAATTAATGAAGTGGTGTACTTTGGTTACAGAGAAAACTGCAGAAATAGAATCTGAATGTAAATGATGGAGAAACATCTGTGAAAGTGTTGAGACCTGCCAGGCAACAATAAAAAAACTGCCCTGCCAAGGACATTTTTTAATCAGAATCCAAATGCAAAGATTTCTTATTAAGAAGGTACGAAGAGAAAACAAACAAAAACTACACATGATGTTCAGATGACAGAAACCATCCTGTAAGAGCTCTCATGAATTTGCCATCACATTTTAGAAAGAATATGGAGTTTATGCTGTTTTAAAATGATTTTAGAAAGCAAACCTTGTGTTGCAAGCATTGGCTTTATTAAGATCTGAATCAAAAAAAGCTTAAAGATCTTTTTGAATATTAACTAGTTTCACTCCAGCATCCTGTGAGATATTAGTTATTATCGTCATGCTAAAGATACGGAAATTTTGCAGCAAAACTTATGTCCTTCCTAAGGTCATACTCTGATACAAGTGACAGAGCCAGGAAGAAAAGGATTAAGCAAATCTTCCTCCCTGAAATAAGTAAAATAAATAATTTTTTTTCTTGGTCAAACAGCAGAATCCACAAAATGCAAAGAAAATCAGGAGGTAGACTTTTGTCCCCATATGTATAATCAATTTTTGCCATTGCAAGACCTTGTGAACATGCATTCCTAACCTACACGTTACTGAGCCACTAGCTGCTCTAAATGGCACAGAATTCCCATCCCAGAGACCCGATTTCACTCCATACGCCACAGTATTAACTCAAAGGCTGTTTGCCGTATACAATTGCACCAGGAAAGCCCAGGTGTTCAGCCCAGCCAACTCGGAGTCTCTTGTAGGGCGCTTTGGATCACCAAATGGACACACAATGGCTGATTGTCAGCGTGAGGCCAAAGGGAGCTGACACTTTCCCAGAGAAAAATGCCTTTGCTGTGTGTTTGGAAGGTTACACAGCTGTAAGTCAGACACAGAAGGAGCTGAAACCCTGGAGGGATTATTGCCTCAAACACACATGTGCTATGGAAGGAAGCTCTCCTGTGGACTGACATGCCATTAACTCCTGCTGGTGGGAGCCCATTCCTATGGCTTCAACTCCTTTACAGCCTCAAACTGCTGGTTGCTTGTCCTGCAGATAACTCTTGTCTCATCTCTGACCTAGTGACTTGCCCTGGCTTGTATTTATTTTCTCCTTTTATAAGAAACAGGCTCTTCTCTGAACTCATTATTGGTGGGAATACTGGTGTGGTGCGAGGCTGAGACCCACGCTGTACAATATCAAATACTCGAGCGGGAGAACTGGGACTTTGTCCAACACGCCGTCTATCTTCCTGGGAAAAATCTCTGCTCTACACGCTCCCAATCGTGCCATCAGCTGGAGCAAGATGGAACTTCACTGCACGAGATGAACGAGCCCTTTTCCAAAACGCCCTTTATGGACAGCAAGCACTGCCCGGGCCCAGGCAAAACCCGCTGAAGGCTCTGGGGCTTTCTGGAGGGCAGAAGGACACTGCCCAGGCCCCTCCAAAGGCTGGTGAAGGTGCCAAGAAAATCTGGAGGACAGTAGGGTCCTGGCAAAGGACTCGGAGAACTCTGGAGAGATGCACGGCTCCTTGCGGATCCTGGCAAAAGCTCTGGGGCTCTCTGGAAGGCAGGGGAGCCCTGCCAGGGCTTTGGCTGAACATGGACAAGGACTCAGGGAATTGTGAAGAGAAGAAGAGCTCCTTGCAGGTAACAGCAAAGCCCAGCAAAGGCCCTGGGGCTCTCTGGAGGGCAGCAGGGCCATGCCCGTGCCCTGGTAAAATCCCTGGGGAACACTGGAGGTCGGCACCCTGGGAAAGGGCCGTGCTGGGGTGAGGGTGCTTGCGGGGCTCTGTGGTTGCTCTACCACCTAATCCTCACCCTCACCAAGCCCCTCACTCTCGCCAGAGCCTGGGTCCAAAACGGAGACCCACCATCCAGGGCTCCCACACAGAAGTGGCCGGGACTGAAAGCTGTTGGTGGCCCCTCACCTTCCCTTGCCTGGGGACACAATGAAGAACTCGGGATGGGATCCGAGCAGAGTACAGATATCATCACAGGGCGAGGGAGTGAACAGAGTCATCCTAGATAGCACAGGGGATGAAAACTGCTGCGGGGCACAAAAAAAAAGACCTCAGGAGGCGTTCTGAGGGAACAAGAGGGATCCAAAGGGATAAAAGATGGCTGTGGGGCACAAAGAAGAACTCAGCAGCACTTGTGACAGAAGTAGGGAGGTCCTGAAGGGGCCAGAAGGACAAAAGGCGGCTCAGAGACAAAAATGAGGGCCTGGGGAGGGAATCTGAAGGAACAAGACGAGTTCGAAGAAGGCTACGCCAAAGACGATAGCTCCCGAGATGGTGTGCGATGCTCTCTGGCATCCTGGAAGCCCGGTGCCAGAACACTACAGCTCCCGCCATTCCCGGGAGCCCAACATGGCGCTGCACTGCGCATGCGGGAGCCTCAGGGCCACCGCCTCCGCGGCCCCCCCCCCCCGGACCGCACTGCGCATGCGTCGTCGGGGAGCGCCTACGCTGCCGGACCGCCACCACCCGAGGGCGGCAGAGCGCGGGCGGACCACACTGCGCATGCGCAGGGCGCCCGCCTGCCCTGCCGCCGCGGAAAGGCGGGAAAGCGCCGACCGGCTTCGCCGCGGGCGTTTGCGCATGCGCGAACAGCGCCCCCTAGCGGGCGCGCCGCATCACACCACATGGAGGGGGGGGCAGCACCGGGACCCGCAGAGCCCCGGGACCGGGCCGGGCCCGGCCGAGCCCCGCAGGCTGCCCTGCCGCCCTCCGGAGAGACACCCCGGGCTGGGGCCGGGCTTCACGGGCTGCCCTGCCTCCCTCCAGAGACCCCGGGGCTGAGGCCGGGCTCTGCAGGCTGCTCTGCCGCCCGCCAGAGAGAGACCCCGGGGCTGCGGCCGGGCTTAACGGGTCCAGGCAAGACCCTTCTGCACTGCAGAGTTCTCCAGGGGCTCAGCTGGGCTTTGAAGGGGACTGGGTAGGGCCCTGCTGCCCTTCATAGCGCCCTGGGGATTGGTTTTTTTTGCCAGGGATTGTTTCTCTCCTCCTTTCCCCCTCTCCTCCTGCATCATCTTCTCCTCTTCCTCCAAGACTTTCTCAGCTTGCAAGTTCCAGGTGGCTCTGTGCTCCATGGCATTCTGAAGATCTAAGGAAAATGCAGGACAGCAACGTCATTGTATTGGGACAACTCCACTCCAGCCATCCTGTCACCACTTCTGTAGCTCCAGGCAAACATTTCCCAATTTCACTCACATCGCAGGGCAGACCTCGGCACCCACGTTCCCTTCATTCTCCTCCAGCTGATGCACTGCCGCTCCCTGCCCGTGGCTGGGTGAGACACTTTAGCACTATGAAACACTACAAAAAGGGAAGAAACACCAAAAAGCACACGCTTAGACTCAGTCTTTGCTAGGACACCTCTTTCCCATGAGGTATGGGTAGATCGCGTGCTTCCAGGCTCAGTTGAGCCTGCAGACCGTGCAGCCTCCCCAGAAAACACAGAAAATACTTCACCTTGAAAGTGATCTCTGCCGGGCACCGTAGAAACGGAAGATGGGAAGTCCCAAGTACATCTCATTCTGAACAGTCTCCTTACGGGCATTTCTTCCCCTTAGAGATGTATTCACCACACGTCTTGCAACTAAAAAAGAAGAAAGAGAAGTCCATAACACATCAAAAGAAGAGAACAAACAGACCAATAAAAGTCCAAGTGATTTTTCGGGCTGTGTCAGCCCGGATTCTGAGCAATGGTTATTTTCGCCTTTGGAAATTCAGTACCTACTCTTCAAAGAGCCCCCAAATCACCCACAGTATCTCTTCCCTCTCCCTCACCCCTTTCCTTCTGGTCTGTGTCACCTCTAACGGCTGCTGGCAGCAGCTCTGCCGCAGCGCATGGAGGTGAAACAATTCCTAAACAAACTCTTCTCTTCTACAGCCTCTTCCTTCTGACCAGCACAGCCCCTCTTACCACATGTTGAAGGGGGCCATCAGCCGCACCACATACTGTTGGTCCTTTGGGAGTTTGAGCTTTGGGATCTTAGCAGGATCGAAGTCGAGCGAGTAGTATTTCTAGAGACAGAGCAGAGATGCGCGTGAGCTGGGCACAGAGTCACCCAGAGCAGTGTGAACCCTGGCAGGCAGGCTCCCAGCTGCCACATCAGCCTAAGGAATCAGCTCCACACAGCAGGCGCCAGCGTCCCCACTAACCGGGTATGCTCTCAGGGGCCAAATGCCCTGTCCACCACCCCCTGCCAGGTCCTGGCAGCAGTGTCTGCCTCTCCCCGAGCCCTTGGCTCAACAGCCCCCCCAGCCAGCCCCCCCATGATTTTAGGGCCTAACCCGCTTGCCCAGGCAGCCCCTGCCAGTGCTGCCAGGAGCGCCAGCCCAGCCGCCCCCCCCCCTCCGCCCCCAGTCTGGGACCCACGATCAGCCTGAGATTCCCCACACCCACCAGCTACCCCTCCCGGCCTGCGGGCCCCCTCTCAATCCATCAGAACCCCCCCCCCAAGGCCCACCTTCAGCCTGGGAACCCCCCCTACAGCCATCGGGAACCCCCCCTACAGCCATCAGGAACGCCTCCAGCCTGCGAAGCGCTGAAGATTCCCTCAGCCTGGGGACCCCTCCACAACGAGCAGGGCCCCCCCAGCACCCCGGGCCTCTGTAACCCCCCACAGCGACCAGGGTACCCCCCCCCAGCTCACGTCCAACACCTCCCGCTCCGACATGGCCGCAGGCCCCCCTCCCCTCAGCCCCGCTGCGACCCTCCACTTCCTGGAAATAGCCCCGCCCTCCTCCGCCGCTCATTGGTGAGACAGGCCACAAGCCGGCGGATTCTCGCCTGCTACTGGCTGTCTGTGCCGTCCGTCAGCGAGCTGTGCTCTCCTCCAAGGAGTCCGCACGCCCGCGGTGACCCGAAAAGAGGTTCCGGGGGTGAGAGCCGGACCCCGGGAGGTGGCCGGGGCCTGCGGGCGTCCCAGAGACCAGCCCAGACCATGGAGAGGGGCCACGGGGGCCGTGCAGGCCTTGGGGGGGGCCAGTCTGGGCCGTGGCGGGGTCCCAGGGACCAGCTGAGGCCACAGAGACCAGCCACAGCCTTGGGGCGGGGGGAGGTAAAGTGACTGGTCTGGACCCTCCACAGGGCCCAGTCCGGGCCATATGGACCAGTTGAGGTGATTGAGGCCGGGGTCCTCGCCTCTGCCCATGGCCAGGGCCGGGCCAGCCCCGTCCGGCCTCACAGACGGCAAAGAGACCTTCCCCAGGGGCAGCTCGGCTGCTTCGTGGAGAACATTACAAAAGCAGGATGGAGATCAGAGCCTCAAACTGGTTTATTGCCTGTTTCTGGCGGGTCCCTCCAGTACTGGTGGCTCCACGCTGCTGGGGGCACGGGGACAGAGGGCACGTGGGGTCCCTCGGTGGGACAAGGGAGAGGAGCGGGATGGGGAAGGGGACGCTGGCCCTGTTCTGCCTGTCATGGCTCCATCCAGGGCGTCCCTGAGGCCGGCAGGCTCCAGGCGCTGAACTCCCCGGAGTCCGTGAAGTCCTTGGCGGCCACCTGGATGCGGTGGAGGGTCCCGGGTCGCACTCCCGTCAGGGTGTAAGATGTCTGCTCGTATGGCCCGATCTAAGGGTAGAGCGAGGTTAGGGACACCCGTGGGCCGGGGGACCAGGACACAGCCTTGCTCGGGGATGCATCCTTCAGCTCTGCCTCAGTTTACCCCCTGCGGGAGGGTGGGGGACACAGCGGGGGGGTGGGCAGTACCGTTTTGGTGACAGAGCTCTCCCCCCGGGCATAGCGGATGCGATACTTCAGCGGGAAGTACTCCGGGAAGGGCCAAGACCCTGGTGGGCTCCACTCCAGCAGCAGCTTCTTGGTCTCCCCAGGGATGGGGGAGACCCGCAGGTCTTCGGGGGGGTCTGGCTTTACTAACGAAGCAGGGAGACAACGAAGGTGTGAGGTGCCAGCTGGGGACAGTGATGACATGTCCCCCAGCCCCACTGACCGAGCTGTGCAATCCCGGCTGCGGAGGTGGCCCGAGACCCAGCAAATCATTGCACTGATGTTTCCGCATCCCAAGTAGGGGAGGAAACCGGAGGGGAAAGGCCCAAAGGAAGCCCCAGGGCTGGATTAGACCCAGGCGCGGAACGCTGCTTGGGAGGTGGGGGATTGAGTGCGAGGGGTCTGCGGGGACCCGGGCCCGTCCCAGCAGCACTCACTGACGTTCTCCAGGAGGAAAGGCAGGAGTCTGGAGGCAGTGCCCAGGGGGTTCACGGCCGTTACGTTCACCACGTAGGGGGCGAGGGAGAACATCTGTACGTCCCCGAAGGAGCAGCTCTGTGGCCCCGTGCGGACGCACTCGCCCGTCTCTGTTGCCCCCCACACGCCGTGCCTGGGGGGGGGACGGAGAGGGGAGCTGGGCGAGGGGCAGGCTGCCCCACCTGCAGCCCCACGTGCGACGCAGGCGCGGGAGTGGGGGGCTCAGCCGGAGCTCGGGGGCCCCCCCACTGACCTGTACGTGGCCACGAAGTCAGTGTCCAGCAGCGGCTCGGGGCTCAGGACCCAGGAGCAGTTCACTGCCTGCGGATAGCTGATGGCCCAGCACTCGACAGCAGGCAGTGCAGGGGGATCTGGGGCGGGGGACAGTCATCACCCCGCTGCCAGCCTCCCCAGGGGACCCCCCAGCCAGCAGCGGGGGTCACAGGGGGGGTGCCAGGGTCACTCACAGCCCAGCCGCAGGCAGATGGTGGCCCAGGTCTCGCCGGTGCCAGGGTGGTGGCAGCTGTAGCGGCCCTCGTGCACCAGGCTGGCGTTGGGGAGGGCCAGCCCCGGTGCAGGATACGTTCCCAGGACAGTCCCCCCCTGGCGCCACTCAGCCGGCCCCTCCGCTGCGGCCGGGCACCGCAGCAGCACCTCGGTGCCCAGGGTGCCGTGCTGCAGAGTGCAGTGGCCTGGGGGACATGGCAGTGGGCATGGGGTACACCCCCTGGGGCAACCCCCCCATGTCCCCCCTGTGGTCCCCGGCAGGGGAGTCAAGGGGACACGCCGCGGCAGGGAGGGGTAGGGGGTGACGCTGGAGCAGGAAGGGTCTGTGCCTCCCTGGGCCCCCCAACTCTGTTCCAGCAGCCTGGTGCCCCTCCCTCCCCAATGCCCCCAGCTCTCGTGCCTCTGTCCTTGGTCCCTTCATGTCCCCAGTGTCCCTATTCCTCCATCACCAGTCCCCCCGTATTGCCAATCCCTCCAATGTCCCTATACCTCTATCCTTAGATAATCTCTAAGTCTGTCTTCGGTCCCCTCAGTGTCCCCAGTACCTCCTCAGTGCCCCCAGTACCCCCAATGCCCCTATACCTCCATTCCTGCTCCCTCCATCTCCATCCCCAGTGCTCCCAGTCTGCCCAGTCCTGCTGTCTCTAGTAGCCCCAGATCCCCCCATACCTCCATTCCAGACCCCTGGTCCCTCTATCGCCGGTCCTGCATGCCCCCATACCTCTGCCCCCAGCCCAACTGTCCCCAGCCCCCCGTCCTGCTCCTCCCAACCTCCATCCCGGCCCCCCAATCCCTCCCCAGTCCCCCATACCTCTCTCCCCAGCCTACCCGTCCCCCGAGCTCCCCGCATACCTCCATCCCAGCTGCCCCAGTCCCTCCATCCCCAGTCCCGCATGCCCCCATACCTCTGTCCCCATTGTCCCCGTCCCCCCATACCTCCGTCCCCAGTGCTGCCCGCCGTGCCGTTGTAGGGAATGGTGCAGGTGGGTGCCACGAAAGCCACCACCCAAAGCCACTTCATGTCAGGGAGACTCAGCGGAGCTGCCCGGTTCCAGGGACCTGTGGGGACAGGCAGGATGGTCAAACCCCAGGGCAGGGGACAGCAGGGACACCAAGGCTACAGGTCCCCAGGTGGTCCAGGGACATGGCCCTAAAGCCAGGGGTTCAAACCCGTCTCCGCTCCACCCCACAGTGCCGTGCCTCAGTTTCCCCTCTGGCCTTGCCGCACGCCCTGGGGACAGGGGATGGTTTCTCGCCGCAGTGGCCAGATCCTGCTGGCAGGAAGGAGGAGGGGGCGGAGGCGGGAGCGAAAGTACCCTGTGTGACCGGGGTTTCCCACGGGGACCTGCAGCCGCCCCTGCAGTCCCGTGCCCGGAATCGGGGTTTCGAGTCACTCTGGGCCTTGGCCAGGGAAGGGGCCAGTGCACTTGGGTGGCCCCCACCTCCCAGGGGATCTGGGGAGGGGATATCCGTCACAGAGACACCCCCCCCCAAAACCCAGCCTGGGGCCTGAGCTGAGTTCCCCGCTGTGACCAAGCCCAGCACCACAGGGACCGATCCTGCCTTTGTCATTGCCCACCCTGGCTGCGGGCTGGCTCAGCTTGGCTTTCCCCATACCATGGACAAGGTGCTGTGGGGCCAGCCCTAGCCCCCAACACCCCCCCTAAGCCCCCAGCCCCATGGGGAGCCCTGTCCCCTGTCACGTTCACCACAGCTGAGCCAGACATCTGGGACCAGAGGCTCTGCCACCACCGGTGCGGGAAGCCGCAGCCCCGGTCGGCCTCAGCCCACTTCCTCGCGCAGGAAACACCTTTCCCAGTGGGGAACCCGCCGCCCAGCGTAGCTCCGCAGGGATTCCCACGCACGGGGCCTCTGCCTGCCCCGGACCTGCAGGAACGCGGTTTTGGCTCTGGCCAAGAGAGTTTCAACCCTTCCCATGCCACCACCCCGCTTCCTTCACGGTCACCCGCTCCCATCTGGGGACATCGGCGCTGGAGGAGATGATGGCACCGATCCCCTACCGTCCCCAGCTCCGCCAGCCTACCCCCCACCACCTGTGTCCCTGTGCCCACCCTTGTCACCCCAGAAACGAGCTGTCCCGTTGACGTGAGTATAAATACTTTATTGCTGCTGTGCTGGGGTGCGTGGGGCAGCAGGGGGGCTGGCACAGGCCCCCCAGGGCTGGGTGGTTGTGGGGGTGCGTGTGGCAGTGACAGGGTGCTGCCCGGAAAAGCAAAGGGGCACAGAAGGTGCTATCACGGGCCTGGCCCCCCAGCCGTGTCACTGGCTGTGCCACCGACCCCTGCGGCACTGCCGTGGTGGCAGGGGCTCATCTGCCCTGCTCCTGCAGCCGCTGCATCTTCAGGATCTGGCACAGGAGTCTCTGCACATCCTCATCCATGTGGCCCTGGGGTGAAGGGGACATTGGTGGGGACGTCAGAGGGGACATCAGGGAGTCTCTGTGCGTGGCCCATGCACCCACGGGTTGGCACCCTTGCTGCCTCCCACGTGCATACGGGCACTGATGTGTGGCTGGCTGGTGCCCCAGTGTCCCCAGTTCCCCCACAGCCACATCCCCATCTCACCTGCACCGCATAGAGCAGGTGGCTCCGGTACAGCGTCACCACCTTGCTGTGCCGCATTTCTGTCTCCTGCAAGAGAGCGAGTGGGTTTGAGCACGGGGCCGGGGGCTTGTGGAAGCCCAGAACCCACCAGGTGACGGCCACAAGACCCCCAGCTACCCACCGACAGCTTCTCCTCTAGCGCACGGATCCTGGCCTGGAGCGCAGCAGTGTTGGGGGGTGACTGTGGCGGTCCCCGGGACTCGGGGAGGGCGTTCAGGGCTTCCTTCAGCCTGAAGACCTCCTTAGAGAGCTCAGTGATCTGCACAGCACACAGAGGTTATAGAGAGGCAGGGACCCCTCAGCCCCAACTCCCCTGGGGTCCACGCATGGCTGTGCCCGCTGCCACCCACCCCTGGGGTGGCCCCTGCGCCCAGGCAGGGACAGAGCTGGGGCTTTCCCACCCCACCCCTTCTGTCCCCGGTTTCAGTCTCAGCTTGGGGAGGAAAAAAGGGGAACAGCCGGGAGAGCGGCAAGTCCGCACGCGGGGCTGCGCATGTGTCTGTGTTCGCTCTTATGTGTGCAAGGGTGCACGTATGTGCAGGCACGTGCAAGTGCGTGCCAGCACGCACACTTGTGCGTGCACATGCATGTCCACGTATGCACGTATATGCATGTGTGCATGTACGCGTCTGCACACATCTGTGTACACACGCGTGTGCACGTTTGCGAGCGCATCTCCCCTGCGAGCCGGCCAGCTCAGCTCACCCGAGCAGCACCCGGGCCACCCATTTCCCCTCCCAGGAGCCCCTCGCTAACTCCCGACACCTTCTCCCTGTCCCCTACCTTCCTGTCCCTGTCCCTGACCAGCCGTGCCGAGTCCTCGGCGTGGCCGTGGAGCTCCCGCAGCCGCCGCGCCTCGTCCTGCGCCTCCGCCAGCTGCTTCTGCGCGGCGGCCAGGCGCTCCTCCGCCGCCTGCCGCTCGCTCTTCATGAAGAGGGCCTGCCGCTGCACCCGAAACACCTCCTCGCACGTCTTCTCGTGCCGCCGCGAGAGCTCGTCCAGCCGCTGGGCCAGCGCCGCCGCCTCGGCCCGCAGTCCCGCCTGCGCCGCCTCGTGCTCTCCCCGCGGCACCGCCGCCGCCAGCTCGGCCTCCAGCCGGGCGGCCTCGCGCCCCTTGGCCTCCGCCGCCGCCTCCAGCCGGGCCGCCCGCTCCCGCAGCGCCTGCGCCTGCTCCTCCAGCGCCGCCGTGGCCCGGGCGTGCTCCTCCCGCGGCACCCGGCCTTCCGCCTCCGCTTGCGCCTGCCGCAGCCGCGCCAGGGCCTCCTCGTGCTCCCGACGCCCCACCGGCCGGGCGGCCAGCTGCTCCCGCAGGGTGCCCAGCTCGGCTTCCCTGCGACCCAGCGTCTCCCGCAGCTGTCCCAGCTGGGCCATCACCTCCTCGTGTTGCTGCACTAGCTCCGCCACCCGTCGCTCCAGCACCCCCGGCTCCGGCTCGGGGCCGCTGGCCGCCCGCCAGTCCCGCGTCTTGGCCTCCAGCTCCCGCCGCAGGGCCTCCGCCTCCGCCTCCGCCCGGCCGCAGCGCTCCAGCAAGGCCTCCTTCTCCCTCGATGCCTCCTCTAGGGAGGCTCCCAGGGAGGCCGTCGCCTCCGCGGCCTCCGCGCCGGCGTCCAAACGCGCCTGCAGCTCCTTCACCCGCTGCTCCCGCTCCTCCAGCGCCGCCTGCGTCTCCCGCAGGGCTGCCCGGGCCTCCGCCAGCTCAGCGCCGGCCTCCCGCTCGGCCGCCGAGGAGGAGGTCTGCGTGTGAGGCACCTGCAGCTCGCCCAGCGCTGCCTTGCACTCTCCCCAGGTCCAGGCTGGCTCCTCGGCAAGCCGCTGCGCTGTACTTCCCTTCCCGATTTGTTCCGGGCTTTGCTCCGAGGCACCGGTCTGCCTCTCCGGCTGCCCACCGGCCTCGTCCCTCGTATCCCTGCCCCGCGGTGACTCCAAGCGCTGCGCCCGCAACTGCTCCAGCTCACGTTGGAGGGCATTGTAGAGGCTGGCGGGCACGAAGTCCCCTGGGGTGGACGGGTTGCTCTCGTCCCGCTCGTAGTTCTCCAGCACCTGCCAAGGAGATGGTGAAGCCACCAGGGGCCAGAGGCAGGGAGGGACAGACTGACAGACGGAGACTTGCCTGTATTTTCTCCCTCAGCTCCTTGTTCTGCACGGTGAGGGACTGCACCTGCCCCTGCAGCGTGGCCAGCAGCTCCTCGGCCGAGGGGCTCAGTGTCTTCTTGGAGAGCAGCAGCTCTGCCCCTGTGGGCACAGGGACTCTGGTGCCATGCCCACCCATGCCCCCACTCCCTGCTGCAGGGTGCCACCTCCCTGAGGGCTGCCCAGCCCCATGGGGACCTCGGGAGGCCGGTAGGGACCTACCTGGGAACTCAAGCGGGTCTCCCTCCTCATCCTGCAGTGTCTCGATGTCATAGCTCGTGTTCTCCTTCTCATTCTGGGGGTGCAGAGTGGTGGTCAGCCCCCACGCACCCCAGCCCCTGGCACTGCCAGCTGCTACCTGCACCTACCTCCAGTGAGGACAAGCGGCTCCGCAGAGCCTCCACCTCCTTGCCCAGCCGCTCCTTCTCACCATCCCGCGCCGCCAGCCGCTCCTCCAGCTCCTGGATCTGTGGGGCAGGACACAGGCACGGGGTCCCCTTCGCTCCCACCGGAATCCCAATAGCATCCCCAAGCACCAGGACCCCTCAAGAGAGCTGAGGGCACCCATGACCTCTTCGCTGGCCTCACCTGCTTCTCCATGGAGCGCAAGGAGCCCTCGTCCAGCTCTGCCCGCTAGCAGGACACAAAGAGAAAACAGGGAGGGATAAATGCTGTCCCCATCCCTCCTGTCCCCTCTGCTCCCAAGGGATGTGGTGGCATCTCCCCAGCGACCCTGCGGCTCACTGGTACCTCCCGTCTCTGCTTCTCCTGCTGCTCCAAGCCCCGGATCTTTTGCAAGAACTGGGCCCGCTCCTGCCGCAGCCGCACAATCTCCTCGTAGGCATCCCGGTCCTCCTGCAGATGAGCAGCTGCCAAGCCTCAGTGCCAGGCACTGCCAGCCCCCTCCACGCTGTCGGCCCCCTCCTGCTCATCCTCACCAGGGGGGCTGCGGCAGGCTGAGCCCACCCAGGCTCAGCGGCAGCTCTCCAGGCACCACGTGCCCCCATGGGCGAGCCACACTCCAGGGTGTGCAGGGTGCTTTTTGACACCAGAGAGAGAAGGAAAGGCTCTGGCAGGGCATGGATCCCCCAATGCCAGCACAGACCCCCAGGTGAGGGGTGTTTTGGGCCCACAGGGGGGATAGACAGGGGCTGATAGCCTCTGCCCTGCCAACAGCACGTGCTTGGGGCCTGGGGTGCTGCATGCACCCCGGGAGTGGGGACGAAGCCTCCACTGCAGCTCAGGTCAGCCTGTGAGCATCACCTCCACTGAAGGGGAGGGCAAAGCTGGAGAAGTTTGCCTGAGCCGGCCATAGTTTGGCTACCCTGCACCTGCCAAGCTGGGTGCGGACATGGAGCTAAGGGGAATCCCTCTCTCACCTGGCTGGGGGTGCCCAGGGGAGGCAGAGGGGCTTTCCTCTTCCTTGGGGTGCTGCTCTTCTCCCTGACGGATAACTGGCTGGGCGAAGACGTCTGCGGAGACACCAGAGTAGAGAGGACATTACATATAAAGTGGCTTTCCTCCTTCCTGACCCATCGCCACCTTGGAGAGCCCCAGGGCTTCTGGGGACCCCCCACCCCAGGGGCTGAGGCCAGGCCAGCCCTGATGAGAGGTGGGCAGCCAGGCAGGCCCTTACCTGGGACGTCTGCTCAGTTGACTCCTCTTCTGTGGGGCAGAGCAGGAAGAAAGAGAAATTCAGGAGGTTTAGGGGATTGTAGGGGTGGGCACAGCAGGCAGAGCCCACATGGGTGCAGGGGCACCCCTGTATGTGCTCATACGGGGGTGGGCACTCAAGGGGCACAAACATACACACACGTGTGCCCAGGGGCCACATGTGCATATAAGGGACACACACAGACAGACAAATATGGGGATATACATGGACGTGTAATCACAGGGGTGCGCACCCATGTGCGGACACGGGGAGGCACATGCACACAGACAGGCACACACAGACATGTACAAACACACTGGCTGATACACACATGCACTTATTCCCCCATGCTTGCAAACACGTGTGAACATGTACATGCAAGCATGTGCAGACACTGAGACAGGCAACCAAGGCTCAGCACCACCTCCCAGCCCTCGGCCGGCAACAGCATGGGCGAAGGCACCCCCAGCGCATGGGAAAAGGGGACATATGCCCCCAATCCTTGCTCAGCCTCTTCCAGCCATGGGTTAGAGACAGCTCTGCCCCAAAGCACCCTGCAGGGTGAAAACACCCCCGTGGGTCCATCCCCTGTGGACAAGGAGCACCAGGGTGGCACGGCTGCCTTACCGCTGGCCCAGGACTGGCGTGGAGCAGCTTCTTGCAGGAAGTGCTGGATAAGAGCGTTGCCCGTGGCCAGGCTGTAGTGCGTGGCATCGTGACCTGTGGAGTCCACCACGGCCACCCGGGCACCAGCGTTGACGAGCACCTCCACTGTCTCCACGCTGCCATTCTCACAGGCCAGCATCAAGGCTGTCCTGAGCAGAGCGGTGAGAGCAGAGGTGAGGGGGCCCATTCCCTCTGTCTCACCGTCCACCCCCAGTCCCCACCAGTGCAGACTCACCTCCCCTGCAAGTCCCGGCTGTTGACAGCCGCGCCGCGGTGCAGCAGGTACCGGCACAGCTCTGAGTGGCTCATCTTGGCAGCAAGGATCAGCGGCGTGGAGCCATCCTGGGCAAGGTCAGGTTGGGTGAGGATGTGCAGACGAGGCTCAGATTTCCCCATGGGGCACCCTGCTCCTGTTATCTCCCAGATTTCCACATCCCACTTCATGGTGTGTTTTCACCCCAGGAACCCAAGGTACTGCCAGCTGCTGCATTCCATCCCAGAAGCTGCTGCATTTCAGAGGCAGCCCCAGCCCAGTCCCTTGCTGCACTGCGCAGCATGGCAGGGTGAGGAGCAGAGGGATCTCACCTTGTCCTTGATGTTCAAGGAAGCCTTGAAATCACAGAGGATCTCTGAGCACGAGATGCAGCCACTGACCGCTGGGGAGAAGGACAGAGGCTGAGCACTCTGCCTCCCACGGGGACATGAGCAGGACGGGGCTGGCACTGTCCCCACTCACCTGCATGGTGCAGCGCTGTTCGGCCGCTGCCGTCAGCCACGTCCACAGGGCAGGAGGCCTGAGGGAGAGAGCCTGGGTTACAGGAGGACAGGGGACAGACAGACAGACTGCTCAAGCGGACGTGGCTCCTTGGCATGGTGGAGGGATGGGTGGGTGCCGGGCAGCACCACACAGTGCCAGGAACCACCATGCCAATCACCACCACTGGTGACGGAAGGGAGTTCAAGGACAGAGAGGACACCTCACTGGCACAGCACCCTCCCTCCCTTGCAGCACTGTGCTCCCAGCCCCAGTACCTGCAACAGCTTGCTGACACACTGTGGGTGGCCATGCTTGGATGCCAGATGCAGGGCAGTGTAACCTGGGGAGAGGGACAGATAGACGGATCAGAGAACAGACAATGCATCTGTGGCTGGGTGACAGACAGACAGATGGGCACACAGGAGGATCTGCTGGACTGGGGCTGAATAGGAAGGGGACATCCCCAGGAGCACCATCAGTCAGTGCTTGAGTTCCCCTAGGAAGCTGGGACAATTTACAGCCCCCACAGGTGTGGCCATCACCTCTGTCCCCTCAGCCTCAACTGCTGGCAGGGTGGGAACAACTAGGGAGCACCAGTGGCCGTGGGTGGTCCACGGCGTTAGCCAGGGGCGCGTGGCGGCCATGCCCTCACCTGAGCTATCCTTGGTCATGGCATCCACACCGTGAGCCAGCATGGCTTCGAGGCAGTCCACGTTCCCCCGCATGGCGGCCAGGTGGAACCTGCAGCAAGACCATGAGCTGTTGGACTCATGTCCCTGGCCTCCAGCCTTGTCCCCAGCCCTGTGTCCCCGGTGTCCCAGGGATGTGGGTCAGCACTTACGCGGATTTGCCCTCTGAGTCCAGCTTGGTGGGGACCAGGCCCTTGCGGACGAGGAGAGATGTCACCCTCCCGGCATCATTGTAATCCACAGCTTGCAGGAGCTTCTCATCGTTCTTGGTCCAGTCCTGGCTCTGCAAGGAAGCCAAGAGGAGGCTGTGATGGGTGGGCTGTCCGCAGGGAGAGGTGCTGTGCTGGGCTCAGGTGCCTATCTTCATCCCTACCCCTGCTGTCTTCCACCCATCCCTATCCCTTGGGTGGCCATCTCTGGGCAAACCCCTTTCCTGGGTGCTGTGGTGCCTGGCCCCCAGGTATGGAGGGTTTAGCTGGGACAGCTGCCTGGGGTGAGGATCCTCTTCAGCCCCCGCCCAGTTTGCAGCTCACAGACCAGGAGATCTACAGAACTGCCCCAGTTTAGCTGTGGATGAGCGAGGCTGTGACTGGCTAGGATCTGGGAACAAGCTGACACTGCCTGGTTGCCCCTACCCCAGTGTTTGACCCCAATGCTAAACACAGCCAGCACCCATGAGGTGCCTGAGCCCCATCCCTGCCCAGGTGTCCCCACTGATCCTGTTCACAGCCCTGCTTTGCTCCCCACCAAGGAAGGGACCAAGCCAGGGCGAGCACTGTTGGCAGTGAGAGCAGGTCCCCTGGGATGGCTCCAGCCTCCCTGGGATATATGGGGCACAACGCTGTCCCCAGCCCTGCGCAGGATTGGGGCTGGGTGGGGACTTGCTGACCCAGTGGTCCCACACATCCCCATCCCGAGGGAGCGACGCACAGCAGGACAGGACCAGCACGGAAAGCCCTGGGTTCACCCCGCAGCCTGTGACGACAAACCGGAGCTCTCTGCGGCCGCGGCGGCAGGAAATGGATGTCACCTTTCGGGAGCTGCTTGCATCCTGCCCCTCGCCAGCCTGGTGCCCAGTGCCAGGCACAGGACCTGTGCCAGTGTGCCCGCCTGGTGCCCCTGCAAGACCCTTCAGCCCTGCGGGGCCAGCAGACCCCATCCAGGGGCAGGGAATAAACCAGTTTCCCAGGGTTATTGGGCAAACTGGGAGGGTGGTGCCCGCCCCCCCCCCCCCCCCCCCCCTTGTCATGCAAGGACAAAGCAGGTTGGAGAGGATGCAGCCGAGCCCCGGGATGGGTATGGGGATGGAGGGCGGCCAGGTGGGGTGGAGGTGACACGGCTTACCCCGGAGGACATGACCAAAGGGGACCGGAGATGGAGGACAGGGACGTACCGCGAAGGAGGCAGCAGCACAGAGGCAGATCTGCTTCATGGTGTTGAGGAGGAGGCGGCGGGCAGCCATGCATCCCTTGCCCCCCGCCTGGGCGAGGGCAGGCTGGGGCTCCAGGCCGTGGACCCCAGACCCCAGCTCGGTCCAGCATCGCTGCCCGGGCGGGGGCCGGGTCCTGCCGCAGTGGGAGCCAGGATCCGCCTCCCTCCATCCCTCCGTCCCTCCTTCTTTCCCTCCTTCCCTCCCTCCTCAGCATCCAGAGCTTCAGGCATCCCCGCATCCCTGCCACAGAGCAGGTACAAAGGTCCCAGTCAGGGAGCAGCACCCAGGCTGGTCCCTGTTAAAGCATGAGAGGTTGGGGTGGGGGACAGCTTTCCCACCCCAAGGTGAGGCAGCAATGCACCCCCAAACAAAGGGGATGAGCATCCTCCTGCCACCAAGATCCTACTCCCCAAAGAGGGGGACGTGGGACCCCCTGCCCTGGGGCCAACGGAGGGGCAGGACCCCCTGCCTGCATCTTGGGGGCTTGGCAAACTCCCCTCAAGGAGGGAACCCCAAAATGGAAAGGATCCCCAGGCAGCTGTCCTGGAAGAGTCCTGGGGGCAGCAGGACAGCAGGAGCCTCTCACCCCTCCACACTCACAGAAGTGTCCAGGGCAGTGTGGGGAAACTGAGGTACAGAGCACCCTGAGCAGGGCAGGCCCACAGACTCCAGGTGAGGGACTTCAACCTGTGACCATGTGTCCTCAGCGCACATGTCCACCCGTGCTGCCATAGGCACTGGGGACAGCACTGTCACCCTCTGCCCCGTGTGGAGGATGGCGAGAGCCTGTGGCCCCATGCCAGGCTGGTGCTGAATAATTGAGGAGCATCGACATGCTGGTTCCACTGGCTGTGACAGCTGGAAAGCTGGCAGCCTTCCCCAAGAAGGGGACAACGCAGGGACCTGGGACCTGCTTCCCGCTCCCTGCTGCTGCCTTTTTTCCTTTGCTCTGCCCAGTTCCCAACAATGGCCCTGGGAGCACACTTGGGTACACCAGGAGCTCGATCCCACCAACCAGGGTGCCAGTGCCAACCTCCATGGGGCTGCCGTCCCCATGGTGAGCAGCCAGCCCATGTCCCAGGGCAGGTTGCCATGTCCCTGTGATACTGGGGACATCCTGGGGAAGATCCCCATATCCTCACATCCCTGTGAAACTTGGGACATCCCGGGGCAGGTCCCCGTGTCCCCGTGGACATTCCAGGGCAGGTCCCTGTCTCCCTGTGAAACTTGGGTCATCCCAGGGCAGGTCCCCATGTCCCCGTGGACATCCCCGGGCAAGTCCCCGCGTCCCCAGGTCCCTGGGGATGGCACTCACGTCTGCTTTCTTGAACTTGGCCTTCAGGCTCTTCATGACGGCTCCAGCCTCAGCCCCGTGGCATCCAGATGGGGGACGGCCGTGCTCAAGGGTCTCTCCCCCACCGATATCGGCTCAGCCACCCCCAGACCCGCTGCTCCCAGAGCCCCGTCCTCGCCTGCCGTCTCCCCACCAGCCTCGGCACCCGGAGAGGCGGGGGACCAGACGTGAGGGAGTTGGGTTACGGCCTGGCTGCGGCTGCGGTTACAGCTGGCAGCACTGGGGCAGCCGGGGGGGGGGACGATAAGCCCCGCTTGGGGTAGGGGGGGTGTCTGCTTGCACCCCTGAAATTCCCAGGCACAGAGAGGCGAGGGGACGTGGCACAGCAGGACCAGGCACAGAGAGGCGGGGGGACATAGCACAGCAGGCCCAGGCCCAGAGGGCGAGCTGGGGGGTCTGAGGGCAGCAAGGTCAGGCCCCTCGGCCCTCTCAGGAGTCTGGGGCTGCAGGTGGTGAGGGGCATGGCTGGACCCTGACCCCTGCCCTTCCCCGGCACCCATGCCCTTGCTGGCACCCCCTGCCCTTCCCTGGAACCCCCTGCCCTGCTTCTCCTCCCCCCTGCCCCTTCTCACAGCCCTAGAAGCCGGGGGGAGAACAGCCCAGGCCTGACAAGATGAGGACAACCAGCCCCCCTGCTCGCCCTGCCCTCTTTCTCGCCCGGCACAAAGATGGCGGCGGCGGCGCCCACCCCCCCGGGCGTGCCCGCGCATGCGCACCGCCCCCCCCCCCCCGCGGCCTCCCTGCGCGCTTCCGCCCGGCCGCGGCGCTGGCAACAATGCGCGCTCGGGCGGCCGGGGCGGGCCATGGCGGTGAATTACGCGGCCGGGCTCTCGCCCTACTCGGACAAGGGCAAGTGCGGCCTCCCCGAGGTGAGCGCGGCGCGGTGGGGCCTGCTCCGGCCTGGCGGGTTGCCGTGGCAACCGGGGCCTCGGCCCCCTGGGTGTCTCCAGGGGGGAACCCAGTACCGGGGACCCCTTTGTGTCCCGCCAGGCCCGCCCACCCCACGGCTCCCCCCGTGTCCCCCCCAGGCTCACCCCACGGCTCCCTCCGTGTGTCCCTCAGGGCCACCCCACGGCTCCCCCCGTGTCCCCCTCCGGCCCACCCCACGGCTCCCCCCGTGTCCCTCTCCGGCCCACCCCACGGCTGCCCCCGTGTCCCCGCCAGGCTCACCCCACGGCTCCCTCCGTGTCGTCCTCCGGCTCACCCCACGGCTCCCTCCGTGTCCCCCCGAGGCTCACCCCACGGCTCCCTCCGTGTCCCCCCCAGGGCCACCCCACGGCTCCCCCCATGTCCCCCTCCGGCCCACCCCACGGCTCCCCCCGTGTCCCCCCCAGGCCCACCCCACGGCTCCCTCCGTGTCCCCCCAGGGCCACCCCACATCTCCCTCTGTGTCCCCCCCAGCCCCATGGCTCCCTCCTTGTTGTCGTTGTTCTCCTGGCCCAGCACTTTCCCCCTGTTTTGTGCCCCCCCCCCCCCCAACAGGGGCTCCCAGCTCTATGGGGACCCTTTGTATTCCCCAGAGGGGATCCCCAGGGGGTGGGTGGTGATCCCAGCCCCATGCCCCCAGCGCTACTCAGGAAGCTTAAAACAGGTTTTGGGGTGAGGGGACAGGGACACACAGGGGCCTGTCCCGAGCCTGGGGGCAGTGAGGGAACAGGGACACGCAGGGGCCTGTCCTCAGTCCCTGTCCCGAAGGCGACCGGGCTGGAGAAGCATCTCACCGAAATGAAATCCTGCGCCCGTGCCAGAAAGCCAGGTGGGGACACGGTCCCGTCCAGCCACAGCGTCGCCCACCTCCATGGCTTTCCGTGCAGTTCACCGTCCCTCGGCCCTGTCCTGTCCGCAGAGCTGGTGGCTGTGCTGGTGACAGCTGGAGTTGAGCACACGTGGGGTGGCACAGGGTTTGTTCCTGTCCTCCCGCTGCCTGGCAGCACCCTGGAGCCCAGCCACTTCTTGGGGTATCAGCTGCCTGTCAGGGAGAGCAATAAATACCCTTGTTTGCATTAGGTGTTTTAAGCCCTTACCCTGCATGGAGATGGTTTATGCAATGCTGTTTCTCTCTGATTAAATGCTTTTGCCATTAAGGAATGCAAAATCTTTCCTTTCGTGGATGAGAAGGAATTGTGGTTTACTGGGCCTTTTGCCAGGAGGTGTGTAGGATCTATCCCTGCATCTCTCCATTCCAGTGGTGGTTTGTCTCTTCTGCTCAGATTTTTGACCCGCCGGAGGAACTGGAGAGGAAGGTGCGGGAGCTGGCAGACTTGATCAGGAGTTCCTCCAATGTAGTGTTTCACACGGGGGCTGGAATCAGCACCGCCTCAGGGATTCCTGACTTCAGGTAAGGGTGTTGGGCAGCAGGCGAGGGGTTGGGAGGATGGCACCTCCTCCGAGTCCATCTCACATCTTGTAAAGGTCTGGACTGTGCTTCCTGCTAGCCAGCCAGTCCTACTCCATCCCTCCTGTCTGGTCCTGGATCCAGCTGAAAATAACCTCTTGCACACCCGTTTGATGTTAAGCTGTATGCACAGAAGCCCTACGGGTGCTCCACTTGCATCAACGACAAAAATCGCTGGTGACCCATGACCTTCATGTAGCAGTGCCTTGCTCATCCTCCCTTGATAGGGCTTGTGGTGCATTTACAACTGTCCTCTTAGAGCCTGAGTTCTCAATTCTCACTCTTTCTGTCCTCATTGCTGCAGGGGGCCCAATGGTGTCTGGACTATGGAAGAGAAGGGGCTCTCCCCCAAATTTGACACCACCTTTGAGAATGCCAGGCCCTCCAAGACTCACATGGCACTGCTGGGGCTGCAGAGAGTTGGCATCCTGAAATTCCTGGTCAGCCAGAACGTGGACGGCCTTCACGTGCGTTCAGGATTCCCACGGTACTGCCTCTCCCGCCCTGTCTCCAGGTTCCTCATGCCTTTCCCAGCCGCTGCCACGTGGCTGTTCTTGCTGCCTGATTAGTGTGGCCTCATGTGCAAGCGTTTGGTGCTGGGGCTTGACTTCTGTCTGCCCACTGATAGGGGGAGTGAAAACTGGGATGTGCTGGTGTGGGAAGGGGTACATAAACCAGCTTGAATTTAGAGAAGAGAGGTTATGGTAATAATTCAGAGGGTGATGAAATGAAGTCAGCCTCAGTTGATGCTCTCCAGAAGTCTTTTGTTCACAAGAGAAATGAACAGGTCGCTGTGTTGGGCTGTTGCATGTTACCACCCATCAGCTGAGTGGCTGTAGCTGCACTGCGTGGCTGCCTGGGGGCTTGTTGTGGTTTAACCCCAGCTGGCAACTAAACACCACGCAGCTGCTCACTCAATTCCCCCCCACCCAGTGGGATGGAGGAGAGAATCGGGGGAAAAAAAGTAAAATTCATGGATTGAGATAAGAACAGTTTAATAGGACAAAAAGGAAGAAAATAATAATTATAATAATAAAAATAATAAAATTAAAATAATAATGATAAAAGGATTGGAACGTACAAAACAAGTGATGCACAATGCAATTGCTCACCACTCGCTGACAGGTGCCCAGTTAGTTTCCAAGCAGTGATCCTTCCCAGGCTGACTCCCCCCAGTTTATATACTGGGCATGATGTCGCATGGTATGGAATACCCTGTTGGCCAGTTTGGGTCAGCTGTCCTGGCTGTGTCCCCTCCCAACTTCTTGTGCCCCTCCAGCCTTCTTGCTGGCTGGGCATGAGAAGCTGAAAAATCCTTGGCTTGGTATACATATTACTTAGCAACAACTGAAAACATCAGTGCGTTATCAACATTCTTCTCATACAGAATCCAAAACATAGCACTATACCAGCTACTAGAAAGAAAATTAACTCTACCCCAGCTAAAACCAGAACAGGGCTCGTGGCCTAGGGAGTGAGACATCAGCTTCAAGTACGGCACATGCTCCTAGGAACTGGGCTGAGAGCTGTGCTCGGGCTATATGGTCCTTTCCACTGCCTCTGTACCTGTCCAGAGGGGTGAAGGGACAAGAGGGAGAACAAGAGCACCTGAAACTGCTTCTGCTGCTCGCAGAGATGCATGTTGCCCTGTTTTACCAGCATTGCTAGAGCTGTCTCAGAGCACTGCATCTTATGCTATTTTACAGTTTGCTTAAATTGAATTTCTTGAGAGAAAATAGAGGCGGTGCTGCCCCAGTGATGAAACCATGCCTGGGCCCAAGATAGCCTTAAAAAATATTTTGCCTCTCAATAAATTTGCAAAACTACAAGGGCGGCAAGACAGAGAGTCCCACAGTTGGAACTGGTCTGACTTACTGGCTGTGGTCTCTGATTTCCTTGCCCGCTGCGATGAGGCCAGGGATCCTGCATAGCCATGTTCCCTCGGTGGGGAACTGCAATGTGTGGGAGCCGGGAGTGCAAGATCCCCACTCCCTGCGTGGGTGGGGACTGAAGTGCATTTAGCAGCGCAGTGGCTGTTTCAAAGATGTCCTTAAAGGAACCTGCCTTTCCATTAGCACTTGCGGCAACGGGCTCTTTTGCCTTCAGGGAACTTCAGCCTGTTATAAAACCCATTTCCAGCCCTTAAGACCAGCGAGCGATGTCTTGTGAGGCAAACTGCTTGGAGCTGCCTGGAAAGGAAAGGGGAAAGCAGCTGAATTTGAGTAAGAAAGTGAAATGAAGGAGTTGGAATGAGAATGAGGAGCATGAATGGGACCTTGCAGAAGATGTGTCTCACAAATGTCTTCAGCCATCACTGGCTGAGCAGAGAGCTGCCTCCAGGGGGTATTTTCTATTATTAAAAGCCCTGAGTCCTGGTTCCTGCTCCTGGCACCACGTTTGCCTTTTTAAACTAAACAACCATGGGAAAAAGAATAGGAAATAATGACCAGAACTCAGCTGTGCTCCCTGCAGCCTAGTGCCACTGGCTCCCGCTCTGGTTTAGCACAGCATTTCCGCCCAAGCGAAACATGTGCTTAAGTAAGTGCCGCTGAACTGGGGCCAAAATGGGGGAAATCAAGTCAGTCCTGTCTCCATCCACCCTGGAGGAGATTCCCAGTCACCATGGGGCTTGTAGAAACATAGGGAGAGTGTGGCCTTGTTTTCCTCTAGCTTCTGTGCTTCGAGGCTGCTGCTGGGCTCAAGGGGAGTTTTACTCAAAACAAGTGGCAAAGGGCTGGAACTGTGCAAGGGCAGAGAGAACCAGTAAGTGCTGAGAAAAGCAAAGAGCCTCGTTACTACCAGGCGCAGAGGTTTGAGGCTGAATCAGAACAGGGACTAGAATTGGTGCTGCAAATGGAAGCATTTAAAATTTAAAAGCCAGGACATGCCATCCCTTCCCTTAGTCCCAATTGTGGTGGCCATAGCGTAGTGCTTTCGTGATGGTGATGAAACGGTGGCACGGAAGGTCTCTCGCCAGGATCTGAACGTGTCCCCTGGGTCTCCCCTGCCCCACGAGAGGCACAGCTCTGTCCCAACTCCCTTTGAACAGTATTTTTTGCGTTAAGAACAGTATTTCTTGTGTTAAATCCACAAAGCAGTGCTCAGTGTGCCATAGTTTTGCCAGTGCCTGCTTGCCCTGCATGTGATGGCCACGTTTGGCACAGGGAAGTCCCAGCACTCTGTGGCTGGACCAACACTCTTCTCCGCTGGACCAACTGCCTTCTGGCAGCAAGGCCAGGTCGTTTTGTGGCACCCAGTGCCCCCAGAGCCTGCCAGACTCTGGTGCCATCAGAGCAACACAGCCATATTTGTCTATAACTAATATAATTCCCCTCAGTGCTGACCCTATGCTGGTGCACTGTCCCCAGGCCACGGCAGAGGGTCCCTGCGACCCCACATCACCTGGCAGATCTGATCCGGCAGAGCTGGAAAGCACCTTGAGGTGCAGGGCCCCTGGTGAGGAGGGGGGTTTGGGGCAGCTTTCCCTGTTGCCCCAGGGCTCTCCACCCCTCCCCATCTCACCTCTGCTGTTTCTCCCGCAGGGACAAGTTGGCTGAGCTCCATGGGAACATGTTTGTGGAAGAGTGCGTGAAATGCGGCAAGTACGTGAGCCCTGAGCCTGGGGAGAGTGTCAGCGGGGTGGGGGTTTTGTTGCTGTCCCCAGGGAACGATGGAGGCCCTGCACATGCTGTGGGTCTGTCTACCTGGCAGGTCTGTAGCACAGTGTGTGTGGGGTCACGGACAGATCTGTCTGTCTGAATCCTAAACCCTGTCAAATGGTGGGAAAGGAATATTTTGGGAATTCTTTGTTGCCTGGGAGGCCCTCAGCAAATCCTGCTCCTCGTGGCAAGGCGGATGTGCCAGCAGGGCTGCCTGCAGCAGGGTCTGTGCCTGCCAGCTGGAGAGAGGAGAGGAGGTTGCTACAAGCTGGGTTTTCCATCCTGGTTTGTGGCAGACCTCTGGGGCTGTTGGTCAGAGCTGCTGTCAGCAGCGCCTGGTTAGAGACACAGGCAGAGATCGATGAAGGACTGAGGTGCTCCAGTCAATTGCTTGTGGCTCTGAGCCATCACCTCCTTCCTCCAGTGCAGGGTCTGTGGTGTAAGGTGTGCCATATTGGGGCGGGGAGGGGACATTTCACAGCAGGTGCCACCTCCCTGCGTGTTTGGCCCTGAATGGCACCATTTCTCTTGCAGGCAGTACGTGCGGGACACAGTCGTGGGCAGCATGGGGCTGAAGCCAACGGGCAGGTTGTGCAGCGTCACCAAAGCCCGCGGGCTGCGGGCCTGCAGGTATGTCTGCTGGGATGCTGGATGGGGGCTCCCGAGGGGACGTCGGGTGGCAGGGACCCGTTCACCCAAGCGAGCGGCTCTCGTGCGCAAACTTGGCTTTGCAGGCCTGGGCCGACAGTCCCTCCAGCTCAGGTGAAGAACCAGAGGGTGTAGGGGAGATCTCCAAGGGCCCAGATAGGACCCACGTCTCCGAGGAGTCCCAGCCCCCTTGGGGGGTTCTCCCCACACCGATACTCTGAGCATATCCCAGTGCTGGAGAATGCCCTGCTGTGGGATGGCAGCTCTAGAGAGCCCCTTCCTCTCCAGCAGGATATGGCCACCGCACTGCCCTGGTGCTTCTTGCCTTCAGTAGGGAAGCATAGACAGTGTTTCCAGCTCTGCAGCTGGAGGTACCCTGAGGTGATCTGGCATCAAGACACGCTCCACATGCCCTTTGTGCTTCCTCACCCCAGCTCACCGGGCCCAGCCCAGCTGCTTTCTCATCCAGGCTGGCTGCAGAGCCGGCATAGCAGAGCCGGGGGCTCTGGGCCATGGGGCAGAGCTCTGCTGGCTCAGCTCTGATGTTGGGGAGTGAAAGGCACATCCCAGCTCTGAACTGGGACAGGAAAACAGCTGGGGCTTTGGTGGCATTGCAGCACCAGCCACAAAGTTCCTCATGCAGGTGAATTCCGTGCCTTCCCTCACCTGCCAGTGAGTCCCTTTGGCTTGTCTGGGCTCTCTCTGTCCCTTCGCAGTGCTGGGCCAGGGAGGGTGGGACAGAATCTGGGTTGCTGTCCCCTCTCCCAGGGCAGCTCTGCTGCCTGTTCCTGCCTGGCAGAGGGAAACCATGGTCCCTGTGTGTGTTTTCTAGAGGGAAGTTAAGAGACACCATTCTGGACTGGGAAGATTCTCTGCCCGACCGCGACCTCACGCTGGCGGACGAAGCCTGCAGGTACTGCGCTTGGGCTCTTCACACCATGGCAGCTACTGACGCCTGCGGCTCGCGGTGCTCCGGGAGGCTGCCCAGGCTCCCCATCCTCTGCCCGCACCACAGCGGCTCTTGGGCTGACTCTGCCTGGCTTTGTTCATCGTGTTTTTGTGCCCCGCAGCCCTGAGGCTGTACCCACAGCACAGCAACGCCCAGCCCTCTCACCAGAAAGTGGCCGAGAGGAAACCACTGCAAATTCTGGCCACAGCTTTGCTTCCTGGCTGGGAAGCTTGTAGAGTCCACACTGGAGCAGGGGAGGAGAAGCAGCCTGAAAACAGCCACAGCTTTTTCTCTGTCCTGGATGTTTTGTCTCTTCCCTGCAGGAAAGCTGATCTCTCCGTCACTCTGGGGACCTCTCTGCAGATCAAACCCAGTGGCAACCTCCCGCTGATCACAAAGAAGAGAGGAGGGAAGCTGGTCATAGTCAACCTACAAGCAACCAAACACGTGAGTGAGAGCGTCCTCGCTGCTCTGCACTCAGAGCAATTTGCTCTGCGTTGCTCCTCTCCCCTCGTGTCACTTGTTTCAGCCCCGTCACAGGTCAGGTCAGTCCCTGCACATCGTCCCCTCCCTGGCGGCCAGATAGAAGAGTGGCCTCGTGTAGCAAGCAAACAGGCTGGGCTTCCCTTGTTGGAGGGTTTAAACCTGCAACTCCTGATAAGCACCTAGAAATGGAAGGTAAATCTTAAGAACGGAATAAAAACTCAGCCCAAAGCCTGATGTATTCTTGGGTGAATTATAGTCCAGTGAAATAACCGCACACATGTAACCCATGCCACGGGGCAGAGGAGTTCGGTTCATGTTCAGCCCTAGGTTTGGTGCTCTAATGGTCCAAAGTCCTTGAAATAACCAGAGCTGGGGGCGTTCTGGGATGTCATTAGAGCTCCCTTGTCCCTGTCCCACTCTGTCCTGGGCTCCCTAGTCTGGCTCTGCACCCATGTCCCCGTCTCTGGGCTGTGTTTCGAGGTGCAACTGCCTGCCCGCACCCTGATAGACCCCTGTCAGCCCGCGGCGTAGCCGGGGAGCAGTGCCAGACAGGGTCAGCTTGTGTTCCGCCAGGGATGATGTCTCAGGGATGGGAGCCCTGGAGCCCACGTGCAGCTGAGCCATCACCCAGGCCTTGTCCCTACGCGCTCCCTGGGAGGGGACGTTTGTCCCCGCACACGCCGTTTGTCCCCTAACGCCGTGCTTGCCCTCACTTGCCCTAGGACAGACAGGCCGACCTGCGCATCCACGCCTACGTCGATGATGTCATGACGAAGCTGATGAAGCACTTGGGGCTGGAGGTCCCGGAGTGGACAGGGCCGGTGGTGGTGGAAAGCGCTGAGCTCACCAAGCCCGAACAGCTCTTCAAATTTGACCCCGGGGCTCACGGGGTGCTGAAAGAGGAGCCCCTCTCCCAGCACAACGGCACGGGTGGGCTGTGCCCTGACCTTGGGACCACGCTGGTGGAGCGCCGTGACAGTCTGAAGCAGGACTGTCCCAGCCCGGACATGGGGCCAACGGCGGTGAAGAAGATGAAGGTGGAGCCTCTCCTCACCTGACCCAGACTGTTCCCTGTCTGTCTAGACACTCGTCTGTGCCGCTTTTCCTACCGACTTTTTTTTATACCCTTAAACATTGTTCCTTTTTTTATGTAAGTATTAAATACACTCGAATTGTGTGTCGGCGCAGCTGCACCCACCGGCCCGGGAGGGTGTTGCCTGCTTGAAATGGACCGAGCATCTAATTCCCTCTCTGCGAGGAGCTGGTTGTGGGGTCCAGCAGACCTCGGAGGGGTAGAGGGATGAGGATGCTCGGCGCTGGGGCGGTGACACAAGGGGATCACTGGGGCAGCCGATGCCATCTCAGATGAAGCTGGGGCTGGGCAGTGGTTGGGATGAGCTGCTGCGATCTCCTGGCTGAGATCTGCCCGCAGAGCCGGTCCCATGCGTGCTGGTGATCTGGGGGATGTCGCTGGGTTGTGGAAGGGAAGGGGACTGGTGCTGGCCGAATCCTGGCCTGGTGCAGGGCTGGGAGCTGTGGGATGGTGCCCCGGTGCCACTACCCTCCCCTCTGCCTCCTGCTGTGCCCACTGCTCCCAGGGCAGCCCTAGGCTGGGTCTGGCCACGTGTCCCAGCTCTGTTGGACCGTGTTGCCTCATGGCAGCTGGGTTTGAGGCATCCCTGGCCCAAGGGTCCTTGAAACCTTCTGGATCACCCCATATTAAACTAAAGCAAGTGAATTTTTTCCAAAATATCTTGTATTTAGAGATGAAAATAAAGCTTAAAAAAAACCAAAACCAAACCAAAACCAACCAGTTGCAACATCGATAGCCAACCAGCCCAGGGCCCCTCCAGTTTGCTCGTCCCCATCCTCAGCGACCCTGTGTCCCTTCCACAACTCCTGCTGCACCTGGGGGACAGGAGCAGCCCCTTCCCTCCCAGTAAGGCCAATGGGAACCGGTCTCATCTTCCCAGTTCACAGATACAAGCAAAGCTAAGCAGGTCCAGCATCTGCCCGTGCCTGGAAGCAGATCCTAGAGGGGTCACCCCGAGGGCTTATCCCATAGGGTATGAGGTGCTGAGCCACCCCATTGCATCCCCCTTGGTTCCTGGGTGCTGCTTAAAGCTCCTCAGCCGGCTCCAGCACCGTGGGCCTGCTGTGGCCAGCCTCGGTCCAGGCCAGCGATGCCAGGCCACCGTGCGGTGTGGTGCCATCCCCTGAAATGCTGTCAGCTTGATCCCCATCCCTGCTGCTCAGCCCTTCCGAGGCAAGCAGCTGTGTGCCGTTATGGGGGGAGACTTTGTCCAGGCGTGGGGTGAATGTGCGGCCACTGAAGGCTTCGTGCAGGGTCTCGGGGGCTTCACCCAGGTGCTCTGGCCACAGCGGCTCTGGGGGCTTCTCATCCCCAGCTTGGGGCTGTGTGTAAGCCACGCGGGAGGCAGCTGCGTTGTGCAGGGACCTGGAGAAAACTGAGTGCGAAGGAGGGTCAGGGCCCACTCCAGTGCCCTGAGCTCCCGGCGCAGCCCCGGCGCAGCACTCACCTCGCACAGGTCTGAAGTCGCCGTCTGCCTCGGCCTTGCTGGGGGCAAAGGGGCTGATGGAGGGGAAAACGATGAGCGCGAAAGAGAGGAGCAGGACCTGGGGGCAGAGGGGGGGACGTCACTGTGCACAGTGGTGGAGGGGGACCAGGTTCTATGACACGGCTCCCAGGGAGGCGGCTGGTGGCAGAACCAGGACTGCGTCCCTCCATCCCTCCCAGTGCATGTGCCCCTACCAGCGTGCCTCCATCCATCCCTTCCTCTATCCATCCATCCGTCCTCACATGCCTCCATCCCTTCTTCCATCCATCCAACCTTGGAGCATCTATCCCTCTGCCTCAGCACTCGTCCATCCCTCTGTCCATCCTTCCATCCATATCTGCATGGGTCTGAGCATCCCTCCCTCCCTCCCTCCAAGCAAGGAGGCCGTGGGGGGGCTGGGGGCTCCACACACCGCGATGCAGGTTCCCGTCTGCGCTGCCTTGTTGCTTGACTGTACCACGAGGGCTTGAAGCTTCTTCAGCTGCTCCAGGAGGGACCTAGGGACAGGGAGAGCCCATTAGCACCTCCAAGCCTCTCCTGCCCCTAATAGGTCTGGCTGGGGCAGGCAGGGGGAGTCCCAGCCCCATCCTACCCCCCCCCCATTGTCCCCATCCTGCCCCAGGGAACACCTACGAGTTCTGCTTCTCCAGGTGCAAGACTTTCCTCTGCAGCTCCTGGTTCTGGGCTGTGCACGCTGACATCCTGGGGGACAGGGAGAGGAGGATGAGGTTAGGGGGGACAGCTGGGGGGGGGCTGGCAAGGAGCAGCATGCCCATCACCAGCCACCCAGGTGCCCCCAGGGTGCCTGGGGTGGGGGGGGTGTGCCAGCCCCCAGGGGCTGGTGTGCGGCCATGCCCAGAGCAGGGATTTGGGGTCCGTACCGGCTCTCCAGCCCGTCGATATACTCCTTCTTCTTCTTGCGGCTCTCCTGAGCTGACTGCTTGTTCCTGATCTTCCGCCGGATCTTCTTCAGCACCCGCTCCTCATACTGGGGGAGACAGGGGTGGGGGGTCAGGGCCGCCGGGGCTGGGACCCCCCAACTCCGCACCCTTCCCAGGCGTGGTGGCACCCACCTTGGTGAGGGGCAGCTGCGTGGGCAGGGACACCCCCTCCTTCGCCAGCAGCTTCTTCTCGTCCTCGGTCAGCACCAGCTCCTGGAACTGCCCCTGGCTCTGCCTCAGCAGGGAGCTGGGCACCTGCGGCTGCTGCGGGGCCACAGATGGGTGATGGCCCTGGGTGGCTGGGTCACCCCACGCCTGACCCCAGGGACCACGGTGCGGGGATGAGGATGGGATCATGGTCCAGGAAGGGACAGGGAGGGGGCCATGGTGTGGGAAAGGGGATGAGTGTGGGGATAGGGAGGGGATCATGGTCCAGGAAGGGACAAAGCTGGGGACGAGGAGGGATGGGGACACAAGGGCAGGGACTCACGGTATCAGAGCTGCCTGAGAGCAGCAGGTCCTTGACGGTGAGGGTGCAGGATGCAGGCGGAGAGACCACGGGCAGGTCCTGGCTCTCCTCCAGGAAGAAGCCGGGGTGCCACATGTCTGGGTGAGGGGAGAGCAGAAGCTGTCAGCAGTCCTGTGTCCCCCAGTGTCCCCAGTGCAGGACCCTCACCCCTGCCATGGCCCCAGAGCTACGGTGACTTGCTGCCACCTACCAGTCCAGTGGACCCAGACTCTGTCCCCTCAAACTGTCCCTCTGGTCCTGCCCCAGCCCCCCCTGAACACCCAGTGCTGGTAAGTGTTTACACTCAGCACCCCCAGCCTCTCCAAACATCCCTCTTCCAGTCTCTCCCACCAACACCAGCCTGCCCAGTTCATGCCAGTTCCCAAGCTCTCCCCACTACCCCTGGCTCCCCCCCAGTCCTCCAGACCTCCCAGTTCTCCCCAGTCTGCCCAGTTGCATCCAGTCCCCCCCAGCTCCCCTAATTTCCTCACTATCCCCAAGAGACCCCAGGTCCCCTGTCCCCCTCAGGTCCCCAATGTCCCCAGTCCCCCCCAGTCCCTCCAGTGCCCCCAGCCTGGTCCTTTGCCCAGTCTCTTCCCCATGGCTCACCCAGGTCGATGGAGACCTCGGGGTGCAGGGCCCCAGTCCCCCCTGGGAGGGACAGAGCCCGACAGGGGTTGGTGTAGGGGTACAGGACCTCGCCGGGACCCCCATCACAGCATCTGGGGGGGCTGTCAAGCTGGTCAGAGGGGGGGTCCTCGGAGACCCCACTGTCGCTGGCGGCTGGGGACCAGCTGGGCGAGTCCGACGCCGAGTCCCCAGAGCCCAGGATGGAGCTGAGGAAGTCCTCGCTGTCCTGGGCATGCTGCAGGAACACAGCACCTGTCACCCTGGGGTGCCCATCACCCTGGGGTGCCCACAGGAGCTGCCCATGCTGCAGGGTGGTCCCAGCTTCAGGGCAAGGCATGGGGATGGGGCTCTCCTGCCAGACCCAGGGATGAGGTGGGGATTGGCCCCCCCATCCCAGGGGACTCACCCTGTCCTCGTGCCAAGTGCCTGGCGGCGTCCCCAACTCCACACTGCGGAGGATCCCATCCTGGCGGTCAAAGAGGAGGTCCAGCAGGTCGAGGCTGTCCACGCCAGAGGCCATGGCTGCAAGGTGGCAGAGTCAGGTCCCTAACTCAGTCTCTGTGATTGCCCCCCTCTGCCTCCGCCCCAAGCTACACAGCCCCAGGGACACCCCAAATCGTGGGGCAGGCATGGGGCTGGTGAGAGGGAGCAGGGAGCATGTTTGGGCATGGGCGCATGTGTGTGGGACCATGGGGAGGTGTATCTACATTCATGTGCACATATATGACAGTGCATGTGACCATGTGGATGTGTGCACGGCTGGATGTGCACGTGGCCATATTGGCACACGCGTGTGCAGAGCTGTGTGTCTATGCAATCACACAACCACGCAATGTGCACATGTGTGCCCACACAGACATGGCTGTGTGAACACATGCACACGCATGTGCCGGCACCTGTATGTGAGCACATCTGGCAAAGTCCTATGTGCATGTGTGTGGGAGGGAGAGCATGGGCATGCAGGGGCTCAGGGGCAGCCCCCCCCGCCCCCTTCCAGCAGCTGAAACTCCCAAATCCTCTATTTTTTCCCCCAAGAGAACTGCACAGCCAAGGGCTCCCCACAGGCACCCAGCTGCCCCAGCCCCACCATGCCCCCCAAGTGCAGGAGCAGGATGAGTGCTCAGCCCCGAGGGCTGGGTCAGCTCCCCCATCCAGCCCTGTCCCATGTGTATGACCACTCTGGAAGATCAGGTTAATCATTTTGGGTGGCAAATGGAGGGGGAGGAGACTGCTGCCACCGGCCAGCCCCAAGGAGGGGACTCAGCCCTGCTCTGCCACTGCCACCTCAGGCACTGCTTGAGACCCCGGACTTGGAGAAAACCAACAGGCCAATTGATCAGTTGCCCAACCAGCCGATCAGCCAACTGACAACCCAACTAACCGATCAGCTGACCAACCAGTTGACCAACTGACTAACTGGATGACCAGCCAAATCAATGAACGAATCAAGAAACAGACCAAACGGTCAACCTGTTGGCCAAGTGACCAACTGATTGACTGACCAACTAACCAACCCACTGACCAACTGACTGACAAGTCAACTGTCTGACTGATTGATCAACCAACCCACCACCCAACCACTCAACCCACCACTCAACCCACCACCCAACTACCCAATCCACTCCACCCAACCCATCACCTAACTGTCCTTCCCAACCTATTAAGCACTGACTCAAGTGTCCTTCAAGCCAGGTTTGGGGATGGTTGTCATTACCAGGAAGTTTGGCTGGCCAATCCAGGCAAGGGGCTTTATTGCACCCTGTCCTTCATCCTCAGTCCTTCCAGTGAGCCCTGATAGCCCCATGGGACCAGCAGGTAGAGGGACCCTGTTGAGCGCCGGCAGCCAGGACATACCTGTGTGAGATCCCATTGCCACGGATCCGTGCTGTCTTCTCAACCCCCTCAGTGCGCGGAAGAGCGGGGTGGACACGGAGCCCAGCCACCTCCTCCTCTGTGGTGTCCTGACCCAAGTGGCAAAGTTTAAACTCCAACTGCACAGAAATAATGTCCCAGATTGCAAAATCTCCTGACCCTGATTGGGGATGGCAGTGAGCAATGGCAGGGCTGCCCTGGGGCTGGACCTGCTGCGCTCCGTAACTCATTAGCCAAATGTTTTTGTCCTCCGCCACCGAATGGGGCAGGAGGGGCCCGGGGCTGGTGAGCGAAGTCCAACTGCTGTGATTGCCCGTGAACTTTCACCCATTTTTGGGGACAATTTCCCTTTTTTTCAGACGAGCGTATCAGCATTAATCACATTTTATAGGTGTCGAGAACAACATCCGGGGAAGACGTTGACTTGGACTCTACCACTTATGGCTTCCTCCACAACAAACCACGGTCCCCTCCGCTCCCTGCGGCCAGGGCTGGCCCGGATACCTGAGTTCTGCTGCCTGCCTGACTGCTGCCTGCCGGCAGGCCTGCCTGCACCCTCCATGCCTCCATTTCCCCCGTGGCTGTCTGGGGGCCAAACACGCTACGGTTCGTCCACCGCCGCGTTCGTCCCTCCCCATCACCCTGCGGCGAGGGCGCCAGCCCAACGCGTGTCACCCTCCAGATCAGCCCCTTCCCACCAGATCCCTTGGGATCCCGCCGGATCCCCTTCACGCAGGGAGGGGACGGGTGAGTAAGGCGGCGTGTGACCGAGGCGTGGCGCGGGGACAAGGCCGCATCCCGTTATCGGCCGCTCGACGCCCTCTGACCGGGCGGCAGCTGCCCGCGCCGCTCCCTGGTTTATGGCCCAGAGGCAGAGACGGCAGCCCCTGGAACCGAGCAAAGGGCGTCCGTCCATCCGTCAGTCGCCACGGTCTTCCCCAGGGACTGCTAATTGCCCGGCTTCGTTAGGGCCCTCGAGCATCCCCTTGGGCCTGCTGCCTGGGGTCCAGGCAGGAGGGCAGAGCGGGCAGGGGCTGGGCAGGGCAGACAGGGGCTGGGCAGGGCAGACAGGGGCTGGGGGGGGTCCCTTCTAATTACTGAGAAGACAATTAGCGCTCCCTCCCTCAGCTGCCAACCTCAGGCCTCGCCCCCCTCAGCCATGGCCGCCCTCCCCGCCGCCTCCTCCTCCCTCTACCCCCCCCCCCCCCCGCCTCAGCGAACTCTCGCGAGACTCCACAACCCCGCCTCCACTCTCACCCCTCCCCGCCCCTTTCTGCCGCCCCGCCCCTTTCTGGCCCCGCCCCTCCCGCGCGGCCCCGCGCCGCGCGGCTCCCATAGGCCCCGCGCGGCCCCGCCTCCCCTTCTGACCCCGCCCCCGCGCGCCCCCGCGCCGCGCGGCCGCGCCCCCGCTAAGGCCCCGCAGGCGCGGCCCGGCCCGGCCATGCTGGCCAAGAGGAAGCCGGTGCTGCCGGCCCTCAACATCGCCCCCAGCGCCGCCGAGGGGCCGAGCCCCGACGGCTCCGCCGAGTGAGTGAGTGGTGGCGGGGCCCGCCCAGCCTGCGCCGCGGTCGTGGGGCGGAGTGGTGGTGGTGAAGGGGGGGGGGGGTTACCGGGCCTGGGAGGGCCGGGACAGGGCGGGCAGAGGGCCTGAGGGGAGCAGGGATAGACCCTAGGGTGGGGGGGGGGGGGGTGTCAGGGCAGGCCTGAGGGGAGTAGGGACAGGCCTGGTGGGTTGGGGAGCAGGGGCAGGCCTGGGAGGAGCAGGCACAGGCCTGGAGGGGGGTCAGGGCAGGCCTGGGGGGAGCAGGGACAGGCCTGGGGGGGGGGTCAGGGAAGGCCTGGGGAGAGCAGAGACAGGCCTGGAGGGCTGGGGAGCAGGGACAGGTCTGGAGGGGGGTCAGGGCAGGCCTGGGGGGGTCAGGACTGGCCTGAGGGGAGCAGGGACAGGCCTGGGTGGGGAGGTGTCAGGGCAGGCCTGGGGAGAGCAGGGACAGGCCTGGAGGGGGTTTAGGGCAGGCCTGGGGGGAAGCACGGACAGGCCTAGGGGGGAGGGGGGGTCAGGGCAGGCCTGGAGGGGGGTCAGGGGAGGCCTGGGGGGAGCAGGGACAGGCCTGGGTGGGGGGTTGTCAAGGGAGGCCCGGGGGGAGCAGGGTCAGGCCGTGGCTGGGGGGCTGGATGGGCCCAGCCTGGGGGTGTCTGGGGTGGGTAGGGGGTCCGGGAGCTGGAGCTGGGAGGGATGACAGGTTGGGGGTTAGAGGGGCTGGGCTGGGGCAGGTGGGGATGGGATGAGGCAGGAGTGGAGGCTGGGCTGATCCCCAGGTTTGCTTGAGGGCGGGGTGGCAGGGAAGGCAGAGGAGGCTAGGAGAAGGTCGGGGGGCAGCCAGGGCCTGGGGCATGTGGGGGCCAGGCCTGGGCACAGAGGTTGGGGCTAGGATGGGGACTTAGACTTGGGCAGGCAAGATTGGGGGGGGGGGGGGTAATCAGGACTGGGGGGGCAGGATGTGTGAGACAAAGGGTGATGGTGGAGAGGGGGGTATGGGCAGTGCTGGGGGAGGCAGAGCATCGCATGGGGGTGCGGGGTGGAAGGGGTGGGGTGAGACTGTCCCGAACCGTTGCCCTAGGTGTGGGTGGTGGGGGATAAGATGGTGAGCAGCAAATGGAGAGAGCAGCTGGAGCCTGTGCGGGCAATGGGAGCTCAGCAGCAGGTGCTGGGGGAGCACAGATACCCCTTTGTGCTTGGGAGTGGTGGGTTTGGGGGTGGTGGAGCAGGGGATGTAATGGAGCAGGGGCTTGCTGGACACCGTGGAAAGCCCTTCTCATGTTTCGCAGCAAAATCCAAGCTTGGCTTCCCTTGTTGGGAGAGGGAGAGGTTGCTGGTGCTGCCGTTCTCTCCGGGCTGAGCTGTGCTGCCTCTTTAAGGATTGAAGTATTTTCCCTACTCCTTGCCTTTCCCAAAACGGCTGACTGCACTAAAGCTCCTCTCCAGAGGAGATGTGCGTGTTGGGCAGATATTGCACCATGGGTCTTGCTGTCCGTGTGACCCTGTCAGCACCAGAGCTGAGCCCTGCCTCTCTCCAGAGCTTTGCTTTAGTCTTGCTGCTGTATCAGGGGCTGAGTACATGTCAGACGATGGTTTTCAGTTATTTCCTTCCACTTCCCTAAAAAAAAAACAACCCTCTTTCTCTGATGCTGCCCTTGTAGTCTCTGACCATCCCTCCTGTCTCCTCCTCCCCTCTCCAGGGCGAACCTGGTGGACCTTCAGAAGAAGCTTGAGGAACTGGAGCTGGACGAGCAGCAGAAGAAGCGCCTGGAAGCTTTCCTCACACAGAAAGCCAAAGTGGGCGAGCTGAAGGATGATGACTTTGAGAGGATCTCCGAATTGGGGGCTGGCAATGGCGGTGTGGTCACCAAAGTGCAGCACAAACCCTCAGGGCTTGTTATGGCACGGAAGGTAATGGGGGAGCGGGAGGAGTGGGTGGTGGTGTCATGCTAGAGAGCGTCTGGCACTCGCCCTGGCTCTGGGAGAGCCAGCTTCCTTTGGGATCTCTCTGCAGTGACCTGTCTGCATGCTAACCACTTCGCCTGGGTCAGGACCGTGGTCCTGGCCGGCCCCAGCTAGGTTTTACATGGAGCCTCTCGTGCTTCATCTCCAAGCCGCCCTGCCCGTCTCCAAGTCCTCCCCTGGGAGAGACTGTGCTCTTGGCAACAGGTCCCTGGGGTTTGG
The DNA here is from genome assembly GCF_964188355.1 of Buteo buteo. Taxonomy (NCBI): domain Eukaryota; kingdom Metazoa; phylum Chordata; class Aves; order Accipitriformes; family Accipitridae; genus Buteo; species Buteo buteo. Next base: position 3,933,883 of record NC_134180.1, read on the forward strand.
AGCGTCTTGTGTAAAAACATACGTTTACTCTTTTTTCCAGTGAAGCTAGTTTTAATGAACTTGGCTAAACTGGATAGAAGCAGTAGGAAGCAGATCTCTTGAGGATCCTAGGTTGTTGCTAACAAGGACTGGAAATGGCCGGTGGAGGATGGGTTTGGCACACACATGTTCCTCGCCCCCCGCGTAACAGATCCCTAAGGAAGCTCCAAGCAGCCGTGACAGCGGTTCCTCTCAGATGCAGGTTTATGGGCAATGTCTTCTACTGTGGTGCCCTACAGTAGAAAACTAGGAGATGCTTTGTCTGCCTATTAGAAAAGGCAGTGCTCAGTGAGAACAGTGCAACCGCTCATTTGTAGGACGGCTTCCTTGAAGGTCTGGTCTCACCTGCTGTTGGGATGGTTTAGCGGGTCTCATGAGCAAATCTGCTTCTCTAGGTGGCTTCACTCTCAGCCGAGTTCTCAGAGTCTTCCAGGGTGTTTGATTTGGGAGCGTTGGTTGTCGCTGGGTGGTTTTAAGACTGTTGGGAGCTCCATGTTCAGAAACTGAAGTGAAGGCAAGCTGCTGTCCTTCCTGTAGATGCTGGCCTTTGTAGGTCTGTGGGAAGGACAGACATCCCTGGGGTAGGGTGTCCTAGAGCTTACAGTAACAGTGGCTCTTTTATCTGACCTGCCATCGTATTTTCTAGCCTCTACCCACAGCTGTGTTAACTGACTCTATGTGGAGCCCAAGGAATAAAGCAACTGCTCTTTCACGTGCATAATCTTCATGGGATTTTTTTACTTTCTGTGGTTTCCTTGATATCAGAGCACCTCTTCTTACAACACCTACAGAACTTGTGAAAATGGTCTGACTCAGCAGACAGGATCTGCATCAAACTTCTGACTTGTCTTTCTGCTCTGTATCTTGTGTGATCTCTGGGTGTTACATGGCCGGCAGTTGCTTCAGTCGCTAACTGGGCTCTACCTCTCCCTTTATCCTTAATGTTAGCCTGCATATGGTAAAAAGTCTATGCCAAAGCAGAGCTTCCCTTGAAGATGGTTTTTTTTGATTCTTTCCAACACTCAGGACTTGCTCATGTGGTTCCTGTAAGTTTTTCCAGGCATTACACCTTGAATATTTTTTTCTTTCTTGGCAGCTGATTCATTTAGAAATCAAACCGGCCATCAGGAATCGGATTATCCGGGAGCTGCAGGTGCTGCACGAGTGTAATTCCCCATATATCGTGGGTTTCTATGGAGCCTTCTACAGCGACGGAGAGATCTCCATCTGCATGGAGCACATGGTGAGTCCCCATTCCTCCTCTGCAAACTGCCATTCCCTGGAGTGTTCTGAATTGCATCTCCCCAAGACTTGAAATTGCAAGTGAAATGGGTTAGGGTGCTGGCAGCTACAATGGCTCCTTGCTCTGGCTGCAGCAAGGCCACTGTGTGCCTGGTAGGAGCTGCACTCTCCTGCTTAGGCATTGGTATGACAGAGAGATCGACTTTTTGGAAAGCGGAAGCAGAGGTTTGGGGGGTTGGCCAAAAGGAAATGTTGTAAACCTGCCACTCTACAGAGCTTGCAGTGAAGCACAGTGTGCAGTTTCTGTTGTCTCTGGCGGTGAATAGTGTTGTCGCTCCTCCGGATCAGTGCTGACAGCATCATCTTCACATTTACCACTGAGAGAAAGGAAGCTAAGAACTAATAGCAAGAAGTAGAGCTGATAGAAGATAGCATTAAAATAGTTTTCAGCAAGATGCTTGAGCTCTGATTACCAGATATCTTTTTTTCTGCTGTAAACAGAGTGTGCTTGATGCTGAGTCGTTGCAGACAGCTGAGCTGGGATGCTACATACTGCTCATATACCACTTGCCCTCCCTGTGCATGCTTGCCTGTACAGCCAGCTGCTCTGTTTTCCTACTGGCGATTGGCGTGTTGGTCATTTCAGTGTTCTTTGTTTTAGGATGGTGGGTCTTTGGATCAAGTGTTGAAAGAAGCCAAAAGAATTCCAGAGGAGATCTTGGGGAAAGTCAGTATAGCGGTGAGTTACGGTGGCTCTTCAGGCTTCCAGAAAGCATTTGCTGGGCACGGTTTGGGAATAATGCTTGTATTACCTTAGGAAGCTTTCTTCGTTTCCCCGTACGCGCTTTCCTATCCTGACCTAAGGCAAGAGGCAGTGGTGTGTGCAAGAGGGGAGGGGGGAAAGCATATTCGTAACCGCTCTCCATAGCTCCAACCCCTTGCATTGCACCAGCTGGTGTTGGCCTCTCCTGGAGAAGATTTGGGAGAAGGTTTCTCGGGCGGTAAACCCCAGATCTGTGATTGACTTGATGATAAATTGCAAACCCTGAAACACGTGGACACTATGGGATGGCTTTCCTCGCCAAGCTGTAGTGTGGCAGCACCCAGAGTTTATGCAACGTGTCCTGCTGAAGGGAAAGCACTTCCCTTCCCAGCTCTGACCTCATCCTGTCTTTGGTTTCCTTCTAGGTTCTGAGAGGCTTGGCGTATCTGAGAGAGAAGCACCAAATCATGCACAGAGGTGAGAGGAGGAACCTAAAAATAACTGCCTGCAGTACAAGAGCCCTGTATTTTACCTAGAGTTGTGTTTATGCTCTTGTCTCTTGCTGTTGTCAGATGTGAAGCCTTCTAACATTCTGGTTAATTCTCGAGGAGAGATTAAGCTGTGTGATTTTGGGGTCAGCGGTCAACTCATTGACTCCATGGCGAACTCTTTTGTGGGAACTCGGTCCTACATGTCTGTAAGTTCCTTTCAACCGTTGGCTGTTTTGGGTTTTTGGGGGGTTTGTTTTTTTGTTTTGTTTTGGGGTTTTTTTGGGTTTTTGTTTTGGTTGTTTGGGGTTTTTCTGGGTTTGGTTTTTTTGTTTTGTTTTTTTTTTTTTACAATTTGGGTTCAACTCAGCTCTTACAGAATCAGCACGTAGTGTCTGATTTGCTTACAGTTTTGCTCTGTGTTTCCCTCCTTATCTGGACTGCCCTGTTCCTGGTTCACATCGGGGGCTAGCCCAGTGCTTTGAGGCACTGTCCTGTGCTGGAGAAGCAGATGCCTCCTCATCCTCCTGAGGAGTCGCTGTCCTGTCGACTCCAGCCTGTGCCTGGCTAGTGTTGGTGGCATGTGGAAGTGCAGAGACTTGCAGGGAAAGATGTTTCAGATCCTACAAATGCTTCCATGTTTTATTTTGGCGAGTGTTTGTGGGTTCAAAAACATCGTTCTCTTTTCTGTATGCAAAGCTCTGTGCAGAAAAACGATTGTGGAGGGGATGCAGATGCTGGTACATGCACCTCCTCTGCTGCTTTGACCATGTGCACTTGTTGGCAAAATTGGGGTAAAACCAGTTCAGTACAGCTGGGTTTTTGTACAGGCTAATGGGAAATTAAAGCCGAACTGGAGTCAGCCAGTGAGGGTGAACTGCAGGAAGAGCTGATTGTGCCTCTCCTCCTTTAAATGAGAATAATCATCAGTGTTAGCTCAGCTGCAGATAATATGGTGTCCATGACAATAAAATCACCTCCTGGCTGGCTCTGATTTCCCAGGTCCTGCTGGCTGAAAGGCAGAGGGTAGGTGGGTGTCTTCTCACCTCACCACGTGTAGTTGTGGCTGGGAACGAGCGGTGGGTTATTAGGGAAGCCATCAGACTACACTTCAGTGCTTAGGTCTGAGCTGCTCTCGTATTTTGGGAATGGTTATTCAAGTACAGTTATAGTTAGACAGTGGCTATTTAAAAATAATATCTCCTTTGCACTCAGCCACTGGGTCTGCACAGCTGACTCAAAGCTGCCAGTATGGATGACTTGCATTGATTGATTTATTTTTAATTTTTATTTCTCTTTCAATGGTAAGAGCCTAGAGTGGATTTTCTGCTCCTCAAATTCCTCTTGGGTATTAACAGGAATGAGCAGGAAAACAAAAAATTTTGTTAATAAATTGAGTTCATTAGATCTCAGCTACAGAGAAATAGATTCCTACTGTGTACTCTGGACTCCTAAGTGTAAGCAGCTGTAAATGCTGCTCAACTCTAGCTGTTGATTAGCTGCATACAAGTGCTTTATGTTTGCACATGATCTTTCATTTGCATCCCCTTTGCACATGACCCCTTTGGGACAGTCCTTTCCCTGAAGGGGTGGAGAGCTGAGCTGGAGAGGCTGTCAGGATATCGAGTCTCATCTATTTAATTTCAGTGCATGATGTTTATGACTTTGCGTATTGATATTCTGTGTCAGTGTGTGTTTCTGTGGTCTTTCCTTCCAGCCCGAGCGGTTGCAGGGCACCCACTACTCGGTCCAGTCCGACATCTGGAGCATGGGTCTGTCGTTAGTGGAGCTGTCTATCGGAAGGTACCCAATCCCCCCGCCAGACTCCAAGGAACTGGAAGCAATATTTGGCCGTCCTGTGGTGGACGGGGCAGAGGGAGAGTCTCACAGCATCTCGCCGCGGGCCAGGCCCCCAGGACGCCCCGTCAGTGGTAGGGGCTGTCGTATGCATTGGAAACAACATGCAGACGTGGGGGCGAAGGGGTCGGGTTGTGTTCGGTGTGGCTGGGTTAGCCAAAGGCCGTTTTGGATGAGGTTGTGGTGGGGAGGTGAGTGTTTCTAGAGAGGCCCCTCTCTGCAGAGCAGATGGAGCCATGTCAATGCTCCAGCACTATCCACTCTACCACGGAGGTTTGTAATTCCTCACGAGCACAGGCAGGAGTCTGATCTTGCATGGGGAGGCGAGGAGATTGCTCTCAGGATGTCAACCAGGGTCTATTAAGATTTTTGAAGAGCTCAGTTAATCTGCCTTTAGACCCTGCTGCGTCCCACGAGAAGGCTCAAGCCATGCAGCAAATCACCCTGTGCTGGGGATGGTGCAGGCTGTTGGGATGTGGATCCCTTGGAGGAGATGCTTTGAGGGACACTGTCACAGCCCATGTTGCTCCTCAGGCTCTACCCATGCTGCCAACAGGTTCCTTTCAAGCTTAGGGCAGCTTTTTGGGAACAGCTTTGCTGGGAGCTCTCGTAGAGGTACCACACTGGCACAGGTGTTTGAAGGAGGCTCTGCTCAAGCCATTTGCTTGGAAGCAGAAGGCTCTAGAAGCGCTGCCAGCCTGCCACAGCAGATGGTCTGGTACTCTCCAAATGCTCCAAGCTAGGAAATAAATCTGGACTATAGGCACAGAGAAAGAAATCCAAGGTTTTGGAATGTGTTTTCGTTTTCGCTCCGTTATTTTTTTTAACCACGAGTCAATTCCCAAGTGGGTTGCCTCTGCCGCTCCCAGCTAAAGTCCCACAGCACACATGCTTTTCACACAAAATGAGGCCCCTTGCTGTCCCTGAACAGCCTCTCACCACTGTTTTTGTCATCTTAACCGTGCAGGCCATGGGATGGACAGCCGGCCTGCGATGGCCATCTTTGAACTGCTGGATTATATAGTTAATGAGGTGGGTATTTCTTTACTGTCGGCTCTGCTGGGCTTCCCTGAGGTACCACAGCGTCATGTCCACTGCTGAGTCAGGATGGGCTCTGAAACCTTTGCTTGAACAGGGGCTTTTCGATAGAGAGCCCCTCTGAGCTGCACTGACATCCTTTCCTTCTCCCTGTTACCTATTTGTAATGCAAAAGAATCTCTGGTTTTGGAATAAGGCTCTGCAGGGGAAGTTTTTAATACCCTTGAAAGAGGAGAGCAGCGAGGGAGCTCTTGGCTGTAATGACCTGCTCCTTCTGCAACTGGCCGTTTCAAACATGCTTCTTCTTAGATCAGCAAAGGATGAACACTCCCTCTGTGCAGATGCTGAGGTTGTGCATGTTTTCTCAGATGAAGCCCTTTGAATGAGGGTGACCAGTGCTAAAATCCCAGGCTGAAATGTCCTGCCAGACTTGGAAGGTAGGGTCCATCCCACCAGCAAGTGGAAGGAGCAGCTTCTCCTTTCAGGGTGATAGGAATTGACCCCCAGTTGTCGTTTCTGGATCGGCTTCGTCCACTGTAGGCGTTGCCAGAGCTGGGATTTGCAAGCTTGGATCCAGAATTGCGATGCTGCAATTTCAGTTTCCCAGCTTTGGCAGTGATTCAGTGTGGGGTCCCCCCCAGCTGCGTGCGTGTCATGCTGGGGCAGCAGTTTGCTGCCAGCCCAGCCACGTTCTGCCAGGGTAAGAAATGGCAGAGAGCAGTTCCCTAGTTGTAAAGGGCAGCTTGGAGGAGGAGGGTAGCTGTAGAGCACAGCTTTTCTGCAGCTCATTAAAGACTGTAGGTGACACTCTATGTTCTGACCCATTAACACACAGTGATGCAGAAAACCCTTCTTTTCTCTGCAGCCACCTCCCAAGCTGCCGAATGGAGTTTTCACGCAAGATTTCCAGGAGTTTGTAAATAAATGGTAAGGATTTCATCTTACAGCTGAAGGTGGAGGCCTGTATGTACTCCCTGACAGCTCTGCAGGCTGCCGCTCCACCCAAAATGTTCAGTGTAACGCAGTGTTCTCCATGCTCTGTAGGTGATCTCTCCCTGGCCGCAGTATGATCCTGCATTGTGCTGGGAACTCCTGCCTTGGGAAGGGTTGGAATAAAAGTATTTTATTTGTGGTGATGCTTAGCAGTATCCCAGCACCTTCTAAATATGAACCTGGCAGGGGGATGGTGGAGCAGATTGCTGGGGCTGTGAGTCACCCCACAGCCTTGCAGGCACCAGGCATACACCATCAACTTCCAGACCTTCTGATGTGGTGGGGGGACACCTGAAGATGCTGTTGCAGCTCCTATTGAATCACAGAGACTGGACATTATAAAAATCACTCATCCCCCGCCAAGCATTAGGTCCTTGTCTCCATTTGCAGGGCGCAGTTCATCCACACAATCCAGAAGAGACAGATCCTGCAGCTTTCCCTAGGAGCTGGGCTGTTGGAGATAAAGCTTTGTGAGCTGTTTCCATGCTGCCAGGCTCCTGGGGAAAGCAACCAGGAGGCCAAGTGGCTTTTGGTGAAGCTGGAGACCTCTCCAGCCAGATAGCTGGTTTCCCACAAGAAACATCTCAGCATTGGTTTTGGTCTCTTGTTCTTCTCATTTCAGCTTAATTAAAAATCCAGCAGAACGGGCAGATCTGAAGATGCTGATGGTAAGTGGGGAGAGCAATTTTCTTTCTACAGTGAGGTGGCACCAGATCTGTAAACTGCTGCCTTGTCCCTCTGTGCCTATTGCTCAAAAGGCTGGAAACTCCCAGGCTGAGTTTAAGATGAGCCAAATAGAGCCTGGGAGAGGGAATGACTCACCTGTGATTCAAAGGCAGTGATGGTATCTAGCCCATGCAGAGTCCGGGATGGGAACCACCCAGCTGTCCCATGTCTGCGGAGGTGCCTGGGACAAACCTTTGCTTCCCAATTCATCTGGGCAGATGAATGTGAATATATGGAGCCGGCAATGGGCACTCACAGCCCAGAAAGGCAACCGTATCCTGGGCTGCCTCAAAAGCAGCGTGGCCAGCAGGTCGAGGGAGGGGATTCTTCTCTACTCTGGTGAGACCCCACCTGCAGTACTGTGTGCAGCTCTGGGGTCCCCAGCATAAAAGACATGGACCTGCTCGAGCCGTGAAGATGATCGGGGGGGCTGGTGCATCTCCCCTATGAGGGCAGGGTGAGAGAGTTGGGGTTGTTTAGCCTGGAGAAGAGAAAGCTCTGGGGAGACCTTACGGCAGCCTTCCAGTACCTAATGGGCCCTACAGGAAAGATGGGGAGGGACTCTATCAGGGAGTGTAGCGATAGGATGAGGGGTAACGGTTTTAAACTGAAAGAGGGTAGATTTAGATTAGATATTAGGAAGATGTTCTTGACTTTGAGGGTGGTGAGGCACTGGAACAGAGGTTGTGGATGCCCCATGCCTGGAAGTGTTCAAGGCCAGGCTGGACGGTGCTTTGAGCAACCTGCTCTAGTGGAAGGTGTCCCGGCTCGTGGCAGGGGGGTTGGAACTAGATGATCTTTAAGGTCCCTTCCAACCCAAACCATTCTACAAGCCCAGTTTAACCACATTGACCTCAGCTTTCCTCCTCAGCGGCATGCTGAGCCCCTGAGCTACATCTGGGTGCTCCCACATCGCCCTTGCAAAGGAGGTGGCCTGTGTCCTTGTGGCCCCGTGCCCTTGTGCGAAGGTTGTCTTGTCCTGCCCGTGCTTCTCCATCACCTTCTGCCCCGGGGAGCAGGGTTTTCGTCTGCTTGCAGGCAGGGGCCATGCAGGCTCTGCTCTCCCCTAAATCTTCATTGCTCCCATGCCTGTGTGTTGACTATGTGGCCAGCACGGATTAAAATCCCAGCCACGGGGCTGCAAGGAACAAGTACTGTCCCAAAATCTGCTTTCGCTGCCTGGGAGCAGCCTGAGCTGTGGCACCAGGATCTTTTCACCTCTCCAGGGTCTAGCCCATGGCACGGCTGGGTTTTGGGAGCCGGGGAGCAGCCGGCGATGCTCCTAACCCTCTTTCCCTTCGCTTTCAGAGTCACACCTTCATCAAACGCTCCGAAGTGGAGGAGGTGGATTTCGCCGGCTGGCTGTGCAAAACGCTACGGTTGAACCAGCCCAGTACACCCACCCGTGCTGCCATGTGAAGGCCGAGCCGACCGCCTGGTGTCAGTACATCTGCCTCTGTCACCATTTCCTCTCCTTCAGTAAATGACAGAACTGCCCTCCTTCCTTCTCCCTGGCCCACGCTCGCCTCGCATCCCAGCGGCAAAGCACCGTCCCCTCGGAAGCGTCTTTATCGGCCGTCCCCCAGCCAAAGAGGGGTTGGTTTCTTTTGATGTGGGGGTGTTCCAGGCCTCTGCTCCAGCTCTGGAGCTCCTGACACTTGGGAAATGTGGTGCTGCTTATGTTAATTTTTCTCTCTTTTTTTTTTTTTTTGGAAACATGTTCACTTGGGTTAAAAAAAAAAAAAGAAAAGAATCGTATGTGTGCACGCTTGCATGTATGTGAGATGGTGGCAGGGGACAGGGACAAGGGCACAGCAGACGTTTCACCTCCTCCCTCGTTTTTATGTGGGCTCTCGGGCAGAGATATTGGTGGGGCCAGGAATTGGAGAAACCCTGTCTAGGGTGGCCAGAAACAGTGTCACCATCCTGCCCGGGGTGGCTGGAGACGAGGTGGGCACCCTGCTGATGCGGGCGGGTGTACGGGATGATTTATGGCTGAGCTGGAGAAGAGCGTAGCAGTGACCTCCCTCCTGGCCCGTCTGCGGGTGGAGGAGAGATTTGTATTTTCTTTGTTTTCTTTCTAAACAATTGTTTTAAAGCCTGTTCTTGTCGCGCACTGGATATTTAGTGAAGGGTCTTGATCTGTTGAGCGTGGGCCGAGCTCTCGGCTCGCAGCAGGAGGGAATCGGGTGGGAGCTGCGGGGTGGGTGCGTGAGCAGGTCCCCCCAGGACCGTGGCTCTCACCTTTAGGTGCCGAGGCGAGGGGAGAGCACGGGCTTTCCTTCCAGAGCAGAGAGGTGGGAGGCAGAGCCCGGTTGTGCAGTGGCCAGGACAGAGCCGGGCTAGCCCGAGAGTTGGGTCCCTCTCCTGACCCCGCCATCTCCTGGAGACGGGGAAGGGTGAAACCCCTCCAGGCTGCAGGTTTTCCTCCTCCAGCTGCCTCTCACCCACCCCACGAGGGGCCTTGGCCATCGTGGCTGTAGCAGAGCCCCAGGGCTCCCCATCGGAGCCCCCCCGAGCCTCCCACTCCATTCATCCGGGAGGTGTGGGGTGCCTAGGCTGGGCCCTTCAGGGAGGGGATAAACCCACCCAGCGAGACCCACGTTGTCCTGAGGCCACAGGGTTTTCTGAAGACCACCATGGCTGATGGTCTCTCCCTGTCGCATCCCCCCCCCGCCCAGGAAGGACCTGGTAAACCGCCCCCCGGGTCCCGCCATGGCTGTGAAGGCTGAGCCCCGGCAAAGCAGCCGGATCCATCCCTGCCAGCACCACAGCTCCCCGCTGTCGCCTCATTTTCCACCACGTGTATGTGTTTTCGGGTGACTTGCTCCCCTGTACCCCACTGTGTGGGACCTCTGTGATCCCTAAGCCCCCTGTGAGGAGATGGTTTTTGGAAGCTTGGTGGGATTTTTTTTTTTTTGGCATGTTTTCCTTCTCTTTGGGCTGCTTTTTTTTATCCCCTTGGATCTGGCAGCTGACATCTCTGCCTGCGCTTAGGTCCCACCACAACAGCCCCCCAAAAACAAGTGCCGTGACATGGTAGCCCCAAACCCCTCTTACCCTTTTCTTTCCCCATCCCTAGCAAAGGATGATGGCGTTGCCTCGCTTGGAGCGAGTGCTGGGGGCAGCTGCGTTCCCCCCAAGGCAAACCAGGAGGGGGAGACCCCAGGTTTTGGGGGGCCGGGTATGTCTGTGCTTGCTGGCTCAGCTCATGCCCAAGCAAGTCGCCCCGGAGCTGCGGGGATGCTCATCGTTATGTTTTTTTGCCTCTTAATTTAAGTGGGAGGTGGGGAAGGGGACAGTTCATAAAGCTTTAGGATATTTTCAGTTGGGTTTGATGCTGGGCTTTGGAGGAGGAGGAGAAAGCATATCGAGCGTTTTGTTGGTGCAATTTATTTTTTTTAAACTTGGTATTTTCATCATGAGACAAAAAAAAAAAATAAATGGCACTTTACATTTACAGGCCTTTTCTCTTCTTGGTTGTGCCCCAAGTGGCTTTAACCCCTGCAGAGCCGGAACCCCAGTGGGCCTTCCCTGGATGGGAGCCATGTCGCTGACCGTGCTTGGGGACACGGCCACGCCGGGATGCGCCGGTGGCTCTCGCCGCGCTGCCCATCGGCCGCCTCCGGCGGAAGAAGGCGATAATGGAATTATCTTGGCAGGAGGCAGCCCCGGCCGGAACAGGTGCAAGGTCTGAGGATGGTGCGATGCCCTAAATCCTGCCCCAGGGGAGTCGGGATCAGCTCTGAAATATTTGGGGTGAAAAGAAGCAGGGAGAGGTGAAGGTGGGCTCTGCCAGCCCAGGGCAGACTTGGCGAAATCGAAATCAGGCCCAGAACTGAAAAATAACTTTATTTTGCAGAGTTCTTGTGCCATTAGCGATGCCGGGGATGCTGGGGAGGTGATGCTGAGCACCAGTCTTGGTGCTGTCCCTGCATGGGGGGGGTCCCTGATGTGAAGCTCCTGTGGTGGCATTTGGGGGGGGGTCCTGGTTTTGCTTCTCCTGGTACTTTGAGGTTTCCCCGGGGGTCTGGGCTGTCCTGCAGAGACCAGGATAAACTCACTCCACCCATGAGAGCTGCAGCAGGTTTCAGTGATGTTGACTGGAAATCGTGGTGGGGGTCCCGTGGGGTCCCGGGGCTGGGCGTGAGCATGGTCCCTTGCGGCATGGTGGGGTTTTGGGGGTGCAGGGAGGAATGGGGGGGGTCCGGCCAGGGTTGGAAGAAGGGGCACCCCCAACCTCGCTGCTTCTGTGGGACAGGATGGGGGTGTTTGGGGTCCTGCCCCCTGCCCCAGACATATGTGGGTGCTCTCTCTATCTGTGTTGCAGGCAGTTTTGGGGTGGTCCTCGCATGGGGAGGGCTTTTGGGGGGGTCACGGGGCCACGCTGCAGCTTTATCTTTGGGCGGGGGGGGGCTCTGGGCGTGCCCCCGGCTGCGGCGGGGGAAAGCGAAAGCAGCCGGGGAACGTGTGGCTGCCAGCGCGTGGCAGGGCCTGGTCCTGGGGTGCAGCCTGGGGGGCCCCCACCCCAGACCCCTGCATCTTCCCCCCACCAGTGTTGGGGCCCAGGGTCCCCTCAATCCCTACCTACAGCTGGGTTTCCCTGTCCTGCCTCAGTTTCCCCACCTGCAGAATGGGGTTCATGATACTGAACTACCCCTAAAAACCTTCTGGGGCCCCTCCAAGGCTCTCTACTGCCGGGGGGGCAGTGGGGACGTGGGGGGGGGGGTCGCAGGGTGAATGCGGTGGGTGAAGCCCTCGGTGCCCCTGTGAGGAGCTGAGTGGGGTTATTTAAGGAAAAAAAGGGGAGAAATGGGGAAATCCCAGGGGTGCTGGCCAGTGGGGCTGGAGCAGAGGCCCCTGGGAGCTCCGGAGGTCTGATGATCAAAGCCTTTTCTATTCTTTCTTTCTTTTCTTTTTAATTAATTTTTAAAAAATCATTATTAATTCAAAATCTTCCCTAAAATCTTGCCGGGGCTGGGTGCCCTACGGCAGCCCATGTTCCGTGCAGATGAATGTGGCAAGCTGCAGGAAACCGGCCTTAAGGAGCTAGCTGTTCACTCTGGAGCGGAATGGTGGGTACCTAGAAGAGACCTGGAGTTCTGGTCACGGGTGGGGGCTGCTGCTGTTGGATATCCCCTCCCCCACCCCCCTCCCACCCCTCACCCCCCCACCCCCCCGCTCCAGGGCAGGCCTGGAGGTGGTGGCTCTGGCGGGTTAGTCCAGTCCCCTGTCCCTGCTGGGCTGGCTCCCAGCCCACCGGTGACCTTGGGCAGAGCTTTGTGTCCCCTTCCCAGTATGGGGGTGGGGGGAGATTGGGAGGGGGGGGGGATCCTGAGGGACAGTGGGGGGAGGGGGGCAGGAGGAGGGGTGACATTCAGGGGGGCTGGGGTGACCCAGGGTGCTGTGGGGGGTGCACAGAGGTGCGGTGGGGGTGGGTGGGGTGTGACACGGGTGGGTTTCGGGGTCGTGGGGAGGTGCGCTGTGGGGTGTCACGTGGAGGGGGGGGCAGGGGCGCGGGGAGGTACCTTATGGGGTGACACGGGTGGGGCCGGGGAGGTGCCCCGTGGGGTGACGCGGGGGGGGGGGGGGGGGGCGCGGGGAGTTGCCCCGTGGGGTGACACGGGGGGTGTGTGTGTGTGACACAGAGGTACCCGGGCCGGTGACACACAAGGGGGGGGGGGGGACGACGAGGCGATGACCCGGGAGTGGGGGATGCGAAGAGCGACCCACGCAGCGTGGGGGCTCTTAAAGGGCCCCCCCCCACCCCGCGCGGACCCTTGCGTTGCGGGGGGGGGGTGGGGGGGGGGTGTGCGCCCCCCCCCCCACCCACAGCTGCGAGGCTGCGCCCCGAGGCGACGGGTGCGGGGGGGGGGCGGTGAGCGGGCGGGGGGGGGGGGGGGGGGGGGGCGGCGCGCGGCCCCTTTAAGAGCGGGGCGGCCCCGGCCGGAGCAGGAAGGAGCCGCATACGGGCCTCGGCGAGCAGCTCCCGCGGGGCGGCCAGAGCCTGCTCCGCCCGCCCGCACGGCTCGGCCCGGCCCGGCCCGGCTCGGCTCGGCACGGCGCGGCCCGCTCCGCTCGCTCGGACCGCTCGGCCCCCGCCCGGTACGGGGACGGGGGGGGGGAGAGGTGGGGGGGCGCATGGAAAGGGGGGGGGGGAATGGAGGCCTGACCCCCTCCCCCCGCCGGGGGCAGCACTGGGGTTGGGGTGGGGGGGGTGTGTGTGGAGAAGGGGGGGTCGAGGGGGGGGGGCTGTGGGGTGGGGGGGGGGCCGGGCCGGGGCGGTTGCCTCCCCCCCCCCTCACAGCGTCCTCCCCCCCCCCCCCCCGCATGCATACGTTGTACTTGGCCGGGCCGTGCTGGGGGGGTCGCGGAGGGGGGGAAGGGCCTTGCGGGGAGGGGGGGGGGGGGAGTGTGTGTGTGTGTGTGGAAGGGGGTGCGCACCGCGCGGGGGCTCTTGGGAGTTGTAGTCCGGCGTCCGCGTCGCCCCGCAGGTGCGAAGGAGGGTTCGGACTCCGTTTCCCGGTTTGCCTTGCGTGCTCGGCGAGTGGGAGGCGTGTTGATGGGCAGCGGGCGGGGCCAATCGGGGCGCGCCCTCCGCCCCGCGCGCCCGCCCGCCCCTCCGCCCGGCCCAATGGCGGGCGGCGCGCGGGGTGCGGGGTGGCCGAGGACAGGCGCGGCGGGGCCTTGCGCTGCCTCCCCGGGCGGGCCTGCGCCCCCCCGGCCCCGACTCCAGCCCCGGCCCAGGCCCACACCCCCCCCCCCCCGGCCCCGGCCCCGTCTCCTCCCGGCCCTGCCCGAGGGAACCCGGGCGGTGGCCGCGGGGCCGGGACCTCGCCTGGGCGCCCCCCGCCCCCCTCCCCCGCCCGGCCTCCATTGGCGGCGGCCCGCCCGGGGGAAGGGGTGGGGTCGTGGCGCCCGGCCAAGGCTCCCTGTGGGCCCCGCCGCCAGCGGGCCGCGGGGGGGGGGGCGGCCCGGCCCGGCGAGGGGAGAGGAGAAGAGAAGGAGGAGGACGAGGGGAGGAGGAGGAGGAGGAGGAGGACGAGGGGGGGGGGCCGGGCTGCTGGGTGGGGTCCCCCGGGGCGAGCGTCCTGCCAGCCCGGCCGCGGCTGGGCCGACCCGTGCGGGGGCGCCGGGCCGGGCCGCTCCCTTCCCCCCCCTTCTTCCCTTCCCTCCCCCCCCCTTCCCCTTCCCCGCCGGGGTTCCCCCGTCCCCGAGCACCCCAAGGTCGTCACCGCGGGGAACCGGCCTGCCGGCTCTCCCTTGGCTTCGTTCTGGGACGGGGGTGTTTGTTTGTTTTGTGTGGGTGATTTTTTTTTTTTTTTTTTTTTTGCCCACCCCTTCCTTATCTCCCCCCGGCCGGCTCCGCACCCACCCCCGTGTGCTGAGCGGGGAGAGGGCGGTCAGGCAGCCGGCGGCGGTTCGCAGTGATAATCCCCCCCCCCACCCCTCCTCCTCCTCCTCCTCCTCCTCCTCCTCGGTGGTTGGGGCCCTGAAAGCCGTCGGCTGGGCCCTGCGTAGAGAGGGCTGCCCTGGAAGAGGATAAGCCTCTCTCCCCGCCGCTGGACCTGCGCAGCAGCGAAGGCCGACGAGTTGGCTGCGGAGGTTGACATGAGGGGCAGCATCCCTTGCTCGTAGCAAAGGGGAGGCCTCCCTGCTTGGCCAGGGTTGTGATGCTTCCTTGTCTTCGCCGTCCCCCATCTCGAGGTTCTTGAGTTTGGGGCGGTGGGTCGGGAATCGAGCTCGCCCTTCGGGTACCCAAAGCTCCCGTGCTGAGCGCCCTGAGATAGAGCCGAAGGTTACTGCCAGCTTCCCCAGGAGCGCTGCGTTTGTGAGCCTGATGGCAGGAGACAAAGTCACAGGCAGATTGCTTCGGTGACCGTGGTCTGAAAGCGGAGGCAAGCTGGTTGCTGCCTGAGGAAAGGGCTTCGTTGCTTGCGTTGGGTCAATAGTGCGGGAAAAGCCCTTGGACCTGCACGTCGACCGGGACTCCTGGCACCTGGGGCTTCCTCTTGCCAGAACTTTTAAATCCCGGCGTTCCCATGTTGAAAGCAACAGTTCCTGTCGTGCACCCGCAACCGATGTGACTGCTTGTGCCTCGTCTGGCTCTCCCATGTGCTCAGTTCCTGGAGACCCTCTTACTTGCAGGGCAGCAGGAGGCTGGGCAGCAAAGTTTCTCTCGGCTCAAGGACTCTTGGTAAGAGTTTGGTGCTGGTCCGAGTTCAAGATTAGCCGTGTTCCCTGTGCTGTTAATTGTCTTGGCTATCGAAACCATAACTTATATAATAAGTACTTTATAGACATGGGTAGAGAAGGTCTCTGCCTGGAAGAATTTACAGCCTAATGAGGGTTGAAGTTGTGTGCAGTGGAGCTAAAAGGTCATCCCGTCATTTTAAAAAGTGTTGGTTGTTTTTTTGGTTTGGGTTTTTTTTTAAGGAAATATTTTATTTCTGAATGTTTCTGCTGGTCCTGGTTGGAAATTGCAGTATGTGGGCACTTCTGGAGGCAGATCAGGAAGAGACGGGCTGGCTTAATTCTGATGGTGTGCTGGAGATGTTGTATTTAAACAACTTTTAAAAGGGGAAGGGAAAAAAAAAAAAAGAGAGAGACAGAGAGAAACTGAGCAGTTTATTAGAGAGGAGCCATTCTTGTTTAATATTCATTCTGGCCCCTGTTTAGGCTTGTTCTGGTGAAAGAGGGAGTGAAGAGGCGCAACCCAAACATGGGTGAGATGGTGGGATTTTTCCACCAAGCCTTAATTGCGTTAGTAACTCAGGGGAGGGTTTTGCAAGGCATGAGCTCTTAATAAATTTGGTGGTGAATGAAAGTAGTTCTTCATTTTCTGCTGATCTGCAACTCTTTATTTTTTGCTCTTTATTTTTTGCTCATATATGCATCTTGTCACTTTGTGGTAGCGGGTCCGATGATGATCTTTAGCTGTATCGTGGGCTTAATAAGAAGCTCTGCTTTGTAGAGGTGCTGGGCCAGCCGCGGCTGGGTGGAATTAATTTTGGCGTGGTGAATGCGGTGGGTTCGCTTTGTGTTTTGTGACTTTTAAAGCAGAATTGAAAATTACAGTTGTTTTCCCGGCGTGAGAATCTGGATGTCGGCATGGGACGCAAATCAGGGAAGAAATTTATGCTTATATCGAGGTGCTGCGATGGTTTGGTTGCACTGCCTGTCTTACTCAAGACCTCGTTTGGCAGATAAAGTGCTACCTCAGTGCTGGGTTTTAACTCTGTAGAATCGAGTCCCCTGCAGGTGTCCAACCTAAAAACTGGGGTTGGGGGGGAGGCTGTGAAATTCCTGGTCTGCACTTGAGACGGAGCCTAAATGCTTGAGAACTGTGGCTTAATCTTGATTAAAGCTGACACTTCAAGATTGTTTTCCCAGTCTCAGGATGCTGCATTTATTGAAAGAGAAGACTTCTGTGGCAAACAATTAAAATCCTACTGGTTATCTTGCATAGTCAAAGCAATAAATAGTTGCTCTTAACTATGCTCTCAACCAGCCTTAACCTCAAATTTGAAGAGACTGGTTTCAATCTGTAATTAAAAGCCTTTTGACAAGCAAAACTCGGGGAAAGGGAGAAAGACAGTGAGTCTCTAGGATGAAGAGAAGCATTTGCACCCAATCTCATGACCCTTTGATCCAAACTGGCGCATGTTTGTGTTCCCGATTGGTGTTAGCCGTGTGTCTGTCCCTATACCTGTGCCTGGAGCATCCCGCTGGTCCTAGAGGAGCTCTGGTAGGACGTCAGAGCGGGAGTAAACGAGGTCAGACAGGCGTCGGGATCCTCCGCGAGTATCCAGGGACAATTGTTTCTCGCCCAGCTCCCTGGCCGTATCGTCTTCCCTCCGCGCATAGTTTCAGTTTCCCTGCCTCCCCGGTGTCATTGCTGGCTCCTGTAGCAGAGTCCGGACATGACTTCCACAGTGCAAATGGTGCAAAAGTCGTTCTGTGCCTCGAATCGCGGTGGGGCTCCTTCCCCACCCCCGGAGACCCAGCCGTCTGAGGGACTTGTAAATCTTCCTGCGGGATCTCGGGCAGCAGCTCCAGGCTGCAGGTGGAAGGAAACTATAGGGATCAGCGTCCTCTCTAAATGTGACAAGGTGCGAGAAACTGGAAACTGGTGCGAGCTGCCCCGTGGCTGCAGGTGGGAGCCAAGGCCACGTCGGTGAGATGAGCCGCAGATCCCCTAGCAATCAGCGGCTTTCCGACGCCGTTGCTTCGCCGACCCCTTAAAAAATGCGTACAGCCGGACTGTCAGGAGCGCAGTCTCCCTGACGACAGCCTTGCTGTCTCAAATACTTTTTGCCGATCTCCTCAAAGCTGTGCATGGATCCGTGTGCCCTTCCGGGGTGCCAGGGCTCGGGGAGAAACACATGGCGCAGGCGCTTGCTGGGTGATTTCCTTGCCTCTGAAGGGTTAGCACCTTCGGGACCCTTTTCCTCCCGCTTTCCACCCCTGTGGTTCCGTAATGCCCATCTGAAACTGCGTGAGATCCTCTCCCTGCTGCGGGAAGGACTGCTGCCCTGCTTTTTTTTTTAAGAGCAGGGGATGCTCCCAAGTGTCCCAGCGCTGTGTTTTAACTCCCTCTTGCCTGCTCTTAAACTGCAGTTGTGTGCCCTGTTTCCTTCCTGGTTCGTGCACCTACTTATTTCCCACCGGCAAACTGGAAACCAGTAAGTAGATTTTTTCTTTTCTTTTTTCTTTTCTTTTTTTTTTTTTTGTTTGCTTGAGTGCCTACCCGACACGGAGCTGGGCAAGCATTGAAGGTAGGCTTGTAGCTACAGGTTGCTGCTCTCTAGTTACTCGGAGCCTCTTGCCCCAACAGGCAGAGTACATGCGGTACCGGTTCAGCGTTCCCTCCCTTCATCCCCGTGCTGCCCAGTCGTGCGCCGAGGAGGGAAGGAAAAGAGCTTCATGGCAGGACAGCATTGCCGGGGATGAAGCGCGTGGCATGCTTGCTCTCAGGATTCGCTTTTGCACGTCGCGTGGAGTCAAGAACGGCGGGGCGAGCTGTCTGTTTATCCACAAACTAGGAATTACATAAGGGACTGCCCTGCCTGGTATGCTCTGCTTTGTCAGTAAACTCCAATCTTATTCTTTTTTTTTGTTTTTTTCCCTTTTTTCCCCCCTTCCTGGTGTGGAAAAGGCAACCGGTGTTTGAGGTGCCATTTGAAGCAATTAGGTTAATGCTATACCTCCGACATCGAACGAGGAAGGCAGTAGGAGCAGGGCAGGAAACGTCAGGCTTCTCAGAGGGGGAGGACGCGCAGGCTGGGAGGGGGAACCTGTGACATGGCTGAGGGATGGGAGAGGGACGGGTTGATTTTTGGGGCTCGAGGGGGAGCTGGGCTGGAGAACCGGGCATGCAGGGAGCAGGTCAGGAAACAGGCAGGCGCTGGAGGGGAGCTGCAGGGATGGGGGGATTTGGGATTTGAGCCATTCTTATGGTTTTCTCAGTTTAGGAGTAAGAGAGAAGCTGCGACAGGGGAAGGGGAATGTGGTGCGAGGGGGGCAGATGCTGTCAGCCTTTCTTGGGGGAAAATGCGGATGGTGACTTGGGGGGATTTTGGCCAGAGTGGGGAGTGCCGGCTCTGGACTCTGGCTGGTCTGTGGTCGTGCCTGGTCTCTGAAGGGGGGGAGGGTGTAAAAATATGACCCGCAGAAGCTCTCGTTTTCATCCAGTCTTGAGCAGCTGGGACATACTGGTGGTCCTGCAGCCCCCGCTCAGCCCTCGTGCTTTGCCGAGCAGTGGGTTAACACTGGCAGTGGCTTTGTTTCTTCGTGACGAGTCTTCAGTCGCTCCCTTTGGTGAAGGGGCCAAATGTTGCCTTTCTGAAATACTGGCAGCTTATTTCTGCGTGGATCTCGGTGCCTCTAGGCTTATGAGGCTTTCGAGTTGAAAAAGAAACCTTCCTCTTCCATACACACTGTGCTCCTAGGCAAGGGCTGCTCCTTTAGCCAGGATTGAAACACAGAGTTTGATGTTGTGTGGGGGGTTTTTTTTTTCCCCCTTTGCGTGTAACTTCTCCTAAATACTTTAGAAAGCCTCAGAACTAGGGGCTGAATAGCAAGGGCTTGGTGTTCTGCAGGATCTCCTGAAAACCCCGCTGTGGTTTTGCAGGGAGCTGCTCTGTTGCTGTACGGCAACAGCGGAGCTATGTGGGAGAAAACCCGTCGGAGGGCTGCGGCAACAGGCGTGTGGGCACACTTGGGCTTGGCTTTTGAAGAGTTTGTTTCAGCAGCAAAACAAGCAGCTTCCATTAACGCAAGGGTGGCCGGCCTTCCTGTCCCTGTAAACCATGCTTGGACATTTTCAGCAGGCTGAGGGCTGTGTGCGTAGGCTGCAGCGGCTCAGCTAAGGAGAGGAGGGAGGCCTGGGAGCAACTCGCGCACAGCCTTGCTGGAGCGAAGGTGGGTTTGCAGTACGGTCTGAGGGTCGCTGGGCAGGTCTCAGCCTCCTCGGTGGATGGCAGTGGCTCATTTCTTCTCAGTGCGGAGAAATTTGTGCTGCCTAGAGGCAGTCCCAGCATGAAGACCTCTTGTGATGGAACTCGGGACCATCATGTTGAGAAACCCTGAGGCAGAGCAATGGTGCTGGTGATGGGCGGCTTCTGGCACAAAAGTAAACCCATGCATGCACCGAAGTTCAAGGGACACGCGCTGGCCTTGGGTCTGTGACTACACGAGCTTGAACCAAGGCACATTCCTCCTGGATTAAATATGGTCTCTGATGACAAAGGAGAAAATTGTCAAGGAGGTCTGGGTGGAGTAACCAGTTCAAGCTAACCTTGCAACATACGAGAAGTTTTAGTACGTCCTGGTTGTTGCTGTCAGCAGGGAAGAGGGCCGTGTGTTGATCCGGCACGGGACGGTTTTGGAGGGGTGGCAGGATGGGGAGGCTCTGCGTCACGGCTGCCTCTTTCGGATGTGCCGTAACAGGTCTGGTGGAGGTTGGGCCACGGTGCTTCATGTGACGTGGCAGGCGGGAGCAGACCACTGCCGTCTGTTGGGGTCTAAGCTGACTTCTGGTTTTTGCCAGCAGTTGATGCGGCAGCAGAAACCGAACTTCCCTGTGCGCTGTGTGAGGCTGTGCTGTGCCCTGGAAGGAAATCCCTTCCCGGTTACAGACATTGGTAGGGATCCGCAGCATTGCAGAGCGTGACATTTGGTCATCCCTCGTCTGTTTTCTTAATTGCGGAAGTTAGCTACCAGCATCTTTAGAGATGGAGCCACGCTGTATCTCCTCTGGGCAGTGAATGCCATTAGGTTTACGTGAAAGCCATAGACCTTGTCCTGGGAGATGCAGAGTGCTTCTTCCCCCCCCTCCCCAAGCACTAGGGACACGTCGGGAGTGGGCCCTGTGCACTGCTGCAGGTGACTTTCCCTTTGCTGGTTTTGGTTTCGTTCTCCTAGTCAGCAGTAGTAATGCTCTCTGTGTTGTGGTTGTGCTTAGAGGTCAGAGTTTGAATCGAAATACGGAGCCTGAATGGGGGAGGCAGGGAGGGAAATGGGGATGGGATTGCTGAAGGGTCGGTTGGTTGGTCAGACCCTGGATTTGGTGTTAAAGCTGGTAGTTGTGAGCCCTTTCCTCAGTGATGCTTGTCTTTCCGCTGTCCATGCAACTAGAAAAAAGCTGCATCTGGCATGTCCTTTCTCTTCTGGACCAACATGTAAAAAAGCACTTAAATTCAAGCAGTTTTGGAAAATGAAGAGCAACAAGCACTTTTCTTCCTGGTATGCTCCGTAGCAGTGTCCCTAATGATTTCCTTTAGTGTGATGAGGAATCCCAGACCTCTAGCATCTCGTTAACAGCACCAGAGACCAGCTCCACCCGGGTAGTCATTATCTCCCTGCTCTGTTGTGGTCGCACCATCTCTTCTGCTACTTGCTTTGCAACCCAGTGCTGCCAGAGGACTTCAGGAGCCCAGTTCCAGTTGCTCTTGCTCTGGTTCTGGCTTGGCACGAGCGGTCACTGTTACACCACCAAAGTGTCGATGAAGTTCTCCTTCACTTCTTCCCACTGCTGACACAGTGGTAAGGGCAGGGAGGGGGGCAGTTTTGAATACTGAGAAGATTATAAATGGGTTGAGGTGTAAAATTTAAATGGGTTTCTTGGGGATACCTTCAATCAGCTGCCACGGTTTGCCCGAGGTAGCAGAGAGATTGCTGAATTACCCCCAAAACCTGTCTGTCCAGGAGCTGCTAGGCAATGTGTCACCTTGATGAGAGGCTTGGTGGTCATCCCTTCATAGCCCGGTTCGATACCTGAGCTGAAACACTGGTGTAACGTGGGCTTGGGACTTCTTCATCCAAATTCTTCAATGCAGCTCTTCCAGCCTAATTTAGATTCTCTGCCAAATATATCAGACCTACGCAGGCTCCTCTGAATGAGCACAGGATGCAGCCGTTCCTGAGCGAGGAAATGGCTGGCTGGTGTCTGGGGGGAGGGCTGTCCTTGCTCCACCGGCTCTGCAGATCTGCCCCTTTTGGCCAGCCCAAGGAGAGGAAAGCACCACGGCAAAGGCAACTCTTGGCACCGCCCCTACCTCCGAGGTGCTCTGCTGTGGAAGGGGATTATTATTATTATTTTTTTTTAATATGAAGGAAAATCAAGGTTCTTTATTACTTGTGGTCATTAAAGTTCCCATGATGCTCATTGAGGGTCCGAGGGGCGTTCAATTCCAGTGCTCCGTCCAAACTTCAATGGGAGCAATTACCAGATATTCTTCCTACCAGAGTTCCCTTGGCAGCAGTAGCAGGATGTGGGATTCTCCTTTCCTGTCTGAACTTCTGCGCTGCTAAAGCATTGTGCGTCCTGCCCCAGATACTGTTGTTTCTGTGGCGTATTAGGTGTTTCTTCCCTGTCGATATATGGCTCGTAAAGTGCTTTGGCTCTTCTAAGATGGGGGATGTGGCGTTGATCCGTGCTGAAGGATCAGCGTTGATATATCTGCAGGTTTTTGGGTGGCTTTCCTTTCACCTTGGGCAGCTGCTTGGTATGAAACAGTCCTAGAATGAGGGCTGACTCTGTGCTGGAGCTTCCTATGCTGCCCAGGCATATATTTCTAGACAGTTGGGAGAGGCAAACCTCCCTGGCAGGTCAGACCTGGCAGCGGCAAGGAAAGCCCCAGCTGTTTTGCTTACCTGATAGTGGTGCGAGTTCATCGAGTTGGACTGAAATGAGGGGTGGTTGCTGTAACTGAGGAGCTTGGGCTACCTTCTCGGATATTGTCATAGCACCTCAGTTGTTTTTCCACTTCACGTTAAATTTGAGACATTGAAGCGGGATGCTTGGAAAGCTCTGATCTTTGGAAGGATCAGAACAAAACAACCACCCTGCTTTGAGGAACCAGTGGAGTGGTGGTTTGGTCTGGTTGTGTGATCAGGAGCCCAGTGCCTGTTTGGGAGCCGACTGAATCCTCATGATGTGGTCAGTCTTGTTCCTTAGATGAACCTTCATGTGAATTCAGCGATTAGAGCTGCGGTAACAGAGACCTGTATTGAGAGCTGGGGCAGAGGCGCTGGGGGATAACATGCTTCCCAGAGTCAGTGCCTTCAGACGGGTATTTGTAGGGGGCTGGAGGGGATGCCCGTTTGCAGAAAACAGAGCCATATTGTCCACAAAGAGGCCACAGACATTTGCAGGGTGCTTGTTCTGCTCTGATCTCTTCACTTCAATGGCTGCATGATCTTGGTCATGCCATATGTGTCCTCTGGTGTTTTACCCCAGATGCGATGTCCAGTCAAGATACAAGAAAGCTTGAATTCACTCTTTTTGCCGTTGATGGCTCAATTACCTGCTAAACACAAAAAAATTCTTCCCATTACATTATCAAAATTTAGAGTTATTAAAAAAAAAAAGTCGGCATGCTTTTATTTTATCTTAATTTTTTCATACAGTGCAGTTTGCTCCTGTTGATGTGCAGGGTCTTCCTCTCAAGAACATGCATCTGTTTTGCAGGTCCACATAATTCGGATAGTTTGGCACTAAACTGCCGACAGCGCATTCCTTCTAGAGAGCAGTTGAATTTTAATAGCACCATAGAGTGGTTGAAATAGTGACTTCTCCCAAGCAGGCAAAACGCCCTCCTTCATTTCCTCCTGCCTACCATCTTCCCACCTTTTTGGCTTTATGCTGCTGCGTGCTAGGTGTGTTTCCCGAGGCCTCTGCATAGTTTAGGGTGGATCCTGGGCAGAGGGAGACCTGCTTGGGCTTGTCCTTGGGATGTTGCAGAGCTTGGTGTCAGCAGAGATGATGGTTCATGCTCCAAATGGCCGGAGAGCTGCGTTTTATCTCAAGGGATCCAGGCTTGCAGATGTGTCCATGCAGCTGGAAGAAGGAAGGGGGGAACTGGGATGATTGCTCCCTAAATATAAAGCGAAGAGACAGGGACTTGCATTGTGTGACCTATAATTGGGGTGAGCTATTCATAGGGAAAAAATGCCCATTTCTCCAGTTGGTGGTGAGTGAGGGCTAGGATAATGTTTGGGCCTTGGGCAGCAAACCACTGACTTTTTTTTTGTTGTTTTTTGTTTTTTATAGCAACATTATTTTAATAATTCTTTTCTACCACACAGCAGCGCTGCTGCAAAGTCTGCCCTGACACTGTCATGTGCATTTCCTCTAAGAAACTGGGCTTAGCAACCTGTGATCTCCATTCCTTTGGTACCTTGAGCTTCAAGAGGCCAAATAACCACGTGCCGTAGCCCAAAACACACTTGTTCCCAGGAAACCTTGCATTGTGGATCGTAGCAGTGCCCTAAAGCCATTTCGCCTCGTGCTCGGTGGAAAAGGCGATGATAATTTTCCCTTTCTGCCCCGAGCAGGTGCGTAGTGTTGCTCAAGCTTCTCATCTGTGCTGCTGGAGTGGGTGGCACCTCTGCGGGAGAGGAGAGCCCTGCCTTTGTAAAGCGATTTGGGATCTTTTCCGGATGAAGAGCACATTGAAAACATTCGCTGTTACCCAGCTAACCAATGTGACTTAGCTCTTACACCTGATACCTGTGTATTTCAGAGGTGTTGTAAGCTGCTCAGGTTCCTCTGTTCACCCAGCTAAATTTTAAAGAAATGCAAAGAAGCAAAAGGGGAAAAAAAAACCCAACAAAAAAAAAAAAACCAAACAACCCACTGAGGTTATGTGGAAAACTAGTAATTAAGCAGTGTTTCGTCAGCACTTTTGGTTGTGATCCCATCTTAATGTGGTCGTCTCATTTGAATGTAAATGTTAAATTCCAGAACTCCTGTAGGAAAGCGATTGGGTGACATCCCGCTGGACTCGAGGTGAGTAAAGTGCAAGCTCAGGGGTTTCGGTTAACGCTCTGTTCTGCTTTTTTGCAGTTCGTCTGGTAGGTCTGAAAGGAGCGAGTTGATAACTTGAGCTTAAGAAAATACCCTTTTAGTGTTGAGGAGCAGCATCAAACTACAGTCGGCCTCAGTGCAAAACCAGTTGGATGTGGAACAGCTGAGATTGCCGCGAGCAGCGTCTTGGGATGGCAGAGGGCTTCCCTCGCTCACGGCGTTCAGCAGCACTTCTTGCACACAAAAAAATTACATTTTTCCGGCCTGGAATCGGGCTGCATTTGTGTCGGGCTGACCTGGGGAGCCGGGGATAGCTGAAGATTGGTTGCGTTGGTATTTTGGAAATGCAGAGCAGGCTCAGCACGAATGAAAGCAGAGTTAGCTGAGTAGTTAGGGACGCATGTTGTGTTATGCCAGGTTTGTAAATAAGGTTTGTAAATAAATTTGAGAGCGCTGGTATTGTTGTACACTCTCTTTCAAATGGACTGTATTTTAAGTTGATGGTGCTCCCTCAGCTGCTACGAGTTGTATGCGAGGACGATTTCCTAACTTCTCAAACGCAGCCACTTTGGGGTGAAATGTGGCATCTTTGCAACCCTGCAGAGACGCGCAGTCTGGGACAACAAGTGTGTAACGCCTTTTCGGCGGTCGGAGGGTGTAGAGAGAGAAAAGAGCTGCCTGGGAAATTTAGGTCAGTAGTTGAAGCTCCCCCTTGGTGGCCCATTCAGACCTTATTCTTGCCAAGGAGGGGACTAGCTGGCGGTCATGCCAGCGGCTTTTGTCACTTGTCACCTGGCTGTCGGGACCTTTCTAAGTGGATTTCACCCATCCTGCCACCATGGGGTTGCACCCTGTGCCTGCTCCTACTGCGTGCAGGTGGTGGGGTTTGTTGGTTGTTTTTCTTTTTTTTTTTTTTTTTTGAACCTGTAAAGGTGGAAAGCTCTGTCTCTTGTTACTAATCTCCAGGCTTTAATACTCTGGCTGTTCAGCCCCCTGAAAAGGGAAAAGGGTGTGATTTTTAAGGCCGTGTGAGTCTCTGGCCGTGGCTCGAGCATCCGGGTGCCGAAGCCGTTCCTGGGGGGCTCAGGGCAGCCCGTCTGCCCCTCGACGTTCTCGGCCACCGTAGATGAGGGACACAAAGGGCGTGTTGTGCGAGGAGAATGAGTTGCGAAGTTGTACAACTTTCCATGCCAGCCCTCGGCAGTCTCATGACCCTGCAGCCGTTCCCACACTGTCCGGCTGATTGTCCCGGCCCCCTGGCCGGAGGGGGGGTGACCTTGCCTGCACGGCCTGACTTGCTCCCCCAGGCCCCCTCGGTCCCCGGAGCCAGGCACCGCAGCCGACAAAGCCCGGTTGTGTGGGTGACGAAGCTTGGGTGCCCAGGAGACTATTGCCTGAAGCTTCAAAATGCTTCACGCAGCTCAAATTCTCTTTAGAGGGAGGGGGGGAAAAGCTTTGTAAAGCATCTAATTTAGAGGGGAAGGGGGGGGAGAAGGCTCTGATGTCATTTGCAGGGCCAGGAGGTGTTGGGGGGGTGGGCACAGGGGTATCAGACAGGCTTTTCTGGGGAGCAGAGTGCCGTGGTGGCTCAGATTGGGGGCTTTTGGGCAACTCTGGGGCTGCCCTGGTGGGAATGGGGCAAGTGATGCTGAGGCAGCGGAGGCTTCCCCTGTTTTAGCCCAGCTTCTTGGGAAGCCTGGGGGTGAGGGTTGTCCCTCGGACCCCCTGCGGATGCAGAGATGCGGTGACCTTGCCCAAGGTCACACCTGAAGCCAGTGCCTGAGTTTGGAGGAGTGCTGCCTTTCCTGGTCCCCATGCTGCGCTTAGCCATCAAACAGCCTTTTCCTCCCTAGCAAGGACATTTATTTTAAAAAAAAACCAAAAAACTGTGAAATAATGGCTCTGAGTTCAAATCCTGCCACTGCAGGAGCCTAGGAGGTGGCTCTGGGGTCGGTGCCCTTGCTCCGGGCGTCTTGGGAAGCTGCCTTGCTTCGGCGCTTGGTCTTGGTGGCGGGACTTGCACCAGCAACCCTGCGCATCCAGCCTGGCTCCTCTGGTTCTTCCTTCCCATCCTGACCCCTCTCCATCACTTCGGCGTGGTGAGCTTAAGGCTGGTTTATGCATTACTGTTGTTTAATATCGAGGTGTTTTCTTCAGATTGGTGTTTAATAGGCTCAGAACTTCCTCAGAACTGCCTTCTCCTATGTTTTCTTTGTACAAAACAAGAAGGTGCCGAAATTCCTTGGTTTTTTTTTTTTCCCTTCGATTAATGAAGCTTTTTAAAAATCAGAAAATAGGGAGAACTACTGAGAAATCTGCTAGCAAGCCCAAAATGGGGGTGGGTGCGTATGTCGGGAAGCGAGTGTTGTTTTGCAACCTGGTTGCTAGCTCCCTGTGCTATAACGCGGTGCCGGGAGTTGCTTCCTGTGTAATTACTTCTGTTCTGGATGTGCTCCTGAGTCATCCATCCCCCCCCCGCCCCCCGTTGCGTGGGGCAGGCCACTTCCCTCCGTGCCTCAGTTTCCCCATCTGTAAACTGGGGACTTTGATACTTAACGCTTGTGCCAAGCGGTTTTGCGAACGAAATTATTTGTGTGTGAATACTCTGCGGGTTGTGTTAGCCCCTAAGGATCCAGCGCTTGCCGGGGGTGGGGGTGGAAATACATTGATTTATAGGCAGACAGCATCTCTGTGGCAAGGAGTAGAGGGGTTTGCTGCTTGAGACAGAGAGGAGGGAAATATTATTCCCAATTTGGGGGATCAGAAGGCAGGGCCTGGGAGAATTCAGGGGCTTGTTCAGAGCAGGCAGCGTGGTGAAGCCGGGCAGGTTTTGCTCTTGCCTGCGTTTGACCCTGGTGCCCCTCTCCCGGCGATGGGGAATCCCTTCCCAACAGAGGTGAGCCAGCACCGGGCTGCTCGGTTCACTCTGGCTTTTTCAGCCTTTGAAGAGAGGATGTATTTAAAGTCAAGTGGATCTGTTTCTGCCGTGCTAGCGCATCAGGAGTGACTTATTTATCTTTTCCCAAACAAACCCTCGGCATTGGAAAGAACTGCTGCTTCTGCTAAAAAGCCTTTCTGAGATGTGAGGGGCTGGTGCCAGGTCTGCTGCCGGCGCTTCGTGAGACAGGTCTCCTTTCCTCTCCGGCCGCTGCAGAGGCTTCTGTTCCTGGGGAAGGTGCAGCGGGTACCTTGGGTTTAAGTGTTTAAGCTCAGCTGTTTGTAAAACGCCCTTAGCAGCAGGCTGGGGTGGTTGGTGCTCCCCTGTTCCTGCACACCGGTGCCCTTGAGCGCTGAGCTCGCTGTTGTGCCCTTTCCAAAGGATGCTCACTGCCAGCACCCTGCCTGCATCTCTCTGAGAGCGACTGCAGACCCTGGGAGCCCAGGGACGAGCGATGGGAACGATTTTCCCAACGATTACGTGATTGTATCAGGACTTTGGCTGGGCAGAGCAAGGCTGAATGAGCGGGGGACGTTTCCAGTAGAAGTGGTGGGATTGGGAAATACTCCCAGAGGTGGACTGGGGTCCACTGGTGAGGCACAAGCCACTGTAGCCCAACGCCGGGCACGCCTGCCAGCTCGGTCCAGATGCTGTCTGGCTGTATTAACCCTGGCCCTTGCCAAGGCTTGCTAGCTCTGGCCCAGATCCGTGCTTATTCAGCTGTTCTCCCAGACTCTATCTTGAGAGCACCTGGGCTGTGTTTCTCCTCCTCCTTCCCAGAGCAAAGGTAAGCACGGGTCTGCCCTTGCCTGCTGATGGAGGCACATCTTAGATGCTGGGCAGGACGGCGACTCGACGGTGATATGGAGAGGTGCAGAGGACGTGCCAGCCGGTAGCCAGTGCTTGTTGCAGAGCACGCTGGCATCGGCGGACAGCTACCTGCTCTGCATTGGGAGTTTGCCCGTGCGTTGTGATGCCTCCAAGCAGCCAAGGCCCCTGTGACTCATTGCGCTTTCCTTCTTCTCTCGTAGCCTTTTGCATCGAAGATGGCGGGTGGCGTGGACGGCCCCATAGGGATCCCGTTCCCTGATCACAGCAGCGACATCCTCAGCAGTCTGAATGAGCAGAGAAACAACGGGCTGTTGTGCGACGTGATCATCTTGGTGGAAGGCCAGGAGTTCCCCACCCACCGCTCCGTCCTGGCGGCGTGCAGCCAGTACTTCAAGAAGCTCTTCACCTCAGGGTTAGTGGTGGACCAGCAAAACGTGTATGAGATAGACTTTGTGAGTGCGGACGCCTTGTCGGCTCTGCTGGAGTTCGCTTACACCGCGACCCTTACTGTCAGCACTTCAAATGTCAATGACATCCTTAATGCCGCCACACTGCTGGAGATCCCGGCGGTAAGGGATGTTTGCACGGATCTCCTGGACAGGAAGATTCTGGCCAAAAATGACCAGATGGATACAGTAGATCAAATTGATCAAAGGAACCATCTCAGAGCAAAAGAGTACCTGGAGTTCTTCCAGAGCAACCCCGTCAATGGCCACCAAGGCAGCTTTCCGTGGACCAACCCAGAGTTGAGAGACCTTCAGAGACTGAACTTCCGAGGCCAAGAGGAGGAGGAGGAGCCGGACTGCAATGGCATAGAATTCTACTCGCAAGCCCCCCTAAACGAAAGACCAAAGCCGAATGACTGTGATCCTGACAGCAATTCAGCCATGTGGCTGGACAGAGAGGAGGAGGAGGCGGCTCCTGGCTCCTTGTTTTCACCTTCTCAGAATGGACATTACAGTGGCCGTGGCCTGCCCACACCGGGAGAAGAGGAGGGGACCCCGGGGGGGCCTCTGGACCAGCAGGAAGCCGGTGACTCCCCCAGCTTCGTTCCTGCTGGAGCGGAGACGGAGGATGATGTGAGGGAGGTGGATGGCTTGGCTGCTAGCGCCCTGCTGCAGCAAATGATGAGTTCCGTGGGGAGACAGCAGCTCGGGGAGGATGACCGAAAGGATGACGATGGGGTCATGGATTATTACTTGAAATATTTCGGCAGTTCGAACGAGGGCGACGTCTATCCGTCCTGGTCCCAGAAGGTGGAGAAGAAGATCAGGGCAAAAGCATTCCAAAAGTGCCCCATCTGCGAGAAGGTGATCCAGGGGGCTGGCAAGCTGCCGCGCCACATCCGCACCCACACCGGGGAGAAGCCCTACGAGTGCAACATCTGCAAAGTCCGATTCACCAGGTAAGGAGCGGGCGGACACTGGAGGAGAGGGAACTGTCACACAAAACCGGCTCTTGGCTTTCCCCGGGGGCCGTCGTGGGGCTGGTCTTGTGCAATTTTATCTTGCCTGCTCGGCTAATTTCCATCTTAACAGGTGAGTTGGATATGAAGGCCAGAGTTTTCCAGAGAGGCGAGCGATTTGGGTGTCTGACTCTTGAGATATCTCAAGGGGCCTGTCTTGATAGCCAGTGCCACACCGTCCCAGTGTCCTGAATTGCTGAGCTCTGCTGGAAAGCTGGCCAGACCCAGGCTTCTGCAGAGGCCAAATAACATGGTTGATGAAACGGAGCTGCAGCCCTTGGTGTTTCCATCGTGGCCGAGGAGCCCAGGGTTGAGGCGAGAGTCAGAGAGTCGTTTAGAAATGGCTCCGTGGGGTGACTGAAGCGCCGGCGGCTGGTCATCGGGTTGGGAAGAGGCTGACACACACACACGCCCCCCCCCGCCATCGCTCGTGTCCTCTCACGGCAAACCACGGTGGGCTGAGCGATGGCCACCCCGAACAACACACAAACCCCGGTGCCTTGATTCAGCTCCCCGGGGGCGTTCGCCTCGGCACTGTTTCTAATCAGGGTTCCTCTGCTCCTTCCCTCCGCCACGGGAACGCTGAAGAAAGGGGATATTGTTTGGATTCCTCCGGTTCACTCGAGTCCACGCGTCGCAGCACCGCCTCCTCTCTCTGGTCTCTGCAGCTCTGATGGCTGAGCCGGGGCGGGGGTCTCACCCCGGTCTCCCCCCGGCCCTGCCGAGGGACCGCGTGGGCTGCCTGGCAGAGGAGCCAGATTGCCTGCTCTGCCTGCCGAAATATTCCCAGCTTCGCGAGCGCCGACTGCTTCGCTGCCAGGGCTTGGCCCTTCCTGAGAGCGTCTCCCCTTGGAGGAGGGGGTCCACGGATCCGCTCCCCGCTACGGGCAACCCCTGGACGTGGCAGGTGGCTCTGGCATGAAGCCGATGGAGCTGGGACGTGGGCAGGAGGCCGTGTCCTGCCCCACGGCGCTGCCAGCCCCCTCCCCATGGCCGTGGCCGCACCCAGCCCCACGTTGGATAGCTGAGGAATGCAGATAATGGCGGGGGCAGCATGCCAGCCCTCTGCCGCTCCCCCAGCACCCGGCCCTGCGCGGCTGGGCCCTGCCACGCGGCACCTCCTTCCTTGTGCCGGATCTGCCCCGCGTGTGCCGGGGACCTCTGGGTGCCGTGCGGAATCCGGCTGCCGCGCCAGAGCGGTCCAAAGTCCTCCCGTGGCCGGGAGCTGGAGGATGCGGAAACGCCACGGGGTCCCTGGCAGATGTCGGTGCTGGGGGGGTGGGGGTGGCGGCAAGGGGGAGAGATGAGGGGAAGAGTGGGGTTTTTTGGGGGGAAAAGGAGGTCTGTGGGGCAGTGCCGCCTCATCGCTTTTTGATCTCGGCCTCCTCCTCTGGGTTTTGGATGGGGACCTGCTCCCTGCGGGCTCCCGGGAGAGCCTGGCACTGCTGAGAATGGGGTGGAAACTCTGTCTCCCAGCCCCTATAAACAAGGCCCTTTCACAATATACCAGTGCTGTGCTATTTTCCAGCCAAAATACATCCCCCTGCTTCTTCCCGCAGCCAGCATTTGGGCACGGAGAAGCCCGGATGAGGACAGGGAGCCATGCTCGGCCTCGCCGTGGCGTGTCTCGCCCCACAGCAGCTGCTGAGCTGGCCTCAGGCGCTCACACCAGTCGTGGAAAATCTTCCGTGAGGCTGCTGCTCAAAATCGCAGCTGGTTTCCAGCTCCCTCTGCTCGTGGCCGGCTCTCCGGGGGTGCGCCAGCCTTTCCCCCCTCCCCAGCCCAGCCTGCCGTGGGGTATGGCAGGGAGTAATAAACTCAAGCTGCCGGCCCAGGTCTCGTCTGCTCTGGGTTGTTTTCGGCAGCGGTGTCCATAAGTTGCTTTTTGCTGCTTTCTCCCCCAGCACCTGGGCTGTGCTCGAAGCCTTATCTCAGAGGCTCCCAATGTAAAAATGGGTGCAAACGTGACCGTATTTGCCCCCTGCTGTTACTATTCTTCTGCATTCCTTCACCGCGCTCTCCTTCCTCATCCTCGTCACGTCGGGTGACAGCGCATTGCTTGAAAACAAAGCCCTCTGCCATTAAAAAAGCCACGTATTGCAGTAGGCTGGGGGAGCCTGGACACGGGGAGCCTGCTTGGAGAGCAGCAGTCCCTGCTCTTGAAGGAATTTTGGGGGTAAAAGCAGGAGGATGAGCCAGGACTGTTTTGCACAGGGTGTTTCCCTGCCACCCCCTTACGGGGTGGGGACCGGACCCTGTTGGTTTACGCTGATTTTTGCTCACTTGTGCTTCCTGGTTCCTCTGCGTTCGCAGGGGGAGGAGCGGCGGTGGCCCTCTAATAATCTTCTGAAAGAAAGGCAGAGTGATTTTGTAAAAATCAGAAATATTTATAAAATTTACTAAATTATAAAAATTTATTTTTTAAAAAAAGCTGTTTTGCTGTGCTGCTGCATACCGCGTTCTTCTAAACAAGGCCCACCTTCCCAGCCCCTTTGGGAGCTGCGTCGAAACCGGAGGTGGACGCGTCCTTGGTGTTTTGATCCTTCCTTTAAGGTTTAGGACTTCTTGAAGCCTGGTGCTGCCAAAATTCCTCCCGGCCATGGGTGAAGCAGGGGTGGCTGTGCTGCGATGGGGCGTGCGGGGCGAGAGCCTGCCTTTTCCATGCAGGAGAGCAGAGAGGGATGGGTCCGGGTCCGGATCCGCTTGGCAAGAGGCGAGCGGTTCCCTTGCCCTCCGTCCGGGCAGGGATGGTGCCTCCTCGCTGCCTGCTCTGCCCTGCCACACGCTTCGTGCCTCATTTTTTTTTTTTCCCTCCAGGAAGACGTGAGACGCTGCGGCTCACGTGGACTTGTTGGCCCCCAGCCTGGCTGCTGCAACTGCCCTCCCTGGGCTCCGGCAGCAGCGCCTGCGGCTGCGCGGGCCCTGCCAGAAGCCGGCTGGCCCTGTACTGGGCAGTGCTTGACCCCAGACTGGGCGATGCTTGGCCCAGTACCCATGCTCAGCCCCGTACCCAGTGATGCTCAGCCCAGTACCGGGCAATGCTTGACCCTGACCTGAAGCTTGGCCTGGTACCGGGTGATGGTCAACCCTGTACTGGGCAGTGCTTGACCTTGTACTGGGCAATGCTCAGCCCTGTACCAAAGCTTGGTCCAGTATGGGGTGATGCTCAACCTTGTGCTGGGCGATGCTCAGCCCTGTACCAAAGCTCGGCCCAGTACGGGGTGATGCTCAGCCCTATACCAAAGCTCGGCCCAGTACAGGGTGATGCTCAACTTTGTACTGGGCAATGCTCAGCCCTGTACCAAAGCTCAGCCCAGTACTGGGCGAAGCTCAGCCCAGTACGGGGTGATACTCAACCTTGTACTGGGCGAAGCTCAGCCCTGTACTAAAGCTCAGCCCAGTACTGGGTGATGCTCAACCTTGTACTGGGCAAAGCTCAGCCCTGTACCAAAGCTCGATCCAGTGTGGGGTGATGCTCAACCTTGTACTGGGTGAAGCTCAGCCCTGTACCAAAGCTCAGCCCTGTACCGAAGCTCAGCCCTGTACCAAAGCTTGGCCCAGTACTGGGTGATGCTTGACCTTGTACTGGGTGATGCTCAGCCCTGTACCAAAGCTCAGCCCTGTACCGAAGCTCAGCCCTGTACCAAAGCTTGGCCCAGTACTGGGTGATGCTCAACCTCATACCAGGCGATGCTCGGCCCCGTAGCGATGCTCGGCCCCGTAGCGATGCTCGGCCCCATGCCGGGCGCAAGGACGAAGGCAGACCCCCAGGCTGACCTGCGCCCCCCCTCCCTGTCCTTTCTCTCCCACGCAGGCAGGACAAGCTGAAGGTTCACATGAGGAAACACACCGGGGAGAAGCCGTACTTGTGCCAGCAATGCGGCGCCGCTTTCGCTCACAACTACGACTTGAAGAACCACATGCGCGTCCACACCGGCCTGCGGCCCTACCAGTGCGACAGCTGCTTCAAGACTTTCGTCCGCTCCGACCACTTGCACAGGCACCTTAAAAAAGATGGATGCAACGGTATTCCATCCAGGAGGGGCCGTAAACCCCGGGTGAGAGATGCCGGGGGTCTGCCTACCACCCCTACGGGGAACCCCGAAGATGGAAGTTTTCAAGCCGGTGGGGAGAGTCAAGAATCAGAGGACACCCTGCAGAGGAACGGCCAGGAGCAGCAGCACTTTGAGGATAATTCAAATAATGAAGCATCAGGATTGAATGTAGCAGGAGGGTCGTCTGAGGGTAACACGCAAGGACTCTCCTAAACCAAAAAAACAAAGTGTCACAAAATCTAGTTAGTACTTTTCCTCCGATTTTTCTCTTTAAAGATGTTTCTCTCCCTTTTTTTAAAAAAAAAACAGAAAAAATATATATATATATTATGTTTCCAATCTTCCCATCGTAAGCAGGGCTCCCCCGAGGATCCCTCAGTAGCCAAGGACCTTTTCTTGGAAAGGCAGATGCTAGGAAGCACAGGGTGGGGATGGAAAGTGGCTCTGTCACATGGAAAAGAGCTTCCATGTAAATCCAAAGCTTTATTTTGTGTCCAAACACACGTTAAAAAAAAAAAAAAAACAAACCTATTTCAGAGAGAGATCTATTTAAGAAAAAAAAAGCAAAAATAGAAAAAAAAAAGTGGTAGGAGTGGAAGGGCTCTTTCAGGGCGGGCGGTACACGGTGCCTCGGAGGGCCGGGGGGAGCGGGGCCAGCCTTCCCCCCTCCGCTTTTTGGGAAGTTAAAGCTCCAGCGGCGCAAGATGTTCGGTCATTGCTGCGTCCCGAGGTGGAGATGGCTCCTTCCAGGGAGATCGGGGTCGGGTTTTTGGGGTAAGGGGGCGTGGGTCCTTCCCACCAGCCCCGGCGCGAAGCCGAATTTGCCAGAGAGGGAAGCCGACGGCAGCGGCTCGGTGTAGAAAATTGCCGAAAATTGCCTAAAATTGCTTAATCGTGTGAGTGGACAACCAAGATTTTGCAGGGTTGCTGTCGGCAGCGGGTGTCGGACACCGTGGATTAGGGACACCCCGGGTTGGGGACACCGGGGACTGGGGACACCGGGGACTGGGGACACCGGCTCCACCGGAGCCAACGGGTAACGCCGGGCGAGGGTGCGTCCGTCCCCGCGTCCGTCCCCGTGTCCGTCCCCATCCCGGGGTTGTCCGGCTCATCCCGGGAAGGGGCTGAGACGGATCTGGCACAGCATGGATCCCACCGACCCCTTCCCAGCACCCGCTGCCCTGGCAGAATTTGGGGCTGGGGGGGGGGGAACCCTCCCCCCTAGGCTATTTTAGGCACTGGGTCAGCGCAGCAGTGTTCCCATATGCCCCGAAAGCGCCTAAAAATGGCAAATTCCTTTTAAAAAAGGTTATTTGAGGTCTCTGTTAAAGGGGCAGGAGGCCTTTGGGCGGGGGGGGCAGCACGAACTGCAGCGGCCCCAGCTCCCCCCAGCCCCCATTCCCAAAATATATATATATATATATATGTGTACATATATATATATATGCTATATGGCTCTAGAGGCGGGTATATAACCCTCGGGGTTAGCAGAGGACGATAAGAAAAGGCACCTTTCAGCTGGTCACCTGTTTTCTAAATGCACATTTTTAAATGAAAAAGAGATTTTAAGCCCTTTATTTTGAAAGCACTTTTTAGATTCTCTTCCTTTTTTTTTTTTTTTTTGGTCCTTTTTTTTTTTTTTTTTTCCTTTTGGTGTTTTGTTTTTACTTTCAAAGCAAGAGCAGGTTTGGCCGAATGTATTTTGGAGAGGGAGTGAGAGGGGAGTGTGTGCTGGGGGGGAGGGCTGAGTGGTGGGGGTGGGGGAGAGATGGATGTTTATTTAATGCAGAAAAAGCAATAAAAAATAAAAAAAAAACCATGATAAAAAATAAAAAAAAAAAAACAAACAAAGAAGTCTTAGCACTTTGCGATGGAACGGGTACTTTGAGATCACTTTATCTTAATTTAAAAAGCAAAAGCAAAACATGTTTACAAGTCAAAACCAACTTCTACGGAGAAAAAATATTATTAAAAAAAAATCCTAAATTTATTTTTGTAAGAAAAATGTGTATATATATATATATATTTAAAAAAAAAAATCATAGGCAGAATCCAAGTTCTATTTCATGGAGTAATAAAAGCCGCAAGGTGTCCAATGGGAGGAACGATGCTAATTAGGTTCTGTGACATGCCCTGACACCAGACCCTCCGAAGTCGTTGCACTTCGTGAATTAAAAAAAAAACAAAAAAAACCAACAAAAAAAACGAAAACCACGGAAGCTTGAATTTTAGGCAGGAATCATGGGGGGTTTGTTTTGTTTTTGTGTATTGTTCATTTCTCCCCTCACCCTTTATTTTTTTTTTCTTATTTTAAATTTTATTTCTTCGATGTTTTCTAGCCAGTGCTAGTCCAGACGTCTCACCCATCTCCCCCCCAACCACACCGCGGAATGGGGGGGCTGTGATGCTCCCCATGGGCTTTGCATCCCTCCCGGTCCCCCACCCCAGCCCTGGGCAGGTAAATTCGGATCCGGGCATCGAATCCTCCCGGAAAGGTACCGGAGGGACCCGGATCCGGGCCGGCAGCGGGGGCTCTGGGGTATGGGGGGGGCTGCAGCAGATAACCCCCCCTCCCCGGCCGATGCCCCAGCTGGGCTGAACCTCTGCTTAGCACTGGCTAATTCTGGCATATGCAAAAAAAACCATAAAAAAATCAAGTGTGGATTTGTAAATAGACACTTACTTGAGGTTCTTTATTGTAATCGGAGTTGTGGTATCTCTTTTCTAGTTTGTGTTAATTTTTATTCCCGGTTTTTCCACCACCCCCCCCCACCCCAGCTCCTCGCTGCTGCTGTTCTTCCCTCCCTCCCCACTCCCAGCCCCGAAAGAGCCTTGGAAAGTTTGGGGGGGCTTTGGGTGAAGGGCCCCCGGTGCTTGGGGAATAAACCCTGCGGCTTCCTCCGCCCCGGCCAGCCCTTGGACAGCAGGGGGAAAAAAAAAATAAAGATTGGGGGGGTGGGAGGGGAAAGAGGGGAGGGGAAAAAAAAAAAGAAGGGGGAAGAAAAAAGAGGGGAAAAAAAGAAATGGGGGAAAGAAAAAAGGGGGAAAAAAATGGGGGGAGAAAAAAGAGGGGAGAAAAAAGAGGGAAAATAAAAAGAAAAAAGAGGGAAAAAAGAGGAAAAAAAAGGAAAAAGAGAAAACGGCACAAAAAATAAGAGGAGAGAGAGAACTAGTCTCAGGATTCCCCGCGGCGAGAGCGTCCCCACGCCTGCGACGTCCCCGCGCCCCCGTCCCCACCAGCCTCTCCAGGCCCCCCCAGACCGACCCCGGCCCTTGCTGGCAACACTTTAGCACAAATTTAAGTTTGCACTAAAAACAACAACAACAAAAAAAAACCCAAAAGCAAAAAAAACCCACCAACCCCCCCAAACCCAGCGGGTTTGTCCCCATCCCACAGCCATCGCCTGCCTTAACCCCCAGCCCTGCAGCAGCGACGAGGTGTCCCCCCCCCGCGCACCGAGAGGGTTTGGGGTTTTTTTTATTTCTTTGTCGTTCTTGTCATTATTTTTATTTTTTTTTTTTTTCTTTAATTCAGGTTGTGATAAAGTGTTGCCAAAGATACTGCTGAGTTACGCCGGGTCGGGAAAAGAAAAAAATAAAATAAAATTCCATAATAATAATCACCGGACAGAACCCAAAGGGAAAGGTCAAACAAAAAAAAAAAGGACAAATTAAGGTTTTTTTGGTACAAAAGAGGAAAAAACAACTGCCCCTGCCCCCCCTGCGGTGGGGGGAGCTGGTGTGGGGCTCAGTCTGGGGTTGGGGGGGGGGGGCTCAGCCCTGGGGGTCCCAGCCCAGGACACCAGGCTGGGCTGGGGTGTTCCCCCCCCAAAAAAGCCACTGGTGACTGTGGGGGGGGACATTCCCTCCTAGTTTGGGGTCTCAGGGGTGGCAAAGGGGGGGGGGCTGCAGGGGCTTCACCCCCTCCT
The DNA here is from genome assembly GCF_964188355.1 of Buteo buteo. Lineage (NCBI taxonomy): Eukaryota > Metazoa > Chordata > Aves > Accipitriformes > Accipitridae > Buteo > Buteo buteo. The sequence continues at coordinate 3,971,558 of NC_134180.1, forward strand.
GTGGCCAGGGGGGGCTTGGAGGGGGGGGCATCTCCTTCCTTCCCCCCACGCTGCTTGTAAAGATGCTGCATCCAGCCCCCCCCAGGGGCTTGTGCCCCACAGCCCCCCCCAGCAATGCGGCTGGAGGGGCCGGAGGGGGGGTCCTGTGCCCCCCCCCCCCAGCCTGGGCAGTGAGGGGGGGGCTCGTTCTTCCGCAGGAAAAGGGCTTATTTCCCCCCCCCCCCCAAATTTCTCCTTCAGCACCCACTGGTTAGTGCCCCCCCCCAGCCCTTCTGCCACCCCCCCTTTGGGGTGAGGGTCCCACCAGGCCCCCCCTTCACCCCCCCGAGGCTTGATTCGACTATTTAAAAAGAAAATAAGAAAAAAAATTATATATATAGCTATATATCGTATCTATTTATATTTTCAATTTATTATGAAAAGTTTTATTTAAATAAAGAGGAACACTTTTTAAAAAGAGCAAATCACCACGGCGTCACAGGACGGAGCTTTCTTAGGGGAGGGAGCCGGGGGGGGGGGGCCATGCCAAGTAGCAAAATGCTGCGTTTAAAGTTGTGTTTTCTATAAATTATATATATATATATATATACACACACACCGAGAGCTTAAACTTCTCCTGGGGCAGGGGGGGGTCACGCGTGAGGCCGAGCTCTGCCCGGGAACCCAGCGAGGATGCTCGAGATGGGGCCACTTCTTTTTTTTTTTTTTATTTTATTTCTCTCTTTTGTTTTTTTTTTTTTCCTTTGTTTTTTTTTTCTGCGTCTTTATATATAATCTATTAAAGAGATTCTCTATCTAAAGCACTCGCAAGGTTTCAGCGGTTTTTATGTGTAAACTACTTTTGTGGTATATCTGGGTAAAGGAGCGAGGCGAGGAGGGAAAAAAAAAAAAAAAAAAAAAAGCACAGAAAAGACATTCCATAGATTGTAACTTTGATAGTTCTTTATAAAGTGTGGGAGACGAGGAAAGAAAAAAAAAAAAAAAGAAAAAAAAAAGAAAATAATAAAAATTGCACTTTGGGGGGGGGCTTTAAAAAAAAAAAAAGAAAATAAACTATATATTAAAAATACACACGCAGCCGTTTGGTCTTCTTGGGAGGCGGAAAAGCTTATCGAGGGCGACAGCCCTGGGGGGGGGTCCTCTATTTTGGGGCTGGATTAGGATGGGGTTTTTTCTTGGGTTTTGGGGTTTTTTTTGTTTTCTTTTTTTTGGTGGTTTGGTGGTGAGGTGGGAACTCCCCGGGCTGGGGGGGCTGCGCTGGAAGGGGGGGGCCCACGGCAGCGTGGAGCAGGGCAGGTGGGGGTTAACCCTGATTTGGGGGGCCCGGGGGGTGGTTGTTGTTGGGGGGGCGGGGGGCTTCAGTCCCAGCCTGTCGCCGTGCCTCAGTTTCCCCAAAGGGAGGACCCCCCCCCTGCAAAATAATGCCAAAGGGGGGGTTCCCACCACCCCAACGGGGAACCTGGTGCCCCTGCCCAGTCCCCCCACGACCGGATCGTGCCCCGCTGGGGCAGCTCGGCCCCGTTAAGCCGCTTGCGGGGGGCCGAGGCGCGAGGACCCGGGAGGGGGGGTGGGGGGGGGGGCCTAATCCCGTTTGGACCCAGATTAGGACCGGGGCAAACGCCAGCCCCCAGATGGTGGCGGTTTAAGGGGCCTGCGGGGACGGGGTTTGGGGTGTAAACCCCCCCATACCCCCCCCCCCATGAGGGCCCTGCCTCAAACAGGGAAACTGAGGCACGGAGGGGGAGGCAGGCGGCACCGAGGGGACCCCCCCGCAATCCAGACCCCCCCAAAATCCCACTGTCACCCTGTCCCCGAGCGAGACACCCCCCCCCCCCCCATCATCACCACCATCCCCAGGAGTGACCCCCCCCCAAAAAAAAAAGGGCACGGCCAGTGTTAACGGATTAATTTGTGTCATAAGCTTCCTAGTTCTCGGGAGCGCGAAGAGCTTTGGGGGTTTTATCTCCCGGGATTTAGTGGCCGAGTCGTCTTTCTTAGCGAGACGCCCTAATGCCACTTAACACCTGGGAGCCGCGATTTTCATTAGGGGCGTCAGGGACAATTAGTAAGAAAATAATTAGGGCAGGGGCCTGCCGCTGGAGGGTTTAAGGCCCATATGTGCCTGGGCCTGGGGAGGGGGGGAACAACGATGAACGCCCCCCACTCTTCGTGGGGGAGATCGCTGGCGTGGGGCTGGCCCTGATGGGGGGGACGTGGGGGACACGGTCCCCTCCTGCGAAGGTTGGACCTGGGGGAGGTGGGGGGGGGTCCCCAAAAGGGGAGGGGTGTCCCCCATTGGGGCATGGAGGGGTTTTGGGGGGGGGGGGTGTCCCTCAGGGGGACACGAACCCCAGGTTCTGGCCCCATCCCGGCGCGTGGGGGTTCGTCGGTGATGGGGGGGGGGCCACGGCCACGACGCCTTGGCAGGGTGGGGGGACGTGGGGCAGATGACATCCAGAACGTCCTTGAGCACGTCGTGCCTGGAGCTGCCTCTGCTTTTTTTTTTTTTTTTTTTTTTGGGGGGGGGGCCCATCTAGGCACACCCCCAGCCCCGAATAGGGGGAGCTACAGGAATGGGGGCCGGGGCAGGAGGGGGCCGGGGCCGCGGGGAGCGGGGGGGACCCGTCCCCAGCCCCAACGCGCCCGTTCGGGCAGGCAGCGGTGGGGGGCCGCGGGCAGGGCGAGGGGGGGAAGCACGGGCAGGGCGAGGGGGGGACCGGGGGGCACCGGGGGGCAGCAGGGGCAGCAGCAGCCGAGGCCGTACAGGGCGTAGGGGTGGTAGTAGCCGACGTTCACCCTGCGAGGGGAAACAGAGCACCGGGGGTCAGCCCTGAGCCCCAAAACCCCCCCTGTGACCCACCCCCAGACCCCCCCCACCACCAACCCCGCTCACCTGCGGACGCGCCGCCGGGCCCGCCGGCGATGGTAGTCGCCTTTGGCGAAATCTTCCAGGTTGGCTGGGTGGATGGCCCAGAAGTGGCCTTTGCCGTTGTCGCTGCGGCCGGCTTTGACGAAGCACTCGTTAAGGGAGAGGTTGTGGCGGACGCTGTTGCGCCAGCTCTTCTCCTGGGCCGAGAGGCACCGTCAGCCAGCCCCGCGGCCACCACGGCCCTGCCGCGCCAGCCCCACGCACCTCCGGGACGTCAGTAGGCACCAGAGTGAACGGTGCCCGATCCGCCTGGAGAAACCAGCCCCCTGACACCGCTTGAAACCGCCCCGAGATCCGGATGGCGGCACGACGCGTTTTCCCAGTGGATTGGGGTCAGCAGAGATGCGGTGAGTCAAGCCCAGCTCCGTCCCCCACCTGACACCAGCACCCCGGGCTCAGCTCCCAGTTTGCCCACCCCCAAACCACTAAAAATCATACCTAAACCAGGGGAAAAAAAAGAATCTCCCCCCAAAATGGCTCTGCTCCGGCATCGCAGCCCCTCACCTTGTTCTTGAAGTAGGGGTAGTTGTCCATGATCCACTGGTAGATGTCGGAAAGCAGCAGCTTCTTCTCCGGGGAGGAGAGGATGGCGGTGGAGATGAGGGCGATGTAGGACTGCGATGGTTTGTCCCCGGGCTCCGGCGGGGGCCGGGGGGCTTGCGGGGGGCTCCGGCCGGGGGGAGAGGGGCTGCGGGGTCCCCCGTCACCCCGCTCCGCCAGCAGGTACTCGATGGTGAAGGAGGCCCCGGGTGGGCGCCGACCCCCGGGCCCCGTGTCCCCCATGGTCCCCGAGCCGTCGCCAGCCGGAGGGGAGACCTCCTGGCCCGGCCCGGTAATTAGTGCAGATTACAGGGTTTGCTAATTGTGTTTTCACAAACGGGCTGCCTTCGCAAAGCAGGCTGTTTATCTGGCAAAGCCCCGGGTTTAGCGGGATTTGGACCTTTAAGCCTCATAAATAAAATGATTAATCCGCTGGAGGTGGAGGAATTCAAAGTGGCACCGAGGTGCCTGCGGGGACGGGGCCCTCGCGCCCACCTCGCTCTTGGGTCCGGCTGCCCCCCAATTCCTGGGGGGGACCCTCCTGCCCCAAGCACAGACACCCCCTCAACCTCCCCGGGCTCCTTTTGGGGTGAGCTCCCCGGAGCTCCTGGGGACCCCGGGGAGAAATCCCAACAAGCCGACACCGAATTAAATGTAAATCTTTCTTTTTATTTAACAAACACTATAATCTGAACTTTGAAGAATGTGTACTGAGGGAAAGAAAAATAATTTTCTTTTTGTTTTTTCTCTTCTCTTTACAAAAAAAGAAAAAAACAGGATATAAGAAAAAACATATGTACAGGAAGAGCTGGCCAACTCAAACAGAAAGCAGTAACAGAAGCATGATGTTTCCAAACAGTGGCTTGGCCTGGAAAATTTAAAAGCAATTAAATTAGAATACAAATATTAGAAAAAACTGGACTCTAAAGCTACTGTGCAGCCAGGGATGCGAGCCACAGAACTTTATACAGTAAAACTTAATTTTTGAGCTCTACCCAGGTTTTCTTTTGTTTTAATCCCCCTTCCCACCCCCGCCCCCTTTTAAACCTGAAAACATATTGCTTACACGCAAACAGAAGAAAAAAAAGAGAAGAAAAAGAAAAGCTTATGTCATACAAATAAGAGTTTCTCTGTGGGAGCAAGACTGGAAACAGCGGAAGAGCAAGCGAGATGCAGCTGCCTCCCTGCCTGCTGCCCACTCCCCCCTGCCCACGATTGCCGGCCGGGACACCCTTGCAAGATGCCTGGGGAAAAAGTGTGGGGGTTTTTTGTGTGGTTTTTTTTTTTTTTTTTTTTTTACCCGCCCCCCCCCGCTTTGCCTTCAAATTTTCATTTGCTAAGACAAAACAGAGATGGGCAGGAAGGGCTGGGAGCGACGGATGCTCCCTCTGCCAGCATCTGCAGTCGGATGCGGAGCCGGGTGCCCTCCCGTGCTGGGCAGGGGATTTGGGGATCCTACACCACGCGCGGGAGAGACTGGGGAGAATTTGGAGAGGAAAACTCCAAATATGCCAGGTCGAAGCTTCCTGCTCAACAGCATTTAGAGGGTAATTCTTTGCTTTTGGGCAAGTCACTAACAAGGATTTAAAACAGTTCTGGGTGGACCTTGGTGGCTTTTCTGTTGACATGAGACCAGCCGTGCTTTGCTTTTTCCTCAAATGCACGACGAGCGCTTTGGAAAGCGCCGTGGCTTTGGTCTGCCATTTTGCTGCTGTTGCCCCCCTGCCCCCCCCCCAAAACACCCCAACTGCCAGGAGGTGAGGGCAGAAGGGAGGCAGAAGGGTTTGGGGTGCCAGCAGGGCCATCCCTGCACTGGGCTCTGGCAGCACCCAGTGGCACCGAGCACCCCTTGCCCAGAGCTCGGGGGGTCTCGGTACAGCGCAGCCGGACGCTGCCCAGGGGGCCCTGGCTGCGGCAATCCCCCTCCCGTTGGGCTTGGGGACATTGCTCCTGCTTGCTGCCCATCGTGTGGGCAAGGCGAGGGGCAGAGGCACAGGCCAGCTTCCTTCCAACGTTTATTCTCATCTACGGACGAGAAAAGTCAGCGAGGTCCAAAGCAAAACAGAGTTCAGAGGCGTTAGTGGGAACAGCAGAGCTGCTTACGCAAAGTTAATTACAAAAATTCTCTAAGACAAAGTCAAAAAGGTTACCATTTGGAAACTCAAAAGCAACAACATTTTGCCATCAAGAGCATAGCAGTAGCTTTGGGTCTGGGACCAAAGTCTTGAACAGAGAAGTGGAAAAGTCCAGAGGCTGTTAACACGTGGTCGCAGGGCTCCACGCATCGTCCCTCGGCTCTGTCCTCAACACCCTGCCAACAGTGCCGCCAGCAGCGCCGGTGCCGGGCCGCACACTGGTTCGTGACTGAAAGAAACCTGAATTGGAGTTTACCGAGGTAGTTGGCTAGAAACTGAGATTCCCCCACCTGGCATTTTCTCGAAGGCCCAAGCATCCCTCGCCCCCCACCCCGCTCCTCCTCACGTGCCAGGTGTCCAGCTGTCCTGCAGGTCACTGCCACCGCCTCCAGAAACAAAGCCTTCTCAAAGAAAAGGGAATGCGCAGCCCTTTTAAGTCTTCAAAAACACCAAGTTATTGCACTTCAAAAATACAACAGATTTGTGGTTCGAGCCCTCCCCACCCTCCCCATGGCTTCTGCTCAACTAAAACGATTCACTACGCACAATTTCTACATTACCTTCGGATTAGGTTAAAAGATTCAAAACGTGTCTCTTTACATGAGGTGCAGAGCTGCTGGAGCTCCTATCTAGAACAGTGCGATTCCAATCGTACATCTCTTCCCTTTCACCCCGTGCCCCCCATCCCCACCCCTAAAAATCCCCTCTATGCTTGCTGGGTTATACAAACCTCCCTCACCCCCCCACCCATCTCCTGTCCCTCTCCCCGCTCCCCCCCCTCCCCGCCCCGGACTCACACGTCCAGCAAAAACTTTTAGATTAATTAAGGAATGGTTATTTAACAAGACAATAAAAATGCACACAGCTTTGGAGATGCACGGGAGTTAGATGTCCTGTAGATCTGCAGGTGAACTCCACCGATTCAAACCGTCCTGGTGAAGGGCAGCAGAGACCAGCGAGCTGTGGATTCTGACTGCCTGGCTTAAGACACTTTCCTTACTTCAGGCTCCAGTTCAGGGTCAGGCTTTGAGTGGGGTCGTCTTCCAACCAAGAAGCAGCTCAATGGTTTGTTTTTCTTTTGTGGTGGTTTTTTTTTTTTTTTTTTCTCTTTTTTTCTTTTTCTCTTGTTTTAATGATTAATTTGGAATAGGAAAGTCAAAGGAGATCAGGGAGGAAGGGAGATGAGGTGGGAGAAGACAGTCTCCCCCTCCTCCAGTTTAATAAGCACCAGAGTATTCAAGTCTGTCCATTCTGAGATTCAGAGCTGCTTCCGCAGTCAGCAGGCAGAAACTAAACCTTTCTCATAAGAGCAGCGTCGTTTTGGTTGGGGTCCCTCATCATCGTCGTCATCCTCCTCATCTTCTTCCTCCTCTTCCTCCGATGATGAGCTGTCCAGTGTTAAATCCACAACGTCAGCAGTGGCCTTGCCATTCTCACCGTTACCGTTAGGAGTGGGCAACAGCCCGTTCACATCTGAAGAACCTGAAAGGAGTGGGGAAAGAAAGGACTAATTAACACATTTCATGCCCAGTTTAGGGACGCTCCGATACTCTTGGTCTCTCATGGCTGTGTGGTACTTGGAACAGAATAGTTCAGTCGGAAGGGACCTACAACGATCATCTAGGCCAACTGCCTGACCGCTTCAGGGCTGACCAAAAGTTAAAGCATGTTCTTGAGGGCATTATCCAAATGCCTCTTAAACACTGACAGGCTTGGGGTATCGACCACCTCTCGAGGAAGCCTGCTCCAGTGTTTTGACACCCTCTTGGTAAAGAAATGCTTCCCCATGTCAAGTCTACAAGGCAAAGGGGTGCATGAAACAAACTCCGTTCAAGCAGCTGCCTAAAAACTGAGCCGATGCCACAAACCTGATGCTCTCTCTGGGGTCAGAACTTGCTACAGTGCCCAACGGCACCTGCCTGAGAACCGGGAACTGGCTCGGCCAAAGCAAGAAGCTACGCAACAACACTGCCAACCCCGTCCATAGACATCACCACTGCGAGAGGACCTGGCCTTGTGCGGGATGCCCAACAGACAGCCCTTCCAGTCAAAATCCTCTTTTCCCACAAAAGTAGTACAGTGCCGATCCAGGCTGGTCTTGTCGATGACATTTCAGGGGTTGTTGCAGAAGTAAATGTACTGACAAACTTGTTCGATGCCATTCTGGCAACAACCCAGCTTTGCCGAATAACCCCATTTGGGCTGGGCCCTCCTCCGCAGGGATGCGATGCACCCTGGCGATGCTGTTCATTTCTAGAAAGGCTGAAAACGAAGGGCCTATCCAGAGGAAGCTCTCTGAGAGCCAAACTCACATTAAGGTATCACAGCTTTTCTCAAGGCAGCTGGGGAACTCTAGTTTTGCAATTTGTGCACATTTCCTACAGTAATTTGAAGTCTTTAGCACCAGAGATACTCACCTAGAACTAATATTGGACACTGAGGGCTGCAGCTCCGCTCTTTCTCAGCTCTGATGGGACACCAGGAGCCATCCACCAGGTATTCTATTTCATCTGCATCTTCACATTCTGTCAGGATCTTTGACAGGAGCCTGGGCAGGAGAAAAGATGCCATCTATTAAGCTCAAGGCAATCAGAGAATGCATTTAGTGATGGGGCATCAACCTGGATCTTCACCTTAAACAGCCCTAAATTTAAAAGATATTTAGTGTTAGCAGAAGGCTGCCAAACAGATAGCCCTTTCAGTCAAGGGCTTGTTTTATTTTCCATAAAACAAGTACAGGTTCTGACACTGCAAGCCATCCCCGTCCTTTCTGACAACGTACCTAAACCATGAACTAACGTTTTAATTATGTGCAATTAGAAGACAGTCTTGCCTCTTCACCCAGTTTCCCAGGTCCGTGGTACTGCTTCCAGACAAACATCTGATGCCCCATCTAGAGCTATGTCAGGGCTGGTGCAGGTACACATTCACACCAAGGCGTTAGCAAAAGACAAAATATTCTATGACATTAAGAAATAAGCAATCCAACAAGCAGCACTTCATTTCCTTCCTAGTTCTGCTTCTCAAAGCCTCCATAGCAGCCACCAAAACAATATATGCAGCCTCCTGCAACAGAAAACCCCCCCGATGTTCAACCACTGAAAATAGACCCAGTGTAGATACCTCAATGTCAGCCATCTCTCATTGCAGAGACACTAACCAGAACAAGACCCTGGCTCTGGCTCACTGTGCCTCAGGAACTGGGGACTTGCTTTATTCTGCTATGTCCTGCCATTTGCCTGGGATGTTTATTTGGACACACTATAGGAACCACTGTTCTGCAAGGCCTTACTGATTTCTGGATTTGAGCATTTCCTTTCAGTATAAAGGAGAACTAATAGCAAAGATCTTACAAGCTCAAGATAACTATTCATGGCACACTAGTGGGAGAAAGTTTCTGCTTTCTCCCAGCTGAAGTAGGAAAGGCACTTCCACAGACGGTCCTGTCATCCAGCAGAGCAACCACCAAGGCTGCAATTCCAAAAAAGCTGCAGGGCCCAGAGGATCTTAGACTTGACCAACCAACTACCTCCTCAGGTGCCTACGCCCCGTTTTTGACTAGCAACATCCAGCTGTGACTGCCAGGTTCCCTCCAGCTTACTTTCAAGGGAGGTCTGAAGACTACCTTCATCCAACAGAACTGGCACTGAAACCCAGTCTTGAGCACTGCAGAGCAGGGACAAAGAAATCTGCTGAGCCTTCACCAGTGATGACGACCTCCTCCTCCTCATCCAGGAGGAACACGTGCAGTGCTGACCTGTGGAGGTTCCACAATCCAACCCCTTGTACCTTCCCCTTCAGTCTCAGCAGCCTTGTTAGAGATCTCAAAGGAACTGGATTTTCCTGTCAGTGTTGGCCAGAGGACAAAGCAAACAGGTTATCTATGCCTAGGCTGCTTCAGACAGTCTAAAAAGCCACAACTCCTGGATCAAATCAGTACCTATAAAGGCAGCAATGCTCAGAATATTATCAGCCTGGCCCTGGGAATATACCACCCAGGCAGAGACTCGTCTGCTCACTTCACTGCCTTGTGTGCCAAGGGAGCTGGATGCACCTAAACAATTTCTCTAAACTCTTCCTCCTTTTGAGGGAACCTGCATTAGAGGCCAATTATACGAGCCATGAGGGTGGAGATAATTTTCCAGAAGCCAACAACCATGCATCTTGCTCCACCAGTCCTCAGGGTTGCTCTCAGCTTGGCTAGCACCACTAAAGATGTCAGTGGTCCCAGCCCATAAAACAGGCCCCCTGCATTTTGAGGCAACAAAGCTTCTTCTGGGGGGTGGGTGGAGATTACTGTTGGCATTAATTCACTCCTTGTTTCTTCCTTTACTCTTGGACAAAAGCCAGGCAATTTATTGTGCTCTTCTCTAGAGATAGCCTCTGGAACCCATATTTTGGGAGCTGACAAGCATCGTCGCCAGCTTTCTGGCTTGCCTCAGGTGGCCCCTGCTGTCAGCCTAGCTCGTTCTGCAGTTTGCATATAGGACTCCGTCTGCCAGGTCTGCAACGAGGAAAGGGAGATCTCCTGTATTTTAGAGTAATCTTCTTGGCACACAGCTGCATGTTCAAGCTTTCCAGTACCAAACCTCACTCAGACATATGAGCATCACCTCCAAAGTGTTCTTGTACTGCTGAACTGTAGCACTCCAGCTCTCATAGCTTATGGTGAGCCCTCTGCTCTTCTCTTTGGTAAAAAGACAGAGCAAGCTAACTCTAGTCCAGAGATATGGGAAACACCATTCCCATATGGACTGAAAACCAGATGACAAGTTGAGCGCCGAGTCTAAAGCAACCTTTCCCCAATTCACGGCTGGAGAACTCTTGGCAGGGCTTGGGGCATGCATTTCTTGCCTCACCATTTTCCAAATGCTGTTTGGAACTTTGCTTTAATTCCCTCCTGTGCTTTTACAGTACTACTACAGCTATGCCACATTCAAAATAAGACAGTAGAAAGAAAACATCCCTCATGCAGAAGAGACAGGGGCTGCTTCACTGGGAACACCGAGAATGGGGACGCTGGCATGGTTCTGTCCTTCTAGCCCACTACAGGGCAGGCAGCAGCCCCAGGACAGCAGCCAGACCCAAATGCATGGCTGGAGCAAAACTCTGCAGTCTGCCCTTCACAAATCCACTCTAAAAGTGCTGTACCAAAAGCTGGTTCCCTCCCAACATATACTCCATTTGCCTGACAAGTGCACTGGTGTCCCCTTGCACACCAAGGGGGCCGGTGATCCCCAGCAGGGAGCCCCTGGGGCCCCCTGAGCATCCCAAGGTCCTGCTGCACAGGCTCAGCCTGGTAGCAGGGATCAACCACCACTGGGTGTCCCCAGGGGAACCAGGGTGGGAGGCCCAGGGAACCCCAGGTGGATCCACAAAACATCCAGCCTGGACAATATATCCAAAGCATTTTAATTCTGTCCCTCCAGTGCATCTGAACCTGCTGCTTTTTTCCCCTATAGGCATGCAAAACACATAAATAGTCTCTACTGAGGCATCCCTTCCCTTTCCAAATACTACATTTGTAGCTGTCTCAGGGGCTATATGTTGCACGTTGTTTGGTTTAAGAGCTGGCAGAGAAGATCCTCCAATCACATTTACAGCATGCCAAGAACTGCTTGTGAGCTGATGAGCACCTCACACCAACAACAAAACAAGAAGATGCTTCCTATCAAAAACCACCTTATCGGGTGCTTATAAAGTGGTTTATTCCATGCAGCATGGTATCAGTCAGCCAAGGCAGCTAGTTGTGCAGGTTCATCAGCCTGATGAAAAGAGTGAGGCAGTAAAAGCTTGATTCTCAAAACGCTTCAGTGTAATCCAAAAATTAAGAATGACAGACAAACAGTCAAGTCTTGCTCTAACACACCAAGACAATTAAGTCAGAATATTATGCACCAGCAGAATAAGCTTCCAACTTTGTTTTGAGGTGAACTTCAATCAGATGCACAGACCAAAAGACAAGATGCCACACTCAGCAGAGAAAAGAAAGGGGTTGAGGACAGAGAAGTGTAGGTACTCACCCATCAATTATGAGCTGGTCATAGGGTGCTGGTTTGTCACACACAGGGCACATCCATGTGGGCTTTTTCTCATTCATCTGTAGGTAGAAGACTGCATCAAAGCACTGCAGATGTGCACAGGTCTCCGCCCGGCACGGGACAGACAGCCGCATCTTCACTAGCTGTTGAACCAAAAAGCAGATGATCAGCAATAAAACCCACCCAAGGCATCACCAGACAGTTCTCCTCCTAAGCAAAAAGGTTCATTAGTTTGCAAAGGTGGTCTGACAGTAGAATAGGGTTTCTTGACGAAAACAGACTAAAATATATTGCAAAGGCTTACCGGACAGATAAGAGAGACGCGAACACCTGTAGTGGCAATTTCACTGTCTGGATCCAAGCGTAGCTTCTCTTTTACTGCAGTAAGAGTAGAGAGCACAAAATTTAACAGATGCAAACTTAAACCTTGGAAACAGCGTGTAGCACAGGTCAAGCAGCTCACCAACAGCCCTTGGCTGTATACGAGTCATTTTCCCCACAGATGACAACCTCTGCCAGTCAGGGACAGAGGACATAGGAGACAGAAAGCTGTGGTATTGGACCAGGCTTGCGCAACCTGCAGAACTCAGTAGAGACGCTGCTTGGCTAGCCAAAAACCTTGTGCATGATGAGGCAGTTCATGGCCTACAGGCCAGCTGAAGTATTTATTGGCTGAGGAAGCTCATTTTTTCTTACAAATCCCCCTTCCCAATGACCCAGGTCTCCCAGCCAAACAGCACATGCTGCCCCTCCTCCAGGATAGACCAAATGAAGGAGCTGGGATGGACTTAGGTGTTGGGATGAGGGCAACCATCTGCACGTTATCTGCTAGCTACGCTGTTAATGCTCTCTTAGCGACCTTTCCACCTCTTATTTACAAACTACAGGCTGGGCGGCTGGGGTACATGGAGGAAATGACACTGCTGACCAGCTTTTTCATGTTAATATTATACCAAGGCAGCCAAGTGGGAGTTAACTTTGTCCCACTTCGGAGAGGACTAAGACACCCACATACCTGGACTTCCCGCAGGGGGAGAAAGAGTGGATGGACAGAGCTCTAGCACATGGCAAGACTTCTGGAACGAAGTCAGTTTAGGCTTATCTAGTCATTAGCATAAGCACAATGGATTTTATTCCCTTCCAAGATCAGTGGCAATAGGACAGGGTTAACTGCCTCCCCCTGCCCCTTGAAATTCAGAGAAAGTCCCCCCAGAAGTGAGCAAACACGGGATACAGTCAAATTGACAGGAAACCACATCTCATCATTTCCCCATCAAATAAACAAGCCTCCTCTTAGTGCTACTGGGCTGTAACTCTTCATCTTATATGCCGGCCAGCTCATTTATTCCAGCAGCCCGTTTCACAGGAACCACAAACAGACCCAGAGGTACCAGGGCAGACAGCTCAAAGAGCAAGGCAGCCATGCAAAAACAGTCACAAGCAGCGATCCAGCACATATTTGGAAAGAATCAGGCATTAGGAAAGGAGGTAGAGAATCCTGCCACCACTGCTGCATCCTGAAAGGAAAACCCAGAGGAGCTGCAGGCAAATAAAAAAGAGCAGCAGACATGCAGGTCCCGCACGTGCAGGTCCCACATCAAGGTGCGGAATCAACACACAAAATTAGCTTTAAACTACGACACAACTCCTAAAGAGTAGCTGCTGCTAATGCTGCTGTCTGAAAAGGCCTTTGACACTTCCATCACCATTTTTCTTTGGAGCAAGTCAACCATTTATTTTGACCTTTTCAGATCATAACAAGATGTCTCCAGACAATGAGGCTACATGCAGTTTTGCAACACACAGCTCTAATTAGAGAGTGACTTCTCAGATGTAAAATTCCCACGAGATTACAAGATTTGGTGTTGTTTTCTTCACATTAGGAGACTTTTCATCCAAGCTTAATTTTTTGTAAAGTTCTTTGTAAGACCATTCTCTGCGCATCAATTACTATGATACATGGGAAGGAGAAATGGGCATTTTCTAGGACCTCCTGATTAGAATCAAGCTGTCTTAAGACTGCTTTTGGATCCGCAGCCACGTATCTAAGCATCTCTGTTTCCAGACAATGTTCCTATACTAAAGTCAACAGAAGCATAAGCAAAGGAAGATGAGTCAGCCCCGAGATGCAACTGAAGTCAAAGGGTAGCTTTAGTGAGTACTGAGGGATATTGCAATGAACATGATACGGAATTATTTGCAGAACAGACCAGAGCTACAAAAGCAAAGTTTACAAGCTACTTGTGCTTGCCAGTTTCAGATGTCCAAACAACTTCCAAGCAGTAACAAGCCAAAGGAACTGAAAGAAGACAACGTTCCTATTTGCTTAAATTTAAGGTCACCAAATGCAACTCATCCCTGCCCCGAAGTCCAGCCAAAGCTGTTAGTTATCTAACTCAGTAGAACTGGAGGCACGCACTTGTTACTGAGTAGAAATGGCAAGAAACCTGCTTTCAGAACTTCTGCCTGTCACTCTCAGATTGAGGGTCCATCCTGCAAATGCTTGCTTGAAAGGGAACAGCACATACTGCTGAGCTGGGTTTCAAGAAGCGCCAGAGAAGAATGTGAGGATCCTCCGCAGTTTAGGGCAGCTCAAAAGCCAGCTTCTGCTCAATTCATTTAAGGTTCTGGTGAACCGCAAAAAAGAGAGCACAGCCAGTGCCTTGGGCTTCTGAGAGTGGTGGATGTCTAACAAATGGGAATTTCCATTTCTTATGTCAATAGATAAGTGCTGGCTGTCAGAGCGGTCTAATATGATCAAGACTGCCATGGACACTATTTGGTGTGGCACACAGATACAGAAGTGTTCAGCATCTGCTGCAGAAATGCTGCACTTAACATGAAGATCAGAAGTTTGGCTGAAGCAGCAGTGTGTCCCACAATGTGCTTTAGGCATCTGAAGACTGGACATGCCCGAAATCATCATCACCTCTGTGAACTGCCATCTATCTTCAAGATTATGTTTCTTATACTCGATAAGAGTTGTCCATGATCTGAATAGTATGTTTTAAAAACCATCACGATCCACGGTGTTAGTTCTCCCATGCAAAACAAATAGCGAGACTGCTCTCCCCAATAACATTAAGTAACTGGAAATCCTCCAGACTCTCGTGAGCTGCAAGTCAGATTCTGCCTTGGAAAGGCAACTTCCCCTCATTTTCAGTAATGTTTTGCATTTGCCTCATACCATGATGATTTACCTGAGTGGTCTAGGATAAGCATCTCTCGGGATCATCTCTTCTCTGAAGCTCTCAACGCATATGAAAGTGCTGGTGGTGAAATCCCACTGCCAGCCCCTAGGATTCACGGGGGGTTAGGGCAGCAGGACATTTTCACCAGGATCCCTTGCTCCAGAAATCTCCTTTGGAAATAGTGCGGGTCAAGGCCGAGGTGCTGTGGTAATGTTCGTCAGCTCTTAATTACTCAGGTGAAGGCATGAAGCCATTCGCGTCAGAACGACACTGGCCCTCAGCGGCACTCACCACGATACGACCTGGGGACAAATTCTAAATCCAACTAAAGTGATGCAGAGCTTCTGCAGAACCATGAGAAACGCACACTGCAGAAGTGCTGCACTTGCACACAGATTTGGGGCAATTTCACACGACTGACATACAGCTTAGCAAGTCTGTTCAATTAAAAAGTGTTTTTATACAACTGGAGGAAAGAAATTGTATAAAACGTGGCAGCTGTTTCCAAGCACGTTTCTAGTAGCCTGGCTATTAGGAATGCTGCAGTCTGACAGGCATACAGCAGACCTCCCCGAGCCACCGCATAAGCAGACATACTCACCAAGTGCTTTGCAGAGTTCTGGATGTTTGATCCCAATGGTTTTCAACCTCTGCAGCAGCTCTGCTGAGGTCATCTGCCGCACTAAGTATAGCCCCACGGAATAGCTCTAATGAGAGAAGGAAGGGACAGAATGAGCAAGGCTGCTCTTTTGCACTCGTTTGTGCAGTTCTGTCCAATTTCCTTTGGCACGTACCTTCCCGTAATTCCCCCAGGTAACGGTGATGCGATTGGTCGCTGCAGACAAGTACATGAGATGGGTGAGGTTGATGGGACGACAGGGCCTTTTAGGTTCCACTCCAGGTTTGTTTGATGGATAGTAGCCCTAAGGCAGAAAGAGTATATACTTTTTTTTTTTTTTTTTTTACTCAAGATGCTTCTACATGGGTACATCTATTCGTCAGCTTCGCTAAATTCTACTCACCCACAGTTTTCAAGGAGGGGGGTAGAAGGTAGCTGAACAGTCAGACCAAGCACAAAGTAAAAAGGATCAAGCCTTTTTGCAAGAACAGTTTATTAACAACATAGATAATCCATTAGAAAATTAGCTTTAAACTAAGCAGTGCACTTTTATACTCTGGCTTCTTGTCTGCACTCATCACAAAACCAATTTCATTCTAAATCACACAAATCCTTCCAAAGTTGCAATGTCACACCTCCTGGCCGAGCTGACTTACCGGCACTGAGCAGTAACTATGATTCACTTTCACTGCAATGTTCGGAGGGTACTGATCCTCCTGAGGAGAACTAGTGTCTGTGTAACAGATTCTGTAAAGAAACAACACGTCTCTCAATATCCCCGTGCTGTTTGCATGTTCAAAGCTCTCTGCACATCAACAGCTACCAGCAGCCAACCATCACCACACCAACCCATGCTCCCTCATCTGGCCAAAGCAAAGCCAATTCCACTCAGCTCTCCCAGATCGGATGCAGGCTTGATACCTGGGCAGCAAAATCTGACACGCTGCTGTTTTCTACTGCAGCACTAACTCAAGCAGTACACGTAGGAAGAGGTTAGAAAGTAGAGTTTAAGATGCTTGCATTAGGCATTTGAACAACCAACTTCTCAATGTTATCTTTGTAGCCATGAAAACCACACTGAAAGTTAATATATTTTGGTAGTGCATTCCCTCCTTCCCTGTTGTGCATCTGATGTTAAATCAACCCCATGCTCAGACATACCTTAGCACAACCTGAACTGATTTCACACCGGGTTGCAACTCCCTAGCAAATTAAAGAAGAAACAGAAACTTCAGATTAATTATGTAAAAACACTAAAAACCAAAAACACCACCACAAAAAAAAAACAACACAAAACCCACAACAACCAAAAATCAGCTGTGACTTTTGCCAGACTCAGGAGTTTTAGTTCTTTTTTTTTTTAATAGACCTTTAAAGAATTACTTTACAGAATTTTATTTAAATTGTACAATTTCCCCTGCAAATATCAGTGGTCCTGTTTTCCTAATGCACCATCCTATAGCCTTTCTCTGGGTTTTCAAAACTGGAAAGGTGTTGAGTGAAAGATATCAATTTGCCTGGCATCCTTTTGCTGATTTGCAAGCATTCACGAAAACTAGGTTTTAAGGTCAGGTCTACCTGACAGCATTCTTTCAAGACTCTCTTTGTTCAATTATTCAGCTAAAGCTGTTCATGCAAACCAAGGAACCAAGTATTATGGCACCAGCAGAACAACTGCTAATATTGCTAACTTCAGGAGTGCTATTCGTAACAGGATTTCAGCTGCTATCAGGAAAGCAACATATCCCAGAACAAGGGCATTTTATTAGTAGTCTTTATACACAGGTACAAAACATACTCTAATTTATGCATTAGGTAAGATCCCCAAATTAGTCTTGGTTTGCCTCTGAAAGTGTTTTGCATTCCAATTCAGTGTTTTAGTATAAATGTTTTGATTTTGGGGGTCAAAGGGATGGACCCTCAGTTCAACTGACAGACAAGAACTGATATGGCAGTTTTAGATCTGGGAGAGACACATCTGGATACCACCCACAAGCAGTGGAAGATGACGGACCTGCGCTGAGTGATCATTCTAGACTCTCACTGAACCCCCGCTATGAAATATTTAAGCTGTGTTACTGATACTGAATCTCTTCTCACAAATCTGAATACATGGAGAAAAGACCACCAAGAATCAGCTACAACATGTGTAGTCTTTTATCACCCTTAAAGACTTCCGTGGTATATCATTTCCCTTCTGTTAAGTCTTCAAACAGCTTCCCCTGTATTGCTTCTGTTGACCTACTGGGATCACAACAGTAATCAAGCACTGGATATTCAAGAAACATCATCTTTCTTCAACTCTATGATAACAGTATGTTTTTACCATACAGAGAAATATTTAAAGGTTTTGCGCTTAGTTTTGGAGGACCTCTTCTGCATCATTGTCCTTTCATGGCAGCAAGGACCAAGGGAGCAGGTCAGCAAAAGAGGAAGCCTTACTGCCGGCACTGACATTTCTTAGGCATTTCATTGTTTGAATCAAAAACTGCATCATGACAGAGGTCAGCGTAAATCCTAATTGGTGCAAGATGTTTTCTTTTGCAGTTACTATAGCATCCTTTACAACAAGCAAGCTTTCTTTCAGATGCAAACAGCATTACACGTATAGCTTTTGAACTTTTGATGCAAAGAAAAATCCACAAATGAATTCACTACACAAGCTCAACAGAGAATTTAGGTCATCAACAATTACATACCACTTCTCCTGCCCAAATGTACTATTCAAAAGCAAGATTAGAGGAGCAGGAGAGAAACTTAGGGACTTAAATGAGCAAAATTGCACCTCCCACCTCCCCCAGCTATTTGCTTTACATGAGAAGTAGCCTGTCTGCTAATGCTCTCAAACAAACTTTTTCCTTGCAGATTACAAAGGCTTCCACAGAGAGGGAACACACAGGAATTATACAGCAACATTTTCTTGAACTGTTAACACACAACAAGAAATACCTGGAATTTCTGATCAACTCCACTTGTCTTGGTGTTAATGCAAAAATGCATGGACTTTCCTGAAGCTTCTCATTATTCTGTGGAACTGAAGAGGAAAAAAAAAAAAAGACGACTGACATCAAACTGATAATATCTAGCTCTTCTTACATTGCTAAGCACAAGGTGATTTTTTTATTTTCTGAGCTATGTTTATTTTTAAGTCTTGTTTCCTGCCATACAGCTGCACAAGAACTCCAATCATCATGCATTTTGATAAATCTACTGTTGATTACAGCTTTGCTCATTTATTGCTTGCTTGTTTTGCTAGTTAGCACACTAATAGTACACAGTGGATTTGGACCTGTTTTGTTTTTTTTTTTATTTTTCCTCCCTTCAAATAATCAATGAGCCAACAATTGTGTGTTCATATAAGAACAAACCATAAGTGGCATCACAGTGTGGAGACTAGAACTCAAAGAAGCGTAAGAAGAGACCTATGCATGACATGAAAGCACAAAACCACCAGACTGATCAGACTGATTCTGGAAAAGAAAGGAAACGACAACAACAAAAAGATCAGCTTAGATAATAAAAAAGCATCACAAAAAACATGAACATGACTTACAAACACATGACCTTGAGGGTGCATTTATAGGTAGGGCGTTACAGCACTCCACTTTCAGAAACACTTAACTGAGAACCCAGATTAATTGGCCTTTTATCCATTCACAATTTTAAGATCAAATGCGTTTAACATGGTTAAAATGAAGCTTGAGGTGTGGAAAACTTATGTTATGACTTCCGCTTAGTACCTGTTATTAAATTCAAGCACGCTAAATTTTATTGTCAGTACACGTTGCCAACTGCAGTCGAGGGCCTGAGCTGGTGAAAGTCACAGGATAAATACAAAGAACAGGAAGTGATAAAATAGCTTGTATTTTTTCTTTTTTAGCAGGAATAGGATTTTTTCTTTGCATCACTTCAACTGCTTGTTTATTCAAAGCCAACATACCAGAATTTGAGAAGTAGGAAAGTGTGCTTTACTGTCTATGAGTAAGATGAGATGAAGGAAGAGTAAAACCTCAGCACCTCTAAGATCTTAGAAGACAAGGTGACAGTCTGATTCACTGACTATGGATACTTCCCTTGGTAATTCAGCTTTAAAAATGCAAAAAGGGCTTTCAGAAATAAAAAAAATAAAAATCAAGGTATCTTTATGGACTTTTAATTTAATTCCAGTTTCCATCCAAATGTCTCTTGATCAAAACAACCATTGAGAAGTAAAGCATTTCATAAGGACTGTTATTTTTAGAAAGTGATGAATGATAAGAACAACAAAAAAATCATTTTAATATTGTTGCTTGAATAACTGTCTATAGGCATGCTGTCCTCCTGATTGTTGAGCTACACAAAGACAAAGCAAACCTGATTAGGAAAACTGAGTTGTTCATGTTTTATTTTGCATTTATCAGCTTGGCCTTCTTTTACAAAAAGAGCGCCTAGATGCCGAAAGCAGGCTGCCAGCAGCACTGACTGGCGCCACTGGAGGATGCCATCAGAGACAGAAGTCAAACCCTGTGAAGTATCCAACAAATTTGCTATCGCCTCTTCAGCAAAATATTCTAGCATTAAAACCAGCACACTATTGAATTTCAAAACAGGTCATTTTCTCACTTCTGCGACACACCGCATCATTGCTGACAACACCAGAAGCGAGTGCCGCTCCGGGGCTGAGGCTGAAAAGACCACCGCTACCACGAACGGGGTATAATGGTGAGTTTGCACAGCAGCCCTAGCTGCGAAGGACCAGGTACCGATGGGCTATGCAGTTTGACTGTGCAACCATGGGTGCAGGGAAACAAAAGATTAGTCAGGTACCTATGTTTCTCTACAGCTACTTGGTTAACAGCTCTCCTCTTTTTGCGTGAAGTAAGAGAAATGAGAAGCAGCAGCACATGCTCCCCACTTTCTTTATTCCTCACTGTGAAAGACCCTTCTCCAGGCAAGAATTGAGGGGTACTTCTCAACTGTGCTCACAGAAAGCTGCTGGAGAGTCACACAAAGCATTCCAGTTACCTGAACAAAAAACAGCTGAAGGGAAAACAAAAATCAAAAAGATATGGACTCAGGATGTGTCTATGCACACCTTGTCGCCAACAGCAATCAGAAGTGGGTGCTTTGGAGAAAAGTGCAAGAGAACATTCCCCAAAAGACTGAAAGAAAAACCTCTCCGAGACCGACCTGTGTAAAGACCCAATTCTTCTTCAAAATCTTAATGCTGGAAAATAAGCCCAAACTCCAGGATGTACACTTTTAGGGTACCTAATCAGTTATTAATTTCTCTGCTGAGCAGCCAGAAAAAAAATTCTGTTTTTTTAAAGCTAAATATTTTAATATAACCGAGTTTCATCCTTTTTCCATGACAGATGCCTTAGCACACAACTCAGCTTCTTGACTTGCAAAACGGCTGCTGGGATCAATTTATTTTAACAGTTGACAATAGCAGGAAATCAATTTTTAAGACTGAGCTCAATCAGCAATCCTCAGAATGAGTCAAGACATAAAACTTCCAAAACCCGAAAGAACTTGGCAAACCACATTCAAGACTTTAGCCCAATGTAATTGTGATGGATTCCCATTCTGGGAAGCCAACCTCATCTGGAGCTCTCTATCTGGCAGGCTAGACCATGCCATGCAAAATAAGGACTACACTGATTTCAGAGTTTTAGTGTTTCCCTGCACCAAGGGTTTGTTTGGGGGTTTTTTGTTTTGGTATTTGTTTTGTTGTTTTTTTTTAAACCGTAATATTCCTCACTATTATACTTTTTGGTCAAACCTGCTAAAGACATCAAATACCCCCAGGAAAGAGAGATCATATTGTCATCACCATGGCTGGAGATCCCAAAGGCAGATCAGCCCAAGATGAGCTGCTGGCAGGGGACTTCTGTAGGGCTAAGGAGCTTGTTGTGAGACCTCATTCAGATCCCAGCTGCTCCAGAACAGCCCACCTCAGGGCACAATACAATATATAGGTTGGGTTGGTTTTTTTTTCCCCTCCTTGGCTATTGGAACTACTCTGACTAGACTGAAGGGCAGTTGTGTTCGTGTGCGTCTGGGGAGATGGGGCAAGTTGACTGTAAGGCATCTTATTTTTGTAAGTGGAGGAAGCACTCATTTTAACGCATACCACAGTTTGTTCAGGTGAATACAGCAACAGCGTAAGTGTGTGCTTTTGCTAGGATTCCTTGGAGATCACTCAATGCAGTGGTGTTTGCTCTTCAGTCAGGGGAAAGCAGTTGCCTTTGCCTCAAAATCGGTGGCCCTGTTTACAGCAACTGAGTCCAGCTTCACAGGAGGGGGCTGGAGCAGCAGTTTTACTACTTACACATGAGAGAAGAGCAACTCCACCACTGCAAGGCAGGTATTATCAAAGGGAAAAAACCCAAACAAATCCTGTTTACATTGACAGTGGCAGGACCTCCCAGCCTACATGGCCTTCTCCTCCTACAGCTGCACCGCAAGATCTCCTTTGGCATGCCTCCAGGAGAAGACCAGAAGCCTCAGTATCTACAGCAAGTACAGGCTGTCGCAGCTAACATTCAGAACAACAAAAAAAAAAAAATTCAGAATTCCTTACAGCACACCATTACTGTCAAAAACTATATTCACACTGTTTTACCCAAAAAGGTGCCAGAGGATAAGTACACTTATCAGCAAGGTGCTCAGACACCACAGAGCTCACATAAATACTCTGCTTGTTAGCTACTTAAAACACAATGCAGGAAAGATATTAGTATTCATTCCCTCTAAAAGGTATCTGATCAATCTTAATTTTAAGCCTTATCTACCCAAGAGAATTGCGGTGATTTCAGTAAATTAGAAGAATTCTTTCATGTTGACATCCTTAGACCAAACCAGAAAGCTGCGGCAGAAGCTGTTTTAATGTAGATAACTCAGATGCTAAATTCAATACTTAAATTGACTGAAATTGTGTGTGCAGTTACCAAATATGAGATATTAGCTGGTTTGCAATGCACCTAATTTATCTGCTTTTGGCTGAAGCCACCTTTGTCTACGAGTATAATAGTAATTTGATAGCTCTTCAGGGAATCTGCTTGCCTACAGACCAAATTAGGCATCGCCCACCTCACCTTTGATCTCAAGGCAATCATCTCAAAGAGGCAAGAGAGCCTTTTCATTAATAAAGATGCTTCCAATTGGAGTTCGGAACATATAAATTAAGCTTCCCCTACTCCCACCATGGCTATATGCTTAAAATACCTCTTTTGTAGCCTAGGGAAATGGGGTACTACAACAGCAGCTGGGTGTTTCTAAATGGATCTGAGATCTTGAATCTATTTCAGGTACTTCCACATTACAAGTTTCTGAGGTTGACAAGGAGCTTATGCTTGGTCCAGACACAGAATGGGAAATCTGGACAACAAAGCACGAACTGGTACAGCTTCCATATGGAAAACCACTCCATTTTCCTCAGAGCTCTTTGTTTTATCATCCTTCCGCACTAAGCAGAGCTCCATACAAGTGTAACTTGTAACATCAAAGTTATTCCAGCACCCGGCTGTTCCAGGTGGCAATGGGGAGCAGCCGATATCCATACAGTGTTGAAATAACCCCAGTTTTACAGAGAAACAAATGCTTCTTTATTCACATTGGCGGAGGCAGAAGGAATTATAGTTGCAGGTCACCAGGTTGGGAAAATTAAACAAGTGTCTAGAAGACATTGTTAGCTTCTGAACAGCTGACTGGGACAATGAAGACCGAACATCTGTTCATACCCAGCTACTCACCACCATTCCCCACTGTTAAGGGGAAAACACTCTCACCAAAAGGGAAAATTAGTTAAATATGCTTTAAGGAACAAGCTGACCCGAGGGAGGTGTCAGCTAACAGAGGTGAGATACTAAATTTAATGAGACCTCGGTTCTGATCTGATGTAGAAGATTTAATGTCAACTTTTAACAAAATCTGTTAATCACAGTAAGTATATCCAGGCTCTTCTCCTATCTCTGGACATTTCCACCTCTTGAAAATTTTTTTCCTTCAAAAGACTACATTTGCATTCCTGACCAACAAATGCCACCCCACATTTAAGACTGAACTAACTCATTCCCCAAACAGCATTTAAAAATATTTTAGCTTTACACTGGCACCCACCCCTTGACTATTTAAATGGTCACAGCATTAACATATTTAACGCCTCCAAATGAAGATGAAAATTACATAGATATAAATTCTGATGAATTAGTCTTTTTTTTTTGCACCTGCACAATCATATCTTCATCTGTTTTTTTTTTTCCTCTAATCCACATGCACATCAAGCATTTTTTCAGCAAAGACAGACTAGCTTCCCAAGTTCTAGGTTCATTTAGTAATGAAGCCTGGTATTACCACATTGACTTTGAGACACTGCAGTTCAGCAGACTACAATGGTATTTCTCCTCTGTATATACTGTCTTTGCTACAAGAACATTATATTTAACATCAGAGACAATACTATTTGTTTCTCAGAATTAAAATAATGAAAAAAGAAAACCAGACTCCTAGGCCCAGGGTGGTAAAAAGCACTTCATCCAGTTTTCCTAGTTGCCCCTCAAAATACACAGCATCACGCACAAATAAGCGTGACAAGCACAAAAGAAGAGTCAGAAATACTGTTTGATATGTGTACCACCCTCTTTCATCCATAGGAGGCTTTAGGTCAGGTATTTTAAGCACTGAAATTAATGTAGAATATGCCAGCATACTTGCTTAGCACAGGTGCAACACCAACACAGAAAGATTTTCATCAATATACTGCCAAATTATGAAGATAGAAGACAGACAATGATTCACAGCAAAAGACTGCAATGTGCAACACAGCAGCATTTCCAACGAAGGATATAAAAGCTACAGCCAAACAAGACAGGCTTTCAAATTACATCTCAAAGTGACCACATTCCTGTTCTAAGGCAATGGAAAAAAACCCAGATATAAATATTCTTCTCTAAACTCTAAATATAAGGGGAGAGAGGGGGGAGAGAAGGGCATCCACCACCACATTAATCAATCTCTCCTCTGTCACATGACATTACAGATCCTTGAAAACACTGTCACCTTTTTGACACTTAAACCTGTTCCACTTTTCTCTCCCAGATCAAGCCCATCATACAGGCACCAGCATATTGAAAACTCACCTAATTCTGTTGGCTTCAGCAGTTCATCCAGGGTCGTATAGAAGGGAAGTTTCACCAGCCGAACTTCGGGCTTCGCAACTTTGGGTGGCAACCTTCCCAGTCCATTAAGGTATTTCCCATAGAGAGCAGGATAGTCAATATTAGTAGTGGAGATAGAAGTCCGAGCAACGGTGCTCCCGCGGTCATACGATGAATGTATGGAGAGTGCCTCAGGAGACCGGTGCTGCTGCGGCTGAGGCTGCGCGACTTCAGAGCTCTTCTTGGCATAGCGAGTCTCATAGAGCTCCTTAATTTTCTTGAAAACTTCAGGGCTGCAGTCAAATTGGACCAATTGCAATGCTCTGGTGACTAGTTCATGTTTAAGTCCGCTCTTACTCCTGCCAACAAAACCCAGCAACATCTGAAGATCTGAGACTCGGAAACTCATCACCATGTTCTAGGGGATAAAAAATTAAAAACGTTCTTACAGTTATAAAAAGGCAAAGTGTCAGTTCTCACTATACTCTATAACTGGAATCCAAAATAATAAAAACATCCCTTAGAAGATAGACACCAAACCTTCTGTTCAAATCAGCCGTTACTCACCTGATTAGCATCCCATTTCTTAGGTAGTTGTTTGAGCAACACAAATACAGAGGAGATCATCAACTGAAATATCACCAAAATCAGAGAAACAACAGGATAGTCATCAAATCACTCAAAAATAATTTGTGATAAATGCTCAGCATCCTCAAGACAGGTTGACTGGAAGCAGGAGTGACCACAAAGGAAAACGTCTCAAACAGCAGGCCCCCACATGTGAAAGAGCAAATTAACTCCTTTAGCACAGAGGCTCAAATCATCCAAACTTCCCAGGCACCTTTGGGTAAGGGAGCTACATTAAAAACTTCATCTAAAATGGTATTAGCATAAGGCAAAGGAAGGAAATGAAAGTCAACCTGAAGGCAGACAACATTTAAGTGAACCGGGGCCACCAATTCTTTCATACTGTATTTCAGTGCACCTGTATATTATCTGTGTGTGCAAAAAAACCCCTCCAGAATCCTTCCTACATATATAGGATCTTTAAAAAAAACCCATGTGTTTTAGACTACAGCAAGGTATTAAAAGACTATTAGACAGAGCAATATGTTCCCATGAGAACAATGCCTCCAAACTCTATTTGGGTGCTTTGCCAAGCACTCCCCCATGTTCACAGCCAGTAGCTGCCTTTGCTGTTGCACTGGTATTATCAATTTCAGTGTTTTGATAAGCAGTAAAAAACTACCTCTGTCTTCAAAAATCTACTCTCTTGCTGCTGTGGAAACTCAGAAGGCCTGTAACTGTCAGCAGATTCAAAGACCGTACTATACTAGACTATACAGCAACTTTCCATGAGACTAAGAACTAGAAATGATTTCTGTTAAAACTACAGCTAGTCTGGTCAGATTGATGTTTCAGTTCTCGCTCATAACAAAGCAGCCTTATGAGTGCACAAGACAAGCTTATCAAGTACATGCTTTTGAAAATTCAAGCTGCCCTGAAAATACACTTGATAGGTACCCACATATATTCACTCAATATCCTTCCTGGTTTGTGGAAAACACAGGAGCTCAAGAAACCCCAGCTGTCCCACAGTTTAAAAAAACAGAGGAAGAGATTCAGCAGGTCTCTTTTCCCCAGTCTATACTCCACTCTTGTTTGAGGATTAAATTAGGGGAAAAAAAAAAAAAAAAAAGGCAAGGCATAAAAGTCAGATTTCTGTGGAAGTTAATAGTAGCCTTGTAATTTCCTGGAATAAAACAGCTATGGATTTATTTATTTATTTTAAATTAAGAAAGCTACTATTGACTCCAGAAACATTTAAACAGCCACTTTTGCATGTGTGGGAATTAGACTATAGAGAAAGTACCATTTATTTTCTCTTTTTTCATGAAATCTGTCATTTAATCTGGAAGCCCAAAAGATGCTACACAAACATTAGTGACTGTAGTTAACATTTTTGGCAGTCATGATATGTCCCAAAATACCTTTGATGAGAGGAAAAAAAAGGCAGATAACTTTAAACAGGAGAGAAAGGATGTTTAATTGCCAAAAAGTCAGGATTCAAGAGATCTGGATTCATATTGCTGCTTCACTAGATACTACCTGTGTGATCTTGGAGAAATCTAGTTTCTGCGTTTCAGTTTTCTTCAACTACAAAATGGAGAGTGTATTGTCCTCTCCAAGGCACTTTGAGGATAAACAGCATACTTGCAAAGATAAACACGTCAAGGCAGTGACGCACATCAACAGCGCAGTACCAGGGAAGTCACAGGAGCACAGCAGACAGGTATTCTCCTGCACTCACTGCTCCTACACCACCGGTCACTTGGGACTGTCAGTGCGTAAAGCGGAGTTTGAATTGACAGTCTTCTGCAGTTTGCATTTAGAAGGATTTAAGATCCAGAAGGATGACCAGATTTGAGCAGTAACAGAAGAACAAGCTTCAGACAAAGAAAACCTGTCACTGAGGCTTGGACCTGCACGACAGTATGAGCAATAGAGAGATCATATTAACTACTGAGATTGTTAACGCTAAGGTCTATTCCTCCCCCCAAGGAAGCCTCGCATGTGAGCGGCAAGGAGCCCGTCAAACACCCACTATGGGGGCAACCACAACACCTTGGAAGTACACCTCCTCCCCAGAGTCCTGGGCTCAGCTCACAACACCGAGAGAGGCCCAACAGGAGGGAGAGGACAATGCCTCCTAAAACAAGCCTCTTCCAAATCTTATTTTTGCAGCCATCTAGCCACATCCTCACTGATGAGCTGATCCTGCAGGCACTGAACATTTTCCATCTGATGGCATTGCTCAGTAAGCACCCTCAGCACCAGCTTCCCCATGATGCTCTTGGGTAAAGCCCACTCAAGTGCCACTGGCCGGTCCTCTGCACTGCCACGCACCAGCAGCAGGACACGGAGAAGTCCCAGCTCCCAGAAAGGCGCCGGTGAACGGGAACCCAGAGGGAAAAGGAGAAACCCACAGCAGAGCAGGGACCTTCCCCCCAGAAGGCCCGATGGGGTGCACAAGACACCTTGAAAGCACAACACAACTTCAGGCACGTTTGTTGGGAAGACATTTCACCTCACCCCACCGCAGAGGAGCCTCAGAGGCCGGCCCAAGCCTCCCCGCCACGGAGAGACGGGGGCTCTGCCCCAACACCCCCCAGCGCCGGGTACTGCTCGTCCCACCGCCATTCCCGCCCCCGGCCCCAGCCGCGGCGAGATGGGCAAAGCCAGGCCGGGGCTGCTGCCATGTCTCCCGAGCTCTCCGTCCGCCGGGCCCGGCTGGACAGCTCCGCTCCGCGCCCCACCGGTCGCGGCCCCAAACCGGTCAGGGAGCCCAGGGCAGGCCGCGGAGAGCAAGCCGGGCACCGGGCACGACCGGCCCAGGGTTCCGCGGGGAACGGGGCGAGGAGCCCGGGGAGCAGGGGAAGCGACCCCGCCGGGCGTCGGCGGGGGCGGGGGGGGGAAACACCTGCGCTAATTAATCACTGGGAATTAACTGCGGGGGAGGCCGGGGCCCGGCCCGGCGGCCCAAGGGGCAGGCCCAGGGGCGGGCGGCTCCCAGGGGCTGGAAGACGGGCCGAGCCAGGCCCGGGGTCCGGCGGGGGCTACGGACGGGTCCGGAGGCCGGGGCGGGGCAGCCCCTGAGGTAAAAAAAAAAAAAGGGGGGGAGGAGGGGGGGTCCCGGGGCGCCGCCCCCCCGGCTCTCACGGCCGGGGCCAGGGCCGAGGCCGTGCCGTTCGCGGTCCACCCCGCTGGGAGCTCGCCCGGGCCGACCCGGGCCCCGCCGGTGGGGTGGGGGGCACAGCTCACTCACTTTCGCCTCCACCAGCTCCGCCGCCATCTTGGCCTCCAGCGTCCACCGCGCCGGGAGCCGCCGCCGAGTCACGTGACGCCCAGCTACAGCGGGGGAGGGGCCGCGAGGGCCGCGAGCTGCCCAATCCCCGCGCGCCCTCTTCTCCCCGCGGGCCGCGGCCTCGCCGCGCAGGCGCAGTAACCCCGCCCCGCCCGGCACCGCCTTCCCGGATGGCTTAAAGGGACAGCGCCCCGCTAAACGGGGGGGGGGCGGGGGGGAAAAGGATGAGGACGGCCACCCTAGGGCTGTACCCCACAGGAGCGGCGGCTGGAGACACGCACCCCTCCAGCTCAGCGAGCAAGAGTTTGGGAACGAGAGGGCAGGTGCCAGCGCAGCCCCCCTCCCCAGGAGGGATAAGTGGTGCCCCCAAAATGGCGGCAGGTGGATGCCCCAGGCCAGGCCTCTCTACACCCGGTGTCGGCCTGGTTCTGCCCCGGGGCCCGGTGGGCTTGTCCCGAGGCCCTGCTTTCTTGTACCGGTCCCAGAGCATGGCTGCGTCCTGCTCACCCTCTGCACTGAGGAGAGCAGCGCTGGGGCCATGCTGGAGGAACCTGGCGGAGGCTGCGGGCCCCGGGGAGGAGAGGGGAGGGCTGGGGAAGGGCCCCCCCTGCACCCCGCCTCCTGGCCGTATGCCAGGGTGCTTCGTTTCGGCCTGGGGTGTCTTTGGCATTGATGCCCGGGGGCAGTTTTGTCCTGAAACCAGGGAGCAACGGACCCGATCACACGTGGTTTTGCTGGGAAATGCTTTTGAAGAGCGGGCGGCTGTTGTAGGCTTTTCTGAAGAGAAAACATTCTGGAGAAAAACCCAAGAAAACAGTGCTTTTGGATCTGTGCCTTCATCAGAAACCCAAAGGACACCGGCCTAACCATCCTCCTCCTCACCCCGCAGCAGCCTCTGCTTGAACTTGAACTTGCGAATCTCAGATTTTCCTGTTGGATCTCAGACCTCGGAGCTGCCAGACCCTCCAACGTCCTCTGCTAGCGAGGGATGCTGCTCCCCCACCACGTGTCTGCTTCAGGGGCCTCAAGAGCCTCCCGCCATGCCTTCCCCTTCAGACACTCTCCCTGCCGAGGCACATGTGGCACCTCATGGCCAAAACCAACCTGCTCTGTGGCGATGGCATCCCAGAGATCCCCCAGCCCTCCTGCACAGGGCAGCGTTTGTGCCCCCTGTGGGCGCTTGGGGAGAAGACGTTCCCTCCAATAACTCATCACTTATTAAAAATATCTTCTACGTAGGTAGAAATTATTTCTCCTAAGCCTGATACTGTTCCTCCTGGGGTCTGGTTGCTCCATTTCTAAGCAGCAAGTGCACAGCAGCATCCTCTCCAGCTCCAGGCTGAGTTGCCAGGAGGTAACCCCAGTAGTCGGGGTGAAACGCTGCGCTGGGAGAGGTTTTCTAGCACTTTCCCCTCCTTGTCACCAACCCCACAAGCTAATTAAACAAAAAGGCAATTAGTCAGTTTGCTAGGCAGGCCAATATGTTAATCAGGCTCCCCAGTGTTCCCTTCCAGTCTGGCAAAAGCCAGTATTGGTGCTAAAAATTCAAATGATTGCTATGGAAACCCCAACAGCTGATAACTCATCCTGTCACACTGAGAGTGCGGGAGGCCAAATCCATCCTGGGTGTAGCTCCACTGCCATCCCGCCGGTCCCTCCCTGCCTGTGACCGGTGAAGGTGGAGAGGACAGATGGGCTGGGGATGTGCCGGCGATTTGGCAGCAACCGTAGCTGCCAGGCGAAGTGGCGTGGGGACAGAGTGGCTTGGGTTTGTGTGAGCTTTCTTACGCTGCAGCTGATGGAGGTGGAGCGATAGCCTCCCGCGATGCTGAAGAGAAGGAAAAAGCAGCAAAATATTTATGCCGTGGAGACGGAGAGTTACATCCCTTTTTGTCTGGAGTCCCTCTTTCCTCGCCCCCGCGTGTAACCTCCCTTTAACACGTTCCTAACTCAGGTAATGCTCTTCACCCTGCAGAGCTTCAGCTTCCCAACTCGCTGGGACAAAATGAGAGGAGTTTGGCCCTTCCTTCCTGCACCAGGTTGGAAGGAATCCTCCCCAAACCAAACCGTGCGCGGGGTCTTCCCCGGTGCCGCGCAGCCGTTCCGAATCCTTCGGCCGGATCATCCCGGCTGAGGCATCGACGCCACGGCCCAGGGAGGCCGCTGAGGTTCCCCAGAAGGACCTCCATGGCCCCCGGGGTCCCAGCCCGGAGCCCGTCAGCTCTGGTGCTGCAGGATGAGGCCCCGTCCCCGGTGTAGCACTGTGAGCCCACTCCCCCCCGGGACCCCCGGGACTTGGTGCAGTGACGATGAGCGCACGGCCAGGGCACGCCTCGGTGCCCGAGCTCTCTCTCTGCACGACAGACCCCCGTCCCGGGGAGGAGGGGGAGGCCCGGACCGGCCGCGGGGCTCCGCCGGTTCCCCCCCGGTCCCGCCGCGGAGGGCGCCGGGTTCCTCCCCGCCCGCAGGGGGCGCTGTAGCACCGGCGCCCCCTCTACTTACGCCCCGGCCGGCGCATGCGCAGCGCTGGGACCCTGCGGGACCGGGGAGGGCGGGGGACGCCGGGCCACGGCAGCGCCCGACCGGTGTTAGCGGGGAGGGACCGGGTGGGGCCCAACGGTGGCCGGGCCGGGGCTGATACCGGACCCTGCCCTACCGCCTCTTCCTGGGAGCCGAAACCCCGGGCTGCCCTAGCGGCCCCGGGGCTCACCGCCCCGCAGTAGCCGTACCGACTCCGGTCCTCCGGGGCCGGTCCTCACCCGAGTTACCGGCAGTAGGCGGGGAAGACTTTCTCCCCCGCCGCGGCCGGGGTAGACCCAAGGCAGGGCGGGGCAGGAGGTGCCGGTCCCAGCTCCCCCGCAGGCCCCGGTACAGCCCCGGTGCGAGGCCACGTGGTCCCGCCCCGGCGGAATAACCCTCCCAACCATAGAGCATACCGGCCGCTGAGGGCCAGAGAGGCGCGGCGGCGCATGCGCCCTGGGTGCCGGCTGCGCAGGTTCCGCCCCCCGGCCGGCGCCGTCGTATAAGAAGGGGGCGGTTGACGTCAGCGTTCTCTTCCGCCCGCTCTGCGCTCGCCAGCGAGACAGGGCTGCCGCCGCCGCCATTGCTGTAACCCCCCCGCCCCGGAGAATCCACCGCCATCCGCCACCATGGTGAGACCCCGCGTCCTGCCGCTACCCCGACGGGGGTGAGCGGGCACCGCGCTCGCAGCGTCGGTGGGGATGGCTGCCCCGGGAGGGCCGGGGGGTTTGCGGCGGCGGTAGGGGCCTGCCGGGCCGGGTTGGGCCGCTGCTGAGGGGAGAGGGGTGGGGCTGGAAAGCGTGCCGGGGAGGGGAGGGGACTGTCCCCGGTGGGACTCGGAGCCCTTGCCTGGCTTGTGGGGCTCGGCGGCCCTGGGGGTCTGTGCCAGCCCCCGTAGGGCCCTGCTTTCCCGGTGCCGGGGCTGCCGTGCCCGTGCCGGTGGAGCTTGCCGCACGGGGAGGGGGAGCGGCGGCGGTGATGTGGCACCGGGGTGGTGTTGACGTCGGGAACGGGCCTTTGCGGTGGCCAGCGCTTGCCTTATGTAACGCTGCGGCCCGGGCGGGGGCAATCACAGCGGCGCACCGGGCTGTCACCCACCCGCTGAGAAACAGCGACCGAACGAGGGTTCGGTTTTAGTGGGGGCTTGCCTCCAGGAACCGTTGACACTGCCGCAGTTTGTAGGACACTGAGCCAGAGAGGGAGCGTGCTGGGTGCTTGGGCTGTGGGGCCCAGGCTGCTCTGTTTGTAACGCCGGTGTCTGCGGTGCCCTTGCTGTGCGTTGTCTCGTAACATGGGCTGCACAGGCAGAATTGATATTGCTGTGACTATGGTAGGTATTTGTGGCGTTGATCGGGCTTCTTGGGATTGCCAAAGCCGTTTCTATATACCCTGTGTTTTTCTCTTTCCCCCGCCCCCTTCTCTCATTCTTCAAGGTGAACTTCACAGTAGACCAGATACGGGCCATCATGGACAAAAAGGCCAACATCAGAAACATGTCTGTGATTGCCCATGTTGATCATGGCAAGTCAACCTTGACTGATTCTCTGGTATGCAAAGCTGGTATCATCGCCTCTGCCCGTGCGGGGGAGACCCGTTTCACTGACACAAGAAAGGATGAGCAGGAACGGTGCATTACCATCAAATCAACGTGAGTTCCCTGCCCTCATGCCACTTTTGTGCTCCTAACTGCGTGGTCTGAGCTTAGGGGGCTTTGAGTCCTCCACTGGCTTGTTTGTGAGATGAAAGAAGACGGCGGCAGGCTTTCTCTAGTCTAGTTCAGAAGCTCATCTCTTGCTCGTCAGGATTGCTTAAATGAAAGAGCAAGTATTGGTTGGTTTCTGGTGAATCACGGAGCACTACCTTGGGGGCTACTGGGAAACAGATGTGCAGCAGGAGCTTCAGCCTTCCATTTTAACACTGGGACTGTTGGATGTGGCTGATGTCTGCTGGAGTCCCGCGGATGCGGTGCAGAGACTGTTTTGGGAGCATCTCTGGTGACGTACCTGGCGGCTGTGTCACCATGGGTGGTTTGAGGACCCTGAGGGGCATGAAAAGGGATCAAAAAGGTGGTTGGGCCAAGTAGAAAAAGAATAAATCCTTGTTTGAAAGAAATGGAACCCTCTTTGGGTGCTTTAAATTGCACGGAGTCAGAAGAGTTTGATTTCAGAAGAGTGTAGGAAGGGCAGATTTTAGCCTGCGCTCCTGGTTATCTCCCACACTGGCCTCCCAGGAATACGCTTCAGGAAATCCTTAAGCCCAGGCAAAGCTGTCTGTGTGGGATAAAAGGCTGTTTCTAAGCATTGGGGAGGAGTAATGTGTAGATAATAATTTTAATAGTTCTTCTTCTATTTCAGAGCTATTTCCCTATTTTATGAGCTCTCTGAAAATGATTTGGCCTTCATCAAGCAAAGCAAGGATGGTTCTGGTTTCTTGATCAATCTGATTGACTCTCCTGGGCACGTGGACTTCTCTTCAGAGGTCACTGCTGCTCTTCGTGTCACTGATGGTGCCCTGGTTGTTGTAGACTGTGTCTCTGGTAAGGTTTTTTGCAGCCATATGCAACTGGAATGTGTGCTGGGCAAGTTGGAAAACAAGGATAACTAATTCCCCTGTTTGGCAGGCGTGTGCGTGCAGACAGAGACTGTGCTGCGTCAGGCCATTGCTGAGAGGATCAAGCCTGTCCTGATGATGAATAAGATGGACCGAGCACTGCTGGAGCTGCAGCTGGAGCCAGAAGAGCTGTACCAGACCTTCCAGCGCATTGTGGAAAACGTGAATGTCATTATCTCCACGTATGGAGAAGGAGAAAGTGGCCCCATGGGAAATATCATGGTAAGTGGGAGGCTGCGAACGCTGTGTTGGAAATAATTCCCTTTAGTGAAAGGGAGCAGTTGCCTCCTTAGTCGTTCTTTCCTATCTCAAGTGGAGAAGTGAGAGTAGAATAACAAAGATGCCCATACTACCCAGGCTTGCGCTGGTTGGAGCTCTCGCTAGCTTTTCTCTGAAATATTCTGCTAGTTCAAGGCTTGAGCAAATAAAGTCTATAAATACAAGAAAGTATTTTCTATCTTTACCAAGGGTGCCCTTGTTTTGTAGGACACCTTCTTGCCCACATCACATCTGTGATGTCAGGTGATGCGAGATCCTAGGCTCCTACGCAGCATCCCTCCCCCGGCTGTCTTCTGAAATGGAAGGCCAGTAGGTGTTTGCCAGTCCCTGCGCTCCGAGCACCGCTCCCTGCTGGGTTCCTGGGTAGCAAGCAGGGCTTTTGGTTCTGAGAAAAAGCTTGCGCTTTGATCCCATTGAGCATTCTCCTGCATGCTGCAGGTTTTCCTGTATTGCTGATCCTCCCCGTGAAGGACAGGAATCTTACCTGCACGCAAACCTGCACAGCTGCTGAGCTGTCTTGAGTATGTAGTTGGTCAAAGTGATGAAAAACCGATCTAGTTCTGCGCTACAAAGCTAAAATGGTGGGGGTGTGGCCAGGCTGTCACAGAACTGCTCGAGAGTCCCATAGTCCTGAAGCTCCATCTTCAAACTCTTTTCGTACTTGAGTGTTGTTTGGGACGGAGTAGGCTGACTGCTGTAACGCTCCGTGCCTGTAAGACCTGTGGCTGTTCCTCTGCAACCCAGCTCTCCTGTTCCCTTTCAGATTGATCCGGTGCTTGGTACCGTTGGCTTTGGTTCTGGCCTGCATGGCTGGGCTTTCACTCTGAAACAGTTTGCTGAAATGTACGTTGCAAAGTTCGCTGCCAAGGGTGATGCCCAGCTGAATCCATCTGAGCGTGCCAAGAAAGTAGAAGACATGATGAAGAAGCTGTGGGGAGACAGGTGAGGAATTGTGGCTGTTGATTGTAATTCCAAATCAGCTCTGTGTGGCTGCAACCTGATGCTGTATAAGATTGGTAAGGAGGGAGGAGGTGGTTGTGCCTGCTTATGGCCCTGGCTCAATGACTTGGTGCAGGTGCTAGCAAAAGAACTGTTTCCCATGAAATCTTTGCAGAATAGGAAACACCCAGATAAATGGGGAGGGGACAGTGAGTTGGCCACATGGTTTAATGCATTTTGGTGAGCTCTGAAAACCTGAGAGTGATGGGGGAGCGTATGAAGATGGTTCTTACTGAGTGGCTCCTTCTTCTGGCTGGAGCAAGCAAAACAAGTCATGCTTCTGTAGCTGAACTGAGTGTTGATACTTGTCTGACTCAATTCTTTCTCCAGATATTTTGATCCTGCTACTGGCAAGTTCAGCAAATCTGCTACCAGCCCTGATGGAAAGAAACTGCCCAGGACCTTCTGCCAGCTCATCCTTGACCCCATCTTCAAGGTGAGTTCTCTAGTGTTTAGCCCTTGCTGATGCCTTATGCTCTCTGGTTCAGTTACAGTGAGTGATGATGGAAAATTTCTTCACTTTGACCTGACTTGTCTGATTGAAGAAATTTAAATATCTGACACAAGCCTAACTCATTACTCTGTGTGGGCAGGGAGGCTGGTAGTAGATACTGTGCAGGCAAGTATGTGTCTGAGCCTCCAAATGGATTCAACTGGGTGATGAGCAAGAACAGAGATTCTTTTAGAGACACTTGTGCTGCTGCTTCAAACTGGGTCACTGGCAACATTCATGACTGCTGCTGTTGTTCTAGGTTTTCGATGCAATCATGAACTTCAAGAAAGAGGAGGCGGCTAAACTGATTGAGAAACTGGACATCAAGCTTGACAGCGAAGATAAGGACAAAGAGGGCAAACCCCTGCTGAAGGTGAGATTGGTCTGAAGTGTCTGTGGGGAGGAGATGTGTAACTGTGTAGCTCCAACTGGGTCAACTTACTAAGTGGCTACTAACGCTGCTTGGGTGGGAAGGTGCTGTTGGCAGCTTGGAGGTTAGGGAGGCAGGGGAAGGTTAACTACCAGGTTGTGAACAATCTGACTGGGTCTTGCTCTTCTGATATCTGCTCAGGCCGTGATGAGGCGGTGGCTGCCTGCTGGAGATGCCCTGCTGCAGATGATCACTATTCACCTGCCTTCTCCTGTCACAGCCCAGAAGTACCGCTGTGAACTGCTCTACGAGGGACCCCCTGATGATGAGGCTGCCATAGGTATGATGAGGTGCTGCTTTGCTGCCAGGCATCCCTTCACATAAGTGCTCCAACACACCTGTAGCCGTCTTGTTCTCCAAGTACACAGCTCGGTAGCTACTGTAATTCTTGATTCTGTAGCTTTTGTAGTGTGGATGAAACAAGCTTAGGAGCTTTGCTCAGGAGTACTGAGCTACCTAAGTGACTGGAGAGTAGCTGAGGTATATGTCAAGGGCTCAGGCTGAGCTTGTATTTGTTGAAAAGATCTCTCGGTGATTGATGCGATCTTTCTCTCTGGTGGGCTGGCCAGCTATCCGGACAGAAGTGAAGGGACTGGGACAATAGTGGGTACAGGTCTCATGTTGGGATTTGGGGTGAGTTGAGGGGACAGGGCATGTATACCAAATGGGGGAAATGGTACTGAACTAAGTAGATCTCTCTGCCTCCTCCCAGGTATTAAGAACTGTGACCCCAAAGGCCCCCTGATGATGTACATCTCTAAAATGGTGCCAACCTCTGACAAGGGACGTTTCTACGCTTTTGGACGTGTCTTCTCTGGTCTCGTCTCAACTGGCTTGAAAGTCAGAATCATGGGACCAAACTACACACCTGGCAAGAAGGAGGATCTGTACCTGAAGCCAATTCAAAGGTCAGTCCTGGCTGGGGTGTGCTCTGTGGTTCAGATTTGTGGTTCTAGTACTGTCTTGGGTCTCTTCTCGTCTCTGAGGCCAGGCAAGGTGCTTGGCTGTGGACTTCAAGTCTGCTACTGAACTCCAGGATGCTGCCTTTTGGGGCTGCCTCTTTCAGACCTCATTAAAACAACTTCCTCTCTTGCCAGGACCATTCTCATGATGGGGCGCTATGTTGAACCCATTGAGGACGTGCCTTGTGGAAACATCGTTGGTCTGGTTGGTGTCGACCAGTTCCTTGTGAAGACTGGAACCATCACCACCTTTGAGCATGCTCACAACATGAGAGTCATGAAGTTCAGTGTCAGCCCTGTCGTGCGTGTGGCTGTTGAAGCCAAGAACCCAGCTGACCTGCCCAAGCTGGTGGAGGGACTGAAGCGTCTTGCCAAGTCTGACCCTATGGTGCAGGTGAATGTCTGAAATGGTTTCAGGGACAGGAGAAACCCTGGTCCTGCTGGCACAGGAGGCTTCTGCCTCTAATCATGATTGCACTGGGAATGCTGGCAGAAGAATCTTGAATTGAGTATCGGTCCCAGCCCTACCAGAGTGGGAAGGAATACTGTGTTTCACCTTGGGGTTGGTGCTGAGTCATCCCCAGATCAGTGGAAAGAGCATGTAAAAGTAGCTCTGTGAGTCAAAGACAAATCAGAGACAGTCACTAGTATTTTATTTTATGTGCGAGAGTTTTTGTTGCATTGCAGTTGAAAGCCTCACCTGCTGTATAAATGCTCTTTTCAGTGCATCATTGAGGAGTCTGGGGAGCACATCATTGCTGGTGCAGGGGAGCTGCACTTGGAGATCTGCCTGAAGGATCTGGAAGAGGACCATGCGTGCATTCCTATTAAGGTAGAGGGGCTGCAGTGGCAGAGCTGTTGGTGATCTCTGAGCGGGTGTCTGGTGAGCTGCAGTTTGGTTGGTGCCTCACTGTTCTTTGCTCTTCGTCACCACAGAAATCAGATCCTGTTGTGTCGTACCGTGAAACAGTCAGTGAGGAATCCAACGTGATGTGCCTTTCCAAGTCCCCCAACAAACACAACAGGCTGTACATGAAGGCCCGGCCCTTCCCAGATGGCTTGGCCGAAGATATTGACAAGGGTGAGGTCTCTGCTCGTCAGGAGCTGAAGCAACGAGCTCGTTACCTGGCTGAGAAGTACGAGTGGGATGTCACTGAAGCCAGGAAAATCTGGTGCTTTGGTCCTGACGGCACCGGTCCCAACATCCTGACTGACATCACCAAAGGAGTGCAGTACCTGAACGAGAT
The DNA here is from genome assembly GCF_964188355.1 of Buteo buteo. Lineage (NCBI taxonomy): Eukaryota > Metazoa > Chordata > Aves > Accipitriformes > Accipitridae > Buteo > Buteo buteo. The sequence continues at coordinate 4,009,558 of NC_134180.1, forward strand.
CAAGGACAGTGTGGTGGCTGGCTTCCAGTGGGCAACAAAGGAGGTAGGGGCAGTGCCTGGCTCTGGTTATAGTGGGGCTGGGATTGCTCCAGGGCAGGTGGTGTGCAGCATCATAAACAGCTTTTTTTCCCCAAAATGTCTTTGAACTGTCACGTACAGTGCAACACATTTGTAATTTGGAAGGATCTTTTAGGGTAAATGTAACTCGGTGACAGCTGGAGTGAAGATGTCATATCAGTTTGGACACAAAACAGAACCTCAGGACAAAAAGCTTTCTCCCAGGACTGCAGAGAAATTCATCATGGCAGCACGTACTTAAAATTTTTTAAAAAAATTAAAAACTTATTAAAAGCTTTTCTGAGAGCAGCATGCAACAGCAGGGACAGAAACTACTAAGATGAATAACACAACTGGCATCAGAAGAAAATGAAAGTTGCTCTGAGAGCCTCAGCAAAGATCTGGCCTTGTTTACCAATTATTTTTTCAGGACTAGACAGGAGATGACTCCAAAATAACAAGTTGGCAGGTAGACTGGGAACAGCAACAGGAGAGGGTTTTTTCCTGTTTACTTTTTTTTGAGTTAGTGTCAGTCTGAAGAAGAAGATGCCATGCCAACAACTTTTTTTGTCCCAGTAGTGTGAAAAACTTCTTTTGCTGTCCAAATTCTTGGGGTCTTATGCAGCACCATAAATAATGTGTCAGCACTCCTGCTGATGATGTGAGCCTTGGAGCTGTTGCGTGAAGCTACTGCTAAGAATGGTTTCAGTGCCTGAAGCCTTCTCAGAGGAGCTGCAGTGGTGACTTGGTGGCAGGAGCAGATGGCTCTTGGGTCCTAGGCAAGGGAGATGACTTGCTGCATGGCTCCTTGCTCTGCCAAGTGGGCTCTTGTGCTTCCTGCTCTGGAACCCGCTTCCAAGGAATGCCCGTAAGCTGAGGGGCTGGAGCCTTCTGGTAGGGAACACCAGCTGTCCCCTGACAGGGTGTTGGCTGACCCCTTGCTCTGCTTTTCCAGGGGGTCCTGTGTGAGGAGAACATGCGTGCTGTGCGTTTTGATGTGCATGATGTCACCCTGCATGCCGATGCCATCCACCGCGGAGGCGGACAGATCATTCCCACTGCCAGGAGATGCCTGTACGCCTGTGTGCTCACTGCTCAGCCCAGGCTCATGGAGCCCATCTACCTTGTGGAAATCCAGGTGAGGAACCTCTCCTCAGCCCGGAAAACCCTGTGTGAAGAAAACACGAGCAGGTGGTTTGTGGTCCTGACACCTCTCTCTTGCAGTGCCCAGAGCAGGTGGTGGGTGGCATCTACGGCGTGCTGAACAGGAAACGTGGCCACGTGTTTGAGGAGACCCAGGTGGCCGGCACACCCATGTTCGTGGTCAAGGCCTACCTGCCTGTCAACGAGTCCTTTGGTGAGTGCGCTGGTCCTGGGTGCTCCCCTGGGCGCGCGGCAGCTCCTGGGAGCTTGGTGCCAACCCTGGGAAGGAGGGGGATCCTTTGTGTCCAGCTCTCTGACCACAACGATTGTAGAATCACTTAGGTTGGAAAAGACCTTTAAGATTGAGCCCAACCATTAACTCAATGCTGTCAAGTCCACTAAACCTGTCCCTCTGTGCCACATCTATGCGTCCTTTAACTACCTCCAGGGATGGTGGCTCAACCCTTTGCCTGGGCAGCCTGTTCCAGTGCTTGACAGCCCTTTAGGTGAAGAAATTCTTCCTGATACCCAATTTAAACCTCCCCTGGTGCAACTTGAGGCTGTTTCCTCTTGTCCCACCAATTCTTACTTGGGAAAAGAGAGTGACATCACAGAATGGTTTGGGTGGGAAGGGACATTTCAAGGTCACCTAGTCTAACCCCCCGCCATGAGCAGGGACACCTTCAACTAGAGCAGGTTGCTCAGAGCCCCCTCCAACCTGACCTTGAATGTTTCCAGGGATGGGGCATCCACAACCTCTTTGGGCAACCTGTGCCAGTGTTTCTCCACCCTCATCATAAAAAATATCTTCCTTGCACCTAGTCTGAATCTCCTCTCTTTTAGTTTAAAACCATTACCCCTTGCTCTGCTGTTAGAGCCCCTGCTGAAGAGTCTGTCCCCATCTTCTGAGCCCCCTTGAAGTCTGGAGAGGCTGCAGTGAGGTCTCCCCAGCCCCTTCTCTTCTCCAACCCCAACTCCCAGCTGTTCTCCTGGGAGAGGTGCCCCAGGGTTGCCATCTCTGTGGGCTTTTGGGTGCTGCTTTGAATCCCTTTGCTCTAGATGTGTCATTGGTGGTCCGGCACATGACTTCTGCTAGAAATGATGCCAAATTACGCCCATTCCCCTTTCCACCTCACCCCTTCTCTTCTTCCTTGCAGGTTTTACAGCGGATTTAAGGTCCAACACAGGAGGCCAGGCTTTCCCCCAGTGTGTCTTCGACCACTGGCAGATCCTGCCCGGGGATCCCTTCGACAGTGCCAGCCGTCCTTGCCAGGTGGTGGCCGAGACCCGCAAACGCAAAGGGCTGAAGGAAGGCATCCCTGCCCTCGACAACTTCCTCGACAAACTCTAATTAAACTCGTTGGACTCTTGGGGAGGGGAGAATTAATTAAATTAGCGTTAAGGCCCGTGCAAAGGGGGAGATGCCCGTGACCACCATCTCTTTGCATTGTTAATTAATCGGTTTCATAGAGATTTGAGACTTTAAATGAGGGGGAGGGGGGGGAAAAAAGCCTTATAGGTTTCTGTGTTGCACATGACTCATCTTTGCCATTGTAACTAAAACATTTCCACTAGATTTGCCCAATTCTGTATTTATTTGACTCAAAAAGCAGTTTTGCAGAAGGTCGGGGGGAGAGGAGGGGCCACGCTCCTTCCATTTCTCTCCAAACTGCGGTAAAATGATGCAAAATGAGGAAAGGGGGGGGGGGAGGGAGAAGGAAGCCAGCCTGCAGTGTGACTGTCCGTCGTGCCCATCGCCCGCCTGTATTAGTGCCACTGGAATTAATAAAAATTGGATAATGGTGATCGATGTGCTTCGGGGGCTGCTTTCCCAGGTGGAAATAGGGCGCCCCCTTGCGGGCGGGAGGACCTAGCGGAGAAACGGTGCGACGGGGTGGGGGGGGAGACCAGCGCGCTCCGCCCACTCTCCGCGCGACGCCCCGCCCCGCCTACCGGCGGGGCGGGGCGTCGCGCGGAGGGTGGGCGGAGCAAAAAAAAAGTGGGCGGAGCCGGTAGCAGTGGTGGAATGCGGCGGCGGCGACGCGGGCGGCGGCGGCGGCCCAGGTTTGGGGGGGGGGGGGAGGGGGGGGAATGTTTGTGTGTGGGATGTGGGGCGGGAAGGGGCTGTGGGGTGGGGGTTGTGGGGCGAGGAGGGAGTTTAGGGGCCTGTGGGAGCGGGAGACGGCCTGAATTTGGCGGGGTGGGGGGTTGTGAGGGGTGGGATGGGGCTGTGAGGGGTGAGGGGGGGGGGTTGTGTGGGGCCTGTGGGGTAGGGAGGGATTGTGGGGGGATTGGGATGGGGGTGTGTGTGGAATGGGGGGTTGTGGGGCAGTGGGGGATCGGGGTGGGGGGTGTGTGGAGGCTATGGGGCGGGGGGGGCAGTGGGGTGTCGATGGATGTGTTTGGGGGGGTCCCTCCACCACAGCCGGGTGTTGCTGGCTGCAGTGACAAGAGGTTTGGGATCAAGCGTGGCCCACAAGCCTGGGGCCCACCCAGCCACCACCCCTATTCCATTCTCTCTCCCCCCAGGGTGTCCCCACCAGGGCCAGGGTGGGTGGGGGGTTCCCACGGGCCTTGGGGGATGATAAGATCGGGGGTTGTCCCGGGGACTAAATCTACGGCTTAGCCCCGGCCGCCCCATGGCACAGCACAGTGTAGGGCTGCACTGCTTTGGGGGTCCCTGCCCTCTGTCGCTGTGGGGGGACGGGGTCCCCATGCTGGGTCCTGGCCCTGACCTGCCACAGTAGGTCTGTTGTTGGTGTTGGCCTGTGGCTCCCAGGGCATAAACCCCCATTTTTGGTGCTGCAGGTGCTGATCCCCGGCTGCCCCCCGGTATCCCCCTCCGCTCGCAGGGTCGGGGCGGTTTCAGCTCTGTGAGGGCCCCGCAGCCATGTCCACCTTCCGGCAGGAGAGCGTGGAGGACTTCTATGAGATGGGGGAAGAGCTGGGCAGGTGAGTAACATCCCGCTGCGCTCCCGGGGGGGCTTCCATGGCGGTACCCCCTGCCCAAGCACCAGGGGCTTCCGTGGCTGCACCCCTTGCCCAAGCACTGGGCTGGGAACTTCACCCGCCTGCTGCAGCCCTCGTGGTGTCCCCGTGACGGTAACATCCCCTGTGCCACCTCTGTGGCTACCTGCAGGCAGTGGGTCTGCAGGCCAGGTGCTCTACTGAGAGCCAGGCACCTCTAGCAGCTCTCTATTAAAACAAACGGTGTTAATTAGCATTTAACTCTACCCTATATCAGGGCAGGCCTAGCAGCTCCCTGCAGAGCTCCCATCCTGTCCGTGTTTGGCCAGGGCTGACGGGCTGGTGCTGGCGTCTTCCGGCCCTTCTCAGTTGCTGCCGCCCGGTTCTGCGCCTGCGGGACAGATCTGGGGGTGAATCACTGCATGCAAATGGGATTTAATCATCCGGGATGTAAAGGCGGTGGCGGTGGGGGGGTGTGGGCTGGGTTTGGATCCTCCAGCGCTGCCTCAGCCACGCCAGCCCCATGCCGGCACTCCGGGACTCGGGGTCTGCTGCAGCCATGGCTGCCTGCCTGGGTGCAGGGCTCCCTAGGGGTGCTCCCTCTTGGGCAGTGGAAAATAATTGTGCAGCGGAAACATTTTGGGTGGTTTTAGCATTTTTTTTAAAAGAGGGGGAGCTTCCAGGGGCTTGCTCTGGGTCCCCTTCGCCTTCAGGGCTGCGCTGTAGTTCTGGTCCGGTGTGAGCCGTGGGGACGGATGTGGTGCCCGGGGGCTGGATCCCACCTGGGCAAGGCTGGTCTGTGCCCCGGGGGGAGCTGTGGGTGGCCCCGGACGCATAAAGAAGTCTTGGGTCCGGGTGTGCGCGGAGGCCAGTGACGGAGGCCGGTGACGGGGACCGCACGTCATCGTGTGCTGGCAGGGATGGCCAATGGCCGGGGCAGCGGGGAGGGAGCAGCCTGGGGACGTGGGACAGATCTGGTCCTCTGGGAGGGGAAGGCGTTGAGGGGCCCTTGTGGATCCTGGCAGAAGGGCAGCAGGGGGCTCAGCCACGGAGGGGAGGGACAAGGGTTGGGATCCTGCCGTAGCAGCAATGCCGGTGTTGGCAGAACCCGGCTCTCCGAAGTGCTTGTCGATGCCCGGAGCCCTGCCTCCCCCCGGCCCCTGACCCAAGCATGCTTTGAACTGTCAGTTACTCTTATTTCAGCCATTTCCACCCCTCCACCCACCTTCCCTATCAAAACTTTATGGTTCCCTGGGACCACTGGACTCCAGGGTTCTCTCCTGGGAGCAGCCTGGGGGCTCCTGGCTGGAAACAGAGGCCAATGGGCATCTCGCACCCCTGGCAGTCTCAGCAGCACCAGAACAGCCCAGAGAGTGTCAGTGGCTGCTGCGTCCCTGGGAAGAATTTCTTTCCTCCATCCTGGGCAGTGCTGGGGTTTACATGCCTGCTCTGGCGGTACCAGGATGCGTAAACCCTGGGAGCGTGTTGGGAGCAGGTGGGCATGATCAGCCGTGTATGGGAGGACCCCGATTCCTGACAGTCCTGGGCAAAACCATGTGTCCTCCTGCGCAGCACAGCGCAGCGTCCCTGCACGCAGCGTCCCCCATCCTTGTGCCGGTGCTGACCCCGCTGCCGAGCACATGTCGGCATATATGATGTAGGAGATCATCTCCTCACCTCCTCCTTGCATCTCACAGCGGCCAGTTTGCCATTGTACGAAAATGCCGGGAGAGGAAAACAGGTCTGGAGTATGCAGCCAAATTCATCAAGAAGCGTCGGCTGTCGTCCAGCCGTCGGGGCGTGAGCCGGGAGGAGATCGAGAGGGAGGTGGACATCCTGCGGGAGATTCAGCACCCCAACATCATCACGCTGCATGACATCTTTGAGAACAAGACGGACGTGGTGCTGATCCTGGAGCTGGTCTCGGGTGGTGAGCTCTTTGATTTCCTGGCTGAGAAGGAGTCCCTGACGGAGGAGGAGGCCACCCAGTTCCTCAAGCAGATCCTGGATGGGGTGCACTACCTGCACTCCAAGCGCATCGCCCACTTCGACTTGAAGGTGAGGTCTGGGAGGTGCAAACACCCTGTGCTTGGCAGCTGGGGAGCCGGGACAAGCATTCAGATGCCTGCGGAGCAGTGGGGCTGGCTCTGGGATCTCTCCCTGCTTCAGGCATGTGTCCTCTCCTCCTAGGAGAGGAGTCCAGGGCAGCACAAGGCTCTCATGGGTGAGTGTGTGGGGGTAAATGCCAGCTCCTTTTCCCCCACAGCCGGAGAATATCATGCTGCTGGACAAGAATGTGCCAAACCCTCGCATCAAACTCATCGACTTCGGGATCGCCCACAAGATTGAAGCTGGGAATGAATTCAAGAATATATTTGGGACCCCGGAGTTTGTAGGTGAGACCTGGCTGGTGGTGTTCCTGTGGGGCTCCTCTGGGCTCTGAAAGCTTTGGCTTAACCGCAGAGAGATGCCCAAAGCCCTGGTGCAGCAGGCTGGGCAGCTGCCGGGATGTGTCCATGGGGACAGGGTTCTTTCCCCCAGAATAAGCCTGTTTTCTCCCCTCTTTCCTTCTAAAGCCCCAGAAATTGTGAACTACGAACCCCTGGGGCTGGAGGCCGACATGTGGTGAGTGAGTCCCTTCCCAAGCACCTTCCAGTGGCACCAGTGGCCGGTCCTTGGGACTGGGGTCGTGCCGGTGTATCTCCCCTCTTGCTGAAAGCACAGGGAGAGGGGACCGATGGCGCTCCGTGGGGCTTCAGCCTCATCTTCCTCTCTCTTCCAGGAGCATCGGGGTCATCACTTACATCCTGTGAGTATAGGGGGAGTCTGGGGGAGATGGGCGCTGCAGGGCGAGTCCCTCCGCCTTGGGCCGTCACCTTTTTGGGGTGTCACAACCCACTCTCGCTGCAGGCTGAGCGGAGCCTCCCCCTTTCTGGGGGAAACAAAGCAAGAGACCCTGACCAACATATCTGCCGTCAACTACGACTTCGATGAGGAGTATTTCAGCAACACCAGTGAGCTGGCCAAGGACTTCATCCGCCGCCTGCTCGTCAAGGACCCCAAGTGAGAGACGGAGCAGAGCTGGGGATGACCCTGGGAGAGAGAACAGTCCGTCCTGCCCGACCCTCCATGTACAGGCAGCTCCCATACCTCCTGCCCATGCTAGGGTTTAGCTCTGAGCCTGCCTGCTGCCAGCCCAGAGGCCTTTCCCCATCCCTGTTGTGCTGCTTGTTTATAAATCCCATTCATCCCGGTGTTTCCCTACTGCTGCTTGTAGGATTTGATGTTGTGAGACATCTGGAAACCAAAGTCTCTCCCCCATGTCAGGCATGCGGTGAATTCTGGGATCAGCCTGAGAGTGCAGCAGCTCGGCTGAAAAGGAGGGAAAGGGGTTTGGAAGGTATCAAGGGCTGACCTGAGCACCCAGGACCTTGGCCTGGGGCAGGAGCAGTGGTGCTGCATGATCGGACATCGGTTGGGAGGTTGCTGCAGGCTCTTCTGCATGTATTTGCTCTTGGGAGGCTGGCTGAGGGCATGGGAGCTGGATGCAGCCCCTGTCTGGGGTGGCCCCTGAGTACAGTGAGTTTGTCTGGGCTCATCCATGCCCCAAAGGTGATAGGATCCAAGCAGCCTTTCCAGGACTTTAACAGGGAAAGAGGCAGCAAAGCCTCTGCCCCTTGATTGCAACCTTGCTGTCATTGCAGGAAGCGGATGACCATTGCTCAAAGCCTGGAACACCCTTGGATTAAGGTGAGAAGTTAAAGAATCGGCACTTTTTGGGTGTCAAACATCCAAGAAGTCGGGGGTGGGTGTTGACGCACTGGCAGCTCTCCACTGCTCTTCCAACCCCCAGCTGGGGCTGGTTTGGTGCCGCTGGTGGCCGGGCTGCCAGGCGACTGTGGGTGGTTGCCGAAGCTGTCCGGCTCCCACTGTCCCGGCTGCGCCCCATGCCTGTGGCTGTTCCTCTCCTCAGGTGATCAAGAGGAGGAACGTCCGCAATGAAGACAGCTGCAAGAAGCCTGAGCGCCGTCGGCTGAAGACCACACGCCTGAAGGAGTATACCATCAAGTCCCACTCCAGCATGCCGCCAAACAACACATACATCAACTTCGAGCGCTTTTCCAAGGTCATGGAGGAGGTGGCTGCAGCCGAGGAGAGCCTCCGAGAGCTGGAGAGGAACAAGAAGTCCTTCCAGGAGGACATCGAGGCCCTGCTGTCCATCTATGAGGAGAAGGAGTCGTGGTACAAAGAGGAGAATGAGAGCATCAGCCAGGACCTCCGCCAGATCCGGCAGGAGCTGCAGAAGACGGAGGCCCTGAAGAAGCAGGCGCAGGAGGAGACCAAGAGCGTGGTACAGGTGGCCAACGGCCTCAAGAGGCGTTACCGAAAGCTGGAGAACCACTACGAGGCGTTGGCCAAGCAGGTGGCTTCAGAGATGAAGTTTGTCCAGGAGCTGGTGTGGTCCATTGAGCGGGAGAAGCTGCAGAGCGGTGAGGGAGATGGCAGCATCCGCTAGCTCGGCCGGTGCCGGGGTTGGCTGCCCTCGGGCTGAGGTTGGGTCGTCCTTCTCGATTCCCCCCCGCTGACCTGCAGCGGCAGGTAGCACTGAAGGGACCTCAGTGGCTCTGCCCCTTGCTTGCCCAAGGAGCCGGTCCACAGACAGCCTTCGGTAAATGTTCCCAGGCTCTGCTGGGCTCGCGGTGGTGTGCCGGGGACTTGTGCCTCTCTGGAGACCCTCGCTTCAGGGAGCTTGGGTTGTGCTCACCTGGGTTTTGGCTTTCTGCTTGTGGCTCTTGCTTGGCTTGCTGTCCACGTGTTCCCCTTGCTCCCCCTGGCTGCTCCCCCACTCGCTGCCACAGGGCTTGGGGACCAGTTCTCCCCGTCCCACCCAGGGCCTGGGTCTCTGAGCTGCTGCAGTGCCCTGCCTGGCGGGGGGGAGCTTGGTGGGGAGACCCCTCCTCTAAACCCTCGCAGCAGCTCAGCGTCTGCCACGCGTGAGCCATGACCAAGGACTGATTCCTGCGTGATCCAACACGCCGCAGCCCCATGGGTGACCCTGGCCGTCCCCCATTCTCCCCGGGGGTATTGCATCCCCTTGTCCCCCACCCCAGCCCTTGGTCCCACCGGGCGCTCCCCCTTTTAACAGAATAAAGGTTTCCGTGCACCGGGGCGGCCGCCTTGGCTCCTGCCATGGGAGAACGGGTGGTGGGAAGGGGGCAAGGACACGCTGGGGGGTGACAGCTCCTCTGCTGTGCCCCCAGATGGTGTTTGTACTCCCATCCAAAAGGGATTTTGTTAATCTGGGAGGAGAAAGGCTTTTTTTTTTCGCCTTATCAGCCTCAATGCTGATGGGCGAGCTCCCTGTGGCCTTGGAGGGGGCTTTGGGAATGGGGCTGGGTTGCAGGATGCTCCTGGGCTGGGAGAGCCCCCAGCCCCCCTTGCCTTGGACCCTGGGGGAGGTCTGGGGGGCTCAGGGGAGGTTGGGGGCTGGTCCTGGGAATTGGAAAAGGTCTGTGGGGTTTGAGGAGGTCCCTGGGGCTCAGGGAAGGCCCTTGGTGCGGGGAGGATCCCAGGGTTTCTGTGGAGTCCCTAACCTTTTCCCCAGGGATCCTCCTTTTGCAGGGGACCAGCCAGATCCCATTTTGCATGGGAACAGAGTGGATAAGGAATTAGCCCCAATATTGTCTGGGCCAGGAAGGGCTGCTGGGTTCTGGCATCACCAGGAGATGTGCCAGCGAGTGCAGGAATGCAGCTGGTGGCCAGGGCCAGGGGGCCAGCAGGGGCTGGACCCTGTCCCCTCGCCCCTGGCCTCCTGGGGATGGGGGGACGGACGGACAAGGTGCCGAATCGCTGTTTTCTGCAGAGCATGCATGAGAGCATCAGGGCCGGGTTTCCGCCGGGAGCACCGGGGGGTTTCCGGCTGCTCAGCTCCATGGCGATGGAGCCAAGATCCAGCTGAATTTGATCTGGGGGAATCACCGGCCAAATCCCAGCAGATGGCAGGCGTCCTTTTGGCTCGCCGGCACCCACGACGGGGAGGGCAGCAGCGGGTTTTCCTCCGGCCGAGCTGTAGGCTGAGGGGATTTGCTCAATTTAGGCTTTATTTGTCACTCCAGTGGCTCCCCCCAGCTCCCCGGGGGACTGGGGTGGCAGTGAGATGGGCACAGCCTGGGCAGAGGGGCTGTGCCCAGTGCCCCCATCTGTGCCAGCCATCGGACAGCCCCGCATGCCGGCCGCTGTCTGCTGACGTCCTGCGAGGTGTAGGTTTCATCCCAACCCGCGGGGCATGCGGGCACACGGATAATTTTAGTCTGCCCCGTTTTTCCAGGCCAAGGTGCTTGGCATCCAGGGGTGACGGCGTGACCGCGTGGCTGGTGGCATCGTCCCAGGGCAGAGCAGGATCTGTGCCGTGGCTCCAGGGTGCTGGACGGAGGCTCCGGCCATGGTGTGGGACACCAGAACCTGGCTGGGGGGGGCCTGGGACCATCATCCTCCCCCTGGGCACTGGGGTTTGGGAATAAGCTTTGGGGTCCAGATTTGGCTGGAGTCCTGGGCATTTGATCCGCTGTTGCAGAGCTGATTCATCACCAGAGCCGATGTGTGAAAGGATGTATGGAAATCCTATAGCAACAGTTGTTCTCGAGCTGTGCAAAGTTCACATAGTGCTAAGGCTTCTCAGATGCTCGGCGTGCCGTGGGTTTCTGTTTCACACTCCTGAAAGGCTCTTGGAAGTTCCTGGGCGTTCACCCTGGCCAACACGGCCATCTCCTCCCCAGCTGCCTGGCAGGTATGCTGCTCTGGAGGGGGTGGAGGCAAGAGATCTCATCGTGGTGGATTCACAAGATAACACCAGAATGTTTTTTAAAAAGTAGAATTCGGGGTGGGTTTTGTTGCCACTGTGCTCAAGGGTGACCTACTTTAGAGGGTTTTAAGTTGCAGAGTACTGGCATGAGTTCAGTAGGCTGCACGATGTACCACGTACAGCTGCAAAGAAGGGGGAAAATACCTACCGCTCACTGTGGAGGGGGATTTACTGGGGAGAAAGTGTTCAGGAGATAAATACTGTGAGAACTCAGCTAATACTAAACACTATAGGAACTAGGGTGGTGCTCAGAAACGAGGGGGTGTGCTGGTCCCCAGGAGATTTCAGTGATGTGAGGTACTGGGATGTTCTGCCTCAGTTCCCCTCTTTGCAACTGGAGCTAATGCTGCCCTAGGTTGTTTTATATTCTCTGTGGGCAGAGAATACCAAAGTGCCTTTTTTAGCCTTTGATTTTTGCTTCCTAGAGGCTGGCTTGAAGCAAGCATGATTTCTTTTCCCTTGTATGTCTTCATGAAAGCAAAATGGTTTTGTACGGCTTATCAGGTGAGGGTCAAACCTATCTGTTAAGACGGGGGAAACCCTGATGGAAATAATATGCCAGATCTTGCTGGAGAGCTGGGGCTGCTTTTTCTTCTGCCGGCGAGCAAAGCTGCAGCTAATCTGTGGGAGACACTCCATGTTAACGATGTCAAATGGACTTACAAGGTATCGGTGACAAGTCGCAGCACACTGTCCCTGGCCCGGGCATTCCTCAGCTTTGCCATTGACGAGCGCCTGGCTGTGTAATGGTGTAATTATAGTTTTGTGGGTCTCTCCAGGCATGCATGGGTTGCACACAAGGAAATATGCCTTTTTATAGCTTGTGGAAGTGTGGGTGATGCCATCAGTATCCGTGTCTCGTTTCTGGCTGTGGCATCCCTGTTCCGGCCAGACAATCAGAAGATATCAGTGTAACACAAGGACAGGGTAGTGGATCTGACTTGCTGCTGGTCTCACTTCTGGCTGCTTCATGAGGCTGTTTAAGACATCCCTTGAAATAGGCTTGGTGGGTTTTTGGGTGACTTCTTGCTAATCTGTGGCAGCTGCTTTTCTGGACCAATGTTTCTAATTAAGGCACGCTCAAAAATCTTCTAAGTGAGCTGTGTTAACATCACAGCCAAGTTATTTTAGTGCCCAAAAGATCACCACACTCATCCCACGTGAGAGGTTTTGTACTTAAACGTGGTGAACCTTTTATGCGTGGTGTGCCGCATGTGCTTTAGTACATCAGTTTAATGGCACTTCCTATCTTTAGCTGGTGTATTTCGATAGAGGGTTGACAGATCTCAACACACTCACCTATCTCACCACAGTATTTAAGCTCAATTAGTTACCAGGCACAGAGTGGTGTGGAGAGTTTATTATTAGCTTGGAGCTACCCGCCAGCCGAGGACAACGCTGCAACCAGGTCTTCATTCTGGGTTGGTCTCATTTGGAGAAAAGGAGGCTGAGGGGCGACCTTGTTTCTCTCTGCAGCTTCCTGAGGAGGGGACGTGGAGAGGGAGCTGCTGAGCTTTTCTCCCTGGGATCCAGGGACAGGATGCCTGGGAATGGCTCAAAGCTGCATCAGGGAGGTTCAGACCAGACATCAGGAAGCATTTCTTTACCAAGAGGGTGGTCAAACCCTGGAGCAGGCTTCGTTGAGAGGTGGTCGATGCCCCAAGCCTGTCAGTATTTAAGAGGCATTTGGACAATGCCCTTAAGAACATGCTTTAACTTTTGGTCAGCCCTGAAGCGGTCAGGCAGTTGGACTAGATGATGGTTGTAGGTCCCTTCCGACTGAACTATTCTAATCTATTCTACAGCCACGGCAAGCTGCATTTGTCCCTGGCTCACGCAAGTGCAGACGTTGCCCCAGGTGTGCCTGGTGGCAGCACAGACCAATGTGAGCGGACAGGGCAAAGAGGAGATGATGTTTTTTGTGGCGCTTACCATTGTGCCACTCATGCTTCCCACCAGGCTGCCCGGGTGAAGGTCACCACTTGGCTCGTGGGCGGAGGTTCTGCCTAAAAGCCTGGTGAAGAACAGGAGTTGTGCTTTTCATAAAGGGGGAAACTCAGGCAGATTGTTGTTCTCAAAGAAAGTACGTGATAAGCAGGAAGATAAAGGGCTACCACTCAGTTTTGCTTCAGGAACAATATCCCCATTCCTTCTCAAGCATGTTATGATTTATTTCAGTATTCCAATTGTGTGTGTTTGCCAAATTACTCTTGTGCTATCTTGCTTGGAGTAGGAGGCTTTTTTTGTCTCACTGAAATACTGAGAAAAAGCCCATCATCAGCAGTAAAACTACTGCCACTGATATTTTACTTACAGTTTTGCTATGAAGGGAGGACGTGGATGAACAAGAAGCCTGTGGACTTTCTACAAACTTACCAGAAGCATGTGCAAAAGCAGAAGCTCCTGTACCTACATTTTACAGAGTTGGAATGTGGTGCCCGGCACTTTAACACAGGATTTTGCCAAAAGTGTATAACCTGCTTGGGTGTGAGCTCCTTTGTGGGACACATTTTGAAGGCAGATTACACAGGGATATAAAGGACAGCTCCCTACAGCACAGATTCCTTACAACTTTTTCACAGCAAGTTAATGAAAAGTCCATTGGTAAATAGACTGCACATGTGCTCCAAGGATGTGTTTAAATGCTGTTTGTTTCAAACTGAAATTAGGATGGCATTGTCAGTACAAATTCCTGAAGGGAGTTTCCCAAGGTAGCACAATTTTAATATGAGGCTGCTACTCTCATTCCCTGAGAAATCCCACCAATTTGCCCTCTGGATTTTAAATCCACACATAGAGCCATTTCCACCTCTTGAGGCTCAGCTAGCTGGAGAATTTAGGACCAAATAACATTCTTGTTTGGATCACAAAAGGCAGAACTAGAGGCTTCTGTCCAAACTTCCCACCCTGGGAGCAGTCGACTATTGTGCAAAACAGGCCGTAGTATCTTTACACGCTAATTTGTTTTGAGTGTGAAGTGAGAAACACCACAAAGCTGAGGCTGATATAAACCTGGTTTCATACCAGCACTTTAAAAATAGCTGAAGTGCTGTTCACCTCCCATAATCACCTCCAAGAATCTCACTCTTGTTGGGATGTCAGAACTGGGCTTCCAGGCCAGTGTTATCACTTAAACCAAAGCAGCAACACACAAAATGAGGTTTGAGGCCACACAGATATGACATTTCAAATGTCATATGAAAAAGCAGGGGCTGTTGGTGTGTTTGGGGGGAGGTTTTTTTGCCTATTTCTACTACAGCAAAGGTGACTGACATATTAAAACAGGACCTCAAAAAAAAAAAAAGAAGAGAGATTTTAAGTTGATTTTTACTGAATTTTAGAGATGACATTACAAACAAGCCGTTACATAAAGACTTAACTGCAGAAGCACATAAGCAGAAGAGTCAGTTGTTCTCCTAATACAGCTCCACTTGTTCTATTATAAAAATGTGTTTTCCACTTTTGTATTCCACTGGCTTAAACATAATAAGAAAATAATAAAAAAAACAAACCACAAAACAAAACAATCCTGTCCATCACAGTTGTGAATAAGTTATCTTCATTTTTCAATTATATACAAAAGATACTTTCCAAAGGACAGTATAAGAAGAGTTTACATAAATAAACCCCTCATTCCAACTAATAAGTACTATTTACATCATTCTGTACACAGGTCTTTCAGGTCTTCCAAGACCCTGAAAAGCAAGAGGGGAAAGTGTGACTATCCAAGCTTAAGGGCAGGTTGTTTCCAGCAGTCAGTCCCTCATGTTTTACCCCCTCAGAAGCAGGGATGTATTTACCTATAAGCAATTTAAAAGCTTGTTGTGAATATCTTCAAAGACTTGATTGTAAAGTTCATCTCTAGACTTCAGTCCATCTAAATAAACTGAAAGAAGAAGATGGAGTCAGGCTGTAGGCTTCTAATCAGAAAAAAATTTATGTAGTTTAAAAATCTTTCATGCTCTATTGACCCAAATGACAGCTCATTTTCCAATTAGAAAACCAGAACCATCCTGAAAAGCTATGGCCCACAATCTCTTATCCCATTATAAAGAATGTGGGTTTTGTCCATGTCCACTGCCACGCCCCCCGCCCGAATGCTTATAATGTGAAACAAAGGAAGGAAGTTCTTAGCTATAAAACTGCATATATTTATCTTGACAGAAAGTAGGCCAGGATTACAACTTAGTAGTAAAAATAGTGCCTTGCATCATTACAGTTAAAGTTTCCTTGAATTAAATTACTGACTTCCTTAAAATCCAAAGTACAGTGCCAAAGGATTTGTATTTAGGAAGGCTTACCAACATCAACACCACAGTCCTCCATTTCTTTCCTGTGTTTTAAGTACATGGGCCAGACATGTCCATCAAAGAGACCCGGTGGGTCAGGAACAGTGTAGTTACGTGTACTGCAAATATCAAAAAGGAAAAAAGAACATTGGGACTACTGGAATCACACTGCCTCTTGCATACTGCTGAAGCCTGAAGTTCATCTGACAGCTGCTCAGTTGCATTTATGTAAAAGCTGACTGTCACAGTCCAATTTCTCATCAATACTGGCCTGTGTTTTGCAACAAGTTTATTTTAGCACCCAAAGTGAATACAGAAGCTACAGGTAGCCGATGAAAGCAAAGCAAGCAGTCTCTGAGGGTTCACTGATGCTCACAGGGAAGCATGCAGCGACTCTTGTTCGTTTTGCACCGATGTGCTGATGTCCATACAACCCACACACAGGGAACTGCCAGATCTAAAGTTTCAGAAAATGCCACACAAAAGTCTCTTTCTCCACTTACATTAAAATTTTCAACTGTAATGCCAATTCATAATTCCAATATATCCCATTAATAGTAACCTAAAGGTAGTCTGAAGGCTTTCCTCTAGTAGAGAGTCTTTATTGGAAGGAAGGATTAGACTTACAAAGAATCTTCTTACCTTCTCCTCCTTTTGCATTCATCGTATGGAACTGCCAGGTAGTAGCGTATGTCAAATAGGTCTATCAGTGGTCTAGGGTAGGGTAGAAAGAAAGAGCGTGTCTATTTTTTTCTGACAGCAAAAAGTGTTCAAACACCCCTGAAAGCCATACAAATCTTTCTACATCTCTCATATTTGTGTCTATCATAAACAGAAGCATAAGTGTTTTCATTAAGACACAAGCTAACATACAGTAGGTTTATTTGTAGCTACAAAACATGGAGAATGCTGTTTTCTGAAGGTCAGAATGGTATGCCAGGTACTTTTACCACCCAAATACCTGCTACTAGTTACTGTGGAGGATTAGACACTAGGCTGGGAAGACCTGGGGTATGAACCGTGATTCTTTCTAGATAATTTCAGATTCTGCTTGCAGTAGACCAAAGTTGTGATTCATCAATTTGATATGAAATGACTTATCAAACCACCTGGCCTGCTGTGCTGTAGCAAGCTGTCAAAATGTACCAAATCTGTGTGCCCATGCACAAGGCAACTCATCAGCTCATGTTCTTTTCCAGAAATACAGGGGGTTAGCTTTGCCGCAGCTTACTGCATTGCACTCCTATTAGGCTGAAGAAAATAAACCCTGAAAAATCCTTAAAGCAAATCTAGTTCGAACCTGGTGGGACTGACAGACTTCTAAAAGCCTGCTGAGCATTGCATAAACACTTGATATAGTATGAACTGAGCAAGCTCCAGGTCCGTGGATTAAATACTCCCTTTGGACTAAGGAAAGGCTCCCATTAACAAGTCAGGGCGCTTCAGAGGTATTTGTAACCTTCAGGAGAGACACCGAGAGTTACCTCCTCAGGGACAGGCCAAGAACACCCGGCAGTTTGCCAGCACGATCTCCAGTTGGCAGTTCTTGGCATGATAGTCTGAGACTGCCATTTTATATTTTCCATTCAGTTTGGAAAGCCAGAATAGTGCTGCTTGTCTTATGGTACAGCTTATAAACAACTCCAGTTTTGCTAAGTGTCATGCACAGCTTGTTCTCTTGAAAAAGTTTTGTAAACAACAGTCTAGTTTGGAGCCAATAATCCTTTGCTTGTCATGTTTATAGCCTGCAATTTTCTGACATTTATATATTTAGCTATTGGAAGTTTTCTCTTCACTGCTAGTCTAGTCTCCCCATCTTCCTGCCAAGCATTTTTTCCCCATATAAAAAACAAACAACAACAAAAAAACAAACAAAAAAACCCAGTTGATCTTTGCTCCAATGTACAATTAATTACCAAGCTCAATTTAGTCAGTGTTAAAGAAGCACGTGTATCACATGAGAACTATTCCTAAATTCCAGGAGAGATTCCAAGGACCAGATGCAGAATGGATTATCTCCTTGTTCTCATCAGTGACCTTTTCAGGTCAAGGTTTAGGCATGGTGGTGGGAGACCAAGAGGGAAGCCTGTGTCTTCACTGCTGGCTCAGTATTTACAGGTTTGGTCTAAAGCTCCCCATGCCCTAGAGTTCAAAGGTGTGCCCTAAATGAGAACTTCCTACGTTACCTTGAGAAAGTTACCTTGTGCACTTCACTTTTACCAGCATTTACTGGTAAATTTTACATTTTACATGAGACAAATTCTTACACATAATACCTCACAACAAGACAGGAAGGGTATATTAGTAAAAAGGAAGTTTTAGTCCTGGCACTAGGGATCTAGTGTTCTTCCCTGGCAAACCGTTAATAGTTCCCCAAACCTTACTTGTAATTATAAAGCAGGAAGCCTTCAATGACCAATATATGGATATCTTTGGAGGCTGGCTCTTTAGAGCCAGGCGTAACATTCACCCCGTGGGAACGGGCAAACTTCACTGGGTTCTCAATCCATGCACGCACAGTGCTCACCATTGCCTCCATATCCAAGGAGTCCAACACTAGTTAGAAGAAAGGGGGTGGGTGGGAAAAAGGTATACAATCAAATACCACGAACCACAGAGGCTTGAAAGTATAATATAGAATGAACTTGTAAAATTGAAATTACATAAATTTACTGTTAAATCTTAATAATTAAAAAGAAATACTTAGGAAAAATATACATTACTGCATCCTATAGCGAACACTGCTCTTACCATCCCATTGTTTAAAGCCGTCTTCCCCGACTTCTATTTGATCTTGTGGCTGAAATATAGTGAGCAATAAAACATTGCTGCAAACTCAGCGTGATCAGTTACCTAAGATCCGATCACAACCTGGACACTACTGCAATACACAACAAAGCAAGTGTTCACTTAAAACAATTACAGACCCTGTTTGGACTACATTAAAATTTAAGTTCCCATCTTTCACCAACCCCAAGAACTTTGAAAAGTTTTCTTGGCTCAGTCAAGCCACTTTGGACAAAGAGTTCTAGGTTAATGATTTGATATGGTGGTATTAGCCAAAATACTACAGCCCGTGTTCGTAAGTCAACATAAGAACGTAAAATGCAAATACAGTGTTAAGTAACTGCTAAAATTTACATGTTCAAGAATAGCTATTTTAACTCCTAACGGCTCTAAGAAAAATGCAGGTCAGCATAGCATGACTTTTGGTCACTTAGTTACAGCTTTACTTGTACTAGCACTTGCCAGCTAAACTGACAAGTGAGAAGCTATAGATCTTTATGGAAAGTCAGACAGAATTCCTCTTCTACTTTAAGGGCTTGCATCTGACCAAATTTGTGCATGAGGCTTCTTGCAAAGAAGCTCTTCCAAACATATGTCACATGCTCCTGCAAAGGCAGGACAAACCGACCAGGTGGCTGCCGATGCCAGAGCACCTTGTGTGGTGGCGTGGAGCTCCACGCAACTTCAAGCATGTTGCCACATTTCTTGGACTTCCACATATGGTGGGGTCCAGCTGTATAGTAATTCCCACAGCATGGCTGAAGCCTACAGCATTTAGTAACGCAGTTCTGATCTGACCACTTCCCCTGCTGCTCTCCCAGGCTTGGTGCAGAAGGCACCAGGTCAGCACAGTTATTCTGTATTGATCTTTAGCTATCTTTTAATTGGGTTTCTGACATGGAGCTGTCAAAGCTCCCCAATACAACTGTCCTTCTATATTTAAAGCAGCGTAGGAGTGCTTAAATCCTGAAGTAGTATTTAGAAGCAACATTCTTATTTAAATTAAATAAGGAGGAAAACCCAACATAGAGAAAATGGTTTGTGCAGAGTACATTAAATAACCTCTAACTTAAATCAGCGGTTGACCTAAAGTTAGATCCATTGTGAAAATTAAAGGAAGCTTGTGCTGCAACTGTTCTGTGCTTGGCTGTGCCTGTTTCTGTGGAAGCCGACACATACATTTGTAAAGGTCAGCATCGCTTCACTTGTCCAAAGTAATTTAAAAAATTAAATACATATATTTAAGGAAAAAAAAAAGGTAAAAATCAGAAAGTTTGTTGCTCCTAAGCTGTCAAAACTTACTTAGAAAGCATGCACAAGTATATAAAACTTCCATGGAGAACCTACTACAACTATCACTATGCATACAAGCAGCAGTTAATGTTTTAAACAAGGGGAGGAGCTCAGCTTACCTTGAAGAAATCATCCTGATGGACCACACAGCAGTTGGGGAGCGCCTTGATGATTCTGTTGGTCAAGGTGGTTTTGCCACCGTTGGTGACACTGCACGGAGAGGTGAGAAAGAGGCGGGAGAACCGCATTAGAGCCGCTGGGACGACCCCCCGCCATAGCCCTCAGCGGGACGCTCTGAGGGGAGGCGACCCCCGCGCCCGGCCCATTTGAATTTCCCGCCTCGCCGGCGCCACGGCGCGCGCTGGCCGCCGATTGGCTGCGACCACCCTCCGCCCCGCCCTTTCCCCGCCGGCAACTGGCTGCGTCCGGCGCGCGCGCGCGCCCTCTCGTAAGCCCGGCGGGCGGCTCGCGCCGCTCCTAACGGCCGCCCCGCTTCCCGCCCGCTGCAACGGCCGCGCTGTGAGGGAGCGCGGGGGCCGCGCCGCCATCTCTGCCCGCCTCAGAGCGGCTGCCCGGGGCTCCCCCACCTCTGCCTCTCCGCCAATCTGCCCGAGCTGGGCTAAGCTTCGGCGGGCACTCTCCTCAAGATGGAGGAGGCTGGGCGGCTCCAACCGCTCAGCTGCCCTCCCTGCGGGCGCCCTGTCAGCCCCCGCGGGGGGCTTTGGTGAGCGCTGGCTCCTCTCCCCGCTGGGGCCCGGCCGGTCTGCCCCCGCGCAGGGAGCTGGCAGCTTCCGAGGTACAAGCCCTTGCCGGCGTTCATTGCCCGAAAACACCCTGGCTCGTTAGGAGGCTTGCGGTCACCAGCTTAAGAAGCCAGCCCATGAAAGTAAGGCTTGCGAAAATTGCTTTTTAAAAATGCCTTAAATGAATAATGAATGAGGGAAGCTCTCTCTTTTCTCAGAGTATGACTCAGACTTCGTTATACCTGCAAAACCCGTTTTAATATAAAAGGCTTGAATAATTTTCCTCTCTAAAGCAGGGAGCCATCAAGTCTGAATATGCTTATTCCTAATTTATTATTCAAAGGCTATAGAAGTCTCACGCTGTCTTTAACCCATGTTCTAATTCAAGGTCTTGCCCGGTGGCAGTTTTGCAAACCCTTCTGCAGTCGGCAGGGATGTGCCAAGCTCTGTTGCCCTGTCCTAGCGCACACGCAGGCTTTCTTCTACTTTGCTGGAGAAAAGAAAAGCTTCTTGTACCCCCCCCCCCCCCCCTTTTTTGAAGCAGGGTTTTTTCCTCTTTGTCTTTCAGAGAAGCTTTAAAAGCCTAATTTAGTGTTGAAAACATCCTTTTTCACACTTGAGGTACACCACTCCATCTGACCTACAAATTTACCTGAAATATTTTTTTTGTATTTCAGCATATCTCCTGTTAATCCTATAAAAGTTTGGTAAATGCCACCCTGCAGAGCTTTCTGTATTTAAGCAGTACAAGTGAGGAGTCAGCAAGTTGCATCATTTCTAGACTCCTGTAATATTATTTTATAGTCAAATATATAATCGCTAAGCCTTAGATCATCTTACATACAACAATTAAATGGGAAGAAAAAGCAGTGTGTATATAAATACACAATATTAACAGGAACTCACCCTCCGATGCCTATGATGTATTTCATCTTTGTAGAGTTGCCTCCTTAGCAGGAATGCAGTGAGAAAAAACAAATTTAGAAGCGCTGAAATTACTTTCAGCAGAAAAAACCCTACAGCTGATCCTCTTCCTTCTATTCTCCCACCCACTTAATTCTGCCTGCCTTACTCTTTCATTGAAGGAAAAGGCGGGTTTGCCTCTAATTTATAGGGCCCCACCGCAGCGCCCTGCCCTCCCTCCCCGCCGTTTCCCCGCCCTGCCTGCTGATGGAAAAGCCCTGTGACTATCATGAGCCCAAGATGTCATATTTTCGACCCGGGATTAGCCAATCCTCACCTCGGCGGATGGGGTCATGCGCGCTGCAACTGCACCTGTTTTTGCAACCCTTGTGGACCCCCACTCCCCTGCCCTTGCTGGCTTTGCTATAAATAGCTTTTTGGCAAGCTCTTCCTTTGCCTAAATTAGTAATGGGGTAGGTAGAAATGTCACCCCTTTTCACAATTCCTTTGGGAGTTCTGGGAAAGGCACAGAGGTGTGTGAGGATATAATTCAGTATTGGGTTTTTTTTTTTTCCTTCAAGCCAGGCAAGCTATCTGTTTGCCTTCCTCTTCATTTTTCCCAATTCCTATTTGATTATTTGCAATGCATCCATGAACGTCACGAGAAGGAATTTTTTTGTTTCTGTAACCTTGATAGGGAAGGCAAGGGAGCCAATTTTTTTTTTTTTTTTTTTTACTCTTGTTAGTGAAGTTGTTCAGAGAAAGGAACATGCAGAAGCTGATGAGTGAATCCATTTGGACCATTTTCTTCTGAACCTTTAGGAGGAGCTTTTTGAACAGCTTATTCTTTATACATAGACACAAAGTCATAAAATGATACTAGCTTTCCAGAGGGCTGCCTCCTCCACAGTTTACTCCTGTATTGTAGAGCTTTTTAAGGTAAGTTAACTCTAGCTGGACTGCTTCCTTGAGTAAATACCTCTCACCATGTGTACATGTAGTGGAATCTGTGCTTTAATTTTAGTTGTTTCAGATGCTTCTAAAATCAGGGCTGTCTTGAGAGATGTTAGGTGAAGGTAGAGTTAGCAATAGTTCTGAATGTTTGGGTTTTTGGGTTTTTTTTTTCAGATGAACATGTGAAGTATATGGTATACATTTTTAATTAATATCTTTTCTAATGGAGCTTAAATCATCCAAACCATTGTATCCCTTTGTTCTTCCTTTTTATAAAAACAGTCTATGGAAGCATTAAAAGGCATACTTAAAGATTCTTTGTCCTACAGCGGTTTGTGAAGTAATTGTAAAAAACTTAGTGACACAAATGTCTAGGTGTGTGGTGTCCTGTTCATTTTCTTTACAGCTTTGGAGTCTGCAGAGCTGGTTCTTGCATCATGATTTTGTACTGATAGATGTGTGTGCAGCATATGAGTGTTGGCGTGGGGCTTGCCCCTGGCTGAAGGTGAATACAGAAGCTGTTGTTACAGTGAGGTGGTTTTCACTGTGCTTGAAGGAATAGACCAACGCTGTTCCTATTCTAGTTTTTTTTGTAGTGCTTCCATCATTTGCTCGCTGGCTACAAAGTATTGTCCCTTGAGCTTTTCAGCTGTTACAGGGTAAAATCCACATATCCAGAATTTAACCATCAAGAATCTGAGGAAAGTGTTTTTGAAGGAGTATTCCCAAAAATCACTCCGGAGGGTGGGGTGGGGTGCAGCTCCAGCATCACAGGCAGTCGCTAATCCAGGCTATTGAGATGCATCTCAGGGCTCACAGCTGCCTAGATGTGCAGAGGTACATTTTGTGGAGCTTTCCCATATACAGTGGTTTTGGAGCTATATAGGCAGGTTGTTCCCCAAGTAATACAATATCCTTAGGAGCCTATAGAACATTTTAGTTCTTGCAATTAATGGCATCTCTTTTGGCCCACATGGTATCCTGTGGCTTAGTCATCTCACACCTTTATTAATATCCCCAGTATTTTGTGCATACCTTTTCCTCAGACTGAGTAATTGTTTGACATCATTAAGTTTTATTCAGAACAACTGCTCCCAAGCTGTATTTAACTTGAATTTTTCTGCTTCTATTTCAGGCCTGAAGAAGGGTTTTGTGGCCTATAATCTTGTTTGTCTCACCCCAGCGATGTCTGTTGATCTAATAAAAGATGTTACTTTTCCCTACAAAGCTATTTTATGCTCATCAGCCATGAGGTCAAGCCCATTTGATAAAATGAGCTGATCATGAATAAACATGGACTGCAACTTAGAAGATTATTAACTGTCAGAGGTGTAAAGTTCTGGAAGTCTTGCAATGGAGATATTGAAGGCAAGAAAAGAAACTGATTTTAAGATAGAGCCTGGTAAATTTATGAATGGAATTATAGTGAATGGTCTTTTCCAGTTTATTATGCTGTCTTAATTCTGTGTGTTTAATGAATAGACCGCAGCCAGTGTTTCAACTGTACACTATTTGATTGATCCTGGAGACATCACTTGCAAATTATACTTCATCATCATTTCCAAGGTAGCTACGTAAAATGATCGCTCCAGAGAAATTCAGAGCTTGAATTCTTGAATATGAATGAGACATGACTCTCAGGGAAGTTAAATCTCCAGCAGCTGCCCAGCACTTTAAGCACAGCACAGCATTTGCAGTGGAGAGTCACCAAGTCAGCTTCTCAGCTGGTGTGAATTGTCATTGTGCACTGAAGTGGAGCAATGCTAATTTACACCAACTGAAAATTTGACCTAAGATTAGCTCTCTGTTCAAATTTTTCATGTCCTTCACTGTGTTTCTCTTCTGTCGGTGAGATAGGAAGGTGTTTTGGTTAAGAAAGTAAACAGTGTGTTACTTCAGTGTTTATTTTACCACATTTGACCTGATATGCTAGGCAAAAACTGGGAGGCTTGGAAGTTGTATAAAAGTTAGGAGGGGACGCTGGTCTCAGCTACCTCTGATCCAGTCCTTTTTACATTGGAGCCATGCTAATCCAAATATTTTTGGACTGTGCCATCCTTGAGGTGAGTGAAAATTGTATTCTGCCCTGTTGGATTTACTAATATGAATGGGCTTCAGAAATATAGGTTGTGTTTTTGCATTAAAAAAAATGAGTATTTGGCCTAAGATGTGTCAAAAGAAACAATACGTTTCTAGTATAGATAGCAAACAAAAAATAATTCTGGCAGTAGTAGCAGCAGCAATTCCAGAAACTATAAAGTATTGGCTGAGTTGTGTGGGATCAGTGAATTCCAGAACAGTGAAGTCCCACTATCTCTATAAAGAATGTTAAAACTCTGTTTCTTCTGAAAACTGGAGGAATGAAGGACAGAGGGCACATTTTTTTGTTGTTGGGTTTTGTTTTTGTTGTTTTTTTTAATTTTTTTAAGCTTACAGTTGCAAATCTTGTTCATGTAGCCCTCAGTGTCAAAGCTCATTTTTTTTTAAGCCTTTTCTTCATAGTCCTTCAGTGCTCCTGTGGATGTGTCTGGCTTTTCCTGAGTTTGTTTTTAAACTACTTGACATGGTTTTTCTGTCACCTGTATTCATACTCATGCACCAAACATGCAGTGAAATTGTATTCACCCACATAGCTCAAATTCTCAGATTCCTGAATGGCCTCAGACTTGCTGTTCCTTTAGGTGGTGGCATGTGCCTGCCTGTATTTGGAGATCTCTGGCATTTCAGCTGTCTGCTTCCCAAAGAACAAAAAAGACCTTGTACAAAAAACTGTTGGAAATGAATGGTGACAGTTACACTTGCCAGCTACAACAAACTTTACCCAACCCATAAAAATATGTCTATGCAAATGCCAAGTGTTCATATATGCTTTTTTTAGCAGGTTGTTAGCCACATTTCTCAGTGAGTTATGTATTGGTCATCTGAAACTTCCTTTTTTTGGGGCTTGTTTATCCTGCAGATACGTTATCTACTTCACACTTTACGAATACAAATACCATTCAACAATGTGCTTCAATCAAAGATAGAAAATGTTCCCTCTCTTTACGTTATTTTTAGAATACTAATGTTTACAAAAAGTTTAATGTTATTCTTTGTTAAAACTAAGATAAATTTGGCTTCTGCCAAATTTAATATTCATGGAGGCATCATGACATCATTTCCTTGGAATAGTTTAGTTTCTGTGTGTCCACTGACCTTTCTGTTGCAGAATATGACTCATTTATTCTAAAGCTTTATTTCAGAATTTAAATCGTTCACTAATCATAAGATATTGTTTATGGTATGAGCAAGGTTATACCAAGGTTCCTTCTGCTAGTGACCCGGGGGAGGGGTCTGGATGAGATGACATACCAACTAGTGAATGAACAGGCAAAGGAATGAGAGTAATTTTCACTTGTGAATTTTTAAATAATGGGTTTATTTATTCTTTCCAGAACACTGTGTTAGCTGGGTTGCTAAGAGAGTCCTTCTCCAAGGCTTTGGAGGCTGCTCGTATCTCAACAATGCAAAAACTGTTATACCCCCTCTGGAGGAAGGTAAGCTTTTATTTTAAACAGAAAGGAGGGAGAGAACATCAACAGAACAGTACTTCACTGTGAACTGCCAGTGACTAGAACAGCTAACAGTAAGGAAAATTAGGCTAGTAGAATAACAAGCTTAAATAGTATAATGCTTTACTAGCTGGCATCTTGTCACAGTGATATGCAGAGTGGCTGGCAGCCAGGAGCTGCCACTGTCGGTGGTGATATTTTCTGCCACTGCTGCAGCTGATCCCATGGCTGCCATTGATGGCAGAGGATCTGTAGTCCCATGGAGGAGGCAGGGACAGAGTGGCAGACAGGTCACACTCTGGGAATTTAGACAAGATGGGATTGAGGAGAAGCAGCTGTGCCCACAAGGAAAATACAGGTGAAAACGTTTCAGTGTATCATCACTTTGGGGATGTGGGATTAATCCAGAAAAAATATTCTAGATGGAAGGAAAAGCAATGGGGCCTGAATGAAAGGACAAGAGGGTATGTGTAAAGGGAACAGATTAAGAGGTAATCTGAAGTGAAGACTCAGTGAGGGAAGAGAAAACTGGAGCCTAAAGGCAGCCAGCTCATTACTGAAGAAGTCCAATCAGAGATGGAGAAATTCTTCTAAATTCTCAGTTCCCAAAGTATCCGGCTCTGCAGTTGTTTTACTCCCCACGCTGTACTTCCTGACTGGAGCCCTTGGGAGCTGTTGACCACAATGTTCCAAGAAAGGATCCTCCTTAGATTTCAGTGGCCTACATGAGGAATTTGTTTCATGGGATTAGTGGATATAGAGGCAAAAAGAATTAAGATGTGCAAGAAATGCTTCTATTTTGTATCTGCATGGTACCAGCCAGGTAAAATTCCTGTGCCAGTAATTCCAGGGATAAATTTTTAAAAAGATGCCAGACATTTCTAGTGTCATTTGACAGCTGGCGTATGTTTGTAGATATGTGACATTGTTAAATTAGTTAGTCCTGATCTGTGTGTTGCTATAAATTGTATAGTCGGTAGCAATGAATTAGAAGCATTTTTAAAAAGTAATAGAATCCCAGTTTTTAACTCTCTGATTTATATTCTAGGAGAGATAATGTTGAATCTTGCTCCCCATGCAGTTGAATCTTTTGGCCAATGTAGATTGTACTGATGGATGAGAGGAGAGGAAGTAAGCAAAACTTGAAGGTAGTTTGGAAAATGAAGAAGGATGGAGAATGAATAAGGCAGGAAGTAAGCGTTCAAGCTTTTTGCAGCACACACACAGTGAAGAAGCTGAGCTATAAGGCATGTTGTTAATGTGTGATGATTCATCCAGCGCTCCAAAATATTCCGACAGTTTTTCAGGTATGTTTGACAGGCTTTTCAAAATCAGTCTGAATAGGTAATACACAGATAATAGAGGAAGGTTTTCCTTTTCTTCCTGTTAAAAGCTCATCCTTGCCCATGCTGCTTCATTCTGAGGTTGGTAGGGCTAAGCCAGCTCTCAGGTTTTGAGGCAGGTTTTGAGATTTCCCTGTGCTCTGTCCCTTGCTACCCTGTTGTCTATGAAATTCCCAGGCTACAATCTTCCCACTCCACCACACTCCACCTGCCTGTTGGAGAAAGTCTCTGTCTCAATGGGATTTCACAAGAGGAAACAGAGAAGCTCTTTGCATTGGTTTAGCTGATAAAAAGGAGCCTTGAGAGAGCAAGGAATTCAGCTGGGGTTGGGGAAAGGGGAAAGAAAGGCAAGCACAGGGTTCCCATTTTTCTCTTTAGCTTTTGTGTGTTGTTCGTCCCTACCATGCCACCTATGTGGGTGCATTTCTGGGTAAATTGTCTCTTCTAAACTTTCTTACCAATTGTAAATGTTACCAAAGATTTTTCTGCTCTTTTCTGCATTCTTAGCATTCTTTGCTGCTTCTTGCTGACCCTTCCTCCTGCACCGTCCTGGTTCCTGAATGACTGGTTCCTGTGAGATGCTTCAGTGTGGTCCCTGTCAGAACGTCATGATGCCCTTTAATCCCATGTCACTCAGACATATGGAACTAAGCGCATTCAGCCTCAGCCTTGAAAGCCACTTGCCATAGAGTTTACAATGGGTAACTTGTCCTCTGAGTTATTTTGGCTTCAGTTTGGGTTATTTTGAGTTCTGTTTTAAAGAAACAGAGAATATCAGTCCTGATCCTCATATAGGATATACACAGATAGTGTATACTCTAGTATACACTCGTTCTTCTGATAACATGTAAGAAAAATCAGGGTGCTTCAGTGTGTTGTAGCTGCTTATCCAGACATAACCCTGGGGCAAAAGACAAGTACACACAGCAGGATGTGCAGGGCTAACACTATGAAAATATTTTAGAAAGGAAATGCTGTAAATAGAAGACATGTTAATGAATGCACATTTCTCTTCATTTCTGTTCTGTGTGGTTCTCTTCTGTTTGATGCCGTTAATACCTGTCTTGCTACTCTTCACTTATGGCCATGCTAGATATGTCCAGTTCTGTGCTAAGAACAGAGCCCATGCTGCCTTTTTGTGCTCCCCTCGTCTGCCTTGGCTAGAGGTAGCTGAAAAAAAGAACAAAATGCTCCCTTCACTAGGAGTGAACTGCCTGCCTTCATGGTCATTGTGACATGCAGATATGGGATCCAAATCAGATGGCAGAACAATTCCCTCCTGCTTTCTTGAATCAGTGTACTTCTCGGTGCTAGTCCTTGTACATTTGATCTCATTTCAGGGGCACGAAGGTGCTTGGGGCTGGGCTGCATCTGCCACAGCTGCAAGATGCCAGGAGGGGCTTACAGACCAGTTCTGTCTCAAAGGGAGCACAGTTCCAGTGATGTAGGAAGATCGTTTCTTACATCCACCCGAGTCAACCTGAAGATGGGGTTCATCCTGCTCTGCCATCCCAAAGTTCACGGAGCGATGCCATCCAGAGCTGGCTGTGGGATGGATAGGCTGAGTCATCCTCCAGAGATGCCTATTTCTACCTGTTGGCCATGGGCCACTACAGTGACCGCACAAACTTAGCTTACGCTTGTAACTCGATGATGGCTAAGATTTAGGGAAAGATCCTGCGCAGGAAGATGATCTTCACTGAATAAATTAAGTTGCTGTGGAGGTATTTTATAAAAAAAATTCAATTCTCGTGGTAGATTTAGTGATGTGACTAACGTTTTGTAAGACTATTTTTGTTGTTAAAGACAAACAGACAGAAAAAGGATATCAGTCTTCAATTTTAGTCAAAACTTGTGACAGCAACACCATACACAGACCAGTTATTTTCATTACCAGTTGGTTGGGGTTTTTTTTGGTGTGGTTTTTGTTTTTGGGTTTGGGGTTTTTCTTGTGATAGGTTAAAATTTGGTCACACACACTGTGTTCATATTGCAGTTTCCCATGCTGAGTGACTGCCTCAGGCTAATAGTTTTGATAAGTTTTTGCCAAAATAAGTTGAGGGCTTGATATAATGAGTTTAGCAAAAACTCACTGTTTTGATTATAGGTCTATACAATTCATTTACTTTTAGTTTGCTTTGGAAAAAAAATTCCACAAAAATAGACGTAGACAACAAGCTACATTAAAAGAATTTTAACACTGCAAAATTAACACACCTATGAGCTGGGTGCCCTGTGTAAAAGAATGTTTCATTTATCATGTAATTAATGACTGTGTTGTAAGACACAAACGGAAAAGGTTGATAGCCTTTACATTCTTAATATTGATTTTAAGAAATGTTCCTTCAGATGGATTTTTGTGGATGTAATCTTCTCAAAGAGGCTATATTTGGAATTCAGAACATAGTTCATGGTGCTAGAATTATTAATCATTAACCTTGATTTTTTTGACTGCAGTATGATGTACTAATAACAATCAAAACACAAGAAATAAGGGAATAGAAATTTTGGGCATTTAAAGAATTAAAAAAATGTTAAAATGGAGTAATATGATGTGAGAATACTGACTGTCCTTTGTCTGATGTGAGGTGTTATCCGGATTTGGGAGATTGTAGGTTGTTTGGGGCAGGATGGGGGGCACTGAGAACAGAATCAAGTTTATTTTGATGCTGTGCTGCTTGCTTAACAATAACAGTAGGAGTCACTGCCTTTACATTCAAGCCCAGTCAGTCTTTAGCTCAAGTGCTCTCACAATTAGTTTTTCTCAAAGCTATGTTCTGAGCACGTATTAGCAATATTGTCCAATCCCTACCCATAATTTCTCCTTTCTTTCTATTCCAGGTACAAAATCTAATTCTAACAGCTCACATTTGGGCATTATTAACTTTTATCTAGAGGCTGAGCTTTCTGTTGTGGCTGTTCTCTGATGGACTAAAAAAAGTACAACCAATCTAAAATGAATTTTAACTGGAATGTATTGGCTTTCTCTCCTGCTTCAAATCTCTTCTCAAAACTCAGCTCTTCAGCTAGCATTCCCTTGTTAATCTCCTGTCTTATGTTACTGAGGGAAACTGACTGCTTTTGATCATATTAGATTGTTAAACAAAAGGTCAAGTAAACAAAAAGTCTCAAACACCCTGAGAAGTTAACCCAAGGTGACAAGTTGAATGATCAAAGTACTGAACTCCTGTGTGCTAAAAAAAGTAGGAATGTTCTATCACTTTCTCTCTTTCAGTTGCATTATCACTTCAGTTTCCTCCCCTAGGTTGTGATTCATTCAACTAGCACTCTAAAAGATACATGCGTAGTGTAAAGCTGGGTATTTAGCTACATCTCTTATCAGTGGAGAGAAAGAGGCCTCACCACAGAGTGATTCATTCCATCCTAAAACAGGTGAAATAATCTCTCTTCATCAACTGTGGAGGGAAGCTAAAACTAATTTAGACTCTGTATCTAATTTTTAGACTGATAAAATTAGGTGAGATGAATCTCATCCCTAGTGTTGATGTTAATTGTTTTAAGCTGGGAATCTTGGTTTCTATCTGTGGTGCATCATGATTAGCAATGATGGCAAACACCTTAGAATATTCTGTGCTGTAATTAGCATGTTCTTGAATATTGCTTCATTCAGGAACCTCAGTCATTTTGAAGGGAAGAATAGTCGCGTAATGCACATGTGGGAGAAGAGATTTCCACTTGGGTGACAGTTTATTTCACAAGTCTGGTAACATAAGAGGTTTCAGTACTGAGCAGGAGTGGGAAAATACTGACTTTTCATTCAAATTGCAAAGGTGAGGTCTAGGTGGAAGGTGATTTTATGTTTTGGAGGAAAGGCAAGCTTTTTAAAATATTTAGAATCACACAATATGGTGATGTTACAGTGTTTTTTTCTGTCTTAAAATTAGAGCTGATGATGGAATAAATGTGAGACTCATAAGGGCAGTATGTATTTAGGGGGTTTCAGGCACCTAATTCAAAGAAAATGAGTCATGAAAACTAACTGTGCGATTGATGGAGAGTTTATAGTGTCTAAACTTTCATTAGAAAAATATCTGGAAAATTTACTTGATGTTCTGCTATTGATCTTAATCACAGTTGCCACCATCTTGGTTAAAAGGAATATAAATATACCTGGATCTCATGTCTTATCAATAAAAGTGAAGTAATTGTCCTAACTCTTACGTCCGCTGAAAGGCCTGATCTGGTACCTTCAGAGCAGACTTAATTCACAGGATTAGCCATGCATCCAACACAGAGTGTTGCAGCAGAGGTTTGCAGATACACACTTAAGACAAATATAGCACAGGTAAATTAAGCAGCGACAAGAGCAGTAAACAATTAATCTTTTCTTTCTTGTACTGCCAAAACCCCTCAAACCACCAATGTAATCTTAATATATTTACAAGATTCTAGGGTTTTTTGAGCGCTTCTCCTCTCTGTCTTTTAAACGACAGCCAGTCTGCTGGCAGAGGTCTGTTAAAATGTCTCTTCTAGGGAATATTCTTAGCTTTTAAAGCCTGCTAAATGAAAATAATATGAAATTGCAATCAGTCCAATAGAGGAATATAATGTGTCTAATGGAAAACTACAGTGAAGGGTGATTAAAGGGTATGTTTTCTTTTGAGGAAGGACATCTTGTCTTCTGATTGGGAAACTTTGTTGCTTTGGTAGGGTAGCAGCTAATCCCATTTCTTGTGGCATGGTGTAGTCATAACACCATGAGCTTTTGAACTTTGTCTGCTGTATTGGTTGCATTCTTTGTGCTTAGAGCTGGGTTTTAGCATATCTCAACCAAGACTCCCTGTCTCCTTTTGTCTGGTCAACATTGACCAGATTCCTTCATGACACACCGCTGATGCTAGTGGCCTTTTGGTGCAAGGCCACTTGAAATATTTTAAAAGTGTTTCATTCATAACCTAAAAACATGTGCCAACATTAGAGGCACTGCGAAAGCAAGTAACTACATTATTTTATCGTACGCTGCCTAGGGTTAGCAGCATACTGCTCTTACACTCCTGGAACGACAGGTTTCTACATTGTTATTGTCCACACAAATTTAATATTTAAGAAACAGCATTGCAATTCCTTCTACAAACTGTTGTATATAAATTTAACAAAAAATCAGAGAGGATGAGCAGAAAAAAATGTTGTCGATACTAATATGATCAGGGTAGAAGTTTTTTGGTGAAAATATAATCATAGCAAAAAATCCGCTTCATACATACATACAGTAAAAGTGTAGCCCTACGAATATATACTCATTTAAACTAATACGCATTTCCTGAATGCGTTATTTCACAGCGTTAATACAGTAATGCTTGTTATAGGATTAGACTTGTTTGTATTCATACTTCCAATTCATTAATTGAAATATATTAATAACCTATGTAAACCCCACTCAGACATCTCAGACATTTTCCTGTAAATACTTGTTTATAAGGGTTTGGGTATTTTTTCTGTTTAAATGGCTTTGGGTTGGTTTTGTGTGTGTGTGTTTGTTTTTACAATTTAATTCCCAGTCATGTTATCAATTTGAGTGTAAAAAGATATGTAAAAATAATGTGAGATTAAAAAAATCTGCAACAAGTATGGTTCTGTACAGGTTGGTAGAAATCCAAGGGAAGCAGTTTTTCCATGATGCTATTCTAAAGCATAACACTGAGGGGATACTTGGAAAGATCATATGCCATATTGGTAGAATAGAAGTTATTTTAGTAAAAACATTCTGAGAGGTCCATTTTGCAGTATCATAATTGCCAGGAAGGACTTTGACTTGCTTTATTCAAGGAATAGCATCCAAACAAAAATTTTCATCATATTTTCCATATGGAGCAAAAGCCTAAATAAAAGGTAATGACAAAAAGAGGGGTATGCATTTTTGCTTAAGGATTAGTCTCATTTTAATTGAATATCCACAGATTCTTATGGAATAATACAAAGCAAAAATAATACATACTTAACAGCAATCTATGTCTTCTAGCATAAACCACTTAATTACAAACACTTTAGAAAAATGACAGTTCACACATTTTTACATGTAGGTTTGGGTTAAAAGGGCCCACTACAAAGGAAAAAAAAACTGAGATAGATTATGTTATATTGTCATGGTGACTTTTTAAAATTCACTTTACCAGTAGCATGCTGTATTTCTGACTGCCAGTAAATATGGAAATACAAAAGAGAAAACATGTGCTTTTGTATTTATAGCAATTTTGCCTGTACACTTCACCTGCTGTCAGGCCAATCTGAGCTTATTGCCACTAGCATTTCATTAACTCTTTTGTTTTTTCATCCTTAGATATGTAAAATAGAGGATGTGTTGCTTTTAAAACCTTTACCACTTAGGTTTTCTCATACATGTGTATGCACATCTGTAAGCAAATAATCTTTGGAAAAAAATTGATGGAAAAATTGCAATGAGGTATGCTCTAAATATCCACTCACATTTACACAGTACTGTACAGAAGAAATTATTAGTTATCCAACTGGAATATACAGCAGCATCTCAGTTTTATTTCCTGTGTCTTCCTTGTGAATCAAAATGAAAATTACTGGACAGTCCCAAACCTGGATGATTCCTACATGTGCCAAAACAAAGTTTTAACTATATAAATCTGACAGTTGCTGCATAATGCAGTGACAAGTGCCTGCATTTCCAAAGGCTAGGTCAAGTCCTGTGACTACCTTAAAGAGATGGGAAGGTATTTCCTAGTCTGTCATCAGTTGTGCAGGAAGGGATCTGATTTTTCAGTTTGTAGGCTGATGCTGGGTGAATGTTGAAATCCAGCCATTAATTAAACTGTGAGTCAGAATACCGTGGTTTCTCTGAATATGCTATCATGGGTGTAAAATAATTTTTTCTGCAGCTAAAATGCAGCTATCCATGGATTCACCATTAGAAAATCTCATGAAAGGTGGGATCCAACACCAGAAAAATGTTGTTGACAATACCTGCTGTTTGATATAATACAGTGCATTCATAAGTCAAAATATTTATCCTTCAGAGATGTTTTTATGAGGCAGAAACAAGGCCTGGTGTACATTTGGAACATTGACCAGTATAGCAGTATTGCTAAAAGGATGTAGTTTATTTCACTGTATATTTTAAACATATGTATATATACTGGCAAAAGTTCTGATGTAAATGCACTTTTACTAGCAACACTTTTTTTTTTTTTTTGCTGGTATAGCATATATCTCTTATAAACTGCATCTCCAGTGGAAATATAGAGCTCAGCTGGTAAAACCTTTTGCAAATAGGCTTTGAGAGCATCTCTCTTTAAGGAACTGGCAAAGAAATTTGTAAAATGGCTTCAGCAACCTCAAATTTCTGTTTGGTCTGTCGTCACTGCTTGACTTTTGTGCAAGGTGAGTCCTTGGGTTTAAGCCGCTGGTTGACAACTCCCCACCAGTGCAATTTTATCATCTGTCTGCAGCCTCCAAAACTCATCAGCTGTCCTTGAGAGTTACTGTCAATCTCTCGCCTCCACTGCAAGATGGATCTAAATTTGTAATGATCTTCTAAAGATGAATGCAGCATATTTGGTGTTGTGTTTATTACAGCATGTAGATCTGATTTTGTTTGAAGCCTGTGCAGGTCTATCAACATCAAACTTAGGTACGTTGCTCTGCGTTTGGTAAAGGGACACTTCCAACTTGATTGTTTCTGTGTTTCTGTCAAAGAATTTGTAGCTACTTTGGTTTCAAGTAGCATCTAAAATCACTGTCTTAAAGAAGTTAATGATACTTTTTGCTGTTGTTGCTACAAAAATGCACTTTTTACATTTAGCTATAGTTTATCCATTACGGGTTGCAGGCTCTTTTCTATGTTGAAAAGACACACAGACATCCATCCATCCAGGAACATAAAATTTATACACTCATAAAATTTTGTTAAAAATTAAAATATAGTGCATACTACTTAGAGTGCTCTATCAGAAAGTGCACTTTTTGAAAAATTGTTTTAAAGAAGTTACAAATTGACTTTTGTATTCAAACAAATTACTTCCTTTGTGTCTTGAAATGAAATTGTTAATCTGTTCTTTTCACAGCTGAAGTCTTAAGGTTGCCCTGAAGGAATTACTTGAAAAAATACTAAATTTCATCTTCAGGTCTGCTCATTCTGTAGTTTTTCTGAAAATGTAGACAGAGTCTTTTCTTTGGAAAAAAACAAAACAACAAAACAACCAAAAAACACATTCTTCTGGTACAGTTACTGCTGAGGATCAAGAAGCAGTCTATTTCTTCAGGTCCCAAGACTAAATGTAATCAAGGTTTCTCATCTTCCATGTGTTCTATCATAGCAGTATTCTCCAAGGTGTTGTGAACATTTTTCACTGAAGTGTTTAGTAACTACATATGCATTAAATGTTTCTGGAGTTGTACTTTTAAAATATTATTATATGTTCTATCAATTTTGTTCATTATATAATTGTAAACTTTCCTTTCAGTGTCCAACTGCATTGCATTCTTTTGTGGAAAGCACAGCAGATGATTTTTTAAAATCTAAATGCATAAAAACGGCCTCAAAAGAAAAAAAGGAAAATCTGGGTTTTATCAATGGGAGATAGTGAATTCACATACTCTTATACTACAAGGAGGTTTGTGATTGTTTATAGTCTGAGCTAAAATTAATTTGATCGGAAGAGTTCTTTCTTAATTTCAGTGGGTTTGTTTAGTCCATCTGACAGACCATGTGTGAAAAAGGATACCCAGCTTTGCAGATTGGGTTAACACATTAATGTTTGAAAATTTCTGACTGCTGCTTCTGTCTTGAAACAGATGTCTGCTGACTGTTTGGAAAGCTTGGGACAGAATGCCTTTTGCAGGGAGGTGTTACTTGGCATAAAACCTAAACTCCCAAAAACCTGAAGTGCTATTTTTTCCTTGTAGCATAGAATTCACTTTGTCAATAACTGGGTCATAATGAAATTTCTAGAAAGCCGTGGAGGTCAATGCTTCCTTGGTGCTTATTATTAACAAGCCGGTGAGACAGAATATGGAGTTTTTACCATCTTCAGCTTCTAGGGTTAATGCTGTTGATGCAGTGCTCTGTTTTTCATGCAAAGGTCTGCTCGGTAAATACATCTGCGATGGAAGTGCATGAGAAAAACATACATCAAATGGGAAGTAAAGTTAGAAAGCATATTTGGTGCTCCTTTGTAGCATTCCGGAAAATAAAGATCTCATCTGTAGCAGTTTTGCTCACTGAAAGAAAAAAAGAGAAGCTTTATCTATACAGAGGAGGCATCCCTATCTTGAGGAAAATCTTGCTTTCCCAGAATTGTCCTCCAGGGGATTTCAGAACCTGGTGAAGTGGTGGCAATTTCAAATAGCCATGGGCTAGGGTTGCCAGGTTTGATATATTCCTTAGGTGGTGAAATATGCAGGTAATTCTTCATCTGCAGTAGTCTGCAAGGGGTTTTACGTGATGGATTTGAGACAGTTTATGTAAGCTGGCTCTGGTGAAATCAGGAGTTTCCAAACGGTTTTGGCCAGATAGTTGTTTCTTAAATTTTCTTCCCTTCTTTGCTCACAGAATCCTCATGAGTCCAAAATACAAATTGCAGAGTCTCGATATCATGTCTGCATCTCTTGGCTAGCTGAGAAGCTGAACCCAGACACAGTGTCCTGCCTCCACATCTGCAGCATTCTCCACCTGGGGTTTTCCCAGGCAGGTGTGTTTATAGATGAGGCCCTCATTACCCAGGGACGGCAAGTAGGAAATTTCAAACATTTAGCAGCTTGTCTCCGCAGTAGGAGGTATTAATAGTGAATGATTGTCCAGTGTCATGAAATCAATACAAAGACAAGGCGTGAAAAACTTTCCTGTCCGTAAGGCTCCTTCTTAAAACCAGACCTTGGTGTGTGTGCGTTGATATGAGAAGATGCTCCTAAGAAGGTTCTGTGGAGGCTGCCATGCCATATGGGACTCTATCAAAGTTATCAGAGTGCCTTACAAACTAAGACAGAACAAATCAGGAAAAAAACGTGGCATTTACTGATAGGAATGGTTCAGCATGATTTAAGAGGAACTGGCAATGAATTAACTGAGGCAGTCAAGGCTGGAAGAGGTGCCTAGACCGGTGGGCACTTGGTATTTTCAGGAAGAAACGTACACTGGCTATGGAAAGGAGGAGAATGCACTCTTTTCATTGCCTGTTTTAGTTATTCCCTGGGGCAACGGCTGTTGTATTGTCTGTATGGAGGAAATGGGGTGCGCAGTTTAAAGCAAAATGTCTCAGTGCTGGCCAGCAGCAAGTTAGGGGAAGGGTTTATAATTTAAACAAAAAATATATATCTCTTTCTGGGCTGGTGACTAATGGACTACAGGATGCTCTTAACTTACTAAGAGGAAACATGGTACCTATTTGCACTACTTAATAGCTCTCCACAGACCATTATTGAAACACACTGGAACCTGTCCTGAAAAGTGCTATTCTTGGCTTGCTTTGTTTTGTGGGGTGGTTGGTTTGTTATTGTTTTGTTTTGAAGTAAAATGTTTCCAAAAAGTTTAAAGGACTTTGCATCTTGGAGACAGGGGAGGCAGGCTCCGTGATCTTACAGAACTCGGAATAAGATGGTGACAAGGTCTTACACCAAAAGGTCATTTACGTGGATGACTGCCAGGCTGCATCATTCTTCTACTCCATTCATTCCACTCTACTTCGATTCATGACATACTGGGAAGGAACAGAAAGACAGAGTTATTTTTAGAAAGCAAATTGTAGTAAAATTTTTATTATTTCCACTATGTCAAAAAATATGAGTGTGTTTGGGTGTAATCCTTTACAAAAGTGTATCAGGGCCAAAGATAATGTCATTCATAGCTTTAATGGGCTTTCTTCTTCTCTAAGGATTTTTCCTGAGTCATAGGACTGCGAAAAAGTTACTGTAGGGTAAAGGAAGGCAGTTCTGCAGTAAATGCCCATGTGCACACCTTTACCACGTGGCAAGTGCCAGGTACTTTATTGAGGGGCAGCTTTTCTTAAGTGCCTCCATAGCAGCTGCAGTTGTGACCGGTCCGTGCTTTGGGACAAACTGCAGAGGTTGTGGTTGCGACTGCAGCCGTGCTGCAGCGCTGCAGCGGGGTGAAGGTTTTAACAGCTTCCCGGCTTTGTACCCCGCTGCTGCAAAGTGGCTGATGCCTCTTTTGTGCCGGGTGAGTGGCACTGGGCTAAAGAGGTTCTGGGTCTAACCCCATCTTGCCTTTTCTGTTAGTGGGTTACAAACGCAATAAAATCTATCACGTAGAGAGAGACAAACAAAAGAGTGAGGTACAAATCAAACCTGGTTTCTTGATCCTCTGCTGGGGGCACAGGCCTGCTTGGAAGAGAACCAACAAAACATTAAATGAATCTCCACCACAAACTAATCACCCTCTTTTTTGGCCCTGAGGTCCCATTTGTTTCTCAGAACAATTCAGACTCATCCAATTGACCTTGGCAATTTTGATCAAAGCTCCTTTTTCTCTGGGAAAAGAACAGCAGAAATATGCACTGCTCCCCCTCAGGAGCTAGTTAGATAGAATAAAAGAGAGGCTATATCACTCTGAAACAGGGCCAAAACCAGGCCAAATTATCCTGGCATAGGATTTTGACACTGTCTTCCAAAACTCCCTAGAATCTTCCTTCCCATCTAATGTTACAGCCTCATATCTTGCTTTTACGCACACCCAAGATGTGCCCGACAGCAGTATTTGGCCCTCTGCATTGCACCATCATTCAAATGCTACAACTGAATGTCACGAGAACATTCCCTGGCATCTCTGGCTCTGGTCCATGACCAAACAGGTTCGCTAGCTTTTACAGAGGTAAAAAGCAGCGTCAGGAATCCATTCGCATAGGTGAAGGTCAATAACATCACAAAAGGGATGGCACAGGGTGCTGTTAGGGAGAGGAGAGGCTTTATCAGTTCCCAGACGCTTTAGAAATGTCCTGTTGGGTCCAAACGTCTCCTGAGAGTGCAAAGCCTGGCTCCCCAGGGGATGGTACCAAGTAATAGGGTCATTCTCCTCATCAAAGACTGTTTAAGCTATTTTGTAAGTGAAGGATAAATAAAAAAAGAGTAGTTACCTTTCCCTCTCAGCCATGTCTTGTTTCTCTTCTGCCCTGTAAACACAAATCACATTTGAAATCTATCATCTAGAGGCAAGCAGTGTGAAAGAGTAGAGTATCTAAGGCCTTTCTAGGGAGAGAGCTGGACCTCAGACAGAGAAATTATTATTAGCTTCTTGTCCCTGTGTTATACAGCCTTAATAATCCTAATGCTCTCAGGATGCCTCTGTTGGCCCTAGAAGGAGGTTGCTGACTAATTCGGACTGGACAACTCACTTTTCAGCAGCTACTGAACTGAATCCTCCCAAACTGGCATCTCCCATCTAGTTCACCAGCATGAGGAGGTGTTATTATAGCACACCGCTCTTGTACTGACCCACCTGGTCTTTCCTCTGTCCGTGATTGCTTTTTGCTTTT
Organism: Buteo buteo; assembly: GCF_964188355.1. Taxonomy (NCBI): domain Eukaryota; kingdom Metazoa; phylum Chordata; class Aves; order Accipitriformes; family Accipitridae; genus Buteo; species Buteo buteo. Next base: position 4,048,923 of record NC_134180.1, read on the forward strand.
AGTGGAGCCGACTTATCACTATTTATGGCCAGCACTTCTAACCTACATCGCTGGTGATAGAACAGGTCTAGAAAATGAAACAACACAAACTGTAAACTAATGGCCCTCTTTATGCCGCTCTAGCAGAATGAAGTGGCTTTTAAAATAAGCACTAGCTCTGACTTTAAGGTCAGTTTGCATGGTCATATGGGGAAAATGTGCCATTTTTATACATAGAGTGATTTCTGACGACCTTTGCTAGCACATACAGTGTGTGTTCAGGATATGTGCACTCGTGGGGTTAAAAGGAACAGTTCTATGGGTGAATAACTTTTTAATCAAGCTTTTCCTCCCTCCTGCAGCTTTTGCTTATTTTGAGAAAATCAGTGGAAAATAAGTGTAGGCTATGTGAGATATCAGGGTAGGAGGAACACAGAATTGACTGGTTATAACACAATGAAGAGAGAAAGCAACAACATCCCAAGAAAATGAACACCCCCTCCCCCCGAAATTAATTTTACCTTTCTTTTCTGGCCTTGATCCTCTCTTCTTCATATCTGCAACAAACAGGAAACATTCTTTAAATGTTACCCAGTCAGGACTGTTCACTTTTAGTAAAATGCAATGTTTGCCCTGAAGGTGACAGAAACTGCAAACTAGCACGGTATGCAGGCTCTTGCTTCACACCAGTATATGAGTAAGATAAGGTTTGCCCCAGGCTTTGCATTTCCAGTACATGAATTTTGACTCAACATGATATCCTGCTACATAGGATTTTTGTCCTGCACCTCCTCAGAGCTACGTGCGCCCCAGGGTCCCTCCGATACTCACTGTAAGACGCAGTCTGGAATCTGTACGTGCTCCATTGGGATAAGTTGCTCCAGTTCCTCCAGGCTGTGAACATACTGGATCTTATTGATAAACTTCACACTGGCAGAGAGAGAAAGAGTGTGTGCTTGAGGTCTTGTTTTGATGTTCTCTCCATAGGAAGTCAGAATTTTCCTGATGGAAGTGGGAATTTCTGCATCTCTGTATCCTCTGTAGTCTGAGTGTACCCATCTCCTCTCAGTGCTAATAGGCTGATGACTAAAAATTGTGGTGAGATGGCACATTGCTGTGCCTCACTTTGCTTTGACCCCTGCCTCTCAGTATCTGTAGGAGGGAAAAAGGACTACCATTCCTGCACTTCCCAGTAAGTCTTTATGTGCTGCCCACTGGGACAAACTTTATCTGGATCCAAACCATCACAGCATCTCCTAAAACCACCTCTAGAGTTGTTCTTGGAAGTATCAGAGAGATGTAGGACAAATGACGAACAGTCTCACCTTGGTTGCTCCTAGTTAAAGGTGAGCTTAAGATCTGTTTCATGAGATTAAACTTCCACTCCAAAACCAGCCAAGTTTGGGAACATGTTATATTTACCTGATGAAGGGCCTGGATATAGCCAGCACTGTCCGGATGAACCATGAAGGGTGCACAATTATCAATGCTTTGAGGTTTTTACGCAGCCTGTGGAAAAGCCATGGGACAAAAAGTCAGATTCAAAATACCTTTTCTTAAACTCACCTGTAACATGTCAGGGCACTAATAAGGGTTATGATGCTCACCAGCCTCAGCTGGGTGTCTCCAGACAAAAGCCCTGCCCATGGCCTTAGGAACCCTATTTAAGCTCAGACCTAGCAGGCTGTAGGAGCCCTGCTTTGCTTGGGTGCTGTATTAGCCTGACCCCTGTGAAGGTGTTTGTGAGGGAAGGAGGAAGAAGCGGTGATGAAGAGAACCTGCAGTAAGTCAGAAAGCTGTGACAGAGGAAAGAATTACAGAATTTGGTGAGTGAGGAAGGAGGGGTGGCTGGGAAGGCTGTAAGGAAGCACTGGAAGAGATGTGAGAAGAAGACTGGGAAGAATGAAGATGCAACACCAAAAGGATTCTTACCTTCTGTCTATCATCTGATAACATTTCTTCAGCCAGCCAAGGCCTGGCATCCTCCTCCGGGGTGTTGCTCCGTTTAGGTACACAATCATATAGTCCTCAGCCACCAGCAGCTCCAGACTACTGATCACGTATCTGTTGGGTGGTGATCAAGAGCAATGCAGACGTGAGACTCAGAAAAGGTCCCCTGAGGTTTCTTCAAGTGCCTGTGTGTCACCCCAGAAGGCCTGTAGACCCTTTCTTTATAGTCTTTGGAATAGGTTTCAGATACTCCTGGCACCTGTGCAGGATGCCTAGGGGTATTTCTCAGGGATTGCCTGTGCTTGTTAGCATAGAGCATGCACTGATGGACATCCCTGCGCCATTCCTCTGCCTAGCAGTAGCATCTACCAGCTGTTTAGCATTGTATACATATGCTCTAGCCTGGTTGTGAGTCCATCACAGGCATAATTAACACTGAATGTTTGAACGCTTTGACTTACTGGACTTGGATGCGAATGCTGTGGGCAGTGTGTCACCCAGTGATGCTCGCTCCAGTCTGCAGCTGCACACCGGCTACATTTGGCCTGGATTCAAACTATTTCCAGCTGAGGTTCTTGATGCAATGAATACATGGAAACTGTTTCCCCAGAGCCTGAGTGACCTTCCTTGCCCCTGTCTCCCTCATAGACCTTGACCAGCCACTTACAGGAACAGATTCTCCATGATGTAGTGGTAATCAGCCAGGTTACTGTCCGGGAGATAGCAGGCAGCAAAGACAATGATGGCATTGAGACCTTCTCCATAGTAGCCTGGGAAAGAAAGACACAGGCAGCATCAGTGACTCTTTCCAGGGGGAGACACAAGAGTTGAAGGAAAAAGAGCAGCGAAGATGTATTGCCAAATCTGGGCCCGGGCTGGTTTTTGTGCCTCTCTTCAGCTCTAGGTGTTTGTCCCTCTTACGGACCTCTTTCACAGCTAGATTTGCCTCTGATCCTGGTTTTAGCTATAACATGCGTGTGGGGTTCAGGGAAGGAATTTGTGCGTGTCAAAGCACAGAGCTAAGAGCTTTGCCCTGGGTCACTGCTTGGCTTTGCTCAGCTTTCAGAAATGGTCACTAACTGTGGACGTAATGGCCTTTAGCTGCGCCTCCAGAGACAGCTCACGCACTGAGCTACAGAGGGATTAAGCACCTGCAGTCCCTTCATCGCTGGCAATGCGATGGGCTGAGGGTTGCAGTATATTCAGTCTTGCTCAGAGGCAGCTTTTTCACTGCTTTGGTTTATTGAAAGACTGCTACAGCGGCTGTATGTTTTTTTAAGCATGAGCTGGATGCTTTTGTGCTTGTCTGCCACATAGTGGTACAAAACGAATAGCAATTTTTCCCGAAAGACAGTCAAAATAATCAGTCATGGCATCCCCTCCAGCTTGACAAAGATGGACTGAAAGAAATCCATCAAGCCAGGATTAGGCCTCCCTCTCCCTCACCTCCGTGTGTCACCACTCTCATGTAGGGCTTGATCATCTGGAGGTCGATGCGGTGCTCCTGCTCTCCAATGATGACAGTCCTCCAGAGCCGTCCGTTAGTAGCACTCCCATCTTCAGTCCCACCATCCCCAAACAGGTCCGCACTGTCCCCAGGCATGTTCTTGGCTGTGGCTACGGGAGTGTCATCTGGAAAAGGGACAAACATTTCTGCCTTTCATATAATGTATGAAGAAGGTCTGCAAGAGCTTTGGTGTGCGGTAAGAGACAATAACCACCACAGGCTGAGAATGACCTATTTCATCTGCAGCTTTGACCTGTGTAAGTTTGTGGTTCTTAATAATCTTCCTCCATTGCCAAATTGTAATAGAAATAAGCTTAACATCTCATGCTGCTTATAGTACCTGCAGTCACAGGTCGGGCACCAGACTTTTTGCTGGATCCTCCTTCAGATCCGTCTATCCTGGCTGAAGAGGGCACTGCCTGTGCCAAGAGGGGTTGCCTTCTGATCTGCTAGCAGAGCTGCTTGCATGAGTCCTTCTTAGCCCAATTCAGTCAAAATCAGCCAGGTTAGCCAAGACCCCATTACTCAATATGTTTGAACATTCACGTGACGGCTTTGCTGGCAGAGCCGAGCACCTTCCAGGCTGGGGTTGGTGGCCCAGCTGCAGCTGGAAGGGAATGAGTGTCCACAGCCTTATACTGAATTATGGCCAGACCAGTGTTTGCAAATCCCTGAACTACTTCTGCCCACACTATCCCCAGATGGAAGTGCTGAGAGAGCAGCACTGAAACTCCTGGGCTATAGCTGGGGTCCTGGCGGGGAAGATGCTCTGTGGAAGATGGGGCTTGGTTGTGTGTGCTGTGCTTCACTGCTGGGGAAGTCGGTCCTCAGCTGCTGATGGTGAGTGGTGTCAAAAGTGATTAAAATGAGGCTAAAAAAAGCCCCGGCCCCTGTAGACATTCACCCAGAACCAGCCTTTTACCTTCCCATTCCAGTTCGTTCCCATTCCCCAGGAATTCGAGGGAATCTGTCTCATCTGGAGTTTCAATATCATCCACATTAATGTCCAGGTCATCTGGTGTGTCCAAGAAGTCATCGGAGAGAATGGAGCCTTCACTCTGGTCCAGGGAAATGTTGATTTCAGGTGCAACAAGTGTCTTCCGCTTACGATGTGCCCCATTAAAGTTTAAAGTATTTGGGGGAGCTGGAGTTAAAAGGAAAATAACTGACAGGTTGTCCTTGTCATTAGTGCAAGACATGGTGCTCTCAATATGTGTATTTCAGGCTACGGTCTTGGAAGCTAAGGGTGGTGCATCATAGCTGGGAGGTACTGGATGCTTGCAGGTATGGCTGGATAAAAGTACCCACAATTCTGAGATACTTATTTCCTCCCCCAGCTTCTTGTGAAAGATTAGCAAATTAAAATCTTTGCTGGTTTCCTCTCCCACATGGGAATTTTTGTGGATACTCCAAGGGAACTGGCTTTTGCCCTAACTGCAAGCTGCCGTTCCCACAGGTTTGTTTTCCTTTGAACTCCTGATAAGGCAGGCTGGTACTTACAGGATGTATTCTCGTCTTCTGTAGGGCTGCCCAGAGATTCCATTCCTGTCTCTTCTGGGAGAGGTCTGCAGGCAAGCCAAGATGCGGAGGTAAAAAGACAGGAGGTAAGCGGTGATGTTTAGGAGAAAGTTACTCCATGGCAGACAGTGGAGAGAACTGGGGACATCAGGGAAAAACATACAACCCCATATGTGCTCTGCCCTTTCCCTTTTGCCTGTGAGCTCAGCCTGAGGGACACCCTCAGGTGATTTGCCCAAAAGCAACCCAGCAGCTGGGCTTTCTTACTGGAGTACTGTGCAATCCCTAGTAACCTCCAAACTATCTCTGCATTTACCCCCCTCAATACATCCCTCATGCTGCCATTCAGCCAAGAGGCTGGAAAATCCAGCCAGGGACACGAGAACAAATCCTGTCCCCAGAAGAGCCTGGTCACATCTTCACTCTCTCAATATTATCCCGGTTTTTATCTCTGTCAGAAGTTTGAGAGGCAGTGCCAACCCTCATCAAGGGTACCAGGGAAAATCTTCTGCAGTTGGTACTTTGTTGTCTGTATTCCTGTTCCCTGCACAGTGTAGGCAATGCAGTGGGCTGTCCAGACAGTCTGAATTTGGCTGTTCCTAGGCCCAGTGGGGGATGCTTTTATCCCAGCAGCAGCTGAGCTAGCAGTAGCACAAGAGCAATTTGCACTCTCTGCCAATGGTTTTGTCAAGTGCATCCTGCTTTCTGCCACAGGCCCCGGCTGCAGCGGAGCAAAACTTTACCCAAAGCGCCTGCCATAACCACCTCTCCCGGGAGGCAGCTGCCTCCTTGGTCTATAGTGATTTTTCTCTAAGGCAGTCGGTGTTCAAGGCAAGGATCAAACCTTAGGTGTGATCCCAGAATGGTCACCCCGTCCTCACCTCAGCCCCCATTTGACAAAAGCTGACAGCGATACCCAAAGCCTGCTGAGGTTTGGAATCAGGTTCATTCTGAGCTAAGATGCAGGCACCAGCACTCAAACCCATATTTCGGAGCCAAAGGCTGACCCACTGCTCCCTTCTTGGGGCTCCATGGCAGAGGTCAGGATTTGCAGCATCTCCTGCACCCTCTTGGTATAAATCACCATGCCTCCAGCCAGAGGCTAGAAGCATCAATTGATTTAAAAGTTGGCTTTCCTGTACAGATGCTAATGCCAAATCTCATTACGTGGCTGTCGAAGTTGCTGGAGTTGCTCCTGACCCATACTGGAGTCAGTGAAGTCAGAATCTGGCCCCCAGTACTGCGGTGAGGAGCCCTAGCTGGTGGCTGAGCCACACACTGCCCACCCTGAGCTGAATGCTTTCTGGACACTTTTCCCCTTAATTTGAGTTGGGACTTGTGCCTGTCCCCTGGCATTAGCTGGTTTGAAACTTCTTGCGCAGCATGATCAAACCCCACCAACCCCGTGACCAGTTCATGTTGTCGAAAGCCTATTTAAAAGGGACGTTCTGATCCATCCTCCTTTCACCTGCCCCTTGCTGGCAGCTCCCCCTCAACAGGGGGAAGACCTCATGCCCCCAGGTGTAAAATCTTGGGTGCTGGGACAGCCCTGGCCTTGAATATGGGGGAAAACCCATATAAAACTGCCAGTTTTAAGGCAGTGCTGTAAGAATGGGGATGGGACTGCGCACAGGGCTGGTGTCCAGCAGCTGCTGGCCTTACGGTCCAGCAATGGCAGGGAGAGAGATGATGGGGACCGATTCCTCTGAGCCCGCAGGAGGATACAGCCTAGCTCTGCCCTACAAAGGCTCCTCTTCGTGCTGCCATGACACCAGAGCCACCAGCCAAATTAAACCCTATAAATATTTAGATTAAGGGATAATCCTCTCCTAGCTGGTTGTTGTATATTTATGAGAGTTGGAGACCTGATCAAAGGCGCTTGCTCCTTGCTCGCTTGTGCAGTACCCGGACCCCAGGGGGGCTACCACAATATTCCTGAGCAGTCAGAAAGATCCCTTTGCCCCCTCCAGCTTCTCCTCCTCCCTTTTGCTTTTGTCTTGAACGGAGCCTGGCTGGTTGTTTATCTGACTGTGAGCTGGCGCCTGGCACAACTTGGTGATACAGCATCAAAAGGAGGAGGGGGGAAGGCCCAGCTGTACCCGAGTACGTGCTGCAGCCAGGCACTCTGCTCTCTGCTGCTAGGAATCATTTAAGAAAAAACAATTCAAAAGTCAGAGGTGAAGAAAAGGGCTTTCTTACCTTCCCAAAGGTTGCTCGTGTCACTACCTCCCAGTCTCTCCTGTAAATCTTCCTTCCCAAACGCAGCTAGCCCCAGATGCCAAATTTTCGGAATGAAGCAGGTTTTCTAGAGGTTGAGTGCCACCATTTTGCTTTCTGCTGCTAGCGTGCTGCCCAGTTTCCCTCTACAAGCACCTTCTCTCGGGCTCCAACCAGCCTGAACCTTCCCCGACCATGATGGGATGGATGCGTGATGGCGTGAGCATGCTCCTGCATCCGCCCCGCGGCACCGCTACAGCATCATTGCAGGACAGCACTTGCACAAACAGCTGAGACAGACTGTCGACAGGCTAAACCTTCAGGGAGCAGCAGGAGGGGGAACCCTTTCCTCTCCGCTTCCTCGCTGCTTGCTCAGTGCCTTGGCGTTGCACCTTTGCAGCTTGCAAGGCAGGAGCTTGTTCTGCAGCTCAGCTTCACGGGGAGGGATGGGAATGTCGCCTTGTGGCCTTAATGAGCAGCTGAATTCAGTTTCCCCAGCCCAGATCTTTGTCTAGGATATGGGTTTTTTTGTGGCAAGAGTGGTTAATCACAGCTAAGCAAAAATAGCTATGCAGCAAATCATCTGCTAGAGAGCTACTGTCCCACATGCAGCAGCTTCTGCCCTATTATTTGAATGCTTCTAGGGGGAAGTGTCTTGAAAATTATTATTTATTTATTTTTAATGCCAGTTAAACACAGCTAGCATTCACTCATTTGCATAGTGGCTTTTCGGGCTCTATTTCACTTGCATCATTCCTGATTTAATCCCTCTGCAGCAGTCTATCAGCAGGCTGGGGAGCTTGTTTCTAGGGCTCTGGCCTCATCCCTGCCACTGACTTGCCACCCAGCCATGGTCACATCCCTTTGCTTCTCCCTGCGCTTCATTTTCTAGGCAGGAGTGATGATGCCTGTGTTAGGTGATGCTGTGGGCTCTGCAGAAGAAATGCCCCTTGAAGGCTTGGCTGTGGCTGGGGTAAGTTTGCTGCTTGCTTGGCAAATGTGAAACACAGCCTGGCGGCTCCTGCTCCAACATGATGGTGTGGGTTAGTGCATAGGTGTCCAGGTGCTAGTCCAGCTTTGTCTCTGGATTTTCTAGGGACCCTTGGGTCAACGCTTTCCTTTCTGTACCTCGCTTTCCTTTCTGTACCTCACTTTCCTTTCTGTACCTCTCTTTCCTTTCTGTACCTCGCTTTCTTTTTTGTACCTCGCTTTCCTTTCTGTACCTCGCTTTCTTTTTTATACCTCGCTTTCCTTTCTATACCTCGCTTAAGAGCCTGTCAGCACAACACTCTGGGGGAGCCTTAGGTTGGCAGAGGTCCATCAACCCGAAGCTCTGCCCAGCTCTGCTCTCAGGAAAGAAAAAATTCTATCCTGAGAAACCCAAGGGCTTGGCTGAGCCCACCTCTGGGGCCAGCGGAAGGACAAGCCGTGTCCTGTGAGCTGGGTGCTGGGCTGGCAGACAGAGGTGCTTAGATTAGCGATGCAGCTGGACCCGGGGTAAACAGAGCTAAACTCATCCGCCGGTGCCGAGGGAAACAGGAGACCCTTTCTAGCACGGCAGGGGCTGTGCATGCCCACCCGCGCGGCACACTGCACCACTGTCTGGGAATACAGGGGCTCTGTGGGCTGCCCGGGAGAATTCAGCTGCAGCTGGGACAGGGCGAGACAGGCCTGAAAAGCCCCTCAGCAGCCCAGACCCCAGCTGCAGCAAGGCTTGGCGTTGGCCGTGCTGTGTGTGCCCCAGCGAGCTGCTGCTGGGCTTTAGCACTGGATGTGTGGGGCAACGCTGGGGTGGGCATGAGGGTGGGTGCACCCTTTGGGTGGCTGCAGGGAGTTCTGCGCACGCTGAGCTTATGGGGATTTTTTTTTTTTTTTTTTTGGCACTCTGTGCAGTTAATAAAGTGTCTGTGAAGGTGAAAGCTGCCACTTTGGCACCTTCTGTCACCGGCACATCTTTCCTTACAAGGTTTGCCACCACTCAGTTTCTGCATGTCAATGCCAGTGGTCATTGCATCCCAATGACTCTGCTTCCTGTGGCAAATTCCTGGCAAAGCAGCATGGCTCTGTTTGGGGAGACACTGCTTGATTCAGAGACTGGGAAGGAATCAGTCCATCCATCCATCCATCCCTATATGCATGCATCCATCCATGATAATCTCCCTGTCCTCCGCACCTGACTCCTTACCCTCTCCTTGGCATGCTCACAGAGGATTGCCAGCAGCCTCTCAAAATTTTGTAAGCATTCAGAGCAGCCTTGCTACAAAAGCTCTGTTCTCTGGCCAGAATTGCCCTGTTGGAGTTAAGACTCCTGTTGCCTCTTGGGTTGGTGGGAGGGACCTGCATGCTCCATGCCCCGCTGGTTCCTTACAAGAAGAAATAAAATTCTCCCTGGCTTTTTTGCAGGGAACAAACCTGGGGAAGTCCTCGTCTTGCCACTCTTCTTTCACATCCACGTTTTCCATCCGCAAAGTGGCTTCTGTGGTTCCCATCGCGCTCAGAGAAGGGCTGGCTGCACAGCAGTTGCCTCAAGGAAGGGCACAGGCTGGAAGGTGGAAGGCAGAGAGGTTGGCATTGAGCATCACGACCGGGGAACATTTAATCCAAACCATTCGGAGCAGGTATGCTGATACCACGCTCCACAGAGAAGCAGCGCGATAGCTGCTTGTTTTGCAAAAGCAACAAGGCAAGGATGTGGGGTTTTGTGGCTACTTGGGCAAGAAAGAGGAGATGAGGTTGGCCCTGGATCAAAGCAGTAGGTGTACCTCTGCTTTGTTGTGACCTTAGCTCTTCTCCCTGAGGATCAATACTGTCTGGGCTGGTGTCCACCCGTTTTTCCCTTGCTGCTTCTCTTCCAATACTAATCTCAACATAAACAAGCACCTCTGCTGAGGAGAATGAAATGTGGCTGAAAGGGAAGAGAAGAAAGAGCTCCTCCCAGGCTGGTTTCAGGCTGGTTTGGCAGTAGCACCAGTTTCCATTTTGCTGGCCTGGGCAGAAGTTAATGGCTTTGGTTTTGCAGAGAAATTCCCGACTGCTGCTGTCTGGTCTGTGCTCCAACCCCACGCTTGTCCCCGCACCCAGAGAGAAATGGAGGAGGGCGAGGAGGCCTTCGCAGGGATGTTGAATGTCCTTCCACGCCCCTGAAGAATTCACGTCTCTGTTTGCGCCCAGGTAAACCAAAGCAGATGCCAAAAAACTGGAGCACCTCAAATGGAGGCAAGGTGGGTGTGCTGTTCCCAGTCTGGGCTTTCTTCTGCACTGGTATGAACAGGAGAAGTTCAAATCCAGTGAGCCTTGTTTTAACTCATACTAACACCCCAGCAGCGCGAGGGGCTCTTAGGACCATATATATTGTTTGCCTTCACTAGAAGGTTCCTATGCTGCCAGCTAGCGAAAATCAGACCTTCGTACCTATTTCCCAGGGACCACACCTACAACTCCTAACAAAGTCTGGCTGAGGGCTCAGGACCAGTCCTTGCTGGTCAGAGGGCGCAGATACGCTGCTTTCAGCTGGATGCTGCTGCAGTTGAGCTTAGCAGCACCTGAGCCTGGAGGGGACAAGGTCAGGCCTTATTTTACATAGAACATGTTCAAGTGAAACCAGCTCATATGTTGGGCACATGCATTAACCCATCCACTGCAGGGCAGTTTTGAATCTTCCTCCTGAGCTCAGCCTTTACACTGTAAATGCACCCAGTCACTGGCTGGAGAGTAACATTTTTTTTTAGGATAAGGGACCTAGGGTGATTTCCCAAGTGGATGGGGCTGCTCTGTCTGTCTCCTGGTGTCAGAGAAATCAGTATCTAGCAGAGTTTGACGCATTGCTATAAGGCTTTTCTAGAGAGCCAGTGCTTTTTCTGCTTCCTTTGGAGGCTTATATTTACAGAGGGTGTCGCTGGTGATGATCTGGAGGGACATAAATCTGTCTGTGTATATCTGCTTTAAAGGAATGAAACTCCATAGAGGCCTGAGTAAATCCAGCATCCGTCTTTATTACAGGCACTGGCAGAGACAGGAATCAGGGCAAAGAGCTAGCTGTGAGCATTGCAGGGCTCTCTCCCTGCCCGGTGTCTCTCAGCCTTTCCTCCCAGCACGCACATTATGTCTTCTGTCCTCGCCCCCCACGCCTGGCTGCATGCGATGCCCATGACACGGTCACACATGTCTCCATTTTTGATTTCCCTACATGCAGGCAAAGGAGATACCTTGGGGCTCGGAGAGCCCCCACCTTCCCTCCCTCTTCCCCACCGCTGTCATCTGCTTTCTGCTAACCCTGAAGGCATCATGGAGGGAGGAAGAGAAAGGAAAGATATTGAAGCAAATCCCAGGCTGGAGTCTGATGTTTCTTAATACCAGACATTGCCCAGCAGTATGGAAGCCCAGATGATGCTGTACTCACCGATGCTTGTGGCTAATGAGGAACAAAGGAGATCCTGCCTGTATCCCAGCTAGGCATTCCTCCCGACGGAGACGGGCTGCTCAGGAGGTCCAGCGCCTGGATCCGGATGCAGATATGTGCAGTTTTCTCAGCGGAGTGTTATAAGGGGCGACGAAAAATTGTACGCCAGCCCACGGATAATCCAATTAAAGTTTATTAAAGCAAGCGACAAACAGGCAAAACAGCGCTGGGCGGCCGGGGAGTCTCCGCTCTACCAACGGCGCACGCCCCCCTCCCTCAGAGTTCCCTTTTTATAGTTTTTTTGTTGCCAGGTTAAAGTCTAGGGTCCGGGCTCACGTGGGCAATTGCGCGCCCTGTTGCTGGGGGGGAGTCGAGGGATGAAGGCTGTAGTCTTCTTCTGTGTTTCTTTGTTATCTGGAGCATGCGTACTTTAGAATACACATCTTGTCCAGACAGCCAGACATTGTAGCTACAATGTTTCCAATCGCACCTGTCTGCAAGGGCTAACACTGCCCTGCAAAACGAACACACTGTGCAAGGCTTACAGAACCGGTTTGATTAACAAATACATATAAAATAAATTTATCACAATCCCCCCTTTTTGTTTTCATCATTTTGTTGGTCAAACCGAATTACAGTTTCTTGTCTCTTTCAACAACCTTGGCTTCCCCTAAGTACTCACATTGCCTTCTCAATAACATTAGGTACTAATCCAACAACTCTATTTAATGTAACAAACTTATTATCCACTGACTTAGATATAAGATTGAGAAAAGTGGTGCCTTCTTGGTGTTTTTATACATTTAATTTGGTTTTTGGTTTTATTCCCCGAGGGAGATGGAAGACTTTGGGGTGGCCCTGAGGTTATTGGGTTTGGGAGTTGTGAGTCAAGGGGCCTCGTGTGCCATTTCTGGAGGTGGTTCATCAACCTCAATCCCCACAGCAGTACGCCTCTGCCTTCTCTGCCTACTCTGTTGCTTAGAGCAGCGAGGTGTACCATCTTCTCGGCAGCAGTCGTATTCTTCAGGGGAACCTCCTTTGTCCACCTTGACTTATAGCTCTCTTATCTTTCACCTCCCAGACTCCACACCTCACTCTGGCCATAGTTCGTCTGCATGTTAAGAGCAATGTGTCCACCACTTTTCTCTACAGAGTTTACACCTATAACATACAAAGGGATAACATATACAGTTAGGATCTTTACAAAAGATAGTCTCACTCATCCGCTTTTCTTCGGAACTTAATTTTCAAACTATCAGGGTCTCTGGTCGCCTCCCAGTGAGAACTCTGAATTGGTCCTTTGATTCTGCTTGCATGAGTCCACCCTCTTTCGGCAGTCCGGACTCCAGTATCTGTAGTAAGCAAAACAAGAAACGGCCCTTCCCAACAGGGAGTTAGAGATGATTCTTTCCAAGCTTTGATCAATACCTTATCTCCAGGCGTAATCTTGTGTATTGCAATATCTAAGGGTGGCCTCTGCACTATCAGTCCCTTCTTTATTAGTTTTTGTCGTCTCTTCATGAGTTCAATGATATACTCTTGTAAGAATTTTTCTTCTACCTTTGGGTGTTCAATTGGCATTTCTAGGTCATAAGGCATCCCATATAACATTTCAAAAGGAGAGATCCCAGTATCTGCTCTGGGCTGTGTCCTTACATTTAATAGGGCTAAGGGCAGGCATTTTATCCAATTCATTTTAGTTTCAATGATTAATTTAGTCAGGTGTTTCTTAATTTCTCCATTCATTCTCTCTACTTTTCCTGAACTCTGTGGATGCCATGGGGTATGATATTCCCATTTAGTCCCTAAGGGATCCAAGGCCTCTTTGATAACTTTGGAGGTAAAATGGGGTCCTCGATCTGAATCAATTACTGCTATGTTTCCATATCGTGGTATGATGTTTTCTAGCAGTACCTTAACTACGGTTTTTGCAGTGGCTCGGGCTACAGGAAAGGCCTCCACAAAGTGGGTCAAATGGTCCACCAGTACTAGGAGATATTTGTATCTGCCCACTTTGGGAAGTTCGGTGAAATCGATTTGTATTCTTTCAAATGGTCTTTTAGCCAGTTCACGCCCTCCCGGTACTCTTTCCCTGAGCTGATGTTTATTTACCCTTTGGCATGTTAGGCATTCTCCAACGATTTTCTTGGCTATATCATGTATCCCTATACACATATACTTAGTTCCGAATTGGTCTACCAATGCCTGTATTCCCCAATGAGTTTGCCTGTGAAATTCTCTCATTATTCTCCATGCTGCCCCCTTTGGAATTACTTCTCTTCCATCAGGGAGAAACCATTTCCCTTCCTTTTCAATAACTCCTGCTTGTTTAAGTTTCTCCTTTTCTTGAGTGGTAAAACTCATGATACCATTGGCTTTTATTTGAGTCTGTGTTTGTTCCACTTCCCTTACAATTAGTAAGGTGGCTTTCTTTGCTTCTTCATCAGCCAAATTATTTCCCCTTACTTTTTTATTGATACCCCTCTGATGGCCTTTTACATGTACTACTGCAATTTGTTTAGGTCCTCTTAGAGCCTTTAGAGTCTGTTTTATCAAGGCCTCATGTACTAAGCCCTTCCCTTGAGAGTTCACTAACCCTCGTTCTTCCCAAATTTTGCCAAATGTATGAACTACCCCGAATGCGTATTTAGAATCTGTAAATACTGTCCCTTGTTTATTTTCCAGTAACTGCAAGGCTCTTAGTACTGCATATAATTCACAAGCTTGGGCTGACCACGTCGCATCAAGGGGGCCAGATTCTTTTACCTCTAGGGTGGTCCCATCTATTATCGCATACCCTGACCTTCGCTTCCCATTTACCATTCGTGATGACCCATCTACAAATAATTTTAACCCATTCGGTAGTTCCTCTTCTTCCAAATCCTCTCTAATTTTGGTTTGGTGTTCTATTAATTGCATGCAATCATGAATTAAGTTCTCGCTTGGTTCCCCATATAAGAACTGAGCTGGGTTTTGCAAGCTAGTTGTTTCAAGCTCTAACTTGGGAGAATGTATTAGGATACCCTCGTATTTTAGCAGCCTGGCATCAGTGATCCATTTATCTGCCTTCTGCTGTAATACTCCTCGTATGTTATGAGGCGTATATACTTTCAATTCTCCTCCTAGAGTTACTTTCCCAGCTTCCTCAACTAAAAGGGCCGTGGCTACTATAGCTTGTAGGCAAGTAGGCCATCCCCTACTAACCGGATCTAATAATTTGGAAAAATAGCCTATGGGTTTCTTTCTTCCAGCCCATTCTTGGGTTAATACCCCAAAGGCTGTTCCTCCCTCTGAATTCACAAACAAATAAAACGGTCGTCTAATATCAGGTAAACTCAACACCGGAGCATTTACAAGGTCAGCTTTGAGGCTTTCTAAACTCTGTTCGTCCTCCTGAGTCCATTTTATTAATCCTACCCCTACTAATTTCTGATACAAAAACTTCACTTTGCTGCTATAATTTTCAATCCATTGTCTACAGTACCCTAAAAGTCCTAACAATTGCCTTATCTGTCTCTTACTTGTTGGTGCCTGGAGGGATAAAATACCATTCACTCGTTCAGGATCTAATTTCTTAGTTCCCTTACTTAGCCAGTGTCCTAAGTATTTTACTTCCTCTTCAGTAAACTGTAATTTAGACTTTGAAACCTTTAATCCCTTTTGGCCTAAAAAGTTCAATAACCTAATGCTCTCATTTCTAACAGCTTCTTGATCTTCCCCAGCTAACAACAGATCATCTACATACTGCACTAAAGTCACTTCTGGGTTTGATTCAAAAGTTTCTAATACTTGTTCTAGAGCTTGCCCAAACAAATTTGGTGATTCTGTAAACCCTTGTGGGAGTACAGTCCATCTTAACTGTTGTTTCCTATGGGTCTCAGGATCTTCCCACTCAAAGGCAAAATAATCCCTACACTTCTCCTTTAGAGGACAGGCCCAAAATGCATCCTTTAAGTCTATTACACTATACCATTTTAATTCAGGGGAAAGTTGACTTAGTAAAGTATATGGATTGGCTACCACTGGGAATCTAGTAATAGTCCTCTTATTCACCTCTCTTAGATCCTGTACTAAACGGTAGGACCCATCCAATTTCTTTATCGGCAGAATGGGGGTATTGTGTGGTGACATGCAAGGTTCTAATAATCCCTGCTGCAACAACCTTTCGATCACTGGTTCTAGTCCGTATCTGCCCTCTTGTGACATAGGATATTGTTTGACTCTAATTGGAATTTCCGGGTCCTTAATAGTGACTTCAAAGGGAGCAATGTCTAATCGTCCTACTGACTCCGGGGTATACCATACTTCGGAATTGATTTTAGCTTCATCCTCTGTTGTCAAAACACACAATTTTACTGTTATTTCTTTGTTTTCTATTTGTAAGTTAATTCCCAATTCAATCATTAGATCTCTTCCTAATAAATTATATTCTGCTTCAGGTATCAACAAAAAGGATCCTATTCTAATTTGAGATGGAGTTTCTATTTCCACTCCTTTTATTATTGGTACCTGAAACGGTTCCCCTTTTGCTCCTATTACTTGTATTTTCTCTGAGGATAGTGTGCATCCTCGGGGCACTAACTGGACAGTAGATCTTTCTGCCCCAGAGTCCACAAGGAACTCTACTTCTTGATGCTGGGGACCCAATTTTAATTTTATCAAGGGCTCTGTTTTCCTGGGGGTCCCCAGCAAATAGAGCCCCTGACCCCCCTAATCTTCCTTAAACATTTGTTCATCCTGTATACGTTTTCTGCAATTCCTCTTCATGTGTCCTTTCTTTTGACAGTAGAAACACTCAACCTGTCTCAAATCCTTTATGTCACCCTGACTTCTCTGAGATCTTTCTTTTCTTCTCTGTCCTTCTCGGACAGCTGCCACCAAAATCCTTGCCTGCTTTTTCTGAATCTCTTCCTCCCTTCTCACATACACTTTCTGAGCTTCTCTCAACAGCTCATCTAATCCTCGCTCCTGCCAATCTTCCAATTTTTCCAGTTTCTTTCTAATGTCTACCCATGATTTCGCCACAAACTGAGTTTTTAACAGGGCTTGCCCCACCGGAGTGGCAGGATCCAGCCCAGAATAAAGCTGCAGATTCTTTCTCAATCTCTCTAACCATTCAGTGGGGGTCTCATCTTTCTTCTGGTGTTCATTGAATGCTTTGTTAATATTCTGTCCTCGGGGAACAGATTCCCTAATGCCTTGAACAATTATAGTACGCAGATCTGCCATGTGAGTTCTATGTTCTGCATTCTGGTTATCCCAGTTTGGCCGCTGTAGTGGCCATTTAATATCTGCGCCTGGACCATGTTGGTGTTGCTGATCCCAAACTCTCATTCCTGCTCTTCGAATCATTTCCCTTTCCTCTACTGTGAATAGTATACCTAAAATTGCCTGCAACTCTTCCCAGGTATATACATTAGGACCCAAAAATTGGTCTAAACTTTCAGATACTCCCAAGGGGTCTTCTAAAAGGTTTCCCATCTCCTTCTTAAATTCCCTTACATCTCCGGAATTCAAAGGCACTGACACAAATCCCATGCTGGGTTGTGGGCCTCCCATAGCTATTTCTCTTAGGGGGTATAGTCTTTCCTCTGACTGCTCTTTCCTCCTAGTCTGACTCCTTGTTATTCTCCGAATCTCCTCAGGGGAACTAGGAGGGAACAAGTCGGGGTCTGGGGCTGTCGGGAGAGAGGAGGAAGGGGGGGTTGGGTCAGGCACGAGTGCATGGGGAACATAAGGGGGAGGAGGTGTGGGAAGTTCTTCGGAGTTTTTAGTTTTTTTCCTATGGTTCTTTTCACTCAGAGCAAACACATGGATTCGGGTATCTAATCTTATCCATAAACTAGCATATTCACTCTCTTCTAAACTAAAGGGTTCCTTAGAATTTACATATATGTTTAAGGCCTGACATATCCAATCCTCAAATGTCCCAAAAACAGGCCAAAATACCCTGTCTCTTCTGATTTGTTTACCACCCCACACCTCCATGCAATAATATATCATCTTGTCTATGCTTTTGCCTTGACTGAGCGGCCAGTCATCCCAATGGGCAATCATTAATCCTAGAGGGCCATCTACCTGTATGTCGGGTAACCTCACCTCGGGCCCCCCCTCCATGGAGTCAGAAGGCTTGCTTTTCTTCTGCCCCATCTTCCGAAGTGCCTTCTCACACACACACACACACGCGCCCCTCGTTCGTGGCTCACGCCCTCGCGGGCAGTGAGAACCGCACTACAAGAGGGTCCGCACTCACTTCGCCCGGTGAGCTACTAAGCCCGGTGGACGTCTCGTTCATGCACACTTCGGGAAACCCACCCCGACCGAACGGGAAACGCTTTCAATACTCACTTAACCTGGAGTCTTCGTCCGGATCTTCGTGCACAAAAATTATGGGGTACTGCAGTATTCTTTTGCCTGCTTGCCAAATTTAGGGTTCGGAGGTAAGGGTCTTGGAAAGGATATCGTCCACTCCGGGGCCATCCAAGGATGGGGCGCCTCCCCAGAGTTTAGATTCCGAACCAAGTTAACCTTATCCGAGTCACGGCACCAAATTTGTTATAAGGGGCGACGAAAAATTGTACGCCAGCCCACGGATAATCCAATTAAAGTTTATTAAAGCAAGCGACAAACAGGCAAAACAGCGCTGGGCGGCCGGGGAGTCTCCGCTCTACCAACGGCGCACGCCCCCCTCCCTCAGAGTTCCCTTTTTATAGTTTTTTTGTTGCCAGGTTAAAGTCTAGGGTCCGGGCTCACGTGGGCAATTGCGCGCCCTGTTGCTGGGGGGGAGTCGAGGGATGAAGGCTGTAGTCTTCTTCTGTGTTTCTTTGTTATCTGGAGCATGCGTACTTTAGAATACACATCTTGTCCAGACAGCCAGACATTGTAGCTACAATGTTTCCAATCGCACCTGTCTGCAAGGGCTAACACTGCCCTGCAAAACGAACACACTGTGCAAGGCTTACAGAACCGGTTTGATTAACAAATACATATAAAATAAATTTATCACAGGAGGACTGTGGGGATACATCTAGGTCGGCCTTTCTCACCGCAGTCGTTGCTTTGTGATTTGGATTGGGGGGTGGGGGGAATTGAGGGCAGTTATTTGTATTCTTCCATAGCTGCTGCTTCCTCTGCTGCCTCCCTCCCCTCCAAGGTATTTTATTATTATTTTCCGCTTGCAGCTGGCTAAGCCTCAGCTCTCTTAAGTCAGCTAATTGTATTGCTTTTGTGTGTGAGGAGGATGGCGGTGGTGGTGGTGACAGGGAGGGGGGTCTTAGGGAGGATGGGTGGAGAGAGGAGCTGAAAGCACCCCCCTTTCAGGGTCGTGTCTCCTCCAATTGGCTGAGAGGTACCAAATATCTCCCTACACTCTTCCTCCGGATGAATGATGCTGCCAGGGGCTGAGCACACCGTCTCCTTGCCGCTTTCAGTGGGAGCGAGGGATGCCCGTCATCCAGCAGGATCTGGTCCTAGAGGAGGCGTGGGAGCTGGGGAGGGTGGGTGGGAAGGGGAGGGCTTTTTAGTACAGTGCATCATTCACTAAGAAAGTAAAAGGTGGCCTCAGTGTGCCGTAGGATGCAGGATTTAATGGTCCATCTTGCCTTGCGCATGCAAAGCTGATTTGTACCTAAACCTCAGGCACTGGTCTTGCTTTTGGTGCCAGGGGCTGTACAGACAGACCCTACAGATGGTCATCCTTGTGCTGGGGGATCAGCTCCTGTTCCTTGCTTCCAGGATGTGTGTAACTGTTACAGCCTGAGACCTTTGCTGGTTCCTTTGCAAACATAAATTTGAATGCAGAAGCAGTGATTTTCACCTGCTCCAGACTTGGGCTCACATCTCTGCCTTCTGGTTCCTGGACTTCAGCAAACAGCCTTCCCTCCCGCTCGGGCCAAAGCCTCAACCCAGCTGCTGGTAGAGGCAGGGTTAGTTTCATGATGTCTGCTGTCAAAAATCCTCCCCATGTTTGCATCGTGCAGCCAACGTGCTTGGTGCTGTACAAAGATGAAGGTATAGTAGTGACCCCCCGGTGAAGGAATTGTGAGGGTTTGTCTTCTGAGTCTTAGCAGAAACGGTCTGAGGGAGGACATCTCTTTTATTAAATCAACGGAGAGAGCAGGACAGCGAAGTCTGCCTGTGCCTGCTGCCCTGGGATTTTCGTGTTACCATCTGCTAACGACGCATAGGATTTTTTTTCAGGGCTGTTCAGTGGGCAGAGGGGCTGTGGTGGTGTGGAGATCAGGGCATGGTGGGGAGTCGGAGGAGTGCTGTGTGGTGGAAGCAGGAGTCTACCTATTGCACCTCTTTTTCTGTTACTGCAAGAAGAGGAGTCCTGTCTTGGTCGTGGCTCTCATCCAGCCCTCTCATGCGGTCTCAGCATGGTGCTGGGGCTCTCCAGCGGTGCCAGTCGAGGTCTGCAGGCTCAGGAGAAGAGCTGATGAGCTGTGCTGCAGGTAAAGTCACAGCGTCACCAAGCCCTGCTCTGGCACACTCCCTGGCTGCCCACCTAGGACACACCATGCCTCTCCCATCACTTCACCCATTCCATCCATCTGTAACCACGCATCCCTGCTGGGTGCTCACATGTCCCATGTATTGGGAACAGGGATTTTTGGTACCTCAGCAGGGAGATGGCTGGTTTCCAGCCCTCAAAAACACAAGCGGCGTAGCTCCATGTGGACATTGTTGTTCTCTTAGGATGAGTGGCTCCTGCGGGATAAGGTGCCGAGGACAGTATTTCCTCAATCCAGTGGATGTCACTGTAAAGAAAGCGACACACATCAGTGCTAGCCAAACGCTGGCAGCTCCTAGCCACGTGTGTGGTCAGCCTGGTAGATCCTGGGTCAGAACTCAGAGGGATGGTGCGGTGTCCCTCGCTCACATTTCATGTTTTGGGCATACCTGTGGTCCAGGATTCACAAGATACTTATGGATGCTTTAGGGATGCATTATATTTCTTTATATGTTTTATATATTTCTATATCAGAAGCAGACAGAAGATCCATGGGGACAGAAAGAGATGCCAGGAA
Organism: Buteo buteo; assembly: GCF_964188355.1. Classification (NCBI taxonomy): domain Eukaryota; kingdom Metazoa; phylum Chordata; class Aves; order Accipitriformes; family Accipitridae; genus Buteo; species Buteo buteo. Next base: position 4,069,522 of record NC_134180.1, read on the forward strand.
ATCTGTAACACTTGATGGCTCCAAAATTAATTGCAAAGTCTGCAGGGTCATCTCTGGCTAAGGTGAATATTTGTCATTTACCTTCATTTTTATATGAAAAATGTTCTTCTCGTGTTTTCCAAGGCAGTTTAAGCCTGACAGCACATGATAGCATATGTATGCATACGATAGCGTATGAATGCCATCTACTGGCTGCAGTCCCGGGACTTGGAACAAGTGTACTTTTTCCAAACCCCATCAGTCTGGTCACGGAGGTATTTCATTGAGCACATACTGATGGGCTGAGTTAGCCCATCTCTGCTTGCCAGGCCAAATGGTTTTGTTGGGACTCCATTTTCTTTAGGTATGCTGGGATGAATAAAGTGAATACTGCACCAAGCTGATTTGTCAGCACTGCAATTCCTCCAGGAATTCTCCTGTGCTGAGCCCAACTCCTGCAGAGCCTTGCCAATTTGGAGAAGGCAATAGCAAAGCAAGGGAATGGGTTGTGCAGGATCAGGTCCTTCCTGGTGCTGGGTGTTTTCCCGAGCAGCTTTTTTTACCCTGTTCCGGTCTGTCTTGTATCTCCACATGCTCCTCTTACTGGGAATAGCGTGTTTTTATGCTACTTGATAGCATGTTTTTTTCAATCTGTGAGCCAAATACTCACACGAGGGGGAGAAAAGGACGGTATGTTACTTTTGGAAAGACACTGACTATCATGTGAACAGCTTCCTTTTATTTCCCTGAGTCCGATGTTCATTTTTAAGCAGTGAGAACTCATGCTGATGGGGACTTTCTGCAATCCTGCAGGTCAGCAGCAACCCAGAGGCTCCAGATTACTTTCCTACCTGTATGAACCTGTGATAGAAATTATTGGCTTGTTCGAAAGTGCTGATGTTCACAATGATGACGGCCAATCCAGCTGTTTCTTGGACACTGGTGGAAGTAAAAGACAGAACCCTGGTTTGGGATCTGCCACGGGAGGGCGGTGAATCCCCGGCAGCCTGCGGGAAACATCGCTGCGGGCTGTGGGGAGAGATCCACGGAGCGGGCTGTAGAGGTCACTTTGCACCAGGAGATGGCTGGGGCTGAGACGTGAAAGTGTCCCGGTGGCTTTCTCCGAGGGGAAAGCAGAAACAGTAGGTTTGGCCCCAGGCTGAGTCTTATGGCTTTTTAAACGCGGGTTGAGATGCTTTTCCAAAAGGTTCCGCCGCTGGACCAAGGACCTTTGCAAAGGAAAGGGCTAAGAGATGCTCACTGGGCAAACTGGGGATGTGGGACTTTACTGGCAGCTAAAGTCAACCCCCACTCCCCCAAATTCTGCAAGGGACAGGCTGCTGGAGCCGAGAGCTCACTGCAGCGTGCCCACCGCAGGGCTGCGGCTTGTTGGTGTGCCTGCACGTTTGCAACGCTTGCATGCACGTCTGTGTGGTTTCTAGGAGTCTGGTCGAAACTTAGGGCATTTTAAATGTCTTAATGGCCAGGACATTAAAATGTTTGCATCTGGTAAAGCATCCCAGAGAGGGAGGTCCAGGGAATGAACAGAGACTGAGATTTCCATATTCTCCTTTCTTCATTCACACTGTTGTTTCCTGACCCCATCAGAGGTCTTTAGGTGGAGATGACGACAGACCCTGACGCTCTCCGAAAGCCCAAATGAAAAATATCCATAGACTGTTTACTCTTCTTTCCACCCCCTTTTGACAAGCTTGGGCATTTCCCAAATTTTCCCAAAGTCACTGGCATTTTTATTAAACCTCTTGCGTGGTGCTGACACCACTGATGGTGCCCAGCAAATGCTGGGTGCTGATGGTGAGCAGTTTCAGTGCAAGCTGACAGTGGGCTCAAGCTTGTGGGGTTGTTGAGGTCTAATGAGATGGCCAGGAAAGGAATGAGTGCCCTAATGAGTGCAATGCTCCAGCATGAGCTAAACCTCTTACTAAACTCCAGAGAATCCACAGAAGCACAGGACATTTTGAATACTCAACTCTGGGAGAAGCTTTTCAGAGTTTATACCTTCCTGGACACTGGAGAATCCAAGCAGGAGGTGTAAGGTCTGCAGAAATCTGGCTTGTTCAGATTAGCTGTTCACAGGATGGCTCCTTTAAATGCCTGTGGTTTTCTCTTTTACAAAACTGTCTTCTGTTTCCCCCCACCCTTACAGGTCAGGTAGAGGTTACAGGTTTTCTCTTCATTTATGAGGGTAAGAAATGTGCATTTTATGTTAAACACTCTGATACAAGATGTTTTTCTGAACACAATGGTCTTGCTATTTCTTTACCCAATTATTTGCTGACCGGTAATAGATAAGAGTTCTGTATGCTACACAATGTACAAGATACCAAAGAAAAAACTGCTTTCAGATGGCCTTGCAGTGTCTAGAGAACTACGTCATTAATATAGACATAGATAATACAGAGACTAACGAGCATTCTTTAGGATAAGGTGTATCAAAACATGTAGAAGATCACACTGTGCAGAATCATCCGAGAAGGGTCAAACAACAGACAAATGAAGAAGACTACAGAAGACTCCTGAAGACCACCAAAGACCTCGAATATGCCTGCGCGAGGGACATTTACATATGATAACGAGTTAATGAATATGCAAAACTTTTATCGGGAATCTAATGAATATGTATATAGAACCTGCATATAAACTATACAATTAACCTGATTGGACTCACACAATAGGAAGAGAGATCCCCTGTGTGTCCAGCGCTACAATAAAGGATACCTGCTTAATAGTCTTCTGAGTATTGAGTCCTGATTTCGGCTTTTCACAGCATCAACTCAATTGCAAAAATCCCAGGAACTGGAGCCTGAAAATACCACGAAGCTCTGTGCGACTCTTGGACTAGGCAGGGCTGGTGATGCCGCAGCTTGTGGTGGTTTAACGGGGTTGGCGTATCCCTGGGAATCCCCAGGGAGGAGACTGCAGGGCCTGGATGCTTCCTTTTTGTGTTGGTGATAAAATTGCACAGAACGAGGATGGTTGAGGCTGGAAGGCACCTCTGGAGATCGTCTAATCCAACCCCCTGCTCAAAGCAGGAGCAGCCAGAGGGCGTTGCTGAGGGCTCTGTCCAGTCGGGTTTTGATTATCTCCAAGGCTGGAGACTCCACAACCGCTCTGCACAACCTGCTCCAGCGTTTGACCACCCTCACAGTAAAAAAAAAAAAAAAAAGAAAAAAATTCTTTTCTGTTTAAAGGGAATTCCTGTATTTCAACTCATGGCCCTTGTCTCTTGCCCATTTACTGGGCACCACTGAGAAGAGTCTGGCTCTAATCACTTTAAGCTAGCCTGGCTGAAATTAAGATGAAACGTTTGTAGGGAAAATAAAAGTTATTTTGGTTCCTTTGAAATTATTTACAACTTGAACCAAAGTTTGAAGTGAAAAAAAAAAAAAAAAGACTATTTTGGGGATGAAAAACTGCAGGCTTTGTTTAAGATATGCTTGAAATTAAACGCTTTAACTTTTTATTACACTGTGACATTTTCCATTTGAAATTTGCCTGCCTTTAATTAAAAAAGCAGGGGACCGCAAGTGCCTTCAAACATGCATTTGAAAACACAGAAACTTTATTTTGGGGAGAACAAAATGTTTTCCCTGTCTCCACTCAAGAAAAAAAAAATGTTTTGCTGTGACAGATAGGAAGGTTTCATTTGGGGTTGACCTAAAGGAGAAAATTTTCCTCTTCCTCCTTTTTTAATTTGATCTTTAAAGGATAGACCAGCTATTTGCACAGGTCTAGGCTTCACCTCTAGGAATCCAAGAAGAGGAGCTGGGGAAGGAGGGATGACATTGGAATCTGGTAGGTCTTTGAAGTGTGGGATTGGATTGGGCTCATTCCTGTTGAACGACAGTAGTTGTAGATCTGAATTCTCCTTTGCTTGGGTGTGGGGAGGGCTTGGACGTGTGTAGGGCAGCTCAATCTCGACATGGGCATGGCCGTGCTCTGTGCTTGACGCTATCGAGCTCAGCTCAGTCTTGGCAGAACTGGAGATTGCGGAATAAACATGTGGAAACCCCCTACACCCTCTCCTTGCAGTGTCTTCCAGTTCTTCTTGGGAGGTTTATCTTCTCCAGTTGAGGTTTTTATAGGACAAGAGCTGCAGTTCCCCGTCCGGGGGCAGCAGCGCTGGAAGTCATTACCAGCGAAAGCCTGTTTGGGCACCGGTGTGAAATAAGTCGGTGTGCTGTGATGCGCCTCCCGCTGCCCTGAGGATCTCTGCCCATCCCTGTAGCATCAGGTCCTTTGTCTCAGGGCTTTTCAGGTGTGGGGGGACCAGGTACTGCTAGGGATTTGGTTCAAAGGGACGGGATCTGCGGTGGACCACAGTGTTGGGTGCAGGATCTGCAGCAGCAGGAGCATCTGCCTCTCCTCCTCAATGCTGCCTCCTGCGCTCTGGTTTTTGGAGGATATTGGTGCTGCTGCGTGCTCTTGCAAAGCCCAGGCCTGCATGAAATCCAGAGGCATGAGTGAGCGTGAATCCCAGGATCTGCCGAGGGCATAAGGAGAGCAGTGTGGACAAGGAAGAATCCATTTAGGTGGGCGCCAGCTGCATTGATAAAGTTATGCATCTCCCAAGGGAAAAGCGAGGTAAGTGCCCAAATGTTTCTGGAAACCAAAGGCATCGCAATTCCCAGCTGAGACCACGCCGGCAGCACCTTTCCTCCTCTCCTATGAAGCTGATGTCTTGACCGACATCGCTGGGGCCAAGCTGGGGATAGGGGAGGAATTGTCACCACTGGGTCCCACCAGCCTCTGCCCACGGCAGGAGGGATGTGCAGGGGGAGAGTGGGGAAGCCACAGGTTCCCTATCCGAAGGTAGCACCCTGTGGCAGAGCATCTCTTGTGGCAGAGCATCTCTCGTGGCAGAGCATCTCTCGTGGCAGAGCATCTCTCGTGGCAGAATACAACCCAGGCTGCGTGGGATGGGAATAATGCATGTCTGCTCCGAGGAGGCTGCCAGGTTATGGGGCCCCAAGGACTCGGCTGGAAGGAGTCCCTGCGTGGGTAGAGGCGGCTGTCAGGAACGCGTGGCCCGAACCCAGCATCACAGCCATTTGCTGACGGGCCCTGTCACTTTGTGTGGTTATTGAGCCTCTCCAGAGAGGCTCAGGGAGGCAAATGCAGCAGAGCCAGGGCTCCTCGGAGAGGTGGAGAGAGTTGCACCAGATATTTGTGGTGTAGCATAAAGAGAGGCCAGCGTTTTCCTACTCAAATCCTGGTATATTTAAGGCACTTAAATGAGAAAATGGTGCTTTTCTTTCTCAGGAGATGGTTTGCATGGCTAAACCGGGAAGGCAAGCATCCTGTGGTTGCTCACTGATCTGGTGGGCAGTCCTGCAGAAAGCCAGCCTGGGAGGACGGCGTGTGGTCCTTGTGCAGGAGCCAAGAGCCTTGCTGCTGGACCAGCCAGCTCCTCCGGAGAGGCACCTGCAGTTCCTGCCACATGCAGGTTCCCTGTGTGAAGAAGCATTAGCCCAAAGCACGCCAGGCTGCTCCCTGCAGCGGGGCAGAATTAGGGCTGCAGCTCTTTGAAAGCCTGCAGGCGGCAAGAGAAACGCCATGCGTGCCTGGACCTCTGTGCCTGAGCGATCCCTGACATCCTTGGGGATGGAGACGCTCATTAGTCCTGTATAAACACTTGTCACGTTGGACCGGGTTTTGCGAGACAAGTTCATTTGTGGTGGGGCTGGAGCCTGGGAAATGCAGACCTTGACTGACAGGTCAGGTTCAACTCCCTGACAGGCTGAGGGCTTGTGGCTACGTCCCAAAAAGTTTTTCAGGGCAGCAGCCCCTGGCTCAGCCTTCTCTTCCCAGGCTCTGCAGCAGGGTAAAGCCTCATTTCCCGCAGCGCCGTACGGCAGCTCTGCGCTTGCTCCGATGGTGCGTGGAGGAGAGCCGTGGCCGCCTCCTGTAGGAACCGTTCTCCAACCTCCTGCACCAGGGAAATCTGTTTTGGGGTAGATGCTAGAGAAAGAAGGCGGTGGGTGGGGATTATTTCATCCCCCACGTTAGGTTTGAAGCCTTAGATCAGGCCCGTGGACAAAAGCATCTGGGAGAGATTATGGCCCTGACCTGGGGGCTGGTGTTTATGCCAAATGAAATGGCTCGTGATAAGAGGGCATCGTGTGACCCGACCTGCTCGGCAGGGCTTGTTTACATCTCACAAACAGCAAAATTTCACCCACACCCTCCTCCCTGGTGATCAGCAGCAAATCCTCCCTCCCCTGATTGCCTGTTTGACTTCCCTGGGTACAAAAACACGCAGAAAGGCGTAAACAGTGCTGTCCAGTGACCTGTTTTTTTTTTTTTTTTTTTTTTTTTTTGTTGTTGTTGTTGAACTGGGGCTGGCCCTGGCTCGGGGAGTGGATTGTTTAGTGTCGAGGTAGCCGTGGTGAAAAGCATCCTGGTCCTTGGCTGCGTTCACACCTGCTTGGCCGGGTGGGACTTTCTTTGTTCAAGTGCAGCAGGATGCAGATTTTGGAAGTTCCTTGGTTTTTTAGCTTCTCTAGGATGAGTCCAGTTCTTGTGGTCTTTGTTCCTTTCCCAGCGCCTGGCTGGAGAGGGAGGCAGCTTCTGATGGCCTGGGCAGCTGCTCAAAGGTTGCATAGTCCGAAGAACAGAGGATGTGATGCTGTCCGACCTCACCGACGGGCAGGGGAGTCCTCCAGAGCTGGAGGAGCAATGTCAACACACGGCGCTGGATCTTGCCCCGTGACCCTGTTGTCAAAGGAGCCTGTGGATGCTAAAAGTTTATACGGGTTTAAGAGGAGACTGGGCAATCGCATGTAGGAGAAATTGCTGAGGGGTTACTAAGTACATCTGGCTCATGAGTTCCTCTGAGTTGGAAACAGCTGGAGACCGGGAGAGGACTTAGAGTAGTATCATATATGTTTGTCTTGTTCTTATGTGTCTCTGGGCATCCTCTCGCAGTCGCTGTTAAAGAGAAGCTATGAGGGAAACCGAGCCCTTGGCCTGACCTGGTGGGGCAGTCTGTGTGAGGACCTTGTCCCTTGACTCCTGTTTACGGGGTCATTTTCTGCTGCTTTGGCATCAGCTGCCTCTCCAGGGAGCTGATGTTGGACTCTGCTGCTGGCTGAGCTGTGAACCAGTGAGGCTGTTTTTTAGACCTGCTCTATAGATGAACTGGAAGTCCAAGCTGTTTCCATCTCAGCACTGAATGAGAAGAGAAGAAAGGCCCGATCCTGCTCAGGTGCAGGGGGGAAAAAGGGAGATGGATGGCTGAGAGTGACCCTTCCTCCATCCCACCCACCTCCTCTTTTCAACTCAGCCCCTTGTTCTCATTAATTTCTCTCCAAATCTTCCCTTGCACTCAAACTCTGACCTTCCCTCTCCCTACAGTGCCCTTCCTCTTCTGCTTCTCCCTTTCCTTCGGTCCTCTGCACCTCCTCCTGCCCCATTCTCATCCTCTGTACGAAATAGCTCCCAGCCTGCCAGCAAGCCTACAAAAAGCAGTTTCTACAGTTTGCCAGTCCTGGAGTTGTCGAGGAGGGGAAATTGAAGCAAACAAGTAAATGGGCCATGAAAACCAACATCAGTCAAGAATGCAGCTTTCTGTAGCTGGCGATGGGCTAATATCTACAGTGACAGATCCAGGAAGCTTTTTCTCCTCTGCTTCAAAATCTAAGGTTGGTGGTTTTTTTTTTTTGTTTTGTTTTGTTCTGCATTAAGTTCCACAATCAGAACTGCTTAGCAGCAGAGGGATGTCATGGGTCAGCAGCAGAGGAAACAGATCTTCTCTCTCATGCCTTTTGGGGGGGATGGAAGATGATTCAAATGGATTGACTGGTGGGGTTCATGCAGAGGTTTATAATCTGCTTAGAAATATCCCCCACCCTGAAGAAGCTGCAGATGATGGATTTGCAGGGTGAGCTCCATGGCACATTGTGTGCCAAGGAAGGCTTTGCACCTGCCCGGCTCTTGGATCCATCTCCACTCCAAAGCAGGCGAGCTCTCCATCACCAGACTTCTCACAATGAAAAGGGATTGCAGAACAGGGCAGAGGTTGTCTTTCTTTTCATCTTGATGTAGTTCATCAACACCAACCACGTCCCCACCTGAGGTTTGTATGGGTTAGCACTAAGATAAACTCCACGGTGCCACGTCTTGGATGTCTTGCTGGGAGGTTTAGCTGGACATAAAAGCACAGCCTGTTCCACCGTGAAGGAGGTGTTTTCTGTTCAGTTACAGTTTGTGGGTCCTACCTTGGGACCTGGCTCTGCTCTAGTTCTGTATTAAGCCAGGTTTAGCTGGGCTTGTCCTGGTACCCAATGCCACAGCTGTTGACGAGCTGCCTTCTAATTTCAGGTTGCATTTTATTGTGGGCCAATTCCTTCCCCCGTGTAGAGGATAAGGAACATTGTGCCAATGTTTATCCCTAGCTTCGTTGACTTTTGTCCCTAGCTTCGTTGACTTTTGTCCCTAGCTTCGTTGACTTTTGTCCCTAGCTTCGTTGACTTTTGTCCCTAGCTTTGTTGACTTTTGTCTCTAGCTTCGTTGACTTTTGTCTCTAGCTTCGTTGACTTTTGTCCCTAGCTTCGTTGACTTTTGTCTCTAGCTTCGTTGACTTTTGTCTCTAGCTTCGTTGACTTTTGTCCCTTCCTGGAAAAAAACTGATGAGAGTGAAGGCATTCGGATAGGGGGTACCAGGGAATTCACCCTGGCTGGAGTCATGGGGGCATGGCCTTGTGCTGGCCTTCCTGGGACAGTGGTTTTGGAGAAGTCGCGGCTGTTGTGTATTTTTTGGAGGCTTGAGATTGGGACAATGTGGCTTGATTGCCTACCATGGGAGAGGGATCAGCCTGTGCGTTGGAGAGGAGCTGGAATGGGAGAGGCTGTGGGTGTTTCCCAGGTCTGTGCTTGATCACTTCTGAAGGGCTTGGATTTTTGATCTTGTTGGGGAGCCGTTGATGATGTGAACTGCTTGAAACCACCTGGCGCAAAGTGAATGCTTTCCCCAAAAGAGATGCTTAAACGCCTATTGATTTTAGACAGAGCCCATACAGAGGGTGGTTTGCTCTTGTATTTTATTATCTAGTAATAAACATTTATTATTGCTGCTATTTGCAAGTGAGTGCCTCAGCACAGCAAGTCTTCAAGTGGTGACAGGAGCATGATAAATTTTGCTACCAGTTCATGCCCTGATCAGTGGAAGACATTTCTTGCTTGGGGATTCCCGGGCTGTTGACAGCTGACATCTAGGTACAGGCTGCCCCAGTGAAACATCCTGTGACCTTGACATTGATGTGTGAAGGGTTAATAAGGGCTTTGCTCTGCCTCCCTGTTCACATCTGCTGATTAATTCCAGCCAGGTGTCTATGGTTCAGGTCTTAAAACAACAATTGCTGAAGTGTCTGGGAACACTTAGTTAGGCTTCACTCGGCAATTCCAAGTATGGATAAATATTTGCACCTCTGTGGCTGTAAGACACCTTTGAGATATGAAGGCAATTACTGTAGGAGTTCTTTACAAGAGAAAAAGACTGATTTCCTGGGGAGCAGTGGTGGTTCAGAGGCAGGCAGGACTTGTGGGCTCTTTTTGCAGCTCTTTCTGGGTGGTCTTGAGGAAGGTCGTGGGGCAGCTGGTTTTGGGTGCTGGAGGGGTTGCCGTCCTACAGCATCTCTCGGGGAATTCAAACATGCTCCCACTGATTTTTGGCTTTACAGTTTCTGGGCCATGGTTGCCCCCAGTGATCCATTTTACATGGGAGAACGAGGAGGAGAAATGCAGAATCCGGAAGCATGTGTAAAGCCCCTTTCTTGAGATACCCTGAGGAAAGGCCCTGTATGGCTCAGCGATCCTGGAAAACACATTTAGTTTTGGTGAGTTCCTATTTCCATCTAGGTGTAGTTTAATAGCTGTAGTGTTCTGCCTTTTTCCTTTAAAGGACCCAATGGTTTTCAGCTGTATCTTTTGGGGTGATGCAGCCTTGTGACTCTTAATTTTTGGCTTTCAACAGCGTGCCATCCTGTGATGTGTACAAGGATGACAGAAAAAACTGTCTGCTTTCTGACAAGGACAATTCGGCTTATCTGTGCCTCCCTGCGTGCCTTGGGACTCCAAGTAAGTTAGTTACCTGCTCTCCTAAATGTGTTTATGATGGCCCTGCTGATGCACCTCTGAACATATATATATATTTTTTTTTTTTTGGTCTTTTTTCTGGGTTTGGGTCTGAAATGATATGGAAACTTGTGGACCTAAGTCACATCTCACTCTGGCCAGAGATGCACATAACACTCCTGAGCTGGAGTGTGGCAAACTAAAAGTCACCCCAGATGTTTTCATTGACTCGATTCAGAGACATATATGGGCTACAGGTTCCTTATTATTTGACCAAATATATGGCGTCTCAAGAGAGCTCTTCCCTCCAGTGTGTGATGAAGTTGCTTTATACCTTGCTCTCCGTACCACTGGGGTGTCTGTGGTGTATTAAAACTATTGTAATAACTTCACAGGCATTTCCACATTCAAGTGATCATAATAATGCTCATAAAGTACACTCTAGCGTGAAGTATTTATGAATTATTTGACTTAAGGTGGAAAAAGGGGGGAAAAAAAAAAAAGAAGAAAAGACCTGGGCTGAATTAATAGCTCTGGAAGAACCATAAATTTAGAGGAATCATATTGCAGAGGGTTATTTTGTATGTGCAATAAAAGGAACATTTATGGCTTTGGTGCGTAAATTTGGTTTGAATGTTTTTGAAGCAAAGACCTTTGAAATAACTTATAACTTTTCTCCTTTCATTTTAATATTACCGTAAAGAGAAACACCAGGCACTTTGGTGCAATGCACAAAGGCGAGGGAGGAACAAGGTGGGAGCGCAGTTAACTTGGCATCTTGTCCTTGACCGTGGCCTGAAGCAGGTGAGGAGGAGGATGCTACGGGGCCCTAAGGGAGATGCTCAGCCCCAGGCTGGCTTCTTCTGAGCCCGCACTGGGGTTTGGTGGCCACATGTCCCCATTCACTGCTGTGGCAATAAATATATGTGATCCCAAATCCCTTGTTAGTAATCATCTTGTCTGGAGGCGTTTCTGGATGCTGTTCACATGCTGCGATAAGGCAGACGGCTGTGAGATTTGTCTTCCCCCATTTCCCAACCTGAGGGTGATATTTTTACAGGGAGATGAAGGAGAGGGAGCCAGGAGGTACCCAAGGAACAGGCATCCCAGTGGCACAGCAGGGGTAATGCCAGGCCTGTGTTTACCCTGGATCGGAAAGAAGGCAGATTCCACCCTTTAGCAAACTGGGAAGAAAGCATTCACCACATCCCTAGGAGGTGTTTGCAAGTGATGGGGAAGTATTTATAGCTCTGATCACCTCCCGCCTGAGGAATAGGAGTGGAAGAGTGGAGCTGGTTTAGGGTGCGGCTCTCTGGGATGCCACAGGCAGTCCTTGGTGCAGAATGTCAGAGACGACCTGCTCCAGTGCATCCTGCCCACTGCTGCACCTTCCCTGAGTCCCTGGAGCCAGGGGGGACTGGAGCTGCCAGGAAAGACATCTGATTCAAGCGGCAGGAATGCAGACACCATTGCTCCCCGGTTTTGGGGGGTTTTTTGTTCTCCTTTACTACATATCATGATCAGGCAGAGCGACCTGAAGCAAAGCCCCAGCTCGTAAATCCTCGCTGCTGCCAGGACCCTGAGGGTTTTCTTCCCTCTGTCAAACTGAGTAATCAAATTCCCTCAAACACGTTTTTAATTGGGTAACTGAAGGCTGTAATGTTCCCTCTGGGACATCTGTGGTGTGCTTGCACAGGCAGCAGGGAGACGCTGGCTCCCATTCCCCGGTGCGAGTGACGCCAAGCAGCAGCCGGGGCTTCTCCAGCCTGGAAGTACTTAGGGCTCCGGGTGGCTGCTGGAGCCATGGCACCCACATGGGAGCAATTTGGGGAGTCGCCTGTGAAGCACTGCGGTTCTGGCTGCGGTCCCTCAGGGCCCGAGCCAGCGAGGTTGGTGACTGCATGGCAGCCGGGGGGTGGTGGGGATGCTGCCCCCCTTTCCCTGCTAAAGCATCACAAGCGGGGAGCGAGTACTGACTGAAGAGTTGTGAGATTGCGCTAGAAATCACAGGATTTCCAAGGAGGCCGCTAGAATAAATTACCAGGCTGTGGAGGCACATTTGTCTCTTCGCTTTGAACTTTTGAGATGCCCAGGCTACAAATTCGAAGGGAAAGGTACACAGTGTGGATATTCCGTTGTCCTATCCCGGCTCTTCCTGCCCAGCCAGCCCCTTCCCCGCTCTGCCCTCTGCTCTTCACAGAAGCTTCTCGGCCAGGGCAGAGCCAGAGTCCCACCGGGACCTTCCCTCAGAGGACGCTGGAAGAGACACATCATGTGCAGAGATGGGGGGAGATGCTCTTGTCTTGGTCTCCAGCAGATGGATATTACTGGGAGTCCTGCAGCACTTGGTTTCTATCTCAGCCAAGATGGTTTTCATTAATTGTACTCACTCTAGCCATTCCTGACATCCACAGAAGCGTCTCATCCCATTTGGGAGCTACCTACATTCTTGGCCTTTCTAAATCCTCCTTTCCCTGGGAATTTTCCCTGCAGACAACTGGGCTGTGCTAGAAATGCACGTTACTCTCAAAAACCTACAGAGAGGTTCTACTGAGTAGGAAATGTTGCAGTGGGAGCCCGTGGTGGTGGTGCTGGTGCGGAGTGGGTGCTGGGGCTTTTTGAGTCTCGGTGCTGGATGCGAAACTGCCTTCCGCGGGGTGCTGCCCCTGTTCCTCTGCCACCGGCTGAGCCCAGCGACGGTGGGTGCCTGTACTTCTGTAGATATTGGCCCTCCAGGTAGGGGTCAAATGATGCTGGATTTGCAGGTAGAGGTTACATCTCTGACTTAGGTCATTGGAGGAATCGGGAGAAATGGAGAAACTGGTTAAAGAGGTGGATGTGGTTTGGGTGGAAAGGCTGTTTCTCCCTTCGTGGGCTGGTTTGCTATGATGTTGGAAAACTGGCATCAAGACCTGAGGATGTCGCCATCCCTGGGTCTCCCTGGCTCCCTGTCGAGAGCCAGAGGGTGCTGCAAAGAGGTACCACCAGCAGCTCTTCTCTGCAAGCCTGACATCTCCAGCAGCCAGTGTTTGTGAGGGAAAAGAAAGCAACCCTAACCTTAACAAAATTAATAGACTGGGAGAAAAGATCCCAGTTCATTCCCATTTCACTAATGCAGTACATTTAAGTGCTGAACGCCCCCCCCCATGGCTGTTTTGTGTGCAGGACCTGTGGGTTCCCATGCAAGCCTGTGAGTTTTTCTCGCTGTTACACTGACTCCTGATGGATTTCCCTGCTGGGAGACAGAAAAATCGTAAATGAAACACTGGCAGAGCTGATTGCAAAGGGTGCCTCACCTGGGTTCCTGGGAGGCTGGTACAAGGATGTTGGTTTGGGATTGTTTTCCATGGCAAGGCATTTTTCCACGGGCAGTGTGCATTTCCAAAGTGTTTCTGGTGCATCCAGGATGCAAAGGAGAGTAAACTGAAGGGCAGTTGATAACTAGAGGGTAATTTTCTGATTGATGCTGGCTGGAATCAGATCTGTAATGGGCCCTTGGCTGTTTTTGGAGAGGTGTTGAACCCAATGCTCTCTGCTCAGTCCCTCGTCTAGGCAAGCCCCTGCCTGGGTGGAAAGTTCACTTCTCAGACCTGTAAATTTAAACAGCTCAGGAGGCAGCTGGGGTCTAATCCAAAACAGTAGGATGGTGTGAAATATCCTCCCGGAGGGCTTTCCTGCTGTGCTGGATGCAGATCTGAGGCATTTTGCGCAGGGCAGGCTGCCGGCAGTGGACAGGACGCCAGGATCCCACGTCTTGGGGAATCGGGGATTGTTTGTAGGGCCCTGCTCGGATGGCAAGTGATTCCCTTCTGCCCCTACCATGCGGGACACCGGGCACCAGAGGGGCTTTATGGCTCTCCGCATCACTGGGAGCCTCCTTTGCTGCCCACCGGCACCACCAGCCTGGGGAAGGATGTGCTGCCCGGATGAGATTTTGGGAGGGGATGTTACAAGACGATTGGGGAATACGTCGTTTGCTCCCCGTGGTTGTCATTGCGTCCCTTCGGTACGCTCGCCTCCGGGTCTCTGAGCAAGCAAAGCACCGGGGTCGGCACGGATCCCACACTGTGCTCGGGCCAGCCTGAGAAAGGGGAGACGTTAATGTAAAACCCATCAGCTGCCCTGACGGCACATGAATACCTGTCCCTATCCCCTACAGGCTGGATTAATGGCTCTTTCCTTTTTATCACTGTAGGAGAGAGTTATTCCCCCTGCATTTGTTTCAGAGCAGCATCCCGGTTCAGACCCTCTCCCTGCAACTGCCCTGCATGGGAGCAGTGGAGTTCCCTGGAAATACTGTGATGGGAAGGAGCTGTGAAATGGCAGATGTCTCCATGCATTGATGGCACACGAGGATATTGCTTTCCTGCTGCAAAGAGCCACTTGAGCAGAGAAGTGCAGGGTAAACAAGCCAAAAACCTATGTCAGCCCCTGGAGTACGCGGACTGCCCCAGCATGTGGGGCTGGTTCCTGCTCCCCTTCGGACTCACTGCTGCTCTCCCCTGACTGTGGATTTTTGAGTGCTTTGAGGGGTGAAGCAGGGTTTGCATGTCGGGGGAGCAGGACCTGCATGGGGATGGGGCTCCTGGACACAACTCCGGGGTAGGCAGGTAGCGAGAGAAACTGTCTCTCAGTAGCATAGCTATGTATTCTCTGAACTGATGTGTTTATCCATTGATCTGGCCTCCCAGAGACCTTTTCACTTAAGGTTTTAAAAGACCTTGTGGTCGATGCGTGGCCAATGGTAGAGACAGATGGGTTTTGGTGGAATTAACCTGTTGTCCAAGCCCTTGGCTGAACCAGGACCTTGAGAACAACCTACGAGGGTCTCCTGGCACGCAAGCCTCGAGTTGGAGGGTCTCCATGAGGGCAAGGGCAGGTGATGGCAATGGGAATCAAGTTAGGTTAGCAACCAGATCATTTTATATCCTTGTTGGGATCCGGTGCCGTGAAACAGATTAAACCTTACACCGAATATGTGAAGTTGGGATAAAGTAAAGCCGGACTCTCCTGGCTGTGATCCTGCATGGCTTCATTAATGAGAGGAACCAAAATTAACAGAAGGGAAGTTGATTTTTCATTGCTGCTGTTGGATAAAGTTTAGCTTGGAGGACTTTTTAACCTTAAAACAGACGTCTTCACGTCTGGGCTAAATTATGCCTCCACAGGCTGTCATTATATCATAAAAGGAGCAGGTAATTTTAACATTTTTGAACAAGTGCCCAGATTAAGTTTGCTAAAGAAGAAACCTCTGTGAATGTTCATGGTCGTGTAGAGGAAACCGGGACTGGAATGCTTTGATTTATGAGTGGGGCCAGAGATGCCCGGGAATGAGTGGGTCCTTGGACAGCTTACACACAAGAGCAGGAGGCTTAAAAGACCTGCTGAAATGCTTTGTGGTCTGAGGATTTCACTGCTGTACTGATTCATCTCCGATTATCAAACAGAGCACAAATTCCTTCCTGATGACATGCTGAGTGTGTTACCGGAGAAGCCAGCTGATGAATTCAGGACAAGAGGGATATGGCAGAGGGTCCTTTGGTTTTTTGGGGAGGACTTGAGTGCCTTTGGTTGCTGATGTGACTCATGGAGGTTTCTGCAGCCTGCAGAGCTCATGATGCTGTTTTATGTTCGCTGGAGATGTGGCCATTGAATCAGAAGGCATTTTTAAGAGGTACAACGGCATCCTTGTCCATAGGCTGGTGACACATTTTGCAAAATATCCATATCACCCAAACTGGAAGAGAAAAAGACCCCAAACCAGCCCCAAACAACAGCCCTGTGAGCAGCACATTGTGAAGACACGGCTATTTGTAACTATTCACTCTTTGACGTTTTCAAGCGGGGGAAAAAAGTGGAAAAGGAGAGACATTGTGTGCTGTCTTCTGCTCCAAGTTACCCAAATTTTTGTACCCCAGTAAATCTTGACTCTTCAAGGGTCTGCGTCTGCATAACCCATGCCCAGCAGTGGTGGGTGCTAGCAGGAGAAGCATCTTGGCCCCATTTTGGGCGCACAAACGGCAGCAGAAGCTGTGCAGAATCAGGCCTGGGATTGTGTTGGGACATCATTCTGCTGCCGCTGACGTCAGGCGGGAGCGCCCGGGGAGCTGGCTGGAGCGGAGTTAGAAACACCCTTTGCTGGTGTGAATTAGGTTAGAGCGTGGTCCTGGGAGAAAGGGGGAATTCATTAAAATGCCACCACATGTGGAGTGAGGTTATAACTGATTTTGAGCGAGTGCAGCTGACAATCTGAAAATACATTTTCCCCTCTGAAGGGTTTTTATTCTTTAAGCTTTGCCTTGCTACAGCCTTTAGATACCACAGATGCACGTACAGGTGATGGTCTAGCATTGGCATAAGCTTTTCCCAGTAGTGATACAGAGCAGACTGAGGCACTATGAATGACAGTAAGCTATTTAAAGAAAGATGCCGCTTTTCCATCGCTCAGGTCTTGGCGCCTGTTCATGCTCAGTGGGAAGTAAGTGGCATTTTCCAGCTTTTGCAGCAACAGTTTCTTTTCTTTGTAGTTTCATGCTGCTCTGCTGTTGGTTTAATCAGGAATAGCCCAAGCAAAAAGCACCCCAGCTCTCAGCAGGCAACATAAATTCAGCTCCTGGAGCTGTGGGAACCCTTTTTGGAGATGGTCCTTAAATGCAGATGCATGGGCAAGCCTTTGTGGTTTAACACCACTTAGCTAAATTTAACACCATGCATGTCCTTGGCCCGTTTGGGTGATGGGGTTAGCATAACCCCACTCTGAGCTCAGGAAAGCCGCAGCCATTACCCTTGCTCAGCTGACATGAAGGAGCCCATCTTGCTCTGATGATGTTCGTGGGTATCTGAGCACTCACCCAGCACTGAATTGCTCTTTGTTTACTTTAATCCCTGCAAAGCCAGGTGCCACAGCTGCATCGAAACTGCTTTAAATCTGGGTGACAATGTCACCCGCCCCAGGGATTTCTTTGAGCTCGGGTACCACTGCACAGCCCTTTCTGAAGGGAGAACCCATCTTGGAGTGGGAGATCCTTCCCATAGCATCCCAGAGAGCCGTGTCCTAAACTGGCTCGGCTCTCCCACCCCTTCTGCCCTCCCTGCCAGGGAGAGGGGATCCTCCTCCCCAGGATGAAAAACATGCTTTAGTGGTGGCTGTTGGCTTTCATTTTTTTAAAAGCGTTGTAAAATACTTCCACTAATATCCACTCAGAGCAGGGGGAACTAAAACAACCCAAACAAATCTTTTGCAATGCTTCCCTCCCATGGCTGCCTCAGCTTCCCTGGTGCTGGGGAAGGACTTCCCGGCAGGATGGGCTCTCCTCGCTGTGATTTAGGACCCGTCTTCCCGGGAAGCTCTTGCTGAGCCAGGCAAGAGCCCAGATCCTGCACTCTCATTGTTATTCTGCAAAACAGCTGCTTATTTCTGCTTAATCCCTTTCCAAACAGATAGGCTTAAATCAGAAAAGTTTGGTTTTATGCCAGTCCATGCAAGAAGCTGTCCTGAATCATATCTCTGGGCAGACGGACTCTTGTGGGGCTTGTAAAATACTGAGCACCTTCTTGGCAGAGTTGCAGTGAATAAGAGTGCGTAAAAAAATTGGCCTGGCCTCCTGGGGAAGGGGGGGCTCCTGGCCCAGCTCATTCCCAGCAGTGCTGTGGCAGCCTTGTGGAAAAGGTCTTGCAGCTCAATTGGGGGAAAAAAAAAAAAAATCCTCACTATTTAGATCCATGAAGTAAGGGAAAAATGCCTCTGTGAGGAGAACGGCCCCAAAGGGTGTTTCTGTGCACTGGGAAATTACATGCATGTGTTTCCACTGCTGGTTGAGATGTCCAGTGTCTGGATCCAGCCTGGGCCCTCCTCTTGCAGGGCCAGCATCCCCCAGCTGTCAGGATAGCTCATTTCTCCAGAAATCACAGGGCAGCCGGGAGAGATAAACATCCGTGTAGCCAATGCTGCCTGTGTAAGAAGAGGGGACCTGTTGCGCTGGGACTGCCAGAAGCTGACCTGGGGTGAGTCCTCAGCCACAGGGACCATGGCGGAGCATCCTGGGGGACACAGGAGACCTCCCTGGCTTGGAGTTAAACCTTTGCTGCCGCCTTGGCCATGTGAATGCAGGGGCAAACCTGGCCTGACCCAGCTTGTGAATGGGTGATGGTTTGAAACAACCACCTGGGTATCGCCTCATCCCTGGAGAGAGCACCCATTTGTGGCAATTTGGAACCATGGTGCAGGTACAGTTGAAACTCTAAGGACCCTGGCAGCAAGGTGACACTTTAATTAAATATCTACCTCTCTCTTTTTGTTTTGTTAACAGGTCAAGAACCTCATGAATTTCCCCCTGGAAAACAAGTCCACAGCAAAATCAAAGCTGTGGGTCACCCCATTGAAGCTGAGCCATCAGAAGCTGAACGTGAGCTGCAGGAGAACAGCTGAGATGGGACGGGGAGGCTTCGCTGCGGAGATGGACTGCCACAAAGCAGCATGGCCTATTCGAGCTGATGGAGGAGGAAAACATCCTAAACATGTCAGTGCTGATTTGGGTGGCTGCCAGGGCAGGGCTGGGGAGAAGGAGGGCTGGTGAGCCGCAGGCATCCCAGGTATAATTTCACATGCCAGGTCTGGGGAAGCGTGCACGTACATGTGTAACCAGCACATGTGTGCACACCAGTGTGGGCAGCACACACATGCCTCGAACACAGCTGGAACGCACGCTCGCCTGCAAAGCAGTCCCTGTGGGCACAAACTGCCCTGCTCATCCCTGCCCGGTCCCAGTTGTGTTTTCTTTCCCTTCCCTTTGCATGGCCGCACCTTGCGGATGTTGCTGTGTCTTTCAGCTGGGCTAAGAGCACCTGAACCCCTGCCTCTGGTCCAGCCTTTGCCACTGGAGGGTCCTGGAGGGGAAAATTTGGGAAAAATGGGACTGGAAGGCCTTTGTGGTGGTGAGAGCTGAGTGTTGGATGGAGGAGGGGGACCACAGGTAGGTCTTTTCTTACTTCCAGCTCCAGTAGTCACTGGGCATCACTGGTGCTGTGCTGCCATAGGAGGGCAGAGGGCTGTTATTTGCCCAGAGGTTCTGGCACGAGGATCATCCAGCTCCCAGGTATCAGTGTTGCCCTTCATCAATCCCTCTCCTAAACCACAGTCCTGACCGTCCCTCTCTAGCCCTGTGCCGTGGTCCCATGGGCATGTGGGAAGTGCTCGGCATCTGCAGGAATCCTCCCAGTCTTCCTCCAACCAGTGCTGGCTTTTCAAGCTGGTGGAAAGGAAACGACAGCAGGAGCTGGGGGCAAATGCTGTGGTGTGCACAGCCCTCTGCCCTGGCTGGAAGCTCCTGCCATTTGCCCTCAATCCAGCTGTGATTTCTTTTTATTCTGTACAAAAGCAGCTCCCAAATGAGCTCATAAAGCAGTGGTAGCAGCTTTGGAGAACATCAAAAGCATCCAAAACATCAGTAGGATGGGTGTGCGGAGCAAGAGGAATTCCTCCTGCAAACTGTTGGTGGCATAGGAAGGGAGGCACGGTGGGTGGCTAGCAGGACCGCGGAGAATCCTCCGTGGTGCACCTCACCCCATGCCACCTACCCCGGGGAGGGTGATAAACTGTGACGCTGGCAAACAGCTCGGTGGTCCGGCTCGGGAAGTGCAGGAGGATGCTCACGTCAGCTATAGAGCAGGGAGGCTCTGGCCAAAGTCTCCGCAGAGCTAACACAGGGCTGCCTTTGCCTGGCAAATGTTTGACGCCACACAGAGGGGATGCTGGTGCATCCAAACATTTGCATAACTCAGACCCAACACAGGCACTAAAAATAAGATAAGACAAAAATAATTCCAAATAAATCTCGCCTCTTAAAAGCAGTAAATAAACTTGAACAGATGCTGGCTTGCTCTTAATCCAATTATCTATCAGCAGGCCTACGCAGTGCTGGGAGGAAAAACACACTGACCCCATCTTGCTGGGAAATGGGGCTTCAGCTTCCTCCAGTTTTTGAACTCCCATCCTGCCCCAAATCCAGCAGAGCTCTCCACAAACATGATGTCCATGGGTGGCACAGCAGCACAGGTGAGCTCCCTGTCCAAGGGCACGCTCTGCAGCCTGCGGGCACTAGTTGTCACCTGCCTTCTGTATCATTCAGAGCACTCGGGGGGTTAAATTTTGCTCTAAAATACTAGATCTTGAATCCCTCCTACCCAAGGCTGCCACAGTGGTGCCTTCTTGAGTTCTATGATGTGGTTTCTTGGAGAGGAGCCTCCTGCAGCCCAGCATGCTCATTTTACAGCCACCTTCCCTGCCCAGAGGACTGCAGGGCTTTGCATCCCAGCCGGGATGTGACTCATGAGATGCTACAGCCTTTGGGGTACCCCAAAGGCAATGCCAGCTGGACCTTCTGTGCCGAGTAAAAGAAACCTTTGGGAAGATGCTGGAGCAGAACGGGCTTTGCTCTTCTTGCAACTGCTCCTGGCTGCTTGACCAGCCACCCGTGCGGACCTGCTGTGAGAGGCTGGGATGGGCTCAAGCATCACCTTCCCCGGCAATTAGTGGCCACTCTTGGGTCTCAGCAGCCCCGGCTGGTGGTGAGAAAGCTGATGGAAGAAGGCAAGCCGTGTCCGCTTGCTGTGACAGCAGTAAAAGTATTTCTGGAGGAGCGCCCTCACCAGAGTAAATTGTTGGCAACCACGCGCTAATTCTCTTTTCATAAACAAAGTGAAGGAGACAAAAGCAGCAGCCTCGGCTGCCTCCGCCTTCTCCCTCCAGCACAGCGCCTCGTGCCCTTGCACACCCAGTCCCGCATCTGGAGCTCATTGGGGGCAGCTGCTGGGAGGACGTAGATGGGAACCAGCTGAGTCTCCTTCCACGCTGCTGCCAGGTCCAAGCGTGGTCCTGGGGAGGGAGTGTGGAAACGGGGCCCCGCTTGGGCTGGGAAGCTTGGTTCACGTCGATGGTGGTAGTCAAAGCATTGAAAAGCGGGCTGGTTTGGTCAACCTGTAAGCAGAAAAGTGAGGTGGCCACCATGTATTTTTAATGGTCCAAATGGAAAATGTGCTGCTTGTTAGATCTTGCATGTGCCCTGAATTTTGTCCTATCCCTGACGCAAACCTGAGATGGGCACCATGAGCAGGGTGTTTCCCACAGGCTCTGCAAAGAGGTGGTCATCTTGGGAGCATGTACCTTGGAGCACTTTGGGAGCAGCTTCCCAGAGCTTTGGCTTTTGGGAAGTGGCTATTAGAAAGGCTGATTTAAACCCTTTTTTGCAGCCAAGTGTCATTGCAGATGGATTTCTCAACGCAGAAAGATTTTAGTGGGGTGGGGAGAAAAAAAACCTGTGTGGCCACAATGGAAATGTTTGCATTTTCCTTTTGCAAGAGCAACATTTTCCATTTTGGAGTTGGAAGTGACTTCTGTTGAGAAACTTGAGGCTAGCATAGTACAATGCAAAAATAAACAGCAAAACAGCCCAGTTGTCTGCAGCGCAAAATGAAGCATTTTGAAATAAATGAAACAGAGCCCCCCAGTTGGCCCCAAATGAGATCTCAGAAAATGGGATGGACACCTTGGCTGATCCTTGGCTCTACCAAAGCCTTCCCAGGGCATCTCCTGGTGGATCCTGCCGCTGGCTTTGGACAGGATTTTGGAGGCTGAGCCCATGGTGCTCACCTGGAGTTACTTGGACTTGTCAACCCTGTAGAGAAATGGTGTTTTAATCAAGGCTGCATATAGCAGATAGCAGCTGGGAGCTGTCCCGGCGTGGGAGTGCGCCTGCCCAGCTCCAGCTCCCCAAATCGCTCCCGTTCCATTGGGGTTTGCTTTGTGTTTTCCTGACAAACCCTTGCTGGGGTGCTGGTTTTCATTAGCTGGGGGAGGGTGGTTCCCTGCCTCGTTGGTTCTTCCACATCCGCCCCATCCTTAGGGAAGGCTTGGGGAAATAACTTGAGTCAAGCATGCTCAGGGAACTCCAGAATGGTCCCCTCTGCAAGAATCAAATTATAGACCAGTGTGTCCTGTGTTACTCTTTGCAATCTGAGACCTGTGGTCCTTCAACTGCACCTTTATTTGTTTATCTAGATTTCCTCTGAAACCAGAGATGTGTTGCTAGCATGGTCTTCATTATAATTTTATTAGTTACATTTCCAGCTACTTGACTATTACATTTTCCCCTTCTAGACCCTCCCCTTGCCTTTTCTTGAAAAAAATAGATGCTGTGCATATGGAGGGTCACTGCCCAAACCTGCTTTCTTCTGGCAACCAAAGTGTGCAGCTGGAGACCTGGAATCAGCTGCAAGCGGGCTGTCTCTGGGGTGCAGCTCAGCCTTTCCAAAGGATGCTTTGCAAGGGTGTGGCCAGTGTCTGGTAAGACCCAATCTTCCTCTTCTCTGTTTTGGGTTGTTAGCTCACGTATGGGGAGCTCCGACTTGTCTTTGCAGCCTCTGAGACACGGGGGTCCTGCTTGCATGGCTATAGCTGAGCTGCAGGACATGAAGGGGCTCCGGGAGCTGATGGGAGCTGCACATGCTGCAGTGGAGGACATGGCGAGTTGCTGCTGGAGGTAACCTCTGTCTCACCCACTCCTCAGACCAACTGTGAATCCACCCATCAGCCTGTATTAGGTACCTGGACAAACATTCGAACCCCAACTTCATCAAACCCAAAGGGAATGACCATGTTTTCGTCTCCTGCTCTTGCGCTAAATGATTTTCAGCCCTTGGCCATTTTTAATTTTTTTTTTTTTTTTTTTTTTTTTTTGTGGAGACCCACGGCAGACAACTGACAAATCACCCTTAATCCACCTGAACTGCTAAATCTCTCGCTAATCCCTCCCCAGCACTGCTCAGACTCTGCTCCCCTACAACAGACCTTCTTGGTACCATTAATCAGTGTCTTCAGCTCCCGGGTGCCTCATGGTACGTGTCTATGCAGGGAAACCCTCTCATTTATAAAACTTGGGGACCTCCCACATTTTCCCATTCCCTGTGACCCCAGTGAAGGGGTCAGTGCACAGAGTAAACTGGTTGAGAGGGAAGGTCCTAATATTTATATGGAAAGCCATTAGCAGGCAATGTCTTATCTACCTTCTGTTTTGAAGTAGAGGCTTGGGGCGATGGCAGTGCTACGGGTAGCATTGGAGCTGCCTCTGAAATGCCCTGACATGCTCTGTTTTGCCATCCGCACTCGTGGCTTGGTTACAGAACATTCTTAATGTTGTGGGACGAGAGCAGTGGGTGCGGAAGGATTTCAGAGAAGAGAAAAAGAGCTTAGATCCTCACCTGCTGAACTTTAAAGCCAGACAAAAGTTCCCAAATCTACCTTGATATGTCCGGGGGTGGTGTGTTTTAGCCAGCTGGTCCCTGTGTGGATGATGTCCTTCCAGGCCCAGCTGGAGGACGGAGTGGTCGTTCCTGGTCTTAAGTATAAACCTATGAAATAACTATTGTCTTGTGAACTCCCCTGAGCCTTCCCCAGATGTTGAGCATAGCTTTGAACACAGAGGTGGGTCAAATCTTGTTTTCTCCACTGGAAACTGTCTTGGAGAGCCTCTGTGTTGGATGTAAAAAAAGGCAGGGAAGAAGTGAAGATGAAACTGAAGATACAGCATTGGTGAGATTTCTGCAGGACTTTTCACATGAGAGGAGGTGGTGACTCCCTGGGAAGGCAGGTTCATAAGATACAGGGGACCAGAAGGTATGTGGATGCTGGGCAGGCAAAATACCAGATTACAGCACTGTCACAGACTGCATTTCTTTAGGAAATGTGGCAAAAAGCAAACCAGAACCAAACTAAACAATGAGGCAGTGGGATTCCAAATTTGCTGATGTTTTATTAATAACATCTTCAGCAAAAAGAGCCCTCTGCTCCTGGGCTGCTGCGCAGCTGTGGATATAACTTTGTTGTACAATTTTTTCAAGTCCATATCCTCATAGGATGCTGGGAGTCCAGGTTGGTCTGGGAATGGGAACAGAAGCATAGACATGATGAAACTCATTGGAAGCAGTGAAGCTGTTGGCAGTGGGCAGTTGGCTGATCTCCAGTCAGCAGATTCGTGGTAGCAATCAGCATATAGATTCTGGGCACTTCGTAGATGCTGAGGATAGTCTGGGGAGAAGGGCAGGGCTGAAGCAGCTGTTGGGACTCCATGAGCCCTAACAAATCTTACAGCGATTGTCCCTCAGTTCAAAAGCCATCAGGGGTATCCAGGCACAGGCTGGAAAAGTCTTCAAGGGTGGGGGGAAATTGGCCTCACCATCTAGTTCTGCGAGGCTGAGAAAAGCAAATTCCCAGAGCCAAGAGTACGGTTGCTCCCTCTTTCCTCTCCTCTCTCCAAGCCCGGCATGGGATGGGTTCGTGTGAGACGGAAGAAATGTTTCTAAACCAGAAAGCTGCCTGTTGGCAGATATGGTTTCCCACAGTCTCCTCCTAGAGAAACTGATGCGTTACGGTCTAGACAAGTGGTCCGTGCGGTGGGTGGGGAACTGGCTGACAGGCTGCACCCCGAGGGGGGTGGTAAATAGCTCCTTTTCAAACTGGCAACCTGTCCAAGTGGGGACCCCCAGGGATTGCTATTGGGTCCAACATTCAGTATCTTCCTAAGTGATCTCGATTATGGGATCAAGTGTAGCCTGATGAAGTTTGCTGACGATACCAAACTCAGCGGGGAAGCAGATACTTTGGAAGGGAGAGCCACCCTGCAGGAAGAACTGGGTAGGCTGGAAGAGGGGGCTAACAAGAATCTTATGAAGTTCAACGAGGACAAGTGTAAGGTCTTGCACTTGGGAAAATATAATCCAGGAGTGCAAGCTGGGATCTACCTGACTGGGGACCAGCTCCGTGGAAAGGGTCCTGGGGGTCCTGGTGGACAACAAGCTCAATATGAGTGAACAATGTGCTGCTGCAGCAAAGAAAGCCAAGAGGATGCTGGCTTGTATCAACACG
The DNA here is from genome assembly GCF_964188355.1 of Buteo buteo. NCBI lineage: Eukaryota > Metazoa > Chordata > Aves > Accipitriformes > Accipitridae > Buteo > Buteo buteo. Next base: position 4,094,513 of record NC_134180.1, read on the forward strand.
GGCATCACCAGCAGAGATAAAGAAGTCATCATCCCACTCTACTCAGTGCTTCTCAGGCCACACCTGGAATACTGTGTTCAGTTTTGGTCCCTGCAATGCGAAAAAGGCATGGACAGGCTGGCGATGGTCCAGAGAAGGGCCACAAAGATGATCAAAGGACTGGGAAGCCTGCCATATGAGGAAAGGTGGGGACAACTGGGTTTGTTCAGCCTTGAGAACAGAAGGCTTAGTGGAGACCATATCACCATGTTCCATTATTTAAAGGGTGGCCACAAAGAAGATGGATACTCCCTTTTTACACGTCACACAGAAAGACAAGGGGTAATGAGTACAAATTACTCCTGGGGAGATTCTGGTTGGACACAAGAAGAAAATTTTTCACAATGAGAACAATCAACTATTCGAATAATCTCCCCAGGGAAGTGGTGGATTCCCCAACATTGGACACTTAAGATTTGGCTCAACAAGGCTGGCAGGGCCTTCTTGTCTAGACCGTGCTTTTGCCATGAAAGGTTGGGCCAGATGATCCTTGAGGTCCCTTCCAACCTGGTATTCTAAGATTCTATGATTCAGATTGCATGTGCACTAGGAAAGATCACTTTTAAAAATCAGGCCCTCCCTCACCCACCAGGGATGTTTCTATGTTCCCACGTAGCTTTTGTTCTATTTAAGTATCTGGCTCTGCCTATTTGGATTGTTTGCACCAAGATGGATTTCCGAGGTGTTACTATTTGCAGTTGCTGAAATCCTACCCTGACGCCATCACATGCTGATTACTAAATGCTGAGAAATGTAGACTCTTGGCTTTTGACCTGGGAAAGACACTTGATGATTTCAGGAATGGGCAGGACAGGGACAGCTGGGGGGGAGCAGCACACCATGTGTTGGGCTGCTACTGAATCAGCGAAGGGAGCATAAATTGTCATATTGTCAATTTTTGTCATAAAATGTCAATTTTTGCTGAATTTACAGATGCATTTGGGCATGCTGGAGACACATAGCATCTCTGATTCCCAAAGCTGATGGCAAAAAAATAACTTTATTCTTTCCCAGAAGAACGCTGGAGCCTTTCAGCGCTGTGTGTGAACGTGGCCTGGGCAAGTGGGGCCATTAGCGCTGGCAGCCCTCTGGTGTGGTTCAGCTCTGGGTGCAGCACAAGTAATTGTTGGGTTTGTTTTTTTTTTTTCTCTGTAGAAGGAAATAGCATGTTCTTGGGAATACAAACAGTTCACAACCTTTCTGTACCACTCCCTGCCACTCTTGTGAAGACTGGAGCCTGTTGGGAGCAGCAGCGGGGCTGCCTGGCCTGGGGTCCCGCAAGGAGTCGGACCCGTGCCAAAGGGTAGTGAGGTTTTAGTGCACCCAGGGAGGCAGATAGCGAAGGAGATGCAGGGTTTGGGGGATTGCTGGTGTTCAGGGCTGGTTGCCAACCCCACACTCCCATCCCAGCCTCCCTGCTGACCTTAAAGAGCTTTGGATCAGGCATTGCTAAATTTGTTCTTGGTAGCTGCATCTTTCTGCTCTGCTGCTACAGGGCTGTACCATGAGGTGGGTCTAGCCTAGACGATCAGAAACCCATTGCTGGATGCCTACCAGGGCATGTGGTTATACAACAAGGCACAAACAACATGCTCAGCATCTTAGGACCTGTTGTACCTTTTGTAGTTGGGCCCCTCTCATCTCCCTGATCCTCCTCCCTTATATTGGAAACACACATAAGAAATTTGGCAGGATGAGAGTTCCTATTGACACTTACTTTAGGTCTGTTCAGCCAAAAAGGCTCAGGGTGATGAAAGGGAGCATCAACACTCGTGCTGTTTGGACAAGACCTACCCATCCTACCCACTGAAGCTCAGCTGCATGTTTAGGACTACCACTGGAACTATGCTGGTATTTGCCTATTGACGATCATCTCCCAAAACATCTTGGTTCCTGGAAAGCCTCAACAAAATGTTCTGCAAGAGATAAGCAGGGAGCAGCTGGAGACTGAAGCTGTGAGTGCCCTGGGCAGAGCTCTCTGGTGAGTCTTCGCAAAGGAATTCTGCATTCCTCCCACTGCTTTGCCCTGCTCTTACTTTTTGCAGTCTGCCCAAAGTGACTGGAGCAGAGAAATGTAGCGTTGTTCTCTTGTAGACTCTGCAGAAGCTTTTCAAAGAAACTGGTACATAAAGACCTTTTTCCAGTTAATTTTAATGCAAATATTAAATGCCTCGATACTAGCAGAGATCTATTGCTGATGGAGCTGTGAGATGTGCTCTGTCCTCTTGGAGTCTCTGTCTTTTCTTGGGACAAGGTGTCTGACTAGATAAATGCTTCCAAGAACTCACCCTGCAGCTGTAGCCCTGGGCTACACATGCTACATATGCAGTAGGAAACTAAATGGCCCATGGCACAGGTCTAAACACTGTCTCATTTTCGTCTGTACTGCACACACCTTGGCACAATCTTGGTCCATGCCAAACAGCATCCTTCAAACAGCATCTAGACATGGTCCAAGGATAGCCCAGGGCAGAGACCATTCCCTGCAAAAAGCCTGGATGTGGCTACAGATGACTGAGAAGCAGTGGAGATGGGAGTCAAGCTGGGTCTCTTGGCATCAGGGACAAAAACTAGCCTCTGGCCCATTTATTTAGTAACGTGGATGAATCCAGTGTGTTTGCAAAGCCGTCATTATGGATTCACTCTGCTTGGTGACTTCTTTGAAGGTAAACGGTCTCAGCTGTTCACCTGCTAGCATCCCTGGGTGAGCAACATTTGCCCTGTTAGCACAGGGAGTCCAGCCCTTGCATTTTCCTGTGCTCACCTGGGTGAGAGCTCAGCATCCTAAGCTCTGCCATCACTTGCTGGATCAGCAAGGGCAGTAACCAGGAAGCTTCTCCAAAACACAGCATTATTTGTCTTCACATGTAGGGATTAGTGAGAGTATTAATCATATAACAATAAGTCTTCCTGTTAACCACATTTGGTCCTGCCAAGCCCATTAGCTGAACGGCCTCTTTGTTCTGTCCGTGCTACAATCTCACATTACCTTCTGAACTAAGCGATCTGTCACCGCACATCACGTGTGCCATTCGGAACAGCTCTCAATCCACAGCTTTGTGACTTTTTTTCACGGCTTCCCCATACTTGCTCATTTGTTTCATTCACGTTAATCTTCCCTGCTGAGCTCAAGTTCCTTATGGTCCTGGTTTTCAGGGGTACAAAAGTCTCAAATTTTCTATATCTGCCTGAAGCCTCTTATCTGGCGCTCCAGGACTCTTCCACTCAGGGCTTCCCATGGCGATGGGAAACTCAAATCTTCTTTCTCCTCTACAGCTTTGAGTAAAATTGCATCTGGGGACATCTGGGCATGCAGGGTCTTCATTTGTGCTGCTGGCTGCAGAGGTCATGGACCCTCAGCAAGAAAGCTGTCTAATGCTTGAACTTCATGACTGCATCTACCATTAAAGGACAAATCTGTTCTCCTGAGGCTAACCAGCGTAGCTGGGCCATGTTCATGCTAGAGAAATCCTTTTGCCACCAAGGAGTGACCACATGCAGACTACCTGTAAGGAACGGTTGCTTGCCCTGGTAACACCTAAACAGCACCTGGGTTACATTTGGCGTAGTGTTAGCTGGGGTCATACCAAAGCTGGGCCATGGACTGTTCCAAATTTCAGCCTCTAGGTGAATTAAATCCAGAGTCTGTGCTCTCGCATTCTTTAAGTTACTAGTATAGGTGTAGCCTGTGCCATGGGGTAAGGGCAAGAAGTCACAGTTTCTCAAGTATGGACTTTCTAGGCAAAGCAGTTGAATGGTTGGTACCTTCTCAGGCCCAAGCGAGGAGCCATGAGACCTCAGGCTGCCTGGGTCATCCCGGGGTGAGCAAACCATGAGTTATGGCCCCCACCCCTCATGCCATAGTATATTTTTTACTCTCACCTGTGCTGGAGTGCTCCCAAGTCTGCAGGAGGCACCTGGATACACTTCAGATGACCTCCAGCTCTGTCCCAGGAAACACACACCTGCTTGTAGAAGTCCTGGGAATGTAAAATCTTCCACCTTGTATTTCCCATTTGCATTCTCCTTGCCCACCAAAACCACCCCAAGCCTGTATTAAAACTCTTTCTGTGAATTTAATTCCAGACCAACAATCCGTATTTACAGCTGAATATATTTGAGCCTGATAATAACACATAATGGCTTTTTTATATCCCAGCCAAGTTCAATGCAAGATCAATTCACTCTGGCCATGGCAAACAAACAACCTCTTCACGTCCACAGACCATGATGTACAATGGCTGTTCACCTGGGCTGGAGATGCTCCAAAGCATGGTCTGTGTTGCTGGACACAAGAGGGATCCCCCAGATAGTCTTGCTCAAGCACTCATCTACTCTGAAGCTCATGCTGATTGCTGAAGTCACCAGTCCCAGGATGTGCTTTAGCTCAAGATCCTGTAAAGGTGACAAGGAGATGTGGCCTGGGGTGGGGATGGAGGCAGCTGTGCCATGAAACCCATTAGCTGGCAGGGGGACTTGCAGACCTGATTCCTACACTTCCACTCCATGCCAGCTTTGCCCATCCTTCCCAAACAAAGCTGTCCTGCTGTGATACAAGGTGGAGAAGAAAGCATGTCCTGTGGGTTGAGACTGGCAAAAGAAACAGACTAGTGCATGTGCAGAGGTGTTTTCAATGGCAAGGTATGCTTTAACCACAAGCAACGTCTGGGCTGCTTTATTTGACCATTCTTTGCTTTGTCAAAGAGGACTTTGTCCTGGCTTTATTACAGCTTTTATTACTGGGTGACAAGTTTCTGGTGGTAGCTACTGGCTGGCACACCTCAAGATGCAGGGAAACACCTAGAACACAATGCCGATCCCTCCCTGCGTCTGCGCTCTCCTTTCTTCTTCTCTTTTCCTGGTTGTGTCATCCACTTCAGTGCTCACCTTCACAGCACACTTTCTCACCAGGACCAAGCCCGGAGGTGAGTTGCAATAGTCCTTTGTTTTTTCAATAGTTAATGGAGGAGGAACCTGACTCAGGCTGTGAGATATAGGCACCTGGTACAGAAGGGAAGGGGTCTGTGGACATCTGCTTTCATCTCTGATTGCAAGGAGGCATTGCTTCTCTCTCTATTTTCTTATCATGTCTGTCAGTAGTACAGATACCGCTGATACACAAGATAAGAGGTGACAGGTGCTGCACCCACCAGCTTTTGCTGGAAATCCTGTTGTCTTGGGGGATCTTACAACTACCTGTAAGACCATGGTGGAGTGCAGGCTGGTGCTATATGGGTTTCCTTCTCCTTAGGTCAATATTGGTATGCAATGAAGACTGTCCTGTTAGAAAGTCCTGATTACTGCAAAAGCAGCAAGACCTGGGCTTTGAGACACAGACAGCAGCGCCATGCTTTAGAGACCAAAGCAAGAGAATCAGTAAAAGCAGTGGGGTGTTGCAGACCTGAAAGACCATGACTATTACCTGGTAGAGAGGAGTAGCCAGCTGGGTGCTGGTGATAAAAGCACTGGTGCTGGTGCTATGACAGAGACTGTCGGAAGTTAGAGGGGTGGTGGTCATACAGGTGCTAGCTGTGCTGGGAAGGCTGTGGCTACTGTTCACAGAACACTGAAGCAAAACACACAGTGACAAATAGAGCCATTAATTAGTGCAGATAAGCTGTTTTGAAACGTTCAATGAGGTCATCAACTGAAAGGTAAGTAAACACATATAGCACCAGCCTGCACACCAGAATGGTTTACAGGTAGCTATCAGATCCCCCACAACCACGGGGAAAGGGAGCTCCCCCCCTCGACATCTCTGTGTGACACTGACATCAAAATCCATTTTGTGGTTCACGGGCCCATTGGCCCATTCTTCTGATTTGTGTCATCTTTTTGGGGACCCCCTTGGGGTCTTTTCCTTATTGTGCCCACACACATGTTCTTCTGAAGTTGACATTTTGTTCTGGTTCTCCATGTTTGCAGACAGCGTTGCCTGTGTCTCGCAGCCCCATGCAAAGCCCAGAGTCTGCCCCAGTGCTCCTGTCATCCTGCTGGGCTTGGACGTGACAGGATTTGTGCTGGGGGCTCCTTGGTGGCTTCTTTGGAGGGGTCTGTTGCTCTTGGGCATGTTCTGACTTCTCTGTGCCCCCCCCTTTTGGTACCCCTCTGCCCTCAGGAAGTCTGAGCCCACCCCAGACATGGTAAAGTGGGGAACCCCAGCCTGGCCATTTTATATCTATGGCTTGCAGCTGTGTGTTTTTAATCTCTATAGCTTTATAAATATATATATGTATACACACAGAGCTATGCATGTATAGAAGAATATATAAAACAGTCTATCCATATCTAAATAAAAAAAAATTATACATATTTGTACACTCCTTTATGTATACTTCTATATATTGTATAGAAGCACAAAATATACATTTATATGCTATATACAGTAGATAAATGTATATATTTTTATTATTTTATTTATTTATATATTTTATATTTTATTTATGACCATTTCCCACTCCAAAGGAAGCGGTCAGCCAATGACAGGGCTGCCTGAGAACACACGGGGCAACGACACCGTCAAAAGTGGTGGTGTCCCTGGGGGGAGGACGTGGCGGTCTTTTTCTGATGTACTTCAGGCTCCACTGGTAGATAGTCCTGCCAGCCGATCAAAAGGCTGCCCGAGACCATGTGGGTAGGACGGTGTCAAGAAATGGCTGCCAGCCAATCGCGGAGCAGCACGATGTCTAAAAAAGCAGGCAGCTCCCTGCCATACGACGGTGGCACCCTGTCCTAAAATGGCCGCCAAACCAAAATGGCAGCCCCATGGAGGGAGACCAAAGGCCGACTGGGTCTGATGTACTTCCAGGTAAACCGGGAGGGGTGGCTGCTCCTGCTAGCCAATCACGACAGCGCACAGCCCTAAGGCTGCTGGGAGGGGGCGGGATTTCTGGCAGAAGCTGGTGGGCGGGGCGGCTGTGGCTCCTCCCCGTGTCTGTCAGTGGGACCTGTGGCATTTCTGCCCCTTCCCGGGTCCCTGAGGTGATGCCTCCCCGTGACGGGGCAGGCCACGGCGTGTCCTGAGGAACCCGCCATGGGCAGCTCGCGGCGCTTCCGGGAAACGAAGGGAGGGAAGAAGGGGCTGACGGGGCAAGGGAGTGGGTGGTGATGGAGGGGGCCGTGGAAAGGCGGCCGTGCCCCGTGGGCCAGCGTGCGCGTGAGCGCCTTGCGCATGGCGCGCTGCGGGCGACCTTTCTTTCTGCAAAGAGGCGGCTGGAGGTAAACGTACTGCAGGTCTTCACGCTGTCCCCTGAGCCCCTGTGCGTACCTCCCTGCCAAACGGGGTACCCAGAGCCACCTCCCTGCTGGGGTCACTGGGCACCCATCACTTGTTGTCCCATCTGTGGTGTTTGCAGATCCATTCATGGAGCTCGTGGAAGGGAGGAAGATCTCAAGCAAGAAACTCCTCATCTTCCTGCTCTTCAGCTTCATCTTCAGCTCCTGTCTCTTTGTTTCTCTTCACCAGTTCAAGACTCCCAAGCCAGAGCATTACAATTCCAATCCCTCTGCACAAAGAGCCCGTGCTGGAAATACCAGCACCCCACCAAAGGGTGAACACAGGCTGACCATCCTGCTGTGGAAATGGCCCTTTGGGCAACACTTTAACTTCATAAACTGCTCAGAGCTCTACAGCATCCCGGACTGCCATTTCACTGTCAACCGCAGCTGGTCCCAAAAGGCTGATGCTGTGATTATGCATCACAGGGATGTGTGCGGGGACATGGAGGGGCTGGCCAAGCTCCCCAGACTCCCATCCCAGCGCTGGATCTGGTTCAACTTGGAGTCCCCAAGTCACTCTCCAAACTTAGGTGCTATGGGCAACCTCTTCAACCTCACCATGTCTTACCGGAGGGACTCGGACATCTTCACCCCTTATGGGGAGCTGCAGCTCCTTGGCCAGCCTCAGCCCCTCAGCATCCCACCCAAGACCAAGCTGGTGGCCTGGGTAGTCAGCAACTGGAGAGCAGACTCCCACCGAGTAAAGTACTACCAGGAGCTGAAGAAACACATTGCTGTGGATGTCTACGGGCAGCATCACTTGCCCCTGCCCTGGGACAAGCTCCTTCCCACTGTGTCCCAGTACAACTTCTACCTGGCTTTCGAGAACTCACAGCATGAAGACTACATCACCGAGAAGCTCTGGAGGAACGCCTTGTCCTCTGGCACTGTCCCTGTTGTGCTGGGGCCTCCTCGAGAAAACTACGAGCGCTTCTTGCCCCCTGACTCCTTCATCCATGTCAATGACTTTGCCAGCGCTGAGGACCTGGCGCGGTACCTCTGGGAGCTGAGTGGGGACACCGAGAGATACCAGCGCTACTTCCAGTGGCGCAAGTGGTTGAAACCCATAGTGGGAGCCGGCTGGGAACTGCATGTCTGCAAAGCTTGTCACTTCTTGCAGACAACAGAGGCCAGGTACCAGGTTGTGCCCGATCTGTCTGAGTGGTTCGTGTAACTGCTGTTTACTCAGCTCTCTGCTGTGCTGCAATCTTTTTATTCTTGCTGGTGAGTTGCAATTTCATGGGATGATTGAATTGATGGAAATGGAGGGACAAGAGGAGCTTTGAAGTGAACAAGGACACGGAAGCAATTAGGTGTTTGTACATCTTTGTCTTACTGGAGAATAGACTGTCCGATAGAGTAGCACATTGGGGGTTTTTTTGATCTGTTAATTACCTGAACAACTTGTTATGCTGGCTGCAGCTTGGTCATTGGAGTAGTTCACCTTCAGTCTCTGCAAACAATTCTGGATCAGCTCCACAGGTTGGAGAGCCGAAGCAAGTGGCCAAGAGGGGAAAGTGAAATAGCAATACCGAGCATAAACATGTTTCAAGGACTTTGTACTTTGCAAAGCTGCGGCTTGAAGGGGTGGCCACACCACGAGGCTGCCTGCTGCTGCAGGAGAACTGGCTGCCCTCCTCTATCCCAGCCCTGCAGCCCCGGTCCTGCCCTTGCTCTGCCTCGGGCTCACCCTGACTGCCTTTGGAGTGCTGCATCAGGATGCTAAATGGGCAGAAGACAACTCAATTTATTTTACAAGGCTGTTTTTTAGACAGGTTAGCAAGACAGTGTGGGTTTGAGGAGGGGTCTGACAGCAGCAGACTAGTGCAGGTAAGGTGTGGGGTGCCAAGGATGCCCCTGAAAGAACTGTAAGTTTTAGTGACTGCAGCACCCTGTGGCAAGGAGACGCTCAGGACCCTCACGTGATGAGCTACCTCCTCCTCCGTGCCTCAAACATTGCAACTTTTGGCATTGGCTGATGCCTCTAGGCCACGTGTTTAAAAAACAGTGAATAATTGGCTTTTCTTGAGCTTCCTGCTGCTGTTCAGGTCGTATCACCAGAAATTGTTTCCTTTTCAGGTTGGGGAGCCCCATTGCATGGAGTCAGTGGACACAGCTGTGCCCTTCCAGGCTCCTTGCTGATACCTCTGGACATTCAGTTTGTTTTCCTGACTGCTACTGATCCCTAAGCTGTGCTTCTCAAAGGTTTGTCCTGACCGCAGGATGTTTCCATGAGGAAAATCAGCACAGAGTCCAGCGATGCATACAGAGATGCAATTGTTTTCTCCATTATCAGCATTTAGCAAACATTTCCAAAGAATTCCCTCTGCATTTCCTCCTGTAGTCATTCTATAGAAGGACCATCAGCAAGACCTTGTCTTTAGCATTGCGAGTCCCTTATTTTCATTAGCAACCTTTGCCACCTTGTTTTTTTTCTGCTTTGCAGATTGGTTGAATACATTGATCAGCACAAACCTAAGAACAAATCCTTCACTCTGAAATCTGAACCTTTATCCCTCCCATCTTTTTCCTGTCCTCCTAACAGTACCTGCCTAGATGACACCTTCCTGAGGCTGCTTAGTTTCTTGAAGAGCCCTGGCTGGACCTTAGGGAACCCCTTTGGAAATTCAGGTAGAAAGAGGTGCCACGTCTTCCTTAGCCATGTGCTTGCTGGCTGCTTCAAAGAAGAGCAATAAATTTGGGAGGCATCGGAATTTATTGCCAAATAATTATCCATGCTTTTGCCTCTGCCTTGTCTGCCTGTAGACATCTCTCCTCCTTTAGTAGCTCCTGGGATCTCATCAACTGACCCTGGTGCTCTTCCCATCTTTAGAGCCAGTTCAGTTCAGAGCAGCTGGAGAAATTTAAGATTTTAACAGTACTGATTGAACTGATATGGATGTGGAGAAGGAATAAATAATATTCTGCAGGTGAGCTCTATGAACAGTCTTTTCCCGTCAATGGGTGGCACTGGGTAGTTGGGATGGATGGTCATTCGTTTCATGGCTCCTGCTAGATTTGGAAGATGATGCCTGTCCCTCAGCTAAATCCTTCCACCTTGAGACTTCCATTGGGAAGACCAGCTTTGCGCATTGGCCTCCAGAGCTGCCTTTTGCTGGCATTGCCAGCAAAAATGATTACCAAACAGAGTGGTTGATTAAACTGAGCAGTGATGGAGCAAATTTCTAGGAGCTGCTAGAGACAACCCATGCTGCATGCATGAACGCAGCCAAGAGGAGCTTGCTCTTGGCTTTAGCCAATGTCATAAAAAGTCTTCCAGGAAGAAACCACAGTGTAAGACCCCATGAACACATTCAGTTCACCTGAAATATTTTTCTTTAGCCTGTTTTGAAAGGACATACTGCAGGGAAGAGGAGTTCCTGGGGGGTGGCAATGCAGGGTGTGTCAGGGCAGGGCCACTGTCTCCACGGTGTTTAGATGCCTCTTGCAGCAGTGGGTGACTGCAGATATGCAGCTCCCTTGGCCAACAGGGTTTCCAAGTATACAAGGTGGCATTTGCCGGGTGCAGAGCAAGTGGCCGTGCAATGGCAGGGAGCCTGGTTTCGGTCCTGTTGGAGACTTGGTGTTTACTGAGATCACCCAGTGCATTAAATAGACATCTTAATAAACAGGCAATTCAGTTCCAGCTTGGATCTCACTCCTTTGAGCGACCTGCAGGTTCACACCAGGGAAGTAAATGCTCATGAACAGGAGCTTCAGTCCACCCCCCTCAAGACCTGTTTTTGTGTAGCCCCTGACCCTGTCATTTGGATTGGGCTCAAGACTGCTCATGCTCCTCCAGAAGGAAACGCACCCTGGGCTCTGAAATTCTCCTTAATAAACACACTAGCAGCAAGTAAATATTATCAACAGCATGTTATCAAAGCAGATTGAGTGGCAAATTACAACGCAGCGATGTCATTAGAAAGGTTTAATTAGTTTGGCTCTTTTGCGTGCCTTTTTGAGTACTAGAGCGTGTATAATCTGTATACATGTATAGTGCAATTCGTGTACCTCATGCTCTTACCTTCAACCTGATTTCAACTTCAAAGGTAAGAAGAAAATCTCTCATTTCTGAGGAAGGCACTAGATTAGATACCAAAGGGGAGAGAGAATTGACTCCAGAAATGACTGAATCTTTTCTTATCCAGGAGCAACACTGCTGCCACAGCCAAGCAAGGAAGGCGATGGGGCCGGGCACAGCCAGAGCCTTTGCTGCTCTCCATCCCTCCCTCCCGCACAGACTGTGAATGGCTGTGGGTTAAACTTCCTTCTAGCTGCCTCAGTCTGTCAAGCGATCAATGTTTCTATCCAGCATGAAATGTTAGGCAGTAGCAGAGGTTTGGGAAACCCACCCAGACCAGCAGTACGAAGCAGGTTGCTTTAGACCCTCACTCAGGTCGGTTTGCAGAGGAGCTCCAGGTGAAGGGACAATGTTGCCCTGTGAGCAGCTGAAATTACAGGTTTGCACCAGTTCAAAGAGTGACAGACAAATTCAAGAGTGACGGACAAATTCCCAGAAGAAAACTTCATTAAGAGCCTTTCAGTGGAAAAACATTCCCCCACCCATTGGTCTAGGACATCCCCAAGTTACAAAAAAACTGGGGGAAAAAGAAACCCCCCCCAAAGTCTACACAAGGAAGGCAGGGTGCACGGTTGAAGCCTGCCCAACCACCCCAGGCTGAGATGCCTCGCCATGCAGATGGGCCCCATCAGAGCTGGCACTGGTGGCATTTTCTGGAAATGCCACACTTTGGTGTCAAGGCACTCTGGGAACAAGGAAACGCCAATGTTTTTGCACCATTGTGCTGTGAAGAGGCTGGATGGGGAAAACCCCTCTGGCGTAGGACTGGGAAGGGAGCTGGCTGCAGGGAAGAGGAGAAGGGAAGAGACTGAATTCAAAGCAAATGCTAGGGGTTTGTCAGGGGAGCACAAAAAAAAAATTAAATTTGGAAATTTTCAGTTGAGGTCAACCTGAAACACATAAATCACGTGCTGAGGGGTGGGAAGAGCCAGACTGAAGTGGAAAGAAATGCCTTTCCAAATTTGAAAAGCTCCCTGATGAAAATGCTGAAGTGAAGCCCCAGGCTAGGGAGGGTTTTCTCTCAAGTAGAACGAGGAGTATTTCTGCAAAGCAGATCAAATTCCATGGCCGATGGCAGGCAACACACACCTTAGAGCAGTGGCTAGCCTTGAGGTGGCCGTGTGCTGTGATGCAAGGGGCTGGGACATGGATGAAGTGGGACGTTGAATGGCAGGAGGGCACCTCAAAGAGCTTTGGGCTCCTTGGCATAGGGGAACCACAGGGACAGGGCTTGACACATCCATTTAGTAGACATCTCGCATGCAGAGAGGGCAAATTGTCCCAAATTTGGGCTATTTACCCTTGTGGAAAACCCCTTTTCCAGCTATGGGGAAAGTCAAACATAATTTATCCATCCCTGCTAATGCTGCCTGCTGCTGCAGCCTCTCCAGCTGTGGTGGGGAAGCATTTTGGGAGCACCTGCTCAGTGAAACAGCTGCAAGAAATCCCCAGTTTTCTCTTGCCAGCCTCCCAAGCCTGATTCCCTTTGCTTCCAAGACCTGGAGCCATTTAACACCTATTAAAAAGAGACAAGTCCTACAGGTTTTTGGACTCTTTTAACTGGGTAGCGACAGCACCAGGGTTATTGGCTCTCTCTCCTTTTGCACTTGAGCCTGGGGTTATTTTGGCAGGTCAAGGCCAGCCAGACTCATCAGCCTCATCTCTCTCCTGGGTCCAAGGGCTATTTGGGGACCTGGGAGCCTTGGGGAGAGCAGCAGGGCTCTTGCTGACCCCGAGGCCGGCGAGCCTTCGAGGCTGCAGGAGCAAAAGCAAAATAAATATGCAGGGGGCATATCTATGAATTGACCTCACCTTCATCCCCCAAATTGTGCTGCAGCCTTCGAGAGGGCAACTAAAATATGAATTTTAGTTCCACTGAAGCATTCAGGGCTGGGCAGACCATGGGGTGTTAGGAGCTTGCACCCAGCTAGGCTTAAGCCTTGGTCCTTGATGAGGGGACGTGGGTTTGGCAGGACAAAAATATCACATTAAACCTTCCTTCCTCTCCTCTAAGCAGCGGCTCAGTGCTGCCGTGGCCTGGGGAAGGGATGCCTGTGGGCGACACGGAGCCACACACAGGCTGATTTCGTTAGAGGATGGGAAAGCTGACACCGCACTTGGGAAACTCTGTAAGGGAGGACTTCATCGAGAGAAACATCTGGATGGCTGCTCCACGGGGGCCCGGGACCGGGAGACTGCACTGAGAAGTCACAGTCCATCTTTTCCCGAAACACCGGTGCTGGGGTTTGCAGCCTCCTTGCCAAAATGGGGTTTCCCCTCCAAACCCAGTTGGTGATACCAGCATGAGGGGCTGCTTCAGTCCCTTGCAGAGAAGATGTGAAAACACCCCATTTGCCCCCAAACCTCTCGTCTTTTTACCCAAAGGGGGTCGGAGGCAGGCTGAAGTGTTCCCAGCTGACGCTTTTGGGCAGAGATGGTCCAAAAAGCAGAGCAGGGGCAAGTTTTACAGGAGTATTTCCCCAAGAGGTGAGAAAGAGACTGCTCCCCATGGGAAACCAGGGAGATAATAATGTTGAAAATGGAGTTTTTGGAGCAGTGTCTGACTTCTGCTCTGCAGAGACACCAGGGCCGGAGGGGAGCCGAGGTGAGACGCACAAGAGGAGAAACACAAGTCCACACCGAGCCCGGCTCAGCAGAGCTTTGCATTTGGGGAAGGGAGGAGAAAAGGCTCAGATACACCAAAATCTTGAAAACAGCAGCTGGAGCCTTACAAGCTCCAGAGTTCCATCATCACTGACTTTGTCCTTCTGGGTATGTGAAGGTGCCTGAACCAGTTCTGTAAACTCAATTATTTCCAGCTTTCCTTAGCCTACAGGCAGATACCCCCCGTGCTTTGGAAACCTGCTCCTCATTTTGTCCAGTGAGGCTGGGAGGGGGAATGTGAAACTCTTAAGCCTCTGTTTTCTCCACAGCTGTCCAGCACCACCGAGCTCCCTCCTTCTCTTGTGGCAAAACCCCAGCAGCAGCTGAAGCAACGAATATTGTTGTTCCTGGGCTTCACATTTTTGGTAGTACTACCAGAGATATTGGGAGAGAAATCACCATATATGTGGGCTTGGGTTTTGGGTTTTTTTAAGACTTGCAAACTCCACAGTCTTGTCACTTTTTATTTCGTGTTTCCCAGTTTGAAGTCAGGCTGGGTTTATTTTCCCATGGTTTTTCTTATGGGGAGGTAATTCTGAGAAGCTCAAACTGAGCGGTGGGGTTGAGCACTCTCAGCATCCCAGTTCCCGCCTGTTACTTTTTCCATTTAAAAATGAAAAAATGAATACAGAACATCATTTGAGAGCTGGGATTTTTAAGCTGAGGCTTTAAAGCAAGCACCAGCCCGTGAAAATCTCCCATTTACACTATGAAAGTTGGCAATGTGCACCTCATCTCCAAAAAATTGCACCCAAAATCATCCTGGCCCCAGCCCGGCAGCATGTTCTGGTTTCATGCTGTTGCCTGCAACTGTTGTTTTCTTTCTATTTTTTTTGTGCTCTTGGAGGAGTCAGATTTTCCAAGCAGCCCTCTCCAATTTGGTCATTAAAACTTCAGTTTGTCCTGTTTTTTTTTTTTTTTTTTTTTTTTTTGGACAGGCTGGCAGCAGGATCGCAGCTTTTCTTAGTTTCTGGAGTGCGCGTGCACACGTACACACATGCACGCATGCGTGCGCACATGCGAAGATTTATGAGTCTCAAAAGATGCTTCATAAAATATTTACAAAGTGGAGCTTCGAGCGCGAATGTTTGACTCGGCCACGAGCCGTCCACGGCTGTCAGGCCTCTGGGTGGCATGAAGGGGGAATATAAACAGACCTTTTTTTCCATTCCCAAAAAAACACTATAAACCTTTGTGGTTCAAAAGCATTTTAGCTTCTTTTTTTTTTTTTTTTTTTTTTCCCAGTTGTTCCCCGCTGTCCAGTGCCAAGCCCGGCAGAGCAGCGGGACGGCTCTCTGCCTTCACTCCAAATGGGATGTTTTGCAAACAAATGCAAGAGCTTGTACCCACTCTCACCATGGACACTAGATAGTTCCAGCGTATTTTTCAGTGGAAAAAAAAATAAATCATATTTTTCTAGACAGACTGGGGTGGGGAGTAATGCTTTTAAAGGACAAGGATGCAGGCATTTCCCTGCATCAGGGACACTGATGCTCTGCATGTTAAATGCCATAATGTGTGTTAAATGGGGGTAATGTGTCTTAAGACAGGTAATATCTGTTAATTGGGGGTAATGTGTGTTCAGTGCAGTTAATGGTGTTAAATGGGGGAGTAATGTGTGTTAACCGGAGATAGTGTGCTAACTGAGGGGGTAGCACATGTTGAATGGGGGCAATGCACGTTTAAAGGGGTCAACGTCTGTTAAATGGGGTTAATGTGTGCTAAAATGGGGCTTAAACAGCAGGTCGCCTCTGGCTTTTGTCCCCTGCGCAGCTACTGGAAACCAGTAGCAGGGAGAAGGAGCTGGGGTGGGACTGGTGCATGTGCGGTGGCAGCATTGGTGCCAACGCTTCCATTTTCCACAGCTTTGAAAAGTGTTTTGTGTCCTGAACTTGGCTGGGCTTTCAAATTGCAACATTTCACCCAAAACAAAATATTAACTACCATAATCATCCTAATAAGAAGAGCAACAAAACCCCAGCCAATGCCTGCTGCTGACTTTGAGATGTTTTCCCTATAAAATAAAATAAATTTCTAAACTCAGCACTGCTTCCAGATGAGCAACTGACACTTTTTTTCTGGCTGACCTTATCAAAACCTTGCGTTTTCTTTTTCTTTTCTTTTTTTTTAATGTCATTTTGCCAGAATTGGCATGTCTTTGAGCCAACCCAACTGGAAGAGCCTTTACAAGAAGGCGGCAAAGATAATTATTTCTGTGGCTAAACCAGCCCAGATCCTTGCAGGCAATGACCCAGCCTTGGTAATGTCTCACGTCATTGGTTTGCATAAATATAGTTTTGCAGGAGATGAAAACGAAAGCAATGGGGCTGTTTGCAGGTCTGCATGGAGGGCTCTGCAGGAAACTGGAAAATAAAGCCAAGCTCCTGCCATCCTTCAGCCTGCAGCCAGCCACATGGACCCTCTCTGCTCTCCCAAAACAAAAGCCAAATTTCCCATTTCCCTGGCCATCCCCATCCCCATGTTGAGGACATAACATCGCTCTACCATCACTTACCTACAGGCAGCAGTGAAAGATGATAACCAGCGAGAAATCAATATAATCCTCATTTTATTTTCACTTTGTCGTGAGTATGTAACAGCATCACACCCGAGTTTATGTTTGTTTAAAAAAAATAATATCATACTGCACTTTTTTTATCCCAACGTTCAGAATAAATGGTAAAAATGTAATAAATGTAAACTGCACTTGGCACCATTTGGATCAATAAATAAAATTAAAAAAAAAAAGAGAGAGAGAAAGAACGCATTACGTAGATGGCACACTATGGTATCTAAATAAATAACATAAGTTACTTCGAATAAATAGAGAGTATCTAAAATATAGATGCATTGCATCAACTTCTGCAGATGGTCGGTCAGACCCGACAATACCGGAAGGGAAATGGATTTATCCGGATGGTGCCGAGCGGAGCCGTGGGCTGGACCGTGCGCTCCCACCCTGCTCCCGCCGACGGCAGTGAAACAAGTCGCCTTTTCTTCTTTTTTTTTTTTCCTTTTTTTCCTTTTTTCTTTTTTCCCCCTCCTCTTGGGCCTCAAGTTTGAGGCTATGCCTTGTTTAACCAAGAACAAAAAAAACATGTGGTAGCCCTATTTACGAAGGGAAGAAGGCTGAGGTTTTGAATACCACCGAAAAATAATTTGTCTTGATAAATTGGGAAAGTGATTTCTTCCCAGCAAGTTTCTGGACCTGTTTAAATAAGGAACTCTCCCTTTGCGAGCGCTTTCATCGAGTGGAAACAATGATGTTAGACCCATTTCCCCCTCACAGATACCAAATCGGGAGTGAGACCATGTCAGCAAATGGGATCCCAACCGATGCGAGTGACGGGTGGATCCCAGCCAGCGCCGGAGCTTCGGCCGCCTCCGGCACCGGCCAGCGTTACACAAACACAGGCGCGTACGTATATAGATGTGTATAGTAAAACACAATGAAACATCCCATAACTCATTGTCAGAGAGCCGGGATAACAAAACACTCATATTTTGCCTTGTCACAACCACGAGAACGGTTTTAAACATCTCCTCGTGTTTCCAAACCCCCTGATTTTTCAAACGCTGTGAAACACCCTCATCTCCTGGGGAGCGATGCTGCTGCAAACAGCAAAGCTGTAGCAATGGATAGGCAAGCTGCAAAAAAAAACCAGCCTAAAAACATCCCCCCAACAGATGTTGCACGCTGTTTATTATTATTAACATTAAATAACGCATGGGATGATGAGGAAGGAGCCAGATGAGATTTTGCTGTAGCTTTGAGTAGGGAATTTTCCATCCTTTTTTGCCCTTTCTGCATTGTAGACATTCTTCCGGACAGCTCCAGCTCCTATTACAGCAGAAAGGGCTGTAGAAATGGAAAGCATTAGGGAAATATCAGCCTTTCTATTGGAACCACATTTCCATGCCCAGGCGGCAGCGAAGCGGTGCAGGACAGCACGGCTTGAGCAACGTTCCTGCAGCGGAGCTGAAGGAGCTTCATGCAGAAGATGGGCCCCGAGTGAGACGCACGAAAGAAGACATGCAAGCAAAAGCCATCCTTTGGCCGCGGCTGCGATGCCGAAACCTGGTCAGGGAGTTTTGTGGTTGCAAATCCCAGCTGCGACCCAGCTGCACCCAAAAAAAAAAAAAAAAAAGCAGGCGCAGCGTGCTCGGCCGCCACGCCGGCAACGGCAGACGTCAGGCACTTCCCCTGCACCTCTGCACAGGCCGGTGTTCAGCTGCCGGCAGGGTGAAAGAAAAAAAAGACAAAAAAAAGATTAATTGGAGCTATTCACGTTGGTTTGTAACACACGCATTGCATCGTTTGTTTTTTTTTTTTTCCCCTAGTGCGCCTGTTTTGGGGGGTTGCAAGCTGGATTTGCGCTGTACGTGGGTGCACCTGGGGGCGTTTTGCAGCTGGAAAGTACGAGAGTGGGTCTGGGGTGCCCGAGCACCCTCTGCCTGCTCCCGAGCCCCCTCACCTCCCCACCGCTCCCAGCAAGACCCTGGTGAGAGGAGGTTCCCTTGGGCCGGGAGAGCCATTAGCCCTCTCATGTGCTCTTCTGGGTATCTGCAAATCACGGCACCCTAAATCCCTAGATATTGTAAAAAAATGCCCAAACCAGGGTGCAAACAGCCCCTTGGGGAAATGCAGCAGCTCCGATATCTCCCAGCCACCTCCTTGGGCTCAGGGGAATACAAGTGGAGGCAACTCCAGGAAACCCAGCTGTAAATCCTCCTCCGCCGGTGCCTGGTCCTGCACTGCTTCTGCAACACCTTACCTTGCTTTATTGCTCTAGTTCCTTTTTTTTTTTTACTGGAGGCTTCTGCAACAAAACTAATTTTAGTTTTATCGTAGTGAGAACTGGAAAGCACCCAAGCCCTTGAGAGTGCAGTTATTATTATTAGATTTGGGTGCTTTTTTTTTTTTTTTTTTAAAGTCAAGAGTGAGCTGCTTATCTGCTGTGAGCACGGTGTGGATCACGCTGACGGCTGCCCATCTGCTGTCCCCATCCTGCTCCCACTGCACATCCCCCAGCTGCTTATTTTGGGCCATCTTTTTAATTTCCGTCCAAACTCTCCCCCGTGGTGCTGCCGCACCTTGCAAAGCTGTTTTGGGAGCTCCGTGCACCTGCAGCGTGGCTCAAGTTTGGGCTCAGCAGCTTTTGCATCCCCCGGGGTGCAGGTTCGTCAGCCCTTGCCGGTTCACCAGCGTGTGCAATGCCCCACGGACGGGTTTCACACCCCGCGCCCACGGCTGCCTTCTCCCTTTCCCAACAGCGAGGGGGAAACTCTGTGTTACAGAGTGCAGGCTGCTTTCCTGGGGACGCTGGGTGCGCGGCCAGCCCTGCTGAAGGATGGTGTTTATATTGCTTCACTACATCCTGGCTCCACTCAGCCAAGAGCGGCATTTGGATGAAAAGCAAGAAAAAAAACCCCACCAGCCTGGCCCTTTGCAGAGGTCGGGAGTGCTGCTGGTCGCCCACGGGAGATGCAAGGGGGAGAGGTGTCTCCCATCCCAACCTGAGCTGTCCCACCCCGGGGGATGCTGACCTGCTCCCCGAAATCCTGCAGCAGCATCCCTCAGCTGTGGTGGTCACCTATACAAGCACTCCTTAACCGCTACCACGCTGGGATGGAGGTGCATGCGATTTTTTTTCCCCTATTTAGCTGGACCGAGGTGCTGGGACACCGTTGCGATTGGGGGGCGGCAAGCGGAGCATTTTCCTTCGCGTTGGTTAATGCCCAGGACATGACACCAATATTCTCCTTCTGTTTATGATTTGCTTTTTCTGGGAAGAGGGCCAACGGGAGAAAACCCATCAATCCCAGGCAACAAATATAGCCTGCCCAGAAAATGCAAAAGTCTGCGGTCTCATTTATTTCTCCGCAGAGTAAACAAGAGTGACACTGCTGTAAATGCGAACCGGAGCCAAACCCCAGGCCTGAGTCCCCTCTCCTGCACGATTCAAGCCCCGCCGAGGCGATGGGCAATACTCACGTGCTATGGCCGGGAGAGCTGGTCCGGCTTTCGGGGGATGCCGAACCGCGGATGCTCCTACCCGCGCTGCAAACCCAGCGGAGGGCTGCGAGTGCCGTGGCTTCGCTGGTGGCCTCGTGAGGCTCTGTCACCTCCCTGGCGGTGGCAGGTCTCCAGCCTGGCTGCCCGCAGGGGGAGGATGGGAGGTTAATCCAGTTACTTCAGATTATCGCGAGTTTTAAGAAGAAAAGCCCAGGGCTGCAGGGAGCGAGGCGACGGCAAAGGGGGCACGAGCGGGTGCGGGGAGCGGAGCCAGAGCCTTTTGCCCCGAGCGCAAACCACTGTTGATGCATCCCTGCTCCCAAACACGGGGATTTGGGGTGCCGAATTGCCCCTGGCGGTGCAGGGACCCTGGCACGAAAACCCTGGCAAACCCACCGGCGCCGTGCCGTATAGAGCAACACCCGCACGACACCCTCTGTGCACAAAACCACACGCGCCCGTCACCTCCGCCGCGTGCGGCGCCTGCTTCGCGACGCCCTCGCCGCCGGCAATAACGCGACCGGTACCTGTGACGTAGGATGCGCCTCGGCGCACCCCGAGCGTAGAACGTGCCCCCTGCATGTCGCACGCCCACCGTCACCCTCCGGAGGGGCCGACGGGGACCCCCTGGGCCAACCCCCGGCGGGGACAACAGCCGCAAGCGGCCGTCACCGCTCCAACAACCGCAGCCTCCGCCGGCACCCGACAACCACGTCTCTAGTCCTGTGCGGCGAGCGGGACGGTAACGCCGAGGGACGCGCCGGCAGCTCAGTCTCTCCTCCTCCGGCCGGAGGGCTGGGGGCTCGTCCTTCTCCCCCCGCCGCAGCCCCCGGTCCCTCTGCCTGGCGGCCGGCGGGATTTCGGGGCCGGGGCATCGCCTCTCCCGGGGGGGTTGGCCCCGGCCCTTCACACGCAGCCGCACTCCTTGGCCGAGAGCTCGTTGACGGTGTAGTAGCGGTTGTAGGCGTCCAGGAAGGAGACGTCGTCGTCGTAGGCCAGCGGCCGGCAGCAGGGTCGAGCCCGGACTTTTTCCTTCTTGATCTTCCTCCTGCTCCTCATGCTTTTCAGCGAGAGGTCGTAGCTCCGGACGGCCGCCTCGCAGGTGCCGCTGCAGTAGCGGAAAAGCACCGTCTCATCCGACTCGTAGCCCAGGCCCAGCTCGCTGACGCTCACCTCCAGCTCCTTCAGGGCGCAGGGTTTGTGGCGAGCGCGGGCGCGCTTCCTCCGGCTGCCCGTCCGGGGGAAGAGCGGCAGCTCGTGGCCCCCCGAGTTCATGGCCTGGCTGTAACGCTCCACCAGCGCCGAAATCAGCTGCCGGATCTCCCCCTCCGTGTAGCTCTCCAGCAAGCTGCTGTCTGCAAGAGAAGGGGAGGACGTCAGCGGCTGTCCCCAGGGGTGGTGGATGTTCCCTGGGGGGGGACGGGTGGCTGTCCCCCAGGATGGACATCCCCTGGGGAAGGTGGATGTCCTCCAGGATGGTGGTCCCCCGGGGCGGGTGGCTGTCCCCCCGGCTCCCTCTGTGCCCGGCGCCAATTGCAAAATTCATCCCCGCAGCCCGACAACGCGTGGCTGAACCGCAGCGTCTCCCAGAAGCCGCCTTTGAGGTGTGCGTGAGGTGCCCAAAGGCTTTAAAACCCAAAGCCCAAGGCCAGAGATCCCCGTGGCCTTGGGAGCCCCAGGGTGGGCACAGCCAAGCCACCCCCAGCCCGCGAGGGCAGAAAGGCGTCAGGGCAAAAAAACCCCAAACCCCTCCTTGCCCTTTCCCTCTTCTGCCCTATTTTCTTTTTTTCTCCCTACCAGCTCTCTCCCCTGCCTGGAGCTGTCCCAAACAGCCCCTTCCACTGCACAACATCAAGTGCATGCTTAAAAGTCAACTATTTAGGGGAGAAAAAACCCAACCCACAATTAACTCCTGCCAAGCTCATGGGTTCCAGATGCTGCGGCTGGGGAATGGGGCAGCCATGCTTCTCCGGCATGGCAGGATGCTTGGCACAGCAGTTGGGATATCGAAAGGAAGAAGCGCCTGCAAAGAGCATCCCGGCAGGAATTAAAGATGCCAGTGCTGCTCCTTGGTGGCATCACCCCAATGTGCAAAAAAAAAAAAAAGTAGAAAAACCATCTGATCCCAACCAAGAGATGATGCTGCAGAAAAGACGTGATGGGATTGAGGAGAAACACCAAAAAATTTAATATTTGCACTGTTTCCCTATGGCCTGGGTGGAAGGGCTGCACCCCAAGACCCCTAGGTCAGCAGCCAACATGCAAACTTGTCCCCAACCACCACTGGCAATTTTGTCCTAATCCTAAAGCCAGCGTTAGTCCAGCTCACTGCTGGGGGAGGCACAGGAAAAGCAGAGGAAAGTGTAATTTGACAACTTGTCATCGATTTCAAAATTTCAACCCAAAAAGAAGTTCTTCTGGTTTGGAATCAAAACAAACATGCTGGAGATTTTCAGCACGCTGCCAGCGTGAAGGGGCGAGCGGTGCTGCGGGGGAAGCCGCTGCCTCCCCGCGGAGTGGAGCCGTTCCCCCTCGTTTTCAGCTCCTGTTTGACATTTTGCGTTTGTAAAAATAGTGCAGAAATAAAAAAAAAAATAAATTAAAAAAGCACATTTGGAGCTAAAAAAGCAGCTTCTTCGCATTAGGATGAGCTGTTTGCATTCAGTTTCCCTAGGTGGAGAGCTGACGTGCTTGCACCAAGGTTTGGTGCCCAGCGGCTGCGTTTTTGTAGGATCCTTCACTCGCCGCCCCGAGCCCTCCCCGCTGTACCCCAGGCTCCTCTTTGACCGCTCATAAAGGGGATGCACAGAAGCGAGAGATGGCGGCGGAGAAAAGCAAACAGGGAATAAACCCGCCGGGCTTTGCTTTGCGAGGCGAAAGCGTGCCCCGCTGGGGTTTTGGGGCCGGATCCTGCAGGCGCGGGAGCGATGGTGGCCCTGGGGCAGAAGTGCAGCAGCTTACACTGGGTGAGCAGCGAGCTGTGGCGTTGCAGGGCCCGTGGGGATCTCCGCGGAGCCGCCGGCAGCGAGGAGGAGGAGAAGGAGGAGGAGGAGGAGGATGCCCGTGAGGAAGACGGCGAGGAAGGCAAGGGGCTGTATTTCCGGCTTCCGTTGAACATGTCTCTACAAACTAAAATGGATAACATGGAACTGAGGAGCATCGATGCAATGGCTGCAAACTTCCATACCTTCATCTTAGAGCAAGTCAGAACATTGAAACTCTGCAAAACAGGCAAAACAAATATCCTTATTACGCGGCCTTCGCCCGTGGCCCCCTCTTCCCTCCCCCCATCCCCATGGCTCGGGCTGGTGGACCATCTCCCGCGGGACCACCAGCATCCCCTTGGCTCCATCTCGTCCCCTCCACCCTCCCGAGACTGGTCCAGCGTTGCGATAGGGAAACTGAGGCACAGAGATATGGCGCAGCCCAGGGCTGCGCTGCAAAGGGGAATCGGCCACGGTGGGTGAGGGCGGCTCGGAGCTGGTGGTGGCAATGGGGACAAGTCGATGTCCTCGCCCCATCCATCCCCAACAGCACGCAGCCTGGCCTGGCAGGTGGATATCCACCTCCCCTCGCTCCAGCCAGGTTTCCTTGCACCGGGGGCCGATATCACAGTGGGCAGCTGTGAGTAAGGGATGGGCAAACTTATGCCATGCCGGTCTGTGACACCTCTTCGCCCGGCACATCCCCTTTGGGATGTGGCGAGCAGCGGAATGAGCTCCTGTCTCCATCGTCCTCCCCGCTCCCTCCCCGAGCCCCGGTGTGGTTTGATGTCCCCGTCCTTCGGCGAGGTGCGTGGAGCGCCGCGAGTCCGCTCCTGCCATCCTCTCACCCGGATGCTCGACTGGAGCCCAAATCCCTCCCCCGCCGGCGCACCGACACGGCAGCTCCATCAAACCCAGCCAAAATCATGAAAAACTCAGGAAAAATGAACGGGGCGGCTGGACTGTCCTGGCGCAGCTGGAAGGCTTGTGGTGGGACGGGGCACCTCGGCCACGCGGATCACCCGGAGTTGCAGCCCAGCATAAACCCCCCCGCTGGCATTTCCCTCACAGGTGAGCCAGGCCCTTACCTTAACGCCATTCAATTTTCTCCATCCAAAGCAGATTGGATCTGGTGGGATTTTACAACTGAACCTGCAGCCAGGCAGGGCAGCAGGGAATCGGGTCCGTGCTCCCGTCAATGGGCTGGCAGCCATTAAATCCCCATCAAAGACAGGCTCTGGAAAGCGGCACGGACTTGCAGCTGCCTCCTGGCCCCTTTTTTTATTTCAGCTCCTTGCAAACTCCAAACATTTCTCCTTTTTAAATAAATTTTCCACCAGGGAAAAAAAAGAGAGAAGGAAAAAAAAAAACCCCATAACCCCAGTTTAGCAATATTTGCCAAATAGAATTTACCAGGGGAAAAAAATGTTTATTTTAAAATGGAATTTGACAGGTTTGCTTTTACTGTTATTGTAGAAAACAACAAGAAGGGCTGTGAACGCTGCCTCATCGCCAGCAACCCTTTATTTTACGGGATGCAGATAATTGCACATTAACTAACAGTAATTATATGCCCCGTAGGTTACAAGATAATTGTAGAAACCAGCCAGAGTCTAAATATTTTCAACTGGGCTATAAACAATGCCAAGCTAGAAAAAGAATAGTTTTGCCATATAAGGAGGTAAGATCATGAAATCCCGCCGGGGTACAAAGCGGCGGAGCTGGCTGAGACACCGCGCCGATAAGCACCGGCAGCAAAACGTGCGTCGGGTCGAGAGTTTGCAGCCGGCTGGTGGGGAGCGTTGGGAGCACTGGGAGGGGGACGGTGCCGTCCTCATCTGCTGCCACTTCTCCTCCTGCGGAGCCAAGGTCGAGCCGGTTTCCTCGTCCCGCAGGCATGGGGAGGGTGATGGAGGCCGCTGGGTGTGTTTGCATCTACTTTCGTCACCATAATTAGGTGCCTTAAATTCAGATTTCTCCTCTGAGATAAAAGCAGGAGCAGGGAACAGCCACCGAAAATGCTCATTGGCATCAAACAGTTCCCGGCAAGGCAGCAGGGATAGGTGCTAAGTGGTGAAGGACCGAGGAAATTGCAGTTTGTTCTCGGACAGCTTGCAAAATTTGGGGAATGATGGGCTCGTGAAGAAATAGCAGCTTCGGGTGAAGCAGAGGGCACAGGTTTTGGAGGTGGGGAAGGGACCCCGCTTGCGGTGACGTGTTGGATGGCAGCGGTTGGTTGTCCGGGAGGAGGAAAAGCAGCTTTCGGCAGCTGATGTTCGGGCATTTTGGGAGGTGAATTCCATGGTGGACAACCAGCAATGGGATCACACAGGACCTAGAGCTCAACCTTCATCGTCACCTCCAGAGCTGTTCCCGGGGGGCTCAGCCCCCTTCACCCTGCGCCAGGGAGGAAAGGGCTGCGATGGAGCAAGGCTGCGACACTTGATCCGTCCACCTGAGGAAGGGCCTCTGGCTTACTGCAAGCCCATAAAATTTTAGGAGAGCGGTTTCAGCCTTGCTGCACGTCCCGTAAAAAAAGCCTCCTATTTCGGCAGCCAGTAATTTTGGCCCCCACCCGCTCACCGGTGACCTTTCAAAAGACTAAACCCCTAGTTCCAATGTGCAAAACAATAAAAAAAAAAAAGAAAAAAATTCTGGGCTTTGCCTTCAGTTTCTCTTGCTCTAAAAAGCCACAGACCACATGTGCCAACCTGTGGGGAAAGCTGAAGTTCAGGCTGAGGGAAAAGGAAAAACACACACACGCACACGCACACAGGAGTGACAGCCGTGACTCACCCAGGACGATGTTCGAGCTGCACCCTCCCATATTTCTGGTTTCTACGTATTTTAAACCCACTCTGAGCAACAATAAATAATCACAAGGGGTCTGACATGTGCTCGCTTGGACCCGCCGCTGCAGGCATCGCTGCGGGGCTCTCCTGCCACTCTGGACACATTGGGTACAGCCCCACTGGCTCAGCCCCATCCTGCATCCCTCATCCCCAAAACCTCCCCAGGTGCAGACCTGTAGCCAAAGGTGCCCGTGCCCCGGGACGTGCCATGCACCCTGAGCTGCCCAGAGGCAGCGGTTTGCGCATGAGCGTGCAAAACATTTGTGAGGAGCTGAAATGGGTGAAGCTGGCAGCCGGTGAGACTCAGCGACAGCTCTGGCCATGCTGATCGATGCCGGGCTCCCATGGGGAAGAGGACCCGGGGGCCAAACCTTCACATCTCGAGTGTTTGCTGGCAATGCCAGGCTGCTGTGAAAAAGTTGCCTATGGCTATTGCTTAGTATCTGGTGGGGCAAGTGTTCATAGAATCATAGACTTACAGAATGGTTTGGGTGGGAAGGGACCTTTCAAGGTCACCTAGTCCAACTCCCCTGCCACGAGCAGGGACATCTTCAACTAGAGCAGGTTGCTCAGAGTCACATCCAACCTGACCTCGAATGTTTCCAGGGATGGGGCATCCACCACCTCTCTGGGCAACCTGTGCCCGTGTTTCTCCATCCTCATCGTAAAACATTTTTTCCTCATATCTAGTCTGAGTGTTGATGAGTCCAAGTCTTGCTCCCGCTGGCACAGCAAGGCTCCAGCAAGGAAACACCAGGGTCTTCCCAGCCTGGACCGTGCAGTGCTGGGCACGGCCGCTGCTGAGTCTTGCTGCTGCTGCTTGTTGCTCCGGTCTCATTGCAGCTACTCCACAACGCAAAGGTGCAGCCACCTCCCTGTGTCATCAGCTCCAGGCTCGGCACGGCAGGATGGATATCCCATGTTCCCAGGGCCAGGAGGCAGCCCTGCCACTCAGGGTACCCCAGCTGGCACCCAGACCTGGAAAGTTGCCCATTAAATCCACACTGGTGGGTCGTCCCTCTTGCTCAAAGCAATTTTGGACAAAGTGTATTGCATGGGTGGGCACCCTGCTCGGCTTTTACCGTGCGTCTCTGGGAGCCAAAACCCATCGAGGCATCGCAGCTTTACGAGTCATCCTCTGCCACAGGCTGTACCTGTGCATTTACTCCAGCCCCAAAATACACCCACTGAAGCCACGCCACCCATGATCCATCGGTCTGTGTCCGTGGTGTGCTGTCAGGGGGCTTTTCGGTCGAGTCCTGGCAGGGTTTGGGTGCTTGCAACAGCGTTACATCCCGGGTAGGGACCCAGGGATCCTCCCCAGCTTGATGAAAGGCCAAAGTTTGTGCTCAGCTTTTCTTCTGGAGAACAGCCCGAAAGCTCCCTATTTTCCTGCATTCTCCTGATAATCCATTAATGCGATCACAACTGTCTAGCCGCACTGTGCCTGCTGCCAAGACGGGAAACTCAATCCCACAGAAGACCCTTCCCTGCCGGACAGCCCCCAAACCAGCCTCGTTTCACAGGAGCCCAGCACTAAAACCACTCTGGCATGAAGCCTTTGCTCCCGCAGCCTTTTCTGCTGTCACCTGCCCCGCTCTCATCCCCACTGCAGCCAGCTCCTGTCCGGGCTCGCTGCTTTCCAGGCAGAGGAGAAACCGCTCCGTGTCCTGAAGAATTGGAAATCTTAAGGAAAAACAACAAATAGCAGCACAGCCAACTCCCATTGCTTAGTCTGGAGGGAGCAAGTTGATTATCTTGGCTCCCCCCACCGCTGCAGATCCTCCCAAAAACCCTCCATGAGCTCCTCGTGCCTCTCATCTTTCTTTTCAAAGGGGATCCAACAAATCCACCCCACGGCCCTAAGTAAACTTTTCCAAGGCTTGATTACCCTCGCTGTTCAGCAAAAAAAAAAAAGTCAAATCAATTGACTCTCATTTCTAGTTGGAGTTTTCTTTGCTTCAGCTCCCGAGTGTCGATGTTTCCGCTGCCTTTTCCTACTAAATCAAAAAGCAGCAACCCCTTCCCTGCAGATGTGTTACCTTTGCTCACAAAAACAGAACATTATGGGCTTCTCGGACTTCCCTCGCTTTTCATGGTCTCAGTTTTTCTCATAGCTCTTTTTTTTCTAACCCATTTCCAATTTTTCAAGCAGACTGAGGATTTGTTTCCAATATCCGCTGACTCATTAAAGCCTCAGCTCCTGGAGTCACGAGATGAAGGAGGAAAAGCAGAGTTTTATTTTTTTTTACCCTAAATCCTCCTTGCTGCAGGGGGAAAGAGGAGACGCAAAAACTTTCAGTCCTCACGCTTCAAAGCCCAGAATGCAGAGAACCCAAAAGACATTATATTATAAGTGTGTCATAAATTTTCAGTCGATTCATGCTTCCGGGCATTGACTCATTATTTTCAAGCGCTCGGCCTCAGCCACGCCGCAAGAATGGATGAGGCCACGGAGTGGCCGAGGTTTTTTTGGCAACACAAACCACTTGGAAAGACGAAGGCCTTGATGGGACATCAGAGAGAGCTTCCACCTGCCACACACTGTTTATTTTAGTGCCTTACATGGGAGCCAAGCTGCTTTGAAATCCTGGCTCCTCATGACTCACCCCGCAGGAATTAAACAATTTCCATCCAGGCTCACCGTGAAGCAGCTCCAGGGGCTGCTGAAAAGCGGCTCCTCCAGCAGCAGTCTCCGGCTCAACGCCTGGTCCTGCTCGGAGGACGGTCGGCCGGTCCCGGAGGGGATGGGGGTGGCAGAGAGACCACCTGGGCAGACTTTCCGCCAAACTTATCGCAAGCTCCTGACATGCTTTTTGGGGAATTGAACCCCCCAAAAGAGCATCGGGGTGTCTGACACCCCTGACCAGGGCGGATGCTGCACTGAGAGTACCAGAGCCTGCAGCGGGATGGCCAATGCCCCAGGGTCAAACCAGCCTCCAAAATGGCAAAATTGGCCCCAAAACGGGGAGCGTTGAAAGGAAAAAAGCCCCAAACTCTGATCTGAGTTGAACTGTTGGATTTTCCTGCTCGTTTGACAGTAAGTGGGTGCATAAAGGAGGGGAAGGAGGACAATGTCCCCATCTCCAGCTCTGCTCCGGGGACATGGAGTGCCACCACCTCAGTGCAGACATCCCCTTGGCTGGGGACATGGGGCAGCAGCACCCACGTCCTTGCCAGCAGCTCTCTCACCCCGGCACAGCCTGATGCTTTGAATGCCAAAAGTGACGATGGCCGTGGCGCATCCCACAGGCCCGCAGCGTTGGCTCATCCCTGCACCGCCTTCCTCCCCTCCCCAGCTCTCCCCGCTCCCCCGTAAGCAAAACCAGAGCCGAGCGCGGGACAGATGGTTCTGCTTTGCCTAAGTGAAAACCAGCCCAACGCGAGAAACTCCAAAGCTCTTCCCGCAGCCCCAGCTTCCCCCAGTCCCCCCCCCCCCCCCAAAAAAAAAGAGCCGACCAAAAACAAGCCAGACCCTCATCCCTGGGCTCCCTGCCGCAGCCCAGCTCCTCTGGGAAAACCTTTTGGGGCGACCGCCAAAGCTCCTCCTGGCTGCAGCCGCTCGGCTCCGGTGAGGAAACGGCAGCGGCGGAGCTGGTCCCGGACCCACGGGATGGCGGAGGGGGAGAAGGGGCCACGGCTGGGCGGGGGGAGCATCAGCGTTCCCGGCAGCGCGGGGAGCCCCTTGGCTGAACACGCCAACCATCGGCAAGCTGCACCGTTCCCACGCTGACATGACATTTACATTCAGGCTGAATTACGGCGGGTTTGGTTTACATCCCTCCACGCAGCTGGGTAAAAAAAAAAACCAAAACAACAAAAAACCCCACAACCCCATCATCACAATAAAAATAATAAGAAAAATAAGTCCTCACCAAGCCCATGCGACACAGCTGAAGGATTTGCTAGGGGCACGTGCGCCCTGTGGTGCCGCAGGCGATGCCAGGGGATGATGGCCACGCTGTGCTCCAGGTCGTGGCTGGAGAAGGAAGATTTCACAGCTTTGCCACAGCTGGGATGCTGCGTCTCAACGCGAGCAGCAAGGTTGGGGCACAGCTTTCCAGCCCTGCTGAGCTCAGCCAGGGTAGTTGCCATCAGATGGAGCAGCCCCGCTCTTGGCCCCATCCATATTCCCACCATTTCCCTCATTTCGGATTTCAGGGAGCCAAACCAGCTCAGAGGCAGCCAGGCTGAGCACCGGAGATGGCACCAGGAGGTGGCAGGAATTTGAGGTACATTAACTCATCCGAGCCATACACGCATCCTGCACCCCTCGGCACCTCCGGCGATGTGCCTCACCGAAGGGCATCATCTTCTCCCCACGGGCCGTAGAGCTGGGAACGAGCAAGCACAGGACCCCCTGCAGACCCCACGGCATGGCCAGAGCCCCACGCCAAGGAGGAGATGCCCTGTCCCGTGTCCCTGAGCTGGAGGAGCCGATGGCACCGATGGGAACTGAGCAAATTCTGCCAGCGAGGGGGTTTGGCAGCTCTTCCAGGAGGGGATGGAGCACAGGGGAGAAAAATCCCAAATTGTGCCACAGCCAAGGGGCACCTTGAAGAGCTGTCCCTGCATGGCAGGGGACAGCATCCTGCTGCCCCAAGCCACGCTGGCTTGGACGGGCAGGAGAAGCCAAACTCACTGGGATGGAAAACCCAGAGCCAGTGCCCTGCGCAGCACCTGGCACCGCTCCGGTGCCCCCAGCCCAAAAACCCCAGGGCCACGACCCACTCATCTCCCCTGCCCACCTCCCGGAGCACAGCCAGCCCCACTCAGACCCATTTTGGGGCTCTACTCCTCCAAGGAGTCCTTGCGAGCCAGATGCCGGGATGATGCCGACCAGTCTCACCATCTCCCGTCCCTCCCGTGGGATTTCTGCTCTCACCGTCCGGCGTGCGCTCCGACACGGCGTGGGGCTGCGGGGAGGCGGGCGGCCCCGCGGGACACATCCACGCCGTGGGAGGCAGCGCAAGCCCCTTTGATTCCTTCCCTGGAGGTCCCACGCGAGCTTTCATGTCATTAATTAACAGGGGATACAGCGGGCGCGTGGCGGGGAGGAATCCCGCTGCAGACGCGGACCCGAGCGCAGCAGCATGGTGATTTCTGCCGCGGTGTCCCGCTGGGTCCCCTCGTTGGGACCGGTTTAGCCCTGGCTGGGCTTAGCTGATCCCTGCGTGGGCAAATAAAGATGCTGCTTTCTCTCCAGCCTTGGCTGCCCTCATCTCCCACCCTGCCGCTCCCGTCCTTGCTGTTCTCTCTGTCGCTCGCCGGGGCACGACGGAGGCAGAAACGCAGCTGCAATATAAATCAGCATTAAAAAAAAAAAAAAAAAGCGGTTTAAATGCAGCACGACTCACTGCAGTGTTCACCCTGCCCGGCCAGCACAGGGACACCCGGGTGATGCCTGCACAGAGGTCTGGGGGCACCCAGCCAAGACCTCCACCCCCAACATCCCTCATACGCCAGTTCTGCAAAAAAAAATCATTGAAAACATCACATTTTGGGGATCTCTGTTCTTCTTCCTAGCGACAGCGTTTCTAAATCCTAGCTGGTTGGACATGGGCGGTGTGGTCCCCAGTTTGTGGGTTCCAGCACGTGCTGGGCCCCAGCCCGGCGGCTGCAGGTCCCTACTGACCCTGACAAGGTGTAACTGCTTCGTCAAGGTCAGCAAGGCTACAGCAACCCAAAAACCTTTATAAGCTGATTCAGTCAGGTCTAAGCAGCAGCAAGAGCCACCCTTTATGATAAGAGATGAGTAATTAGAGACAAAATTATGATAAATGCTTCAGGATGGTATTGCTTGGCACGTCAGCTGGAGCAGAGAGTGTCGCTTGTGGCATGACGCGAAATAACGCTGTAGTGGGAAACAAGGTGGGAATAAAAACTGCAAAAAACCCCCATTGATGCAGCCAAATCCCATTTGCTGATGGGCAGAGAAAATAAAAACATATTGTTTGAAATCCCACTAAACCTAGGACAGTTTCTGTAACCCTGCAGGAAATCAGGGATAACTCCAGCCAAAAAAAAAAAAAAAAAAGCACAAGCAAGACCCCCCGCAGTGCTGGGCACCCATGGGTGCTGGTGTGCCAGCAAGCAGCAGTCTTATGCACTGCCTGACACTGTTTCTCCAGCCCCAAATTTCTCCCTCATGCTGAAACCTGAAGTTTGAACGTAAATTTTTTTTTTTTTGGAGTGACAAACCACCCCCCCCCATGCACTAAATAACCGCACGATGCCAAAAAGGGGCGGTTTGTCGGAGGAAACTAATTACTGTGGCTTGTTTGAACAATCCCAGTGCCTCAGGAAATAGGGTTAAAAGCTTAAATTTTGGCAGTGAGATGGAGCCCAGGCCCCAGATGTGCTTTCCTCTGGGCCGGTTTCGACACCGCTGGTATCTGTGAGCTGCCACGGGTGTGCTGGGGGCAAAATCTCCTTTTCCCAAGAAAGGAAAAGCCCTTGGTGGGATCCAGGAGGGAAAAACATGACGGAGGCAGGAGGGTAAGAGGGCTGCCATAAAAGCATCGCCTCCTCCCACGCAGCAGCTTTGGCTGCTTTCACCTTCCCTGTTTTGTAGGGTTTTCCTTCTTTGTGGATTTGGCTGGTGTCGTGGCACACTCTGGCTCCCCCAAATCCCCGGGGGGTTGGGCACCGTGCTGCAGTGTGCCTCAGTTTCCCCTTTGCAAAAATGTCCTGGGAGCATGATGGCCCTTGAAGGACTCCGTGTATTAACTCCCCATTTTTCCAAGGCGCCCGTGGGAGCAGAGTGGCCACCTCTGGCTTTTCCATGTGTCTCCGGTGAGCTGGCATTGTCCCTTCAGCTCCCACCTTAATAATTCCCATTCTCATCCCCAGAGAAACAGATCCTGCCCTATCCCAGCATCCCTGCAAGCAGGACAGACTGAGCCAGAAACAAGCCATGCCGGGGGCAGGATGGGGGAGTTACAGCCCCCAGGTGCCCCACGAGGGATGAGCACCCATCTGCATCCCTGAACAGCACCCATCCGCATTCCTCAACAGCAACCAGACCAAGAAGCACTGGTGATGCCGATGCCGCCTCCAGCCTGGCAATGGGAAATCCCCTGTATCTTCACTCCTTTTTTCCCCTCTATATATTTAATTTCTTTTTGCACAGAAGGAGCTGGCTTGTCAAGGCGCCCGCCGGGGATTACAGCGCTTTGCTGAGGGCAGAGAGACCCGAGAGAGGTTTGCAAATCCAATTTGCACTAAACCCTTCCAGTGGGTTTTGGACGGTGCACAGACTAATATCCCATTAGCATTTACTGTCCGACTCCAGCAGCAACTGCCGACATATTGAACCACTTAGTGCTGCTCCAGAGTGAACAAATGAGAAATTCCTCCTGAGACAGAAACAGCAGTGGACTGGGAATGGAGATTTTTGGGTGGTGGAAGTTCAAAACTGGGAGATGCTTGGGATAAAGAGGGCTGGATATGATGGGAATAGCTGGAGGATCCCCAAAAGGCAGCAGGTCAGAGTCACCTGGGCCTTTGCATGCAGAGATGCCGATACAGTGGTGCAGCATCATGCTGATGCAGACAGACAAGTCCCTGGAGCTTTCCTGTCGCTGTGGGGAAAACCTGCTTGGGATGCCCTCAGGGACCAGAGGCTTTCGGCATGGAAGAGCCACGCAGCTCCCGAACAAGCAAAGTTTTGCCCTCTGAGCCCTCTGATCACACCCAAGCGATCCCAGGACATCGGTGTGGAAGAACTACAGAGGCATTGCCGGCATTGCCCTTCCCACCCATCTCCTGCAACTCCAGATTGGATCGAATCGAGCTTGTGGATAAGAGATCGGGATCGGTTTTCCTGCCCCAGCCGACAGCGTGGTGTGCTCTGCGCTGCCATAAAACATTCTTTGCAATCGAAGCGCGGCCGTTCAAACCCTGCCCGTGCTCCTGTGGAGAAGCCGGCACCGTCAGCAAGGTGAGGGCAGGACTGCGAGGCGATGGGGGCAGGAACAATCTGCCCCTTTTCTGCCAATTTTCCACCCTTCCCAGCCCAGAGGTTGCAGCGGGACCCGCTGGCGCTGCTCAGAGCAACAGGAAATTAAAGAAAGAGCTGCTGGAAGATAACGGCGCGGCTGGAGGAAGAGCTCCGGCGAGAAGATGGGATTGCTGCGCATCTCCTCTCCTGCTGCCTGCGGGAGCGGAGCCGGCAGGCACAGCCAAGCCCAACACCCCGCCGTCATCCCCGTCCTGGCTGGGAGCCCTGGGCCGGCGTGCCGATGCCACCTCTCCTCCACAGCCCATCCCACCACAGCTCCTGTGCCGGTGTTTGGGGATGGAAAAGATAATTGTCCTCAGATCTGCTCCCGGAGATAGGAGGAGGGCCAGATCCCCCTCTCCTCCCCGTCAGTCCTCTGCCAGGGAGATCCTACCGCAAGTGATGCTTTGCCAGGGCACAGCTGGCCATCACCATCCCTTCATGCCTATGCATCCCTCCTCCATCCATGCTCAGAGGGCTCGTGCCACCCAAATCCTGGCTGGGTCCTTTCAGCCTCTCCCAAGCACCCTTGGGCACTAAAGAGGCGTGTGTGTGTCCCCGGTTTGGGGAAGCGAGGTGATGCCGCCGGCACCCAGCCCAGCTCGGCTCGGCAGAGCATCGCTGCCAGCGGCCGCCTCCCTGCGTCCTCCTGCCACGTGCGGCGGCTCCGCCGCTGGCACCGTCCCTCCCAGACAGCTCCGTGGAGCTGCTAAGCCTCAAAAATGTGCTCTTAATAAGCCAGCACCACTTAACGAAGACAGCAGCTGCCCTATTAAATCAGAGGCGAGCCTTTCCTCGGCGACACCCCAGAGGGACAGGACTGGTGTCCCTGGGTGGGATGCAGCACCTGCTCGAGGGGATGAAGATGTTTTAGTTGGTACCCAAGGTTTTCACTGGCTTTGGTCCCCCATGTTGCACAAGGGCACAGCATCCCTGCCTGTCGTGGGGAAGGCAGCAGAGAGGGAGAACCCCAGGGAAAAAACAAAAGGCCACTCCAGCACCTTTCTGGGAGCATCCCCTACCCGTACCTCCCGGCACAGCTCTGCCGGCTGCAGCCCAGAGCTGCTTGGGGATGACAACCACTGGGATGAACCCCACAAGGATTTGGGATTTTGGTTTGCAGCCCTGTGGTCAGTGGCACAAGGAGGAGCTGACCCTGCTCTGCTCTGGGAGCGCAGCACGAGGCTGCCCGGGGCAGCAGGACTGGGAGCTCTGCCCCATTTTACGGAGCCAAGAGGTCTTTAGCCACCAGCCGCCTTCACCCCAGTCCAACAGCCCCAGTCTTTTATAGGGGAGGGTCAGGGAGCAACAACAGCCGGCAATAAATACACCTCGTGCTCCCAGCCAGCTCCATCAGACCACAGCCAAAACCAACATTATTAAAAGCAAAAAGCCACCACAAGCCATGCAGAAGCCCGTGGCCTGGTCAGTGATGCGAGCGCTTAGCGCTTTTGCAAACAGCTCTGCCATCATAAGCGAGACCCAGAGACAGCAACGACAGGGCAAAAGTGGTTCTCAACCCAGGACTCGCCCAAAATGTGTTTGTCGATGCCTGGATGCCCCTGGAGCTGCCATGGCCTGGAGACAGCAAGGGTAGTGGGCTGCCAGCCCTCTCCAGCCCCAATGATGGCTGTTTACTCTAGCCATCCCCAAAATCTTGGCCTATTTGCTTGCTTTACATAGGCTTCAAAAATCGGCATTCATTTGGTTCCTTCGAGGACATGTTTTTCTCCCTGGGAAGGACTAGCGGTGGGCTTACAACCACCTCCCTCCTCTGCTACGACCTGGAAAAAAGCAGGCCAAGATGAAATCGAGGGGGTCCCTAAAGCCCTGAGCCCCATTACAGCAAACTCCGCAAGCCCAGACCCTGCTCACGAATGATCTCCTTGCTCAGCACCGGTCATCACCCAGGAGACCTCACAGATGGGATTTATTGCCCTGCCCCAAGCACCACGTAGCCAGGTCCTTGCGCTGCAAAAAAGCTGCTGAAATAGAGAAAAATGCAACTTCTGCCATGGATTATTGCGGCCAGGGTGTGATGCTAAAGAAGGAACTTCCCCTCCTGGGACATCTCCTGCTGCGCCGGGGCTGTGCGGGGATGCCGGCTCCTCGGAGCGCTGCCTTCCCCCAGCAAGCGCCAGGCAGGGCTACCCTGCTTCCCTCCCGGCAGCCACCATCCACCCCCTTACACGCTCGGTTTGGACAAAGTTCAAAGGAAACCTTTTCTGCTGGGAAAAAAAAAAAAAAAAATGTGGTTCCATCAAAATCAAAACACTTCATGAAAACCAGCGTTGATGCGGCTGACATTGCTTATTAGGGGACTGACATGCTGGCGACGCGGCCTTTGAACAGCTGCGGAAGGAAATGCTTTTTTGTCATCGTTTGAGAACAACGCGGTGGCAAATAGATTGTTTCAATTTAGCTCTTTGGATGCTAAGTTACAAAGTGAGCCCGTTTTGGGTTTCGTGACGAAGAAGCGGTGGGAATGAAACTGTTTGTGGCATTTCCCTTCCCAGGGTGATCGCAGAGGGGGTTGCTTCGTTCCTATGCTCTCGGGATGCTCCTTCACACGAGAGCATCTCTGCACCATGCCCGGCACAAGCAAGAGGGAGCAAGTTTGGGTTTCTTTTCCTCTCCTCCAAGTTTAATGGAGAAAGACTACTCCAAACTGGCCAATTCCCAGAAGAAGCTGGGTTGGGTGGGATTTCTCCAGTCCAACCAGCTAACGGTAGAGCTGGAGCAGACGGCTCACCCTGGCTGAGGGATCGGTCCACCCCATGGCTGCATCGCTGCGGCAGCACTTCTGGGATGCCAAGTGATCCCTGGCACAGTGGGAATGGAAGGACCGGGTGGTACCCGGGTCCTCATCCGCTCCCTACACACACCGAGCCCTGGGAGCCACTGGAATGGGATCACATGCTGCTGCTCTGCTGGGCTTAGCAAGGGTCCTAGAAGTGGAATAGTGCACATGTGCTTTAGCTTAGAGCAGCAATGAAATTACCTGTGGCACCAGGGGGGAAAAAAACCCCACACCAGTAAAACACACACCCCAGTCCTGAGCTGCACTACTGCACCTCCTGCGACGGGCACCCACGCGGGGCCCCAGGACCTTCCCCTGCTCTCAGCATCTCCCTCTCCGCCGAGGCTCAGCCCCACTGGGTACCATGAGATGCTCTGTAGGCAGAGGCTGCCATCAACAGGCAGTTGTTGGCTCTTTGTGACCCCCCCCAAGCCCACCCCTGCGTAGGCATGGCGTGGCTCAGCATCTCACAGGATGGGGCTCTCCTGGGTAAGAAGCTGCCTGCCCTGTGTGCTGAATGCCACCGGACCAGGAGTGTGCACGGCATGCTGCGCTGGGGACAGCCAAGGTGACGCCTGCTCTGGCCACGCTGGGCTGTGTTTAGGGCCACACGAGAGGTACCTCGACCTCAAAAAGTGGGTATTGCAAAACTTACATCCTCCCTTGCAGTCCCCCAAAGGTGGAAATCAACCTCAAAAGCATGCCCTGGAGCCCCCGAGCCTGGTATGGTCACAGGAGAGCAGCCCAAGGGCAGCCCTAGGAGGGGCCTTTCACTGGGAGAGCAGGGAGATGGCCGAGTGGAGAGCTGTGATTCGCAACTGCACCGTGGGAGGGCACCCAGTGCAGCCGCAGCCAGGCCTGCTCCAGCACCCAGCACCACCCAGTCCTCCCTCAGCACAGGCACCCAGGGGTGCCCACCTCCCAGTAAGAAGGGACACCAGAGCAGTGCCAGCACCAGCATGTCCACCCCCCCCAGGCTGTATCACAGCGGACTGGACCAGCTCGTCTTATTTACAGGAGGCCTGGAAGGTGCTGGGTGCTCCCCTTGCCCTTGAAAATCCTGTGACCGTTGCAGCCCGGGAGGAGCCTGGCCCCGGTGCCGCATCCTGCTGCGAAGTAGCTGCAACCGCACACAGACTGATTGCAAAGCGGGAGGGACAGCCTGGCATCCCCCGGGACGCCTGCAGCCGGCATAGGGATGCACTGCACCTCCTCTGCTCCTTCCTCCAAGCAAGACACGAGCTGGACCAGGATTGAGCAAGCACTTTGAAATCCAGCGCTACTTAAAAACTTGAAATATAGAAACGTAGGAAAGTCTCATTTTCTCCCACCCAGCTCAGCCCTGGAGCTGCTGGGGATGGAGGCGGAGGACGAGCCCGCAGCCTGCCGCCGGCTGACGGGCAGCTCTGTGGTGACACCGAGGATGCTCACACCGGGGCACTGCCACAGCCCAGAGCAAATCTCAGGAGCAAGCGTCTCTAGCTCTGCTTTGCAACCAGAGTCAGCGCTGCTCTGCTTTGCAACCCAGAGTCAGTGCCGCTGCAGGTAGATTTGGGTCTGAACCAAAGGCCCTGTTAAAACCAGCAGCTAAAAAACCAAAACCAAGCGCTCAAGCCTCCTAAAATCTTGCCCAGAAACCCTCACTTCCCTGCTCGATGCTGCCCTGTACCATGCAGCATCTCGACCGCTTCTACCATTAAATCTAGGAGCACCCACAAATACGAGAGTCTGAATTTGGGCTCCACAGATGATCCTGGCTTCAGACCTGGGAGTTCAGCACACATCCAGGACTCGCACGCCGCTTCCGACAGCAGGCAGTCCTTTCTCCCGCTGCGATAAACCATGCCCTCGACCCAGCGCCTAATTGTGGATTGGCTCCCGAAGCAACGATGGGATTTAAATCAGTGCTGGCTACAAGCTACCATATATGTGCAATAAAGACATCCGAGGTCTAAGTTGTTTTTTTAAAGCCTTCGTACAGACCGCAGCAAGAGTGGGAAATTCCCTCCCTTGACGCCGGGGTGAAATTCGCCTCCCAGCCCCTGCAAAGCTCTGGATATGGTTACCACAGCTCGGCGGCGGCCGAAAGCTGGCGGCTGGA
Organism: Buteo buteo; assembly: GCF_964188355.1. Classification (NCBI taxonomy): domain Eukaryota; kingdom Metazoa; phylum Chordata; class Aves; order Accipitriformes; family Accipitridae; genus Buteo; species Buteo buteo. The sequence goes on from NC_134180.1 coordinate 4,133,333, forward strand.
GCCGGGAGAAGGTGACGGGGTTGCAGATGCAGGCAGAGCCCGGTCGTAGATCCTTCCGTTTCTTAAAACTAATATTTAGACAGGACGCATTTCCCCCCCCCCCCCCCCCCACCTCCTGTGAATAAACTGCACCCTGAGCCGTCCCTCGCCGTGTTTGTGTTTCTGCGTGGCGGGACGGTCTCCAAGTATGAAGCAAACTCCTTCGGCAGCCGCAAAGGCCGCTCCGACACCGAGCGGGAGGTGGGCGGCGGGGGGCCAGATCCTGGCTCTCCCCCCCCCCCCCCCCCAATTCCTCCTCCTCCTCCTCGCATCCTCCGAGGAAGCCCAAAGGACCCGATTCTGCCCCGTTTGCGGGTTGGCAGCATCCGACCCTGCCGGGCTCGGATGGGACCGGGGAGAAATAAAAAGGGGCAAAACCCAGGGCCGGGCACCGTGGGACCGGGTTCCTTCCCCCCGGGGGAAAGAGGCTCCGCCGGGACCCCCGGAGCCGCTCCCCGGGTCCCGCACCGCCGGGTGAAGGGCAGGATCCGTCCCGGTTACGGGCAGGTGCCCGTGGCCGCTTCTCCCGGTGGAACCGGGGACCGGGACCGATCGCGGGGCTTACCTGGACGCCGGGCCGGTACTCAGGGCTCAGCGGCGACTCCGTGCCGGGGCCGGGACACGCGTGGGACCGGGGACCTCCATGGACGAGAGGCGGAGGAAAAGCTCGCTACGGCGTGGGTCCGCCTGGGCTGGGCTGGGCACGGCACGGCGCGGCTGGAGCACGGCACGGCTCGGCACGGCACGGAACGGCGGGGGGGGGGGGGGGGGGGGCTCGGCCACCGCCTCCTCCCCGCGGCGGGGGGCGGGTTTGGAGCCGGCCGGTTCCCCCGCCCCACCCGCGACCGCCTCCACCCGGTGCCGAGCCGGGCTGCGCTCCGGTGCCGGTGTCGGTCCCGCAGCCCAGGCGTGTCCGTGACACCCCCCCCCCCCCCCCCCCGGTGGAGGCACCGGTCGCTTCTCGCAGCGAAGCCGCTGGGGCCGGCCCGGCCCCGCCCCGCCCCGCCCGGGCGCAGCCGGACCCCCCCGGTCCTGCCCCGCAGCCCCGGTTTTGTGTGTGTGTGTGTGTGTGTCCCCCGTATCGCCCCTTTCCCCCAGTTCCCTGCCTCTGGACCCCCCCGGTGCTGCCCCCGGACCCGGTGCCCGAGCACTGGCCCACGGGGGGGCTGTGGGGGCCGGGGGCTTCGATCCCCCCCCCTGCCCCCCGGGGAGGCACCCACCACGCAGGACTGGCTGCCGGCAGCGCCCAGCCCGGTCTCGGTGCCTGAATCTTCCCTCGCAGCGGTACCCAAAGCCCCCCCAAGCTGCATCCCCCCCCATAGCGGTACCCAAAGCCCCCCCAAGCTGCATCCCTTCCCAGAGTGGTACCCAAAGTCCCCCCGGCCACAAGGCACATCCCTCCCCACAGCAGTACCCAAAGCCCCCCTTGGCCGCATCCCTCCCCAGAGCGGTACCCAAAGCCCCCCCCAAGCTGCATCCCTCCCCACAGCAGTACCCAAAGCCCCCCCAGGCTGCATTCCTTCCCACAGCAATACCCAAAGCCCCCCTGGCCGCATCCCTCCCCAGAGTGGTACCCAAAGCCCCCCCAAGCTGCATCCCTCCCCACAGCAGTACCCAAAGCCCCCCCAGGCTGCATTCCTTCCAACAGCAATACCCAAAGCCCCCCTGGCCGCATCCCTCCCCAGAGCGGTACCCAAAGCCCCCCCAAGCTGCATCCCTCCCCACAGCAGTATCCAAAGCCCCCCCCCCGGCCACATCCTTCCCCACAGTGGTACCCAAAGCCCCCCCAGCCGCAGGGCGCATCCCTTCCATGTTAATTGAGGGCATCATTTATGTCATGTCTCAAACCGGTCTCAGCAGAGGCACGCGGTGGCTATCAAAGGCTTTGTGGCACAGTAATCTTTAGCTTTACATCAGGGCTTTTCCCACACCGGCTTTGCAGATCGAGGACACACCGAGAGCACGGCAGGATCTGATGAATATGTGGAACGTGTTGTCCGGTGATGAAGAGCGTTCTTGCACTTTCTGTGGGAGAACCAAATTGTTAGATTGGATTCAGCCACATTGTGCGCACGGTTCCCCTCACCCCGTGCCCGATAACAGCCCGGCTCAGGCAGGGTAAAGAAACGAGCCTGGCTGCACAGCTCCACAGCTCCCAGCCTCTTGGGACGAGTCACCCGCTTTGCTGAAGATTCCTGATATCCCAATCAAAAAAAAGGGTGCATTCAGGTAAACTGAAACTTTGTGGTTTATGTTGGGCAAAGCTAAAAATCCCAGGAGTGCATCACATTCCCCTAAAGATTCCTCTTAAATTACACTTTATCGGTTAAAAACTAATGCTCTTCATGTGCAAAGTATTTTATTTTTCAGTTGCATCGCTTCATCTCATCCCAAAGGTTTCTTTTTTCTGGCGACTTCTTGGTTTGCAGAAGAGAAAGAAACAGTTTGGAGCAGCCCAGAGATGATGGTCATTCCCAGCCTTGGTACACAAGCATATAACAGACCCCTACAATTTGTCCTGGCCACGCAGGGCTTGGACAGGGTTGGGGACAACGAGGGACCGGGGTGACAAACATCCCAGCTCCAAGCTCCTGTCTCTGGCCCCGGCTGCTGTGATGTTCTAATATGGCAAAGTTGGGAGAAGTTATTTCTAATAATAAATAAATCCAGGTCAGCTCTATAGAGAGCAATGTCAAGGAATTTAAATCCCACAAGAAACAACTTTTAATTTAAGCCAAATCTGGGACTCTGCATGCTTGAAGTGCTGCCGTCCCTCAGCCTAGCCAAGATCAGAGGGGTCGTTCTGGCTGCCCTGTGGTGGCCCTGGCTGGGGGGGGGCTGAAGCCCTTGCTGGGAAGGGCCACGGCAGCACCCACAGCTGATGCTTGTACACCTCGGGGCCTTGGAGGGGATGCTCAAAGAGAGCCAGGGACATCCCCCTGCTTCATCTTTTCCACTTGTCAGCTGTCTCCTAATGGGACATACACTTCCCCAGCCTCATGCATCCCCATACCCTCACCCCGAGGCCGTTGGGACTGATTTAAGTAGCCCCATCGCTCCCCTGGCTCCTTGCAGTTTGGTAATGGCAGTCACCTCGGGGATGACCACAGAAAGGCACTTTAGTTTACAAATGAAACGGAAAGTATCATCACTCCTTCTTGTGGGCTCGGTTAGAAACAAGACAGTTCTTGCTGCTGTTTGCCCTGACATCATTAGTCTTCAGAGTTAACAGCCAGCTTGTAGGTACAGACACCCCCTACCTCTCTGTGCTCTTGATGTAGCCTCTTTGCAAGCACCAGCAGATGCCGTAGTCCCAGATTTAGAGCTGGGTGAAGCGTTCTGATGTGGGAAACTGGAATAGGTGCAGACGGACATTGCTGCAAAGCTTGGCTTAATGATTTCTTTCCATAGTACAGGAAAGTTTCACTTAAATCCTCCCTCTCTCCAGCTCTCCAAAAGTGGCATCGGGTTTGTTTTGTGGCAGGTTTTGGAAGAAACGCGATCCGTGTTTTCCGCTTGCTGTTGTGTAAGTTGGAGGGGTGCAGGTCGGGGCAGGCTGCGTGCGCCGGCCGGGGTGCTGGGGGAGGCAGGCATGTGTGTCCCAGCTGGGGCACCCCAGGCACTTCGCTGTGGGCTGAGAAGGGTTCAGCTTTCCTGGAAACCATTACAAATTTCACAGAACAAACAAACAAACAGAGAACCCCAAACTGAATAGTTCCGATTGGAAATCTGCAAAAGAGAAATCCTGTTTATACGGATATTTTTGGAAAAGCACCAGGAAGAAAACAAAGAGTAGAGCTAATTGACAGACAGCTGGGCAGGTAGCTTGGATGGGGGACACTTCCTTGGGTTTGGGGACAGATTAACGCCAAGCTAGACTGCCACCATCTGCTGGGGACGGTGGGTCCCATGCTGGAGGTGGCAGGTCTGATCCAGACCAGAGCGGAGCAGGAGGAACATCCACTCCCATCCCTTGGGACAGTTTTGGGGCTGGACCCAGCCTGTATCCGTGCTGCTTGAGGAGGAGACTGGCATGTTGAGCAGCGCTGGTACTCTGGGCAACAAGCATCAAGGGAAAGCTGTGAGCACATTAGCCGTGTTTGGATTTAATCAACCAAAAGGAAAAAAATAATAACCTAAAAATTGAGTGAAATGGCACCACAGATATCCTCTGGCCATCCCCAACACCTGGGGCTGCAAGGGTGGCTCTGGGGGAGGAAGACAGCCCATCTTTGCCTCCAAAAGTCCTCTGGCCGCAGCGGTGGGGCTGGAGCAGCCTGGAGTGGGGAGGAAGGAGCCCAGCCCCAGCAGTGGGGCTGGAGCCGAGCGGGGAATACAACCCAGATGTGCCTGCTTTCATCCAGCTGTGCGTCTCCAGGACCCCTCTTGCAGGACTGGGACTTGAAGGCATTTTCAGTCCTCCCCCATACATCTCCAGTGCAGACCTAGAGGGACACTGCTGCACAAAGGCCTTCGTCTCCCTAGCTCAGGATGCTTCCCGATGGCACCAGCACCAGGGATGTCCGAGCAGGACATGGCTCAGGCACACATCAATGCAGTGGCTCGTCCCCGGTGCAGCCCGGTGAGCAGAGGGCTGCTCACGCACCGCCGGCAGCTGACAACGCTCACAACTCGCTGCATGCAGCAATTCCTCCTCGGCAGCAAATCCTGAGCGGTGATTTTGCACCGGGGTGGCAGGCAGGGAGGCTGTGGGTCCTCTCCAGCTCCAGCCGTGCCACCCACCTCGGGGCAGCTTTGGGACCACTCTGCTGGCAGAGCATCTCCTATGTGGTCTCCCTTGCCTGTTCTAGTCCCAAGGAGAAGGGTGAGCTCTCAGACATACCTAAACACCGTTAAATACCCTTTAAACATCCTTAAGCATGCAGATGCAAACTGGGATGGAGGTAGCCTCCCAGCGCTCCCCATCACATCTGCACCCCGAGTCCCAGCAGTGCTGCGCTGCTGGCTCGTGTTTGGGATATGCTCAGCATTGGCTTTCCCCCAGCAGGCTCCTGCGTGGAGGGGCTGAAGCCCCCCGACTCCTGCCTGCTTGGACCTCGGACGGGGGACAGGTCCTTCATCCTCAGCAGCAGGCAGAGCTGCGGGCAGGCACCCTCGGACCTGGGCCCCCTCCATCCCCAGGTGTCTCTTAGGGACCAGGCAGCCGCTGGAGCCAGGGATAATTCACCCTTACTCAGCCTCTCCTCCATCAGCCCTTCCCGGCTGGTTCCCGGAGAGGCTGGGCAATCTTGGAGATGGTCAAAACTCCTCAGGATAAGGCCCTGAGCAACCTAATTGAGGCCCTGCCCTGCACGGGGGTTTGGATCCATCACCTCCAGATGTCCCTTCTGACCTTCACCCCCCCCCCATCCCCAAAATACTCACCCAGTTCAGCAGGAAACTTTGGCGAAGCATTACCTTAGGACGAAGCACGGGCTACGGTGCGTGGCTTTTTGCGCTGCTCACCAGCTGCTTTCTCTGCCATGGGGTGCCGGGATTTCCTTCACTACCTCCCCAGCCACCCCTGCTGTCGTTTTGGACCTGCCACACCAGTCCCACGGCGAATTGCACACCCAGACGTGTCTCTCTGCAGGACCCGGTACCACGAATGCTTCTGGGTGAGTGGGCTGAATAAACCTCATTTGTGTCGCCTCCTCTTCCTAAGCGTGAAAGAACACAACGCTAACTTGCGTGCCGGTGCTAACCTCTTCCAGCTGCCACGCTCTGCAGCGTTAGCCTGATTGTACTTGTTGGGCTCAGGAACCACCTAAAATCAGTTGCTAGCCTCTCCTAAAATTAAAAAAAAAAAAATTAAAAAATTGATAAGTACCGAGAAGGAGAGGTAAAAACCCTTGCAAGGCCCTGGGAGGCATGTTGAGCTGCTGATCCTGCAGTGTCTCCTGTGGCCATGCCACGTCTCCCTTGGTTGTGGCTCCTCTCCACACTCTCCCACCCAAGCAGAGCTTTGCCATATTGGAAGTCAGGATGTTGCGTTGCAACGCGACTGCTGGAGTTGCTGAAGAGACCCTGAAAAAGAGGCAAATCTTGGCATGGGGTGTTCAGGGAGGCAATGGCCATAGGAAATGGAGGGATCAGAGGTCTAGAGAGGGGCGGCTTAGCGCTCCCTTAATGGCTGGCTCATTCCTTCTCCTGTCTTCCTAGTGTTTGTTTTTGCAAGTATTAATAAGCTGGGACTGTTTTCTTTAGTGCACATCGGGCCTGGAGGGTTTCGCTGGGGGTCTGGGATCTGGGTGACCTTGCCCCATGGGGAGACCTTCCCAGGAGTGGTCTACGGAGCCTGGTCCACGGTTGCCCTGGGTCCCCACGGCCCCGGCGGGAGCCGCAGGGACACCCCTGCCACCAAGACCGCCTGGCCTGAGCCCACAGGGTGCTGCGAGATGGTGGGACCCACGGGGCAGGCAGCAGCGATGGGTGCTGTTGCTCTTCTCTCTGAAACGAGGAGGGTTTACCTTGACATGCCTAGCTGCTCTGCAAAGCAGCATTGCATGACACCCTCCTGCTCTGCAACCCGCAGAAGACAACAGCTGTCCTGCCAAAAACCCAGTAGCTGCTAAACAAACAATTTAATGCGAAACAGCCTCAATGGAGCGGGAGCAAACGTGCCCAAGAAAGCGTCGAAGCCATTACAGAGCCGCAGCAAAAGCACATGACGTTGCAAAGGCTTCGCAGGCTGCTCAGGAAGCGCAGCCTGGTACGATCCGCATCTTTTGTTGTAGCTAACATTTTCCTAATGACGTGTGTAATATGGTTAGTGATATGTAGTTTCCATCTGCATTTGCTAAGAGCCCAAACGTCAGTCTGTCTGGTTGTCCCTGCAGCCAGCGCCTGCCTGTCCCCACACCTCACCCCGCTCTATCTAGCAGGGTTGGTACCAGCACCTTCTGCCTCAAATTACGAGGCAGTGAAATCCAGAGTGTAACGGGGAGCCTCTGGCTCGTGGAGGAGGTTTGGGAGTTGCTCGTATTTGGCTTGGCTGCCTCTTCTTGACCAGTCAAGCTGCCCTTAATCCACCAGGGTTTAAACCGGCCCCAAGCTGATGTCTTGCAGGCTGACTGTAAGCAGAGTCCGGAGATCTCCCTTTGCTCTTCCAGCATTTTCTGCTTGCAGCTGCAAAAGGAGCCTGAGCAGGATGCACATCTGGGTACCTAAAAAGGACACCCACCTGGGCATCTCACAGGGATGGGTCAGGACCAGGAGGGTTGCTAATAAAACCGTTGCCTGTAGCAGCATGGACTGGAAAGCTTGGGGTGCTGCCTTTGAGCTGTGTGAGCAGGGAGCAGACGGTGGGCACGGGGAAACGGTCGTGCAGCCATCCAGCTCTGGCCTCACAGCAACAGGCTGTCGAAATACAAGACGTTTTAGAAAAGCCTTCTCGCTGCAAGGCATGACGGTGCATGGAGCAGTCCTGCCCCGGGCAGGTGGGGAGCAGGCGAGGCTGAGCTCTACCTTGTCTCCATGGGGAGATGAAGCCAGACTTCACTTCCAACATGCACTTGGCCTCCTATCCCACTGTGCATCCTCTGGAAGGTGAGAAAGGATCACCTGTGACCTCAAGTCTCACCCAGCATGGTGGCCCTATGGATATGAAGGCCCGCTGTGATGAAGCAAGCTGCCTACAGTGACCCAGGCAAACCAAAGGCAGCTCAGAGCCCCAAAGGGCAATGCCTGCCCAGGTGCTGTGCAGCTTCCCAGCGCAGATCCGGGATGCTCCGAGCAGGGTTACCCAGAGCAAACCTTCATGCAGGAGTTGGGGAGGCACAGACAGGAGCAGCACCCAGCTGGTCTGCCCGCTGCAAAGGGTGGGGGCTCGTCAAAGAGGCAGCAGTCCCTAAAAATGAGAGATTTGGCAGAAAGCTGCTGAGGAAGCCTGCTCCCAGGCTTGGGGCTGAAACCAGCTGCCACCAGATACCATGGGCGACTCGCCCTGATCCCGCGTGGCATCTACAGCCCAGCCACAGAATGGGTACTGCACACTGTGCGATGACATCTCAGATATCTTCCTTATGCTGACATCTTAAAAGAGCCATTAAAGGCCCTGGATTCCCATGTCACTTGGCACAGGGAAGGATGCGCTGCAGGTTGATGTTACTCTAGGCTACCTCTCGCAGCCTTGCTTGCCCCATCGACCTGTTGGGAGATGACAGAGTCCAAAGACTGATCTATAGCAAGAGGAGATGTTGTGAACCACTGGGATGGAGTGAAAAATTGGAACCAGCCAGAAAATACATGGTACATAATGTCACACTCAGAATCTACTACTAACAAGTGTCCATAAACAATGAGTGGGAAAATCTAAGCAATTAAGTCATTTTAAATGTCAAATAGCCCACGGACCCCACATTTGGACATGACAGATGAACAAAAACATAGACATTAAAAATTCCTGAAAACTAACAAAGTAACAATGATTAATTTCTCTCTGTTCCAGGGCAATCGCATTATATACACACAAAGGAGTCATAAAAATTCCAGGATGACGGAACAAAATCCTTACAGAGCTCCACAGATAAAATACAACCATACTGGAAGGAGCTGGAACAGTCCAGGGAAGGAGCATGGCTGGGGCTGGCTCCTATATATCGTGTTGGATAAAACACCTTCCCCAGAGGATGCAACTACAAGATTACACGTGGTGAAAGTGCTGGTGAGCATCAATGACATGTCCCAGCTCGAGATGGGACAAAACCTGCTTGCTTACAGCAGCAGTTCTCCCATGCTTGCTGCAAACAGCCACCCGCGAGACGAACCGGGCATTGCCCTCTTTGCAAAACCTGAGTGCCACATGGCAAAGGAATCAAGGATGTGGATGTGTCAGTGGTGGCACAAGCGAGGACAGTGCAGAAGATGGTAGGAAGGAAACAGATAAAGAGGTCAGCATCCTAACCCTGCTATGGCCAATTTAAAACTCCTGCTGAGCCCTAGGTGCCGGAGCTGAGCAGTTAGGAATGCAAGAAAATGAAGGGATAAAGTCAAATCATTTCAGTCCAAGAGGGGGGCTTCTTTCTTCATTTAAGAGAAAGATATTCCAACCCAAAACCACAAAGAAAATATCATTAAAAGAGGCCGCACTGTTGCTCGGTGACTGCTCATTGGCTTTTTGTGGGATGTTTTTCATCAAAAACGGCTGTGTAGTCTGCAAAACTAATTAAGGAGGGTGCTGAGCGGTGCCAGGGGCAGAGGGGGGTTGTAGGGGCTGCCCCCGTGGGCCACAGACCCCGTATGAGGAGAACAGTCCCTCCGAGAGCAGCAAACACCAACCTCAGCTCTGCGGCGATGGTCGCCCGGGACAGGCAGCCACAGAGCGGGGGCAACCAGAGATCGGGGTCCCCAGCATCGGCCACCCCAGCACTGGGAGAGCAGCATCCCCTGCACTTCCTCGCTGGCCGTATCCTGAGTAATCCCATCCTCGCCGGAGGCTGTAGCCCGGCTCCGAGCCTGCTCGTAATTCACTCTCCGCTTCTCGGCAGCCCGGAGCAGTGAACCCAGCCGACGGGGATGTCGTTCCCTTATCCTAATGGGCCGTGAAACTTCAGCATGCTCAGGATACCCAGAGCCCTGTCTGGGAAAAGATATGGGAAAAAAGTGGGGCTTGTGGCAAAACGGTGTGAAACAGCTTGGGAAATGGCAAAATGCATCACAGCAAGAGAGGGGTGAAATGGGAACGCGGGGCATCGCTCTCAGCCGTGGTGCTGGGGACCGGCCAGGGCTGCGGAGATTCCTGCACCCTGGTACATCCCTGGGCGCAGCCGTGTCCCCGTGTCCCCGCCTGGCCCTGGCAGGCGATGGCAGCAGCCGTGCCTTGCGCCTTCCCCGTTCCAGTCCCCCGACTTCCCGACCAGGAGAGGTGTGCCGGGCGAGAGCCATGGCAACTCTTACACAGAGTGTCAACAAAAATCAGAAAAATAATGACTTTCTCATTGAAATCTCCGGGGAGGGAAAAAGGCTTCAGGCCAGATCTGCCTGCCATAAAACAGGCTTTAAAATTTTTCAGCGGATGCTGAAGCGGAGCTAAGGCAAGAGCCTGCTCCAGCTCAGCCACATCCCAGCCTGCCGGGAGTAAGAGCTGGGGGAGCCACGGGCACAGGCTGTCCAGTCCTCCCGCAGTGCCGGGAGAGATGGCACGGATGCGGTGGTTGCACCAGTCCCTGCACTTGAGCTGTCTCACCCCGGCCGCACCAGCCTGAGGACGGCTGGATCTTGGTTACTGGCCTGGGGAGGTGGGAGAGGGTCACCTTGGATTAATCTGTTTCTTTGTTTGGCTTACATCTTGAAAAAACTATTTTCTTTTAAACCCAAATCCAGTGGTTTCCAAAAAAATCTTTTTTTTTTTTTTTTTTTTAAATGGAAAAATTCAGCTAGAAGACAGTTTTCTACGCTGGGTGTGAAATGCTCCTCCTTCGCAGTCTGTCAGGGACAGTCCTCCACCTTCCATGCGAGCAAAGGCAACCCTCCCGCCTTGCTGCTCAGCAGGGACTCAATTACACATATGAAGCTGACCCGGCCAAAACGCAGCCCAGAAGAGTTTGACACAAAGTTGGGAACCTGCCAAGAAACTCCTAATTGAAAGTGGTTACTGAAATGTCTATCAGTGGGGTCTCTGCCTGGTGAACCCTCCTCTGTCACCGTGAATTACGAGCATGCTCTGGTTTGAAATGAGGCAGAGTAAATCTAATCATATTTTTATGAGCCCTTTTTCCTCTTGCATGGGCTGAGCTTTGGGCACACGCTGTGCAGCAGAAGAGCGGTGGCTTTGCCTTTTTCCATATCCATCTCCTTTTTTTGAGTAACATGTCAGATTATTAACAGATTAAAAATTCAAGCTGTAATAAACTGAGTCCCCAAAAACGAGTTGCAGTCACGGGCTGGGCAGCGACAGGCAGGCAGAAGAACAAATGCCATTTCCAGCAGCATGGACTCTGCCATGTGTGCCTCAGCTTCTCCCTGTAACGTGGTCCAGATGGGATGCTTGGAAGGGACGGGGATACAGAGCTATTGGGGGGACACAAGCCATGCAAGTCGCTCCTTAGTGGCTGAGCAGGGCTGTTGAGAAGCGAAGCAAGAAGTGCCGTAACATCGCTGGTGCTCCCGTGGGCTCTGCCTCGGTGCCTGGCAGCAGGGCTGTCCCAGCCGCCTGCATTCCTGCATTTCTCCCACCTCCACCTGAACTCGGACCGCCTCGACCGCCGCTGAGCCGCAGCAGGCAGCTCCCAGCAATCCCCAAAGGTCTCCGGGACCTTGCCCAGGGCTCCGCTCTGGAGCAATAACAAGCCACTGTAAAGCATCCTGCCTGCTGCGGAGCTATCTCCAAAGAGTTGTTTCACACCTCCTCGGGCGTGAAGGTCACAGACCAGATGTTCCCCATCAGCAGTCAGATCCTAGTACATTTTACACTGGATTTAAGCCCTGCAGTCAAATTGCCTTCATTTTCTCAGAGGCAAGTGATACTCATTCTTGGAGCAGTATTTGGCTGGGAAGGGAAGGGGATGAATGCTGATGCACAAGGAGCATGATCCTTGGGATACAGAGAAGAGCCTGCCTTCCCAAGGTCTCTTTCAAAATAACTGCTGGCAGCCGGAGGTGCCTGGCTCTGGAAAAGTGCATCATCATCCCGGATGCTGACCTTACCAGTCGGGATGCCTCAGGGTACTGGGTACCGCAAGCAAACTCATTTCATCGCCCACCCTGGCAGAGCAGGGATGCTCAGAGCTTCAGCAGCCGACATGCTGATGGGGAGCTGAGCTCTTAAAATGCCACAAGAAATGGCTGCACGTGGGCTCCTTGCTGCAGGTCCCCCACCAGGAACGGTCCTTGTTGTGCCACCGGTCCTTGTTGTGCCACCGGCCACCCACAGCCACAGGGACCCTTGGGATCTGGTCTTGCAGCTTCATCCCTGGTGCGGGAACCACAGCAAATCAGCGGGAGAGAGGACGGGTCTGTGACCCACAAGCATGTCCAGGGGAGAGGAACGGCTTTAGATAATATCCCTTCAGACAGCAGCAGCCTCTGCTCCCAGCAGGACAGCCCTGTGGGAGCTCCAAGCAGCAGACCTCGGCCTCGTAGACCTGTTTGCAGTCACAGCCTTGGGGGCTGCAAATCGATCACTGTGCACCAGATTTCGGTCTGCAACAGGATCAGCGCTGGTGGCACAGGGAGCAGCTTAAGGACATTGTCCTGGCACTGCCCAGGGAAAGCAGAGGAGGGGCCATTCTCACAGGAGGATTTATCTAATGCCCTCAATGCTGTCGAACACAATAGCCTAATCTCTGCGACATGCACCCTCCAAGGAGGACCGCGTTAGTACCCCTCTCACCAGCCTAAAGGGAAACGTCTTGAAGAGCAGCCCTGAGCCTGAGCCTCACCCAAGGCAGCAGAACCAGCCCAGGAGGTGGTTTGGGTCCTGCTTCCTCCAGTCTGCACAGAAATAACCCAAGTCCTGATCAGACAGCCTGGTCACTGACTACGAGCCAAATGCGAGAGAGGAGGGATCCGTTACAGAAAGCACGAGGAGCGGCTCCAGGATTGTTATCTCCTTGCAAAGAAATCTCATACCAAAGCTGTTGCTTTGTGCTTGCTTGTAAAGAAACCGTGCTTTTGCTGAATGCCAAAGCTGGGAGGTGCTGCTAGCTCTTGACTGACCATTTAGACAGACATAGAAAAAGATGGCTGGGTTGCTTAAGGGAAAGCCACGGTTTTTTGAGAATCAAAGGCTGGGGAGAAGTCCTGTTCACTGGGAACAGCGACCAGGAGACACAGTGCTGGCGTGTGACTGGTGGCAGGAGGGAGGGAGCTTGGTCTGGAGCAATTGCCTTGCAGGGCCATCTCAGCCAGGTCAGGAAGGCCAGAGCATCACAGAAACACGCTCCAATGTTCAGGTCCTGCCACGATGCAGACCAAAGGGTTGCCTCCCTCCACCCAAAACTTCTGTTGCTGAATGGCTTTCGCCAAGTGCCTGGGCAAATTCCCTCGTGCAGGCAGTCACCTGCCTCCTTCGTACCACTCTCAGCCCGGCTTGGGCTTAGAGCAAAGTGACACGGCGAGTTTGGGGTGCTCAGATCAGGAGCTGCAGGTCCGGAGGGATTCAGCATCCATCTGTGTCCCTACTACAGATCCTTGCGGGCAACCTCATGGCTCAGCCCTGGCAGTTCTTCAGGCCACATCCATGCTCCAGCACTAAGAGAGGGCATCGGAGAATTGGTTTAATTCCTCCTGGCAAAGCAGCGCGTGAAGGACTCACCTGCCCCTGGGTGCTGGTGGCCGTGCTGGCAGGGCTGGAGTGCTGCTCACTCCTCCCTCCCCTTTACATTCCAGGCGGGTATAATCCTTTAAAAGGCTCATAGCTGGGCTCAGCACGCAGCCATCCTGCATTACGGACCCACTGTGGGACTCCGGCTCTGGCTGAGGGTTTGCAGCTGGAGGTGCCTGCACAATCAGGCTTCCGACCCTGCTGCTGGTACTGGGAGAGCTGCTGGGGGCAGAGGGGGTTCACTTCAAAGCTGTTCCGCCTCTTATAAAATCCCCTGCCACGGAAATGGGGATGCCTGGAATTTACAGATGCCTGGCAGGTCTGCAAATAAAACATTCAGATCAATTGGCCGGCTCGGGGGCGTTTTTTTAAGTATTGATATGATGGTGACTTATGGAAGCATCAGCTTAGAGCAGAGCCTTGCACTGCACACACAGAGGCAGGTTTTGCCCCAAAGAGATGCGAAGCACTCAGAGAGAAGGACCTTGTGCATCGGGATGGAGGAATAAACCAGGCTTCGAGCTGAACTGAGCCACGTCCCAGCCGTGACGCTCGGAGTAGTGGTGGGGGTCAGCACTGAAACTGGAGGGGAGACACGGGCAGTGACTTGAGGCAGGTCCCTAGCAGCCGAGTTGCAGGCATTTTAAAAAACCCTCAAGCATAAATGCGATGCTGGGAGATCCTGCCTGCCCTTAGCCGAGGAGCAGGCTGCACGCGTGCTCCTAGTCAACAGCAATGCAAAATACAATGGATTTGCTTAAATCCCCCGCACAGACCACAGCCAAAGCAACCTGCCCCCAGGACAAACACATCAGGAGCCTGTTATCTCCTTTCCTGAATGTGCCTCTGTTCCCAGCAGAGTTTTCCCCCAGGGCCTATGAACCCCAACGTGCGGCCAGCCCTCCGCTTCCAGCTCCTGGCACAAGGACAAGTCTGTCCTGTTCCTCGGCTTTTAGCCATCGCTACTTGTACCGGGAGATGGTCAGCAGCTCTCGGGGATTGCTGGTGCTGTAGCAGGGACAGACGAGCATGCCAAGGGTGACCTTCAGAGGGCAAATCTCTTTTGACTGTCGGAACGTCTCTGGACATGATGTGCTTTAAAATACCATTAAAAAAGATGCACCCAGAAAAGCGACTGAACCAGCAGGGAAAGCAAGTTGCTCCATAATTATACTCCAAAAAAGAGACTTCAGATCCAGCCTTTCCTAGCCCTCTGGGCTGGCATCTACCTCCCTCTCCGCGGAGCACGCTGCTCCTGCCAGACGAGCCCTGCACACCAGCTCCACAGCCAATAAATCCTCTTCTGCATTAAACATTGCAGGTCTCAATTAATTAAATGAGCACAACAACCACAGTCCCCTCAGCAATTAGAGAAGTGGCTGAGTAATTAGATGGAATGTTAATTTAATTTCCAGGAGGGGGAAAGAAAAAGAATGAAAGGAAAAGAAGAAGGAGCAAATGGGATTACATTTGACGAGAGGAAAATTAAAAGTCACTTAATCATAGAGCAATTAAAGTTCCCCAAACTATGTGGCTAGAAAAAAAAACCCTAGAAGGACAGGACCACCAGCACGTATTGTGACCGATGCTCACCCAGGTAAAACACCAGCTGAAGGCCCATGCGTACATGGATTTGTATAACACCCACCCCGGCTTAGCCTTGCCTTTCCCCTTCATTAGGGAACCACGAGAAGGCTATTGCCTTGCAAACAACTGCTTCATCCTGGCCGTACCTCCAGATAATGCTCTTATCGGCCTTCCTCAGCTAAGTAAGATCAGTCGTCCTCTGCCAGGAGAAACAGAAATGCAAGGCGAGCAACTCCCTGCAGCCCAGAGGCCATGCTGCAGGGAAACCGGGGCTGGTGGTCCAGGGCACGGACAGGCAGGGCCACCCCCAGGGCCAGCGGGTCCAGGGCTGGGGGCCACCCCCCCACCACCAGCACCAGGCTCCGAGCAGCTGCACCCCACGTGGCACGTGCCCTCCCAGCGGGTTGTCTCCTCTCTGCGTTTTTTTTTACATCTGCTTCTGATTTAAATATTGCTTTCCAGCCATTTGGAGCATCAACAGGTACCAGGTTTCACCCAGGACCCTCCCGACAGACCACGAGTGGTCCTGCCACAAGCGATTCCCGGAGCCCATCAAAAGGTTTGCTAGAAGGATTGGAGACTGAAGTGGAAAAATCCCCCCCCCTTGGGCGTAAGACATGGGCAAGACATTCGGCATCAAATTTGCTAGAGGGCTGACAGCCCCTGTGAGGTTTGGTGTCATCGGAGGAGCTGGAGCAACCCAGCTCACACCTTTCCCTTTCCTGACCTGCCTTTCAGGGTGGCACACACGTTCCCCAGCCCCTCCACGCTCGGCGAGATGCAGGGGTGGGTGCCAGGCTCTTGGGCGCGATGAAGCTGCCTGAGTTCAGCTCCCGGTGGCCTCCTGCCTTATCCCAGCCTGCGGCAAGGTTTGGAGATAAAGGTAGGTTTTGTTCGGTTTAATTAGAGCTGGCGTGGCAGAGCTTCTTGCTGCCAAGGGCTGACAGGCAGATTAATTAATCCGCTCACCGTTGTCACTCGGAGACGGCTCCTCAACAGCAAAATGGGGGGAAGCCTGGAGAGGAGCTGAGAGCCTCAGCACCGCAGAAAAACCGGTGGGGAAAGGAGATGGAGGGAAATGTTTTCTCCCTCTTGATGCTTTTCCCGTTTTCCCTTCCCAGGGCTCAAACCTCCTCCTGCCCGAGCGTCTCCCAGGGGCTCAGGACCTACACTGACCTCCTGCGAAAGCCAGAACTTCTTTAGCTACAGAGCTGAAGGACTCAAACCCTCCACCGTGAAACCAGCCGGGACGATGGCAGGGGTTTTGCAGAGGGTAAAACAGGGAGTTAATGCCCCTGCAGACCTTTTGGGAAGCAGCAGATGGTTTGCTAGCACTAGAAGTCTGATTTTATTACAGAAAGCTGTGTGAAACAAAGCAGAGCAGAAGCCTCGTGCGAGCGCCGTGCCTCTAACCGGCAAGCAGCCCGCCAGGCTGCAAATGCCCGTGCTAATTCCAGTACCCACAACTCACTGGCTTTTAATTACGATGTGGCGCATTCACAGCGATCCAGGAGGAAAAAAAAACTATTTTCCACCAAACAGCTGCATCTGAAATGTTATTTGAAGGCTGGAAGCAATCACAGCGGGCAGGGAACGGAGGTGTAACAGCAGCTCAGAGCGCAGGACTGTCACTCAGGGCCAAGTTAGATGTTCCCAGCTCCGCTGACACGTCACGGGCAGGGTTTAGTGCTCATGCCCTGCTCCTGCGCAGGGCTGGCTGCTTCCCACCTCCAGCCGCCGGCCCCACGTGCCGATGGGGGCAGGCAGGGAGGATTGTAGGCTACAGCAGGTACAGACTTGCTCGGGAGAAAAGAACAGTAGGAGAGCGGGGACCGAGTCCTTGGGAAGGCTCAGGGGGAACAGTTGTGGTCACTCGTGCTCAAGAAAAATAAGGGGAAACTGGGATGGATGAAGAGGAACTGGGAATCAAAAGAAATAGAGTGGCCGGCTTGCAGGCAAGGACTACGGGACCTGGCCTTTTTAGCCTGGGAAAGCGAGGAGCGAGGAGGTAGGCTGGAGTGCTGTAAGCACCCTTGAAGGCAGGGGAGACCGCAGAGATGGGGGGGGGGGCATTTAGGCTAAAGACGAACATTTTCTCTGGTGTTAATGGGGACTAGCTGGCTGCATATAAACCTGGAGGATGGCTCCCAATCATTAGGGAGATAGAAACAGCTTTGCTAGGCAAAAGCCTAGCTGCTTTGGGGTAAGGCCATGCGATATATGAACTCTGTACAAGGGCCCTTTCCCCTCCTTGGGTTCCTCTGCGTACCCCCCGTAGACGACCTGTCCCCAACATGCTCCCCTGTGGCAGTACCTGCAGCCAGTATTCCCCAGCTTCACTCCAGCCTTTCTCTTGGCCTCTGGCGCAGCATCGTCCCAGCCTGACTGCAAAAAAAAAAATGGGTTTAGGAAGACAGAAGAGTGGCATCTCCAGCAAGCCCTGCTGCATCCCCCTCCTCGGGGGTGTTAACCCCCACCATGCCACAGGAGCATCAAAAAAGCTGACGGGGGATGTCCCTGGAGCGGGGAATTATTTTACGTGCGCCGCAGTCACTCCCAAAATGTGGCTTTGCTGGGCACTGCCCACGTTTAAAGCACACAAATCAGGGATGAAGCATAAGCGCCGACACAGTGCCAGGCATGAGACAGCCAGTACTTACTCTATTAAGAGTAAATGAGTGCATAAGCCGCGTCTCTCTCTAAGGTATGAAGGTCTGGCCTTTGTCGGCGAGGGCATGCCGCCGGAGGGGAGGCTTGGGTGGGCGCCAGGCTGGGCTGCTCCACCTGGCTATACACAGGCTCCAGGCGAGAGGCCAGGTCCTGTCCCGCATCCCTCAGCGATGCCCTGCCTTCCGAGAACCACCGTGGGCAGAGCTGCTGGACCATCCCTGGAAACCTCGCAGAGGTGACTCGCTGCTTGGCTGGTTTCATGGGGTGAGAAACTCGCTGCCTGCTCCACTGGCGGGCTCGGAGATCCCGCCGACAGATCCACTTGGATCCAAATAGCCCAGAAAGAGAGCAAAGAGGACTTTCATCTAGTGGAAAGGTGTCCTCGCTGTGCAAAATACACACAGAGACGCTTCGCTTTCCCAATTCCCTGTCTCCCCGGGCTGCTCCTGTGTCACCCCAACTTGCCCGGAGCAGGACGCTGTAAAATCAAGCATTTGCTCCAAGTCCATCCCCTGCTCTGCGAGCCCCGGGGGGAACGCACATGATCTGCTCCCAGGGTTTCGCAGAGGTTGCATAAGTCCCGCATGCCTCGGGGATGCTGCTGCCCTTTATTGTTTATTTGCTTAGCAGTAATTATAGCAGCGTAATTATAATCAGCGCTCGTTTACATAAAGAAATCACTTTGCTAGGCTTCTGGGCCCCCCTGCTCTCTGAGCCACGTGCCAAGAGAAACCTTGGGAGCGCAAAAATTGACATGACACTAGGTCCAGAGAAATGGAAAATAGGAGAGAAGGAGAGCGAGGGCACCCCTCTGCCAACTTGGCCCACGCTCCTCTCTGGATGAGATGCTGGATGGGAAAGCTGGGAGCGCTGCGGTGTTTACACACGCTGTCAAGGGGAACAGTACAGCTACACTGCACCTTTTAGTTGTGAATTAACAGCCAGCCAGCTCCATCCCAGTAATTAATGGTTTTGTACAGACCGGTGGGTGCATCACTCCTGTGATTGCTCCTCGCTACCTATAAAAACTAAACATGTTTATGCAGATTCAAGCATTTGGGCAGGGTCAAAACTCACCTTTTCGAGTGTGTGCAGCATCTAGAGGTGTCAGCTAAGGACAGGTTAAAATAAAAAAGACCAGAGACACAAGCTCATCCTGAGTTTTCTTCCTCCCCTGCAGCGAGCTGACTTGGCTTTACTCCTGAGAAATCAAAAAAAAGTCTGTAAGTATTAGGTTGATTTTCAAAACAGTTCCTGTCTGAGCTTTTTAAATAAGACCCAGGTTTTCGAGTAAGCTCAGTACAGGGCTGCCGAAGACAGCAACAAGGGAAAAAAACTTTTCATCTACAAAAACCGTGGATGAAAATATTTGCATTTTCTCCATCTGTGCTTTCAAGGCTTGGCTGAAAAAAAAAGAAGCCTTTTTATTTGGGAAAGCAGCTTTTCTGAATCTTTAGGGGGAAAAAAAATAATCCAAAAGTCAATTGATCTCTTCCAAAACTCAATAGGTGAGAATAAAGCCAGTCACTAAAAAAATTCTGTTTTTAAAATCGGATTCTTTGATAAGCATTTGGGGAGCTCCTGTTGAAAAGCAGCTGTATTTGGAGGGTTTATACTGCTGCTAGGCACACTCTCATCCTAGCCAATTCTTGTCTTCACCTTTTCAGATAAAAAAACTAATCTGAGGTTTTTGGCAGCTCTGTGAAGGTTAGGAGCATGTGAACACCAGGGATGGATGGTGTGGCATCAACGCATCTGCACGCCATCACGTGCCGGGAGAGGAGCGTCAGCTTCCCCGGCAGAGCTGCGCTCTCCAGCAGCCTCGGCCGTGGCTGTTTTTCTGGACAAGTTTGCCTGAGCCCAGACACTGTGTGCTGGGGTTACATTGGTCAAAATCAAAAAGGATTTATTCTCTTTGCCAGGCTCCAAGTGCAGTCTGAGCCTGCCTGTCCTGGAAAGCCTGCTGCCCTGTTCTGCCTGGAGATGGACTATCCCCAGCGTTTGTGCCTGGGCTAATAATTATTATTACTGGGGAAGGCTAAAGCCCACCTCTTCAGTCCTCTCTTTTCTTCGCCTTCCCCAGGATTCCCAGATTTTTTAAGTGTTTCCCCACTGCTAACTGCAAATTACTCGTGCCACTTAGAGGACCCACACCCCTTCCAGCATCACCCCCTCCTCGTCCTGCAGCCCTGCTCAGGCAGAGAGTTGGGGGGGGGGGGCTGAAAAAAGCCACCAGCAGCAGCTCTGCTCTCCATTCTGTCCTGCTAAACTCTCCTTGCTTGCCTCTGCCATTTCAGAAGCAGGCTTGCCCACCAGGGCACAGAGCCGAAACGGTGAGACAGGACCCTGCTGCCTTCATGCCCTTCCCCTGGATCCCAGGAGCTCTTTGGCTTTCCTCCTTCAGCAGCCAGTGACTGGGGGGCATTATTTTTCCCAGGGCTTTTTTGGGGATTTAAATAGGATCAACAAGGCAGGAAGAGTCCAGTCACAAGGGAGAGGATGTCTGTGAGTGCCTGCCTCGGGAGAGCACTTGTCTGGGCTTCCCGGCTGCTCAGCCCATGGTCTCTGGGATCTGTTCTCTATCCAAAGTGGCGACGACAGGCTTTGCCTTGCTCCTTTGCACAGAGGGATCCTGGCAGCCACCTCAGTAAGGGATATTCATCCCAAGGCCAGTCATGGGAGATGGTTTGCCTAGAAGTCACATCATTTGTGGTTTAAGGGAAGACATTCCCAAATCCCACTCTGCTCAAAAGCCTCCTCCTTCTTCTCCAGCAACATCTTTGCTCTGGGAGATGCCCTTCCTGGCCAATAGCCCACGCATTGCTGATCTGCTTATCATACCTCTAAAGATGGACGGGCACCCAGTCAGAAGGCTTTGAGTCCAACAGGAGTTACCGAATAGCTGGCAGGGATCAGTCGTGGAATAATACATTTTTCATGAGCTGTTTGCATTGCAGAGATGTTATAAATCACCCAGGGACAGCTGGTATGCGGATTAGGTAGGCTCGGAGGGTGGATGAGGTGCCTACAGATGAGATGCAGAAAGCAACCATGCACGAGCCACGCCAAGGTTTTGGTTTCATCGATTATGTGTCAGTCTCAAGGAAACAACTTTCAAGAAATAAACCAGCAGAGCTCATTACTCCTGCAATTCCCAGCTACCAAAATCAGTCGAGGGCACCAGTAGTGGCAATAGAGTTGGTTTATAAAAGAGTTCAAGTAGGGCAAGGCTAGAAAGTGAGGATTCCTGCCACAAAAGCCCTGGACTGCCCAGACACCTTGGGGACTTTGGTGTCCCAAGTGCCACCAGCAGCTGTAAATCCATGGGTAGTTTTTTCTCTTCTGTGAATTTTGTTCCCTCCCGCAGCACTTACTGGCTCCCTGGGGCTATAAGCCAAAAATGTGCAGGGTTAATGAGTTAAAATGATTTCATCCCAACTCATAGGCAGCAGCCACATCATGAGACATGGTAAGAACCAAGGTCTCTCTGTGCCCATCCAGTCTGGGGCGTCCCAGGCAGGGGGATGCAGCGAGGATGCTCGGGCACGACAGCCCACTCCCCCCGCCGCCATCCCTTCCTTGTTCTCTCTCTTTCATTAGCACTGATCGTTCCTTTGGGCTTGGAGCCAGAGCAAAATCTTGTCTCCGGAGGATACATTTTTAGACAGTTTACAGAATCTGGCTTCCTGCTTTGAAATATCTTGGGTTTGTTTCCCATCACCTGGAAAGTAGGTGTGAGAAAGGTCAGTGTCCCCAAGTAACTCTGTGGGTGATCTGGCTATGAGTGGGCAACCTCTGTGGTTTCAGAAGGAGCCAGAAGCAAAGTATCCTGAAAGCATCTAGGCATGCTGACCAAACCTGCAACCATCCCGGGCACCGCTATCACCTCCCGCTTCCCCACTTCTGTGATGGGATCCGACCTTCTCCCCTGCACGACGTACGGGCAGGACCGGAGATGACCGCTGTCAGAGTGGAGGTGCTGAGACACAAAGCTGGAATAAAACAAAAGAGCGGAAAGACCGACCGGCGTCGGTCCTGAGACTCCACCGCGGCTCCTCGAGTCCCAGGATGGGCCAAAGGGCCAGCACCGCCGTCGAGGTGGCGTGTCAGACCCCAGCATATTTCTGCTGTGTTTCTTCTCGCCAGGCAAGCCCAGGCCAGGCGTGACACAAAGCGTGCTCTGTCTCGCACATCCTCTTGGCGCCGGGTGCACGCTGGCACAGCCGCCCACCACGGGAAGCTGCTGGTGGGGGGGGAAATTGGCTACCTCTAGGCAGGAGTCAAAGGGGTTTTTACCAGGTCTAGGCTTCTCTTCATGGCTGCTGGCTTAGAGAAGTTTTGGAGATGACACCATCCCTGGACCATCCCGTTCATTCCTTTCTTCGGAACTGCAGCAAGTGGTTTTCCCACCGGCAATTTTACATCAAGCGGTGTTTGCTGAAGCAGAAAAAAAAGAAACCCTGTCAAAGGCTCTGAAAAATTGTGTGTATTCTCTTTTTAGTGGCAGCTGGCTGTCAGTACCTTGGCATTCATCTGACCTCTAACCCTGAGCTCAGAAACCCACTCCAGGCTGGTGAATAGCCCCTGCGGCCAGGCGGCAGCTCTCCAGGTAAGCGCAGCCTGGCCAGGGGTGCTAAACCCCAGCTCTGCCCCAGGGACCCCCCCAGGCCCCCTCCAGCCCCACAAGCAGGGAGGATGCTCCTCTCTCTGCAGAGGGGTCATGGGGTGAGTTGAGATTTCTGGGAGCTGCTTGAATAAGAGAAGCAAAGTGGGAACGCATCGGACGCTGCACTAGCTCAGTGACCAGAGGAGATGCTCCTTTGTAAAACATATTTCTTCAACTGCAAGCTCAGCAGCAGCTCCCACGCCATAAAGGATTAAGCGAGGACTAAACCCAAGGACAGCACTCTCAAGTTTTGGGAGCCAAAGGTACCCGGGTGCTCTGCTCCCAGGGACTTTGCGTGGAGGTGCCTGAGCATTTCTGCTTGCGGGATGCCCTTGGGCCACCGGCCCAGAGCACGAGGCAGGGGGTCCCCTTGCCAGGACCCCCGGCACAAGCCACGTGAGGGGCCCGAAACGCCTCTTGCCCTGGGCCACGGAGGCTGCATCCTGGCCTTTTGTTCTCAAAAGCGAGGGTGCAGGCAATTGGGTGCCAGCCACAAGAGCTTGTGCTGGTGCCTGCTTCCTCCCTTGGCACGCAGCGGTGCCGGGCGCCTCTGGCCAATTCTTGCTTGCGTAAACAGCCCGAGTAACGAAGATAAACGAGGCTGAGTGGCACGGGAGGGCAGCGTGTCGGCTGCCAGCCAGCCCTTCCCTGTGAATCAGGGCATGCTGCAGGGCTCCGGGGTCACGCTTTTGGTTAGGGACTACAGCATCCCACGAGGTGCTTTATGAGATGCCTTAGACTAGCTCCCCCAAATCACTGACGGCTTGTTTTACGAGTGCGAGCAGTGGGTTTAAAGTGGTTTTTCAGACTGGCAAAAAAATTAACTCACGGAGAAACACATAAAATACTCCAACTCAGTGAAAAAAAAAAATGTTCCCCGAGTTACAACCGTTCCTTAGGCATTTCACAGACCCAACCTCAGGCACATGTGCTCATAACCACGGCAAGATTTCCTGTGGCTCTGACGGGAGGGGCTTCAAAGTGTGTTTTCACCAGGCAGAAGGTTCCTCCTACTCCCTGGGTCTCACTGGGTGCTCCCAGCACAGGGCTAAGCCCACAGGTGAGCACTGCCGTTACCTCCACGTTGCTCACCCAAGGAGGCTGACATCTCCTCGGTCCGTGATGGCAGTCAGAGGACACCAACCCCTGCGGTGATGCCGATGCTTTCCACCGATGCAGAGCCTCGACTTGCTGCCGCAGCCCCAGGGTCTGTGTCTGAGCTGCATCTTCTAAGGGATACAAGAGGTTAATATTAAAAAAAAACCAACCCTGTCTTGAGCCATGCTAATGCCGCAGCAGAACTGAGCACCCCTGCCAAGAAGCTTATCTGAGGCTCTTTGTGAACAAAGTGAACCCTGGAAGGTGGCAAGGCTCAGTGACAGGGAGCAGGGATGTAAGCCAAGATCGCTGCCTCTGGCCAGAGGAGAAATTTCCATCTTAGAGAGGAGCCACCCCATTCCGATAACCCTGCTGTTCCCACCATGGCGAGGGGCCTCGGGGGGACCAGGGACCCTGCTCCCTGGGAGCTGCCGACACGGCTCAGCTCTGTCGCAGTAGCATCTCACGGCTCCGACTGCGCAGATGGACGCCTCGGCTAAAAAGCATCCTTAAGGGATGCAGCACAGGGCAGGCATCCCTCCACTGAGCTCCACGGTGGCTCTGCCTTTCTGCTGGCTCCTGCGCCTTCTAAATTGGGACAGAAAAGAGCCCCCTCGCCCAGTCATTAACCACGGCAGCGAGACGGTGTTTAGTGCCTCTCTGCTTTGCATGCTGTAGGTTCAAGCTCCCGCAGAAACCGCGGATCGCACCAGATAGATACAATGAGTCTTTCAGCCCTTAAAACCTCTGGAAATAAACTTGAATGAGCTGTATGTCTAATGAACGTGTGGGAAAATCTCAGAGCAGCCAGAATTTCACAGAGGCCCCGACTCGAACTTTCTGCTTCCCAAATCCTCCCGAGGCAGCACGGATTGGGAATGGAAAGAGAATGACTCCAACCGAGCGCTCTTTCCATCTCAACGCCCAGCCAGGGTCGACAAAAATCAGCTGTGGCCGAGCACAGCCTGTCTATAACTCGGTGTTTATTTTTAATCGGGTGAATTGGTGGCTCAAAACTGAGTCGGGCCCCACCAGTTCCTGGAAATTTAATCCACAGATCACTTCTCTGGAGCTACCGTGCAGCGGCTAAGTGACCCCGGACTTAGAGCCCTCGCCGCGCAGCTGGGAGGCAGCCTCGCTTGGCCTGTGATTTACTGTGCTTTGCAGCTGGAAAACCTGCTGCAGCCCCAGGCGAGCTCGGTGGGCAAAATATAAGGGGAAACCCTCTGCCCTTGCAGCTAGGGAAAGGCAGAGAAAACCATGCAAGGTAGAAACACAGGGGAGGGACCATGGGGCTGGACTAGAGATGTGAGGGTGGCTGCATCCCGTCGCTTCGGGTGCAGACAACCGAGTCGAGCAGTGCGACAGCCTTTCCGTGAGCTCCAGGTGGGCACCGAGCTGCTCTCAACGTCTCCGCCTCTCCAGGGAACTGGAACTCACTGTCCCAGGTTTGCTTTACTCTCTAAAATCAGTGTAGGAGCCTCGCGAAATGTTTCTTGCTCCCTGGGGCGCAAAAGGAAGAACAGGTCTGTCCCGCTCCCAGAGAGACGTCAACAGATAGGAGCTGGTGTGGAAAGATCCTGATTACACTTGGCAGGCAGCACGAGCGACTGAAACTTCCTTTTATCCTCACGTGCCCTGTCGTCGGCAGAGCTCTCCTGCTGATCCTCCGGAGTGGCAGTGGGGTTTAATCTCCATGGAGATGGATCTAATACAAGCCCGTGATCCGCTGCAGGTGGTGGCTTGGCTACTTACAGTTTGTGACGAGCCAGACTACCTTTTTACTTCTGTTCTCCATCCCTCTTGGCAGCCACCCCGGAGTGTGGCAGTCTGGATGCCGGGACAGGGCTCGGGGACTGCGAGTGCTCTCAGAGCCTCCAGCCTGTGCAGACGAGAAGGGCAGAAGCAGAGCCTCGGGTGCAGCAGGGGTAGGACCTGGCTGCTCACACACCCGCAGCGGTCAGTATTTGGCCAGCTCAGAGATGCTGTGTACGGGCGAGATGCGGTAACGCTGGAGCTGAGGGTGCTCCCGAGCCTGCAGCTGGGAGACGCTCCCCGAATCTCACTGCAGCTCCTGGAGTGGCGTTTGGCTTCCTCAAAGGATTCGCCATTAGTGATAGATTTATCTTGGGTTTTACTTCCCTTCCTTTGCAAAAACCCTGTCGGACAATGCACAGCAACATCCCTGCGTAGTGCAGACGGGGATTAAAGCGAGCAGATGCTTGTTTGCTCGCACTAGCTGGGTTATTGGACCGAAAACATTCAACAGAGTGAGTTTGACTTTTCCCAGCTGGACACTTCCCTCTGCATGTTTTGAAGCTGGTCTCCATGCTTTCTATAGCCCAGCAGGCCTCCAGCAAACACAACCGAGCTCCCTAATGTGTGGTCCTCCAAGCGCCGGTAGCCTGTGAGGCTGCAAAAATGCACCTGTGCATTGGACCTTATAGAAAGAGACCCAACGAGGCTGCATTGCCTAGGGCTGTAGCTGGCACATTGCTCTACAAGCAAAAGGCATCCTTTGGCATGCGATAAACCTTACGTGAGGTAGCGATGCAGCACGGCATACAGATTTTGGAGCTGCCGATGGACGGAGAGATGATAATATGCTCAGGGCCATGAGGTTCAGAGCTGAACCATTCAGGTGCCTGCAGGGTAAGTTGCTCTTCCCGTTAGCTGCAGATGTTTCATTGCTGAAACTGGCTGTTTTCATTGAATTAGAGTCGAAGGGGCTAGTCTTGGCATCCACAATATCAGTTGCCTTTGCAGAAGACTCCCAACAACCTAATCTTACCATGCTGGCTGCTGGCTGGCACCCAGACGCTCTTGCTTCCCGAAGCCAGTAAAGGGTGAGCAAGGGAGCCAGCAGGCAGGAGGGTCTTCTGCCTGCGAGGTTTCCCTCCCTCTCATTCTTGTGGTTTCAACAGGACAGACCAAGACGGCTGAAGATATTTGCTAAGAGAAGAAAAAGCATAAATAAGTATTGAAAAGGTGCTGTAATGGATGGACTCTAATTTAGATTCTCAGATTGCTGCTGGGATTATTCCCTCTCCTCTGCCAAAAGGAGACAATCAAAGGAGCTGAACACTTCAGCGCTGCTTCTCAAGGTGATGGCAGATTATCCGGCTTTCTTGCTCATCACAAGCTCTCGCTCCAAGGATTGACAGAGCTGTTGCTCTCTCAGACCCACACTGAAAGACACAGCCTTGCAGAATGCCTGGGCACAAGGACAGAGAAACCAGCCTCTTTCCTGGGACCTTTAAGGCAGGACTTGTGCACAGAGCGGAGCCCCACAACGCCAGACCTCCAGAACCGCCCCAGGTCTTTTTTGGCCAAGGGCTATGAATACTCTTAGCTGTAGACTCTGCTCACACCCACTCTGGTACCTACATATGTAGGCAGGGCAGTGTAAATGCATCTTGGCACACCTGGGAATGAAGCAGGAGGGAGGATGTCCTGGTTTCAGCTGGGATAGAGTTAATTGTCTTCCTAGTAGCTGGTATGGTGCTATGTTTTGAATTCAGCATGTGAAGAATGTTGATAACACTGATGTTTTCAGTTGTTGCTCAGTAGTGTTTAGTCTAAAGTCAAGGATTTTTCAGCTTCTCAAGCCCAGCCAGCGAGAAAGCTGGAGAGGCACAAGAAGTTGGCATAGGACACAGCCAGGGCAGCTGACCCAAACTGGCCAGTGGGGTATTCCATACCGTGTGACATCCCATCTAGTGTATAAAATGGGGGGAGTGGGGGTGGGGGGATCGCCACTCGGGGACTAACTGGGTGTCGATTGGCGGGTGGTGAGCAATTGCACTGCATGTCATTTGTACATTCCAATCCTTTTATCATTACTGTTGTCATTTTATTAGTGATGTCATTATCATTAGTAGTTTCTTCTTTTCTGTTCTATTAAACCGTTCTTATCTCAACCCACGAGTTCTACTTCTCTTCCCGATTTTCTCCCCCATCCCACTGGGTGTGAGCGGCTGTGTGGTGCTTCGTTGCTGGCTGGGGTTAAACCACGACAGAGGAATATTAATGCCACAATGGGAAAAACACCACCCATCACCAAGCAGAACCCAGCAGAGGGTTTGAACGTCTGCTGGAGGTCTGGGCTCACCACTTCCCCGTCCCATCTCGCAAATACCAATGCACCGAACGAGCCTGATCCAGACCCCTCACAGCCAAAGATGAATCGCTGCAGGTGAGGGGGACCCAGCTGCAGCCCTGCAGGGGACAAACCTCTCCCATCCCACTCACGGGTTTCCAGCGGCCGGGGCTGCTCTCCTGCACAGGTGAGCGGGAAGCTGGGAAAAAGGACAGGCACAGCTTCTGTCCTCCAAGATACGCCAGGCCGCTCCAAGTCACCCGTGTCCCTGTGAGCAAAGACAAGGCAGGGATTTTGCATTCCCATCCCCACCCCAGCTGGCACCAGGACAGAGCACAGGGACGCGTGGCCATCCCGGTGCCAGGCCAGCCCTTGCCCTGCAGCACGGCGGCTTTGCAGAGCCACGCTGGTTGTGCCTAACGCGCTGCGGTCCAGCTTTCTCTGGCTGAGCCTCCCTCGCAGGAAGCACTGACGGACTAATGGTTGTGCCTGAATGTATTAACCAAATTACTCGCTGCGCTCTGTGTTTTCCTAGAGCCCCGGCCAGACCCCAAGACTATTTATCTTGGCTTTGAACCCTCTGCCCCTCACTGCGCAGCATGAGCACATAACCGCAGAGATTTGTTAATAGAAACCAAAGCAGAAATCACCACCAAGGCTTGCAGGCAAGGGGCCTGTCCTATTACGACAGCTCCGAGCCTTGCTAATCGGTGTCACGAACGGCATCTGCCGGGGTTTCCGGACCTGCCGCTGCCTGGGGCTGCTGCTCAGAGGGATCAGGCCAGGGTGGCAGGGTCTCAGTGCTCTGTCACCTCCAGCCCCGTGGCCACTTGTCCGCTCCTGCCTTGCAGCCCTGTGGCAATTGGATTGCAGCCAGCACGGCACCCGGAGACCTGCTCGCCCGTGTCCAGTCCTGCCCAGGGATTCTCTCATACTCTGCTTTCATTTCACGGCACGATGGTCCCAACTGAGCTCAAAGCCAAAGCGTGCAAGGTGCTGAACATGCCCCCTTCCAAGGGTCCACCTTCTCACCTCATCAGAAAAGATAAAGATCGAGAATGGCACAGACCTACCGATGCGTTTGGCAAAGTCAGGAGCAAACATCAGCTCTCCTGGACTTTACACTGGAGTGATTGCGGAGCAACTGGGAGAAGCCCTCCTCAGTCACTGTCAAAGAGCAAAACCCAGGGCCATGGTAGCAGGGTTTTTCTCCATGAGTTCCCCAAAAGTTAGTCCAGTCTGATTTTAAGCAGCACAAACACTGAGGTTCCCTTACTCCCTTTAGGACATTTTAAGGCCACGTCTACATGACGGATTTTATACTGCTTTTCCTCATCCACTTGGCCTTCAATGCAGCTGAGACCATCTGGTGTCAATGGCTGTGCGGAGGTTCCTCTTTCAGTTGAAACAAGATCTGAGGTTTGCTCAGCCTCTACCATACATCGAGGCTGGAACAGTTTAAACGATAAACCAAGGTCAGGATTAGATCACATGGTGAGCCCTGAGTCCAAGCTTTTATCCACGAGAGCCTCACATTGGTCATGTAGACCACGGGGACAGGGAGCAGACTTTGTGGTGGTTCCCTCTGTTGAGGGCTGGACCTCTGTCACCCTGCCAAAAAATCAGAGGCTACTTGCACGAGGGACAACCCTCTCCTTAGCCCTGCATTCCCTCACCAGTCTTCTGCCCTTCTCCCATATCCAGAAGCTACTATGAATGCAACATGTCAACATCTCAGCAGGTTCCTGGAGCACACGGCTGCCCGGCCGAGGGGCAGAGCTGTTATCTGAGCAGCGCAAGAGCAGCCAGGTGACCTGGGGCCAGGGCCTCTGTGCAGATCTCTGCATCCAGGGCTTATTTCCGAGCAGGGAGGCAAGGATCTAGCATTCATTCCCCAAGAGTGAATGAAATCTGCCTTGAATTTAAATGCAATAATCTCAGCCCAACCCTACAAACCACAATTGAAGCTTCGCAGTGAAAGCCAGTGTGTTTTGAATAACGCATCGCTAAAGGTTTCCCAGTTCATAACACTCCCAAGACAGTGCAAAATGCACAGGGATCCATGAGAGAGAAATGCTGGGTAAGTGGAAGTGCTGCTGGGACTGTTTCTTATTTATAGCCAGACTGCAATCACTGCAGAGCAGGGCTGGAAGGGTCTACATCATTCCTATCACCTCCCAGGACAAAAGCAGAGATCCTCAGCAGGTGTAAATTGCCAGAGCTTAGTTCTGGGAGAGATTCTCTGATTTACCCGACACTGAGGACTCAGTTTCATTGCTGGGACAGAATTGTCTGCCTTAGAGCTATCTGTCCAGCTAGAACTGCCCGTTCTTAACAGCAAACACGTTGCAATGATGACCTGGGTGTTAGTGGAGGACTAAAAATCTCCAGGGAGATCCTTCTTTGTTCCAGTCACTCCTACCTGTTCCCAGACCAGGGTCATGGGGCTGTCACCTGAGGTCAATTTTTTTCCCATTTATGCACAGCACAAGAGACAATCTTCAGCAGCATGGTGGGTGATGTACCTCTCAGCCAGCATCTGACGGCGGTAGGGAAATCTGGGACTGGAAAACTTTCTCCCACTTCCAATCAGCGGGGATAAATCTTTCCTCAAATCTTCTCGCATCCTGAAACCTTGTGCCTGGACAGAAACAAATGAAGTGTGTTACATTTTAGGCAACGGGCAATGAGAATGCACGAAAGAAAGCAGGCAGTTCTGCAAACAGGCAGACAGTTGGCAAGCACTGCACAGCTCACGAGATTCTGCAATGGCCGTACTCAGCCCAGCACCCAGGCAAACACCTCTGAGCTGCCTGAAAACACATCTCTGTTGGCTTCGTTATGGTTTGGATTACATTAGCCATGCAAAAGGTCCTACTGCTGTGCTGGGGCTGTGTATGAAATGTTTTTCTCCCACAAACTGAACCACCAGACCAAGGTCAAAGTCCCTCAGAGTACTGGAGGTGTCTGCAAAGCCTTGTGCTGGTTGGTAGGTGGTCCAGGGCATCCCTCTGATCCCTGCTGATAAGTGGCACCCAGGAGCTTTGGAGCTACGTCTTCCTGGTTAAACTGGCTGAACCTCCCTCTCCATCAGGAATGCTGCCTTCTTCCACGTATCTCTCACAATCCACAGAGATGGAAGCTGGTTTCCTTCACCCTGCAACTCTTACAAATGAGGTCATTTTATTTCCTGAGCAAGATAGTGGCCAAAGCCCCCCAGCAGCTCACAAACACCGATTTAATTAAAATTTTTATTCAAAATATAAGTCACAGCTAATATCTGGCATGAAATACTCAAAAGAGAATGTGCAGATCCCAGCCCTGAGCAACAGAATAGGAGCTGATTTCCTTTTAGTCTATACACATGCATATGCACATATATATAAAATATAAATATATATGTTAATACATACATTCATATATACAGAGAGCAAGAGAGCTTTTCCAAACCTGTTTGGACTCCCTAGATGTACAAAAGTGACAAACCAGCAGGCACTCATTGTAAAATTTCACTTCAGTAATTTTCAGAACTGTGAAGTGCTACAAGAAGAAAAAAAGGGAAGACCCTAGCATTTGCTGGTACCACCAGAGAGGATGGGCGAGGACATCAATCTTCCTTCTCATTAGCAGTGGAAGGAATGTCTAACTGCATTTATGATGGAGAGCAGCATCTCACAAGTTATGGGTTGTTTCCTTGATAATAAATCTAACATCACAGTCTAGCGTATCTTGGATGTTTTGCTTTGCTGAGCCATGCTTAACAGATATTTTTGCAAGGCCAGACTTGGTTAATCCAAATAGAGATGCCTCCGTCGATTTTCACTTGCTGCAGAAAGGGCTGAAATCAGATTTCAGCATTCTAAACTGGTGTAAGAAAGGAGTAAATCAATACAGGGTGGCAAACAGGGTGTAAAGGAGAGGAGGATTACCTCTGTAGGCAGGGAGGGACATGCACAGAGCAAGAGCAATTAGTCATTAACAGGGTGCTGAGCCCCCTTTTCTTCAGTGAAATAATTTGTTGGGCAACAGAGCGAGGGATGCTGGAGCCAGGTCCTGGTAACAGCTTGCGGGGACACGGCAGGGCCAGTGCCACGTTGCACTCCAGGGTCCGTGCTCCACAAATCCTCTCCCACGCCAGAACGGGGCTGTTTCACACGTTGCAGTGAGCTGTGCTGGGGCAGCTTTGCTTCCAGCCCTGGGGATAGCTGCTAGCACGCTATGCCCCTCAGCTCATTAAACATATGAAATTTCTGGCTGAAAAAAAATTAATAATAATACTAGTCAGGCTTGTTTCTAACCTTGGGTGGCTTTGCCTTCTGCTTTTGCCATTCTCTTTTTAATGACTCCCAGAGCTGAGATGCCAAGAGAAGGATTGATATTCAGACTTGCTCATTCAGGGATATTGGGCTGATTTTTTTATTGGAGCCAGGAGTAAAGATTTCTATTTTTCCAAGACCAGGGAAAGCATGTTCTGGCTGATAAATATCTGTCAGCAAAAACCATTAGCTGATTAAGTGAACTACAAGGGGAAAATAAAAGACAAAAAAGCCCTGTCATTCCCAGTGGAACAGCTCAATGGCCTTTTCCTCCATGCAGGATTTCCAATAGATTTCCTGGAGTGTTTTCTGCAGGTCTGCACACGTGTTGGTCTATTAAAGGGATGGATCATCAGAACTTCTCTAAAATGAGCTTCATTCTCAGAAATCACAATTAAGTAGCTGCCCAGCATCAGCTTCTCCTTTTTGGTTCTTCCTAGCACCAAGTATGGGCTCACCTTTGCTGCAAATCCTGCATCAGGAACTGTCAGCATCCTCTCCGGTATAGGTACTAGTCAGGGTAGGGAGACCTTATGGGCCAAACATCACAAGAAGCCCCAGAAATCCTCTCTTCTAGCAGTAAGGAACGTCACTCTTCTGTGCCTCGGTTTCCCCTCTGTAAAATAAAAATCATGGCAACTCTGTCCAAAGTAATCATTCAAGCCCCACGATAGAGGGTCCCCTTTAGCTGGTCCCTGCTGGTGATGGAAGCCCTTACAAGCATGCCGTAGGTCTCATGAGTTTTAGTGCCAATCTCAAAGCCTCAGTTCCTAGGGTGATCACACACCTCTAGGTGAAGTTTATACACTCTTGGGGTAATAGAGGAAAAACCTCAGCAACAACACCCCAAAAGCCCTAGAACTAAAAAGCAATGAAAAAGGATGCACACTATTTCTTTAACCTGCTTGGTTTTCAATACAATGTAGTAGTTTATGATAGATCAGGGACAGGTGGTGGTTTATCACTTTGAAATAATTGGGGTCAGCAATACTGCCACGAGAAACACCAGTCTACACTGTCTCTCCTCTCTGCATAGTTGGCAGCAGTGAAAAACATGATTTACTGCTGCAGTAAAGGTTTATATCTAATCCTCTCTGTAATCTCTTACTCTAGGAAACTTCAGGATACTGCGGGTGGGAAGCAGGCTCAACCTTAATCTCAGGACTTGCATGAGAGCAACAGGTCACGGCAGGACTGATCCTCCATCGCTGTGCATCAGAGCTCATGCGGGATTACGCCTGGACCTGGACTCCGTACAGGCACACAAGGCACAGAGCAGCAACGAGCAGCAGGAAGGAGAAGGATGAACGCAAAGCTTGACTCAGCACCTCCTGCCTTCCTTCCCTTCTTCCCAGATGTGGCTGGAGAACCAGCATAGCCCCACCATGCCACATTCAATGAGAAAAGCCAGGCATGTCATAAAACAGAAAACTAATTGCCCCCAGATGGCTCATTAAGGCCACAAGAAAATCGTTATAGGGTCAGGAAAGCACTTGTGGAAAGCACCAGGAGGTCACACTGCCAAACCTTCCCTGGGGCTACAAACAAGCCTACAGCTTGGTGATACCTGAGCACAGAACCACGAACCCATGGTTCATGCAGGAGGAGCCTGGCAAGCAGGACAAGCAAAGAAGAACTCTGCCTGCTTCCTAGCAGGAATATATTTATTTTTACAGAGAAGGAAGATCACAGACCTTGGGGTGGCTTAGGCTGCCCCTGCTGCCTTCTGCATTGCTGAAAGCAAGGCAGATATAACAGCAGGAGATGTACAAGACCACCCTCTGACTGCTGGCATCTTTTCAACGGCTTACCAAGCCTGTGTGCCCAATCTCTGCTAAAGCTGCTGTCACCAAAGCCGGCCTTCTCAGTATCCCCCGTCCCCATGATCCTAGGCAGGTTCCACTTCCACGCAATTAGTCCTGCTAAACGAGAGGCCGCTGTGTACCCTGCAGCAGCCATTATCCCACGGGACGATGGCCTCGTGTCCTGCCTGAGCGGCAGGAAGCCTTGGGGTGACCAAGGTAACGTTGCTCATGGAGGCTGCTCCATCTGCAACTCGTCCTGCGCCAGAACGACAGCGGGGAGATAAGGAGTCTCAAAGGTCTCGTGGAAAACTCCGACAAGCAGTCTATTTTGAGCTGGCCTGGCTCGCTTTTCCTGCCGGCCGCTGTCCTCACTCCTCATGCACAGGCATGGGATGAGCCAGACCTTGCATCTCTGGAGGACAGGACAGGGGAGCAAGCCATCTCCTTCAACAGGAGGAGGGCGAAGGCAGCAGAAATAGGCTCTGACGTGCGTGGGAACATTTCCACCAAGGAAAAGCATCCAGAGCCGGTGAGCAGGCATGCACCACTGGCTTTGCAGCCTTCACCTGCACGGCAGGCTGCTTTGAGTCCCAGGTTCTCACCGGAGTGACCCTGGCCTGATGGGAAGGACTTCAAGTGATGCAGTGTCCTGGTCTCCATCTGCAGAATTACTTCAGTTCAGATGCTTTTGCCTGGCAAAGGGGAGGAGGACCAAGTCACAAGCAGGAAAAGCGCAGCAGTCAGGAAATTTAAACTCTGGGTGTACTTCTCCGGAGAGGAGCAAACCAGCCTGAGCTCGCTCTGCCCACACTCTACCTTGGTGACAGAGATGCTCTCATCCAGAGGCCACCCAGAGCAAAAGCAGAGCCATTCTCACCAACCTGGACCTGCTTGGGTCCCACCGCAGTGCCACGACCACGGAGGGCTTCGCTGCAGCGAGCCACCCCATCGGCTTCCCACCCCGGCCCCCGCCTCGCTGTTTGCACGCTCGGTGCTCCCTGCCCTTTGGCTGGCCTCACTCCTGCTCCACAGCGTAGGCTCGGCACACGCTGCATCCCTGGCTCCTTACAGCTCCAGCCCTGCTCCGGTACGGCTCTGTCAGGCTATAACTGCATGACTCTCCTGTCCCTCCCCTCCGCAAGCCCCAACTCGAGGACATGGGTCTGTCTCCCCGATGCCGGGCTCCGCGATTTGCTCTGACTCAGTCTCAGACCAAAGCATCCCACGTCCTCATCCCACTTGTCTGCTGCTTGATCTCTGATTGCTTCAGTCCCCAGTGGCACATGGACATCGGCTTCACTTCACTTGGACACAAAACGTGGCTTGAAGATTCAGTTCACTAACCCTGCCCACACCCCCCCCCCCCCCAAAAAAAATGGTCCAGGAGCTCTTGGAGGGGAACATTGCTGGGATGCAGCCAGCACTCATTCCTCACCACACCCTTGCAAAGATGGGAACCGGGCATTTGTGCTTTAGAGCAGACTGGCCTATTTTGGGAAGAGACGAAGAGAAACCATGACAAAAGCCGATATGGAAAAGTGCATACAGAGCAAGCTGATGACATTTACTTGGTGCCAGGGAGATAAGCCCAGTGCCAGCACGTGCCAGCCAGCACTGATTCAGCAGCTTCCAAAGCAGGTGGGGATGCTCTGAGCACCAGCTGAGCAAAGGGATGCCCGTGCCATTCATCCAGCCCACACTGGGTACGTCCTGGGCATCGTGCAGATGAGAGAGATCTCGCTAAAGGCTGCTCCTCGCTTGCGAGGCTCACAAGAGAGGCAAAGATGTCTGCTGCTGACTCCAGAGAAAGCAATTTTTAAGGGATGAGAAAGAGGAGGACTTTGTGACTGAACTGCTGTCGTGTCTGGGAACTGGGTTCCTGGGATATGGGAACTATGCGGCAGACAGCTGGGGACAGGGACTGTGATTCATCCTGGATACTATGGAAGCAGAGAAAGGGCACAGGGAGCCAAGGCGGTTAAGTAGGGATATAAGAAGGAGAATAAGCAATGGGCCCAAGGCTTTACAAACTATAAACACTGTGATGGAGGAGCTTTGTATTCAAAATAAGCAAAGGCAAATTAAAGGAGGGAATCAGGGGAAGGGAAAGACAGCAGGGAGGAGAAAGAGACTGAGCAGAGGTCTGCAGCCAATGCCAGGTGAAGGGAAAGATCTTCCCAGGTTCTTGCTGGAGACACATGGGAAGCAGAAGCCTGAGAAACTGTGTGGAGAAATGAGTGAAGGACGGCAGAGCTGGTGTCAAAAAGAGGTGTCCCCAGGAGAGTCCTGGGATGCTTTTCAGACTTTCCAAGCAGAAATGAAAAAAATGGCTTAAAGGAAGACAGGGACAAGGGCTATGCCCCAGGAGCCAATTTGAGAAGCTGGGTCTTGACTCCTGGCTGGGTTCGTGCCAAAGCTCAGCTGGAACGCAGCACTGTCACATGAAATTAGTCAGTGTCCACATCCACCGCAAAGTCCTCACCACGCTGATCCCAGCGGGCATGGAGGAAGGAGAGGACTCCCCCCTCCCCACCCTCCTACAGGCTAGGAGCCTCACAAACCCAGGCAAAGCAAGACAGAGAGCAGCCCTGCAGGGAAAGGACCCTACAGTGCTCTCCTGCTTGTAGACGACAAGCCAGTTTTTGTGTCAGTGGCCATGCTAGAACCAAGCTGCTGAAGCAAAATTCCCAAAATGACAACATGTGCTGATGCATGGCTCTGTGCTGAACAGGGAGACTTGTTCCTTGCTTCCATGAAGGCAACAAGGCTGCCTACAAACCCCACCATAAGGACATACTCCCCTTCAGCCTATGAGGATAAGAAAAAAAGAAGGATGCATAAGGAGGCAGCAGCTTGCCCAGCATTCAGGATAAAGGTCACTCATGGTATTGCTCCAGGTGCAGAGAAAACTGCTCCCACAAAACCTGTTTTGCACTCCCTTGCAACCTCATGTGTGTTAGACAGCTTGCAGAAGTTTCTAAACTTTCCATCCTTATTTCCATACTAAACAGCAGCAGTCCATTTGCCTCTCTTTCCTCCAGATCCCACCTCCATCTAGAGCTCTCTACAGACAGTGACTAATATGTTCCACATATCACAGTTCACCTCTGCAGGGAGAAGAGCACAAATAACATAAGTGGCTTCTTTACATGCAGGAGGCACTAGCAACTCTTTGCAGTGCTGTGAAGCCTGGGAAACTTTCATCCAGCCAAGATGCTAATCAGTGCTACAGCAAACTGCTGAGTCAGGAAAACAGAAGCAGAGGATTGATTTGCAGGAAGCGAGGTGCCAGATGCCTTCATATGTGCTCCACTTTCACCCAGCCCAACAGGTTTCATGACTTCTGTGACACATTCCTCTGGGGTCTCTGAGCTCCAGCTCCAACCCATGGCAGCCTCATTTCCCCGGGGCTTGGGTCCATTCAATTAGTCAGCCCCGCAAACCTTCATGATGGACCTGTATTGATCTGCCCCAGCTCTTAAGTTTCCCTCTCCATTTATCAGGCCTTCGTGTTCTTTTAATCCCATCTCAGCCCTCCCCAAAGTAATGAGATAAGAGGCAGGCTGGAAAGGCTGATAAAAGGGAACTGAACAAATCCATTAATGCTGTTTCTGTGCCAGGAATTACAAACCCCGGCCCTTGTTAATTATGCTTGCCAGCCAGAGTCCCAGGACAGCAAAGCCAAAGAAGAAAGTCAGGCTCACTAACAACTTGTCCTGAGAAAAAAGCAACACCTGGAGGACCAGGACTCTTTGGTTCTTATGCCACATGTGGCATTGATTTGTTGTTTGGGCACAGAGGTGGGTCAAAGCTGCATGCTCAAACCTGAGCAGCTGCAGCATCAATTCCACAGAAGCCTAAACCAGTGCAACTGCTGGCTGCCCCAGCCCTGCCCTCTTGGCTGGACAGCCGCCCTGGCCCACGCACTCATCACACCCTGTGCCGAACCATTTCAGCAAGCTAAACCGGCAAAACAATTCGTGTTGGCTTCCATGCAGTTCAGCACAAACTTTATTCCAAAAAGGGTATATTCTGCAGAGCTCGTACGGACCTGCTCAATGATGACACGGTATGTGCATCAGGGTACAAGCCCCGGCCAGGAGGTGATGGTGATGAACAAGCACCGAAAGACATAGGATCTGAAGCAAAAGTGGAGAACGCACAGAGACCGTAACAATACCAAGCTACCAGATGTCCACTCATGAGGGGACTCCATTGTCACCCTGCAAGATGTTTCAAGATCTCTAATGTAAAAAACCAAACCAGCTCACCAAACCCGAAATCACAAGAAAAATGAAATTCAGGACATTTTGTCAAGGTACTAAATCAGAGAGCGGAGGACAACTTGGTAAGTTGTCAACTGGGACATGTTTTAATTGTAAGCTTCGGAAAAAAATTTCCTTGTATAAATGGAGATTAACAGACATTTCAAACGACACAGTTGCTTTAGTCTAACCCCTCCCCTCCACATTTTCCTTGGTATGTAGCCTAATGGATGTGTCAACAATGTAAAAAACAACAAAAACTAATAAAATAAATAAATCGAGACACTCATCCAACCAACACCCTCTCTGGAACAGATTCAGATTCTATTTTAATTGATATCTTCTGAAAAACAAATCCTTTCTCAGGAAAAATAAACCATAGCCACTTCAGGGGAAAAACATTATAAGATTTGCACAGGATCCCCCAGTTTATGGGAGGCAGAGGCAAGAATCCAGGTCACTAGTCAGGACCACAACACTGAGCGTGCTGGCACAGAAGAGCACGAAGTGTGAGTACCTGATTTTATCCTGACCCCTAAGGTTTTCAT
This sequence comes from Buteo buteo, assembly GCF_964188355.1. Taxonomy (NCBI): domain Eukaryota; kingdom Metazoa; phylum Chordata; class Aves; order Accipitriformes; family Accipitridae; genus Buteo; species Buteo buteo. The sequence goes on from NC_134180.1 coordinate 4,171,690, forward strand.
CACTCGGGACTTTTCTCCTTTTTAAGCAGATATTGGGGCCTCTGGTGTTTGTTGGTCCAGCAACTGGGATTTTGCCACCTGCCCTGGAGCCAGCCACAGCGCCGTGGAAGAGGCTGTGGTTCTTCTCTTTCTTGGAAGCGATGCCCGTTGACAAAGTGCTCCATCTTCCTCTCAGCTCCCACTTGAGCAGTCCAAAGCGTTGTTAGGAAATGGACCTAATTACGTTTGATGGATGGGGACTGGGGACTATTACTTATCTCTGTGCAGCAGACAGACGATAAAGGATACTTCACAGAAGAATTCAACTGCAAATGCTGCAACCGCACAGCATGTACCCGGCCTGACTCCGCAGACCCAGAACCTCTACTGTTCCCAAGGCTTCAAATCCTGAGCAAAAGGCCATAGAGTGGGGAGGGCAAATACCAAATTAGTGCCCCGACATCCAAAATAAGACCAGGACCGTGCTGTGGCAGGAACCGCGCAGCCACAGAGTAAGACATTGCTGGAGGCAACCTAGGCTCTGGAGCAGGAGCAAATTAAACAAACACAGGAGCCAAAAGAACACAGAGGCTGCAGCACAGAGGAGGGAAAAACAGGTCTTTGAATAAAACCAGGGCCACCCAATTCCTGTTCCACTATGAATACATAAAAAGCCTCTATGGGTTCTTCACACCTGATGGAGCATCTCACACCTGTGCTCCCCACTCAGGACAACTGCCTGCAATGCTGCCTCATGACCAAGGCTGAGCACTGTTGGGGCTAATGATCCCTGTCTGGCAGCAGGTTTCTTTTTCTTCTGAACCAGTCCAGTTCACCATGTAGCCTCCAAACACTTAATGCTGTATTGGGGCCATTGGCAGTGGCCTCAGGGCAGAAATAGGGGCTTTAAATGGGAATTGTTGCAGAATGAGAAGTTCATGGGCTAGGCTGATTTTTGATCCCATTGATAATCCTCCCTGAACTAGCCCTTGCTTTAAGGTGATTTGTTGGCTGAAAAACCTTTGGGCTCACAAAGGCACATAACAGGTGTAGATCAAAGGAAATTGCAAAACTGAGTCCAAAATTTTGAGTCTACCATAGGTTAAGTATTTTCTCCCTCGAAAAAAGAAGAGGGTTTCCTAATTACCATCCTTTTCTACATTCTCTGTCCCACCTTCTCTGATGGTGGGAGACAATATCCAAAGCAGGAAGATATTCAAACATCCAACCCCTTACTCTAACATTTTAGTCTTTGCATGTGGGCATGAAGACTGCAAAATAGTGGAAGGCGGCAACAGAGAAAACGCAGAAAACAGAATAAACCCCAGGCCTCTCAATTCCCAGTCAGTATTCAAGCTGAAACTAAACAACTTCTCTAAGCTCTTTGTACCTGTATCCGCCTCAATGGTTTGGAGATCACCTAGCAGGAGAAATTAGGGCTTTTTAATATTACAGCAGAGAAAGGTACAAAAGAATATGCTAGGCTGATTTAGTTTCAGTTCTGTTGGCTGCAAGCAGATTAGCTCAGACCCCAGAACACAACATGCTCAAGCAACACCTGCGAAGGAAATACTCCTGTGCTGGGAAAGGGGAGAAAAGATAAATAGGATCAGCCAGATCAGTTCCTCAAACTGGTTTTCCGCAATCACACACAGAGCTGCATCAGTGCAAAGGAGAGTATGGCACAGGGCAGCGGAGGCAGCTCACAGGAAAATACGTTTGAGGAAAAGGATGCTTTTAACCAGACTAGAGAGGAGGGAGGGCGTGCAAAGCATTCCTTACCCAGATTGCAGTCAGGAAAATCACCCTCTGCTTTAGCACACAGGTCATCTGGGAGCAAGAACCTGCAGGAAGCAAGGAGGACTGAGCTCTTCCCTGCCACACGTGCTTCTGTCTCACTATTTGCCTTGCGGCAGGTGCCACAACTCCTGCTAAACACCATCCCACTCAACCATCCATCAGCACTTATAGGGCCTTATCACATCTTAATCCACTGTCAGCCCATCCTTCACAGGGAAGACGAAGCTGCAGCGAAGCCCGCAGAGTGAGATAAAGTTGCCTTCTGCAACCCATCCCCGCGGCAAAACCGCACACCAGGGTGGCCCCAGCAGGCTGGAGCACACAACAAGCTCCTTGGTGCAGCCGGAGGGTGATGCTCATTCCAGCCAGGACCTGGAAGGGCACCCTACCCTGAGCCACAGCACCCTCAGCACCCACTCCTCCCGGGCTCTCGCAGGCTCATAACCCCCTCTCGTGGCAAACACACAGTTCCCTGACCCCACACAGGAAAGACTTTTCCAGCACTGGATCCCACTCCGGATTTCCAGAGCCCTTTAGAGGCTCTGCCGATGAAACACATGAATATTGATGATTTGCAGAGATGCAGCAGAGAAAAAAGCAGCTGCAGGGAGACAGACTCTCCGGAGCCAAGTTCAGCAAATGCTGCCTGGTGCAGACCACCTCCTGGGGTGGGAGAAAGGACAGGAAAACACGGAGCTTTTGTGGGGAGAAACGGATTAGGCTTTTCAATAGGACTTAAGGGACCGTGATCCTACCTTTAACCAGGAAAGGGCACCGCATTCCTTAAAGCTTTGGAAAAATCTTCACCTGTTCTTAAAACTGAATGACTCTGTGGAATAGCAATTTTACAGCGGGACAGACTTGCATTGCTTTGAGTTCCGATCTCGGCTTTTCACGGCATCAGCTTGAGTGCTTGCGTTAGCAGTCCTGCCTTGTAGGTCAAAACTAGCACAAACAGGCTCTGGCTACCTATCCCTGACTCACTTCAGAGTGGCTTTCAGGGATTTATTTAAAGCAAGGTTATATTCTTAGGGTTTCCACAGAGCCATTTGCACATTTTAACATGGAATCTGTCCTCTACTGCTTTGCTGAGCAGGAGCTATACTCCAAGAGGGAGATGTCCTTACGGACTGATGTCCTGTAGCTCCTAATCTCTCCTCACACGTCAGTAATCACAGCTCCTTCCCATACCTGTTGTAGCCCCTGCACTGCAGTAATGCCAGATCTCACACATGCATACATTCTTCCAACATATATACTCCTCCCAGGTACCCCCTACTCTTCCCTCCAGTGCCCCCCCATCACCCTATATCTGCTTCCCACTCCCACTGGAGTACACCACAGCTGGCTTTGGAGCTGTATGTGCCGACTGACCACTGAGCTCCCACTCTGCCAGCTGGCCAACTGCCTGAGATCGCCCTGGGGGGGGCACAAATTTGGGTACTAAACCAAAACATCCACCCCCACGAAACTTGCAGGAATTTAATGCTTTTGAGACATTTCCTCTCTGCCAAATGCTGCTGAAATTAGCCAAGGGATTCAACTGTTGTTAGCAAGGGGAAGGCTGTAGAGGGAAGGAGCACACATACCAAAACATAGAGATGCAATCTCATGTCAGTATTAAGCCAGCCTAGAAAGCAAGTGTATTAGTCCCTGCTGAGAAGGCATATGGGGGTAGAGTGGGAGAAACAAATGGGAAGGAAGTTTTCCAGTTCAGGAAGGGGAGTGTCAAGGCTCATTGCATACATTGCGATCTCCTCACTTCCCTACCAGTACAGGGAGTTCTGGTAGTGCAGCTCACGTTCAGGCTCCAAGACCCCAGCCAAAGCCCATTTGCTTTCTTCTGGACTTTTCACATCCCAGGCATTGCCAAGGTCTACTTGGAAAAAGCTAATGGTTGCTCTCAGTGCTGCTATTCCTTTACCCTCCAACAGCAAGAGCAGAGCTGCCAGCAGCTGTTCGAGTGCAGCAAAAAGCCAAAAACGATGGTTTGTCCTGTATAAGCACCCTAAAGCTCACATATGATATTTATTAGGACTGCTAAAACAAAGCTGGTTCACTCTGTCCCTTGTGCTGTAGGAAGAAAGAGTGAAGTGACATCTTTTCATCTCAAAAGCAATAACATTTTCTGGGGAAAATACTGCCTGTTCCCCTACTTATTTTCCCACTCATTTGCATGAGACCATGTCCGCAGCATAAGGACAGCTGCCTCTTTCAGGAAAGAGCTGAGCTAGCCTTTAAGTTACAGTGATACTGGCCAAGTGCATGCTCTGCAGTTGAGCTGAACGCAAGCAACTGGCACAGGAACGCTGCAGTCACTGTGCTAGTGTAATCCCATCGAGGCACCTCTGAGCAACCTGGAGTGGCACATCTATGCAGGGCACAGAAATGAAACTGCCTGGCTACAAATCCCTTAAGACAAAGGGACCCCCCCTATAAGCTGGGCAAGGTCCTTGACACACACAGGAGTATCTCTCACTCAAGGCAGGCACAGGCAACTGCCTCCAACACTCGTTTTTTAAGGCATATGGTGAGTCTTCCAGAACAAAGGCAGGATGAAAAACTGGCACACCATCATACCAAGAGACAGGGGAAAACCAGGGATGGTCCTAATTTTGCAAAACCTCATCAGCTGCTGCAGCATAGGCTGCTCCAAGCTTAGATGACATTGCATCAGTCCTCTCTACCTTCTAGTCAGGAGGAGGAAAAAACCCAAAACTTCTATCTTAGTCTGCAAAAAATCAGATGCTAGGAAGGGCTTTTGATAAAACTAGCACTGAGATTTTATTTTTCCAAAACTAAATGAAATTGCAGGGGTTTCTTGTAAATCCATATTTCCAGCAGGGTGCTGAAGAGGACTGAGTGAAGGAAATGGCGTGAGTGACCCACCCAGCTTACCTTTAGCATCATCTGCTTGTCCTGCAGTTACAGGCTCAACAACAAACTCACATGTAGAAGGCATCATGAGACAGGCGACTCAAAGCAGCCCCTTCATTCAGGTGCCTCAGGAAGAAAGGTAAACAAAAGGGTACAAAAGGATGCTAAGAAACAACTGGCTCCAAAATTCAACACAAGGGAGCTCTGAAAAGCACAGTGCTTTTAAACAGTGCTGCAGAGCCTCCTCCTGAGGCTGAGCAGTGCACAAGTGCAAGGATAGGGACAAGGCTCTGCCACCTCTCCGCTAGCCCTGGAGCAACACCCACCCTTGAGCAAGGGCAGCTCCCTGGGCCACTGCATGGAGTGAACCACGGTTGAGGCGAGGTAAGGTCCAAAACTGACCAACAGAAGAACATGCTTTAGCCTTTTGTTTCTGAGCCTCAGGACCCACCACTGAAAGCAGCCCTGTATCAGTCACAGGCCATGCTATCACGATTAACAAGCTAAACAAAACCATCTGTGACCCTAAAAATCAACAGATGTTGTTCCCCTCTGACTCATGCAGGCAGAGCAAGCATGAGGACAAACAGAGGCAACAGCAAAGATCCCAGCTTGCTCGCCATTCCTCTGTTTGCAAGCTCCCTAGCTCATTTCCAGAACTGCTGCTGAGCTGCAGAGGTAACACGCTCGTTGCAGCCAGGTTTGGGGGAGAAAAACATTGCTCACCTGGAATCCAAAAAATACCTTGTGCCAGTGACTGGGAGGAATTTGGCACGGAGGATCAGCCCAGGTATGTCATGCGGTGCAACTGCTAGGCTAGCACAGGATTGGTCTTGCAAAAAAGATCCTACTCCATCACCATGTGGCACCGAGGCTCCATCCACATGTGAGAGAGACGCACAGATGAGCAAGAGCCTTACGGCCCGAGCACGCAAGAACACCCAACACGCACACACGTGCATTTCGACATACATCCAGCGTGGGAATGGATAGAGGCAGCCCCAGTCTGCCTGGGGGAAGGCAGGCGGCTGTACAGCCAGGCAGCTGTAGGAGTCACAGGGCTGGGGTGCCAAAGCAGGTCCCAGCAGCAAACCTGAAAGGAAAGCGCCTAGGGGTGAATGGGAACGCACACTGTGCTGGCGAGCAGGGCAGAGATCAAACTATTATTCATCAATGACGGGAAAAGTCACCAAAATAGAAGTTTTGGAAGGTTCCAAAACTATTTGTGAAGTGGGGCCAAATTTGACTAATAGCTTCAGCCAAAATGGAGAAAATAATTAGAAAAACATTGAAACGTGTCATTTTTAGTTGTTCTTTTCTTATTTTTTCTAACTGAAACATTTCACTTCGGAAATGATGAAACATTTTAGTCACAGCAGGATCTTGGAGCCTTTGTCCCAGTGAAACAGGAATGTTTATTCGGTTTGTCACTTACTGACTGAGTTAAATGTCAGGAGGAAATCTCAGTGTTGCTTTTTCATGTAAAAATAAAAAATGTACAAGAGATTTTATCTGGTGGTACAGGGCATTAGAAGACGCCAGCTAAAGAGCTGAAGGTAACCACCTTTCCTGTCCAGATCCTCAACTCCTCTGAAGTCCCAACAGACAATTAGCCAACCTGCATGGAAAAGTGATGGGGTGACCTCAGGTGACAGGGGAGGTCAGAAGAGAAGGGTCCCTCTCAGGAGCCTCTCCCCCTACCAACCCAAGGAGCTGCCCCAAAACGGCCCTGGGAATGGCAGGGTCGAGGGCGATGAAGGCTAGGAGGGCCAAAGGCTGGTGTGAAAAGCCCCCCAGAGCTCCCAGAATGGGAGAACTGGGGCCTTCCCCTACTGCTGTGCCCAGGGGCGCTGGGGAAAGCTACATCCTGCCTCTTCCGTCACGCAGAGCAGCCTCTGCCAAGAAATCAGCCTCTCCCATGACTGGTGCCTTGGCTTCATCTTATTTTAGGGTCTGATGAAAAGACTTGGGGTCTTCTCCAAGCTTTACTAATGAAGGGCTGAATGCCACAGCCAAGAGACTCAGGATCCCACACTGCTCCCTCGCTCCCACGTGAGCCCAGATGTCCAGTATGTTTCCTTCCCTCAGTCCCGCCTCCGTTAGAAACCCCTGCCCACACACCATGTGGATTTTGCAATCCAAGGGCTCGCCACCATGGTTTATTATCGCAGCTTAAGGAACAATCATTCCTGCCATAGGTGGTACGATATCCACAACAGACCCTGAACTCCAGTCCACTTCCAGTGCACCGACAGCTTGTCCCAAAACCACACAGACCTTGCCCAGATAATGACCTTTAACTGCTCCATCCATGGGCCAAACGCTAAGTCAGCGCTCTGAACAGCTCTTAAACTAGCCAAGAGGGAACTACGGCAAGAGATATTTTTCTAAACGCCATTACACAATTGCCTGCCCAAAGCCTGGCTCAGCTATTTACAAGAATTTAAGGAGCACACCCCATTTCCAAAGTGTCCCACCACAGGTCTTCTTGGGGCAGACATGGCACGGTGGTTTTTGGGGTCTTAGTGTGGGGTATAGAAACCCCAGCGTGTATCCACATGAACCGTCCGCTGCTGGGAGGAAACTGAGACCTGGTGATTACGGCAGGGAGGGAATTGGGAGCTGGGGCATGAAACTAGAGAGGGGAAACGTTTAAGCTTTAATCTTGGAAACAGCTTCCTGATAGTAGATTTATGAGCAATGGGAATAGCCTCCTTTGCAGAAGGCTGGAAGCTCTGTTGCATGGGGCTTTAAAAACAAGACTGGATAAAGAGTAGACAATGGACATGAGGAATGGATTTTGCTTTGACCAGAAGATGGATAGGACCCAATGGTTCACTTCCAGCTCTAGCTACCCTGCCCATACATCAGCAGCAAATCTCACACCTGCCTTCTGTGGCATTTGCCCATTTACACAATTAACCAGCTAAGGTTGTCGGAACAGTACTGCATTGCTATGAACGGCATCCAAACAAATGTGACCAGCCCAAATTTCTATCCCCACTCTCATCCTGCTGCAGCTGTGGAGGTGACCTCTTGGGGCTGCCACAGAACCTCATTTTTCAGCTAACACCTGGGTGTAGTAGCCAGAACCAGGGGCTTGACACATCCGACTTTTGTGCAGCAGCCCATGGAAGGGGTAGTTTCATTAATACATGTGTCTTGTTTAACTTGGACATTGAAGTAGCTGAACTTTTTCTGACTTAGTTCTCCCTGTATATATATATCACACTTTCCTGTAATCAACCTTTCCTTTTTTCCTGACTTGGCCTTTCCCAGCGAGTTCTTGGATATTGGTTTTCTTCAAAGCTGCTTTAGTGCTGCTGAAGGATGTTGAAGTGACAGCTCTGGCGATCCAGGCGCTATACTCACCCACAAAAGCTGTCCAGCTCAGGCAGCCACAATGCAGGCTTCACAGCTCCTCGCTCCCCTGGCCCCGCTTCCAACCTAAGTATGACCTGATTACAGCAAGGGGTGAAAAAGCTAAAGCAGCCAACAAGATCAGCACCTCTCCATAACCATCAGAGATTCCCCTGACTTACTTTGTATATATCCTTTAGCAACCATGGGTGAACACCAAGCTGCTCAGCTGCATGCAACTAAGCCCCTGTCACATCGGGCAAGAGCAGCTGTGCTGATGCACGACACACAGACTGCAGCTGGCTCTGATTCGGTGCCCAAGGGGCTGCAGCAGAGCTGGCAATCCCAGGGGCTTCATGCTCCACTCTCAGACCCTTCGCCAGGGTCTGCTGGGAAGCTTGCCTGAGGCTCAGCCTCATAAAACTGCCAAGCCAGTGCCCTGAGAAGGGATTAGATGCGAAAGTCTGTGACCTCAGCCGAGTACGGCAAGTCAAAAGCACTCTGACTTCAGGCTTATTGCCCCACAAAAACATCAGTGAAATCATTTCATTAATCCCCAGGGCCTCATTTCCTTCCTTCCTTCCCTCAGCCAAGCTGAAGCTTAAAATAGTATTTTGCATTCCTCATATTTCACTCCCAAACTAATTAACACCCAATCAGCCAAAAAACTCTTCTCACAGCAGCCTGGCTTGATCATGCAACCTGCCCACCCTTGGCAATGGCAAAAGCACCCTGCCAGGCTCCCAGCTCCTCCCAAAAGACATTTCTGATGGAGCATCTGGAGAAGACTGCGTTAAGGCAACAGAAAACAGGAAAACACCAAAATTAAAGCCCCACGTGCAATCTTACCTCTGTGCCACGTGCACACACAACTCTTGGGTGCCTATAAACAAACTCAACACTATGGTAATTCCCCGGCATCACAAGCACAGCTGCTCTTCACCAGCTTGTAGCAGTCCCTAAAGGCAAAAAACACAAGCTACCTTCTGCCTCCTCTTGTTGGTACCTACCTGCACTACAATGCAGGGTTGAAACTGCACTCCAGCCTGCTTTCCTGGGCTCATGGAAAGAAAGAGGTAATTTCTTTATTCAGCTAAAAGGGCCTGGCAAGGCCCTCAGATTCAGTGCAGGGGACAGGAAAAACGATGGAGCATGGATCTTTCTTCATTTGGACTTCCCAAGCTATTTTTCACCCTCTTGGTAGCCCAGGCCAAGCGTGAGTCAAACAAGGTTGTGCAGATGACGGAGCATAACTGCAAAGGAAGGGATGCAAGCCTAAGCTGGAAAAGAAGCCTCATCCAGGAGAGCTCTGAACACATCACCCCACGAGACCTCAGGCCCCCTCGCTACAAGATCTTTCTTGCTCGAGGCCCATGCACATCAGGCATGGGCTCAGAGTATCACAGCTCTTGGCTGTTTCTGGCGTGCAGGGACTATGGACCACGAGAGCCTGTAATAAGTGTCCTAAACACATTGGGAAGACGTGGCAGCTACAGAGGAGGGACCAGAAGCCAGCATGTGCCATCTCACGCCAAACACCCCACATTTGACATGTCAGTTTGTTTTTCAGCCTGAACTTCCACCCACAGACCAAATGCAAAGGCAGACTTTACACTCCAGCCAGTCTCATGAGCACCAGCCCTCGCTCACTGCATTAGCATGACAGCCTCATTAATGCATCCATCAGGAATGTATGTCAGCACCTCAGATCCGGAGTCAGTTTTGTGTCGGCTACAGCCCATGTCAGAGGACAACCCCAGTCCCCAGAGACAAGGTGGTCTTGTCTGATGGCCTCACCATCCATCCTTCAGCCCGGCCACAGCAGGAGGAAGGCACGATGGCACACAGCCCACTGCAAGGAGCACAGACACCAGTTCTTCCCATGGGCCATCAGTGGGAAGACGAAGCCCTCCCACACCTCAGCTGGGTTAAGCTTGAAAACGTTTCCAAAGGGTAACATGGAAAATCCTGTTGCCGGAGCAGCCGCAACAAAATTCTGCCCGTGGGACAGCTCTAAGGCAGATTTACAGCTCTGTGCAACAGGAGATGGCTCATCCCCCCCAGTTCAGGCTGAGCACCTAGCAACCCAGCCTTGCATTTACTGCTTCAAAAAAAACCCCAAACATACAAAAACCCACACCAAGCACCCTGCATCTCTGCAGAAAGATGACAATCTCTCCATCTTCTCCAGGTGACATCTATGAAGAAGCAGACGAGCCAGACCCTCTCCCCAAAATCAGGGAACCCCTCAGAAGCCACGAGACGAAAGCCCATCGGTGTTTTTCTCCTCTCCCTCAAGCCATGACTAGCCCTGCTCCTGCTCAAGAGCACGGCCTGGCACAGCAGCTGGTGTTAATCCCTGTTAATCCCAGATCCCTCACAAGATGCCACCCAGGAGGTGCCCCAAAACAGAGAGAAGCCCTGAAGAGCCACAACAAGGAATGACACCTCTCCCGGGTGTGAGGGCCACACACCAGCCTCCTCTTCCCACTCAGGCAACCCTGACACGGGGGGGGGGAGCTGTGGGCAGCCCCCCCAACCGACCCTGACCTCAAGGACCCCCCCAGGGCAGTGGGACTACCTGCCCCCACAGCCAGCCCCTTCCTCAGGGTCTCCCCCACCCCGAGCAAGCCTAGAGGACTCAGGGCCTCCCGCAGCCGGACAGACGCGGCCCTCGGTAGCGCTACGACCCCTCGCAGAGCCCAACCGAGCACCCGGCTCCAGCCCAGACAACGACCCCCCCTCCTCAGCCCACCCCACCCGCCGCTGTGAGGCGGCCGGCCCTCAGCCGGGCCTTTTATAGCCGCCCCGCCCGACTCGCGCTCCGCGTCACGTGGCCCCCGCCCCTCGCGTCATCGCCGCGTGCGGCAGCATGGCGGCCGCGGCCGCAGGGGTGGCGCCGGTCCGCGCCCGGTGAGTGCGGGCCCGAGGCCGAGCCGCCCCTCCATAACCCCCGGGACGTGCCCGGCCACGCCATCCCCACCGCTTCGTGCCCAGTCCCTCCATAACGCCCCCCCCGGTACGTGCCCGGCCCCTCCGTACTCCCTCCCTGGTATGTGCCGGGGCCTGCTGTCCCCCCAGCTACGTGCCCGGCCCCGGCATCCCCCCCGGTGCGTGCCCGGACCCTCCATAACCTCCCCTCGCTGATTGTCCGGACCCTCCATAGCCCCCTCGGTGCGGGCTCGGACCCTCCGTACCTCCCGGTACATGCCCGGCCCCGGCAGCCCCCCGACTTCCAGGCAGGCAGACCCCCCTCTCCCCCGTCCCCCCGGGCTGTGTTCACACGGGTGCTGTGTTTCCGCAGGTTTCTCGCCTCCAAGGAGCAGTTCCATGCCTACCTGCGGGCTGGGGGCCAGCCCAGCGGCGGCCAGGCAGGCAGCAGGGGTGAGGAGGAGGAGGTCAAGGAGAAGAAGGAGGAGGTCGGCAGCTGCCAGAGCGAGCCCCCCGCCAAACGGGTGAGGTTGGAGGACCTCGGTCAGGATGGGGAAAGCCAAGAGGATGCTGGAGCAGAGAAGGAGCCTGCGGAGCGGAAGCGGGCCCGGGGGCAGAACAAGAACAGGCCGTGTATGAAACCCAACCACTATGAGCAGAGCAGGCTGTGCCCGTCGGTATCGCAGGTAGGGTGTGGGGGCCCTGCTCTGCGCTGCTCTGGAAGGGGAAATTTGGGACCCTGGTGGGCCCTTCCTGCTCAAGGGCTGCATTTATTTTTAAGTCTGGGAAAGCATATTGAAGGTGGAGCTGCACCAGGGCGAATTCCCAGCAGGGTGGGCATAGCCGGGGGCTGTGCTGGCAAAACTGCCTCCGTTGGCTGGCTGGGAGAGGGTGAAGTGGGATGAGCTGAGTGGGACAAGTAACGTGTCAGCTTCCCTGAAGCAGTAGTGCTAAAATGTCCCCTCAAGTGGGTATGTCACTGCCCTTCTGTGGCACGTTCCAGCAGTCAGCTTCCTGGGAGCGTTTCATGGGGTGCCTGATGTCAACCAGGGAGCGATGGGTGCTCAGAGCAGTTCTGGCCCCTCTCTGGGCTGGGACAGATCCAGGCTCCCCTTGCTTGTGCTGGAAGGTACAGGCATGCCCAGGCCAGCAAGCAGAGGCCAGAGGTTTTAACCTTGTCTTTATTGTTTTAAGGGGTGTGCAGAGAAGTGCTACTTCGGCCCGCGGTGCCGCTTCCTTCACGATATCGGCGAGTACATGGCTGCAAAGCCAGCTGACCTGGGCCGCAGCTGCGTGCTCTTCGAAACCTTCGGCAAGTGCATTTACGGCGTCACCTGCCGCTTTGCCCAGGCCCACCTTGGGGACGGCTACCAGAACATCGTCAACACGGACCTGGCCAAGCAGTGGGAGGGGAAGTCGCTGGTGAGAAACAACCTTTCCAAGGACCTCCAGCACCAGCTGCGCAAGAGGAAGTTTAGCTTCAAGAAGGCTGACGAGTACCTCCGTGCTCTGGCCAAGCCCCACGGCGATGGTGGGAAGGGAGGCAAAGCCACGGGGTGCTCTAAAGAGGAGCAAGAGGTGTCCAACTGCACAACACCCCAGGAGGGTCTGGGAGACAGCCCCGAATGTCCTGTCCTACCTGAGCAGGAAGAAGATCCCAAAACAGATGCCTTGCAGAGTCCCGGCCTCACAGGTGGTGAGGAGGCTTCCTCCATCAAAACAGTGGGCCCAGTGACAGATGAAGACATTATAAAGCTGCGGTCATGTGAGAAGAAGAAGGTGAGAGTTTGGTCGAGGGCTGCCGTCTCTTGTGTACCTGTCAAGTGATTAAGATTGTGCTTGGGAAGACAGAAGAGACCTCTGAGCTGGGTGAGAGGCAGGCAGAGAACAGAGCTGCCTGGGGACCGTGTTACTGTCATGAGGGGAAGGATGCAGGAAGGTGAGCTCTTGGGGCTGTGGTGTTGTCCTTAGAGGGGTGAGAACCAAGAAAAGCTGCAGTCCCTTGCACGTGAAGGAGGGTAGGGGCTGAGCTCTCAGGGAGGGTGGGAATGATCTGTAAAGAAAGCCAAGGCTGGGGCTGGTTGGCTCTCCTGGGGTGAGAACATTGCCTCCTTCCTTTCCTCCTCGTCACTTCCATCCTTCCTCATCACCTCCATCCTTACATCCATTAGCCAATCTACCTACCCTCTATATCTGTAACTGCTTTGAGTTTTCTCCAAGCTGAGCAGTGAAAACAAATTGAGCGGTTCAAGTTTCTGGTTCTTTTATCCAAGCAATACATTCTCAGGGAATAGTTGAGGTTCTCGAACAAAACTGGTCATTTCCTGGGTTTCCCACTGAGTTTTTCCCAAAGCAAGTGATAAAATTGCTAACTGGAATATCTTCCTGTTTAACCACTGCTGGTTTAGCTCTGCTAACATGCTTCTCCATCCTTGTTGTTTTCCAGCTGGAAATCCAAGGCAAGCTCTACTTGGCTCCACTGACCACGGTAGGTAGATAATTCTGTCCTTTTGTCAAAATTTGCCATTGCCACATTTGGAACAGAGTGCGATCTCCTGACACACCATCTCTCTGCTGTCTCTTTCAGTGTGGTAACCTCCCTTTCCGAAGGATATGCAAACGCTTCGGGGCAGATGTCACCTGTGGGGAGATGGCTGTGTGTACAAACCTGCTTCAGGGCCAGTCCTCCGAGTGGGCTCTCCTTAAACGGCATCATACTGAAGATATTTTTGGGGTGCAGGTGAGTGCTATCATCTTGATAACCAGGCAAACGATAACTCACTTCTGAAGAGAAAAGCTGCTTTTGAACTCATGCAAACTGCCCCCCTTTGGTAGCTGGAAGGAGCATTTCCAGACACAATGACCAAATGTGCCGAGCTCCTGAACCAGACAATTGAAGTGGACTTTGTAGACATCAATGTCGGGTGTCCCATTGACCTGGTCTACAAGAAGGTAAGAAGATGTTCTGCAGCATGTTTTGCTTTCTTCAATAGATGCTTGTCTTTTGCCTCATCCTCTGCTACCTGATCTGCTCCTGCCAGTCTGATCCAGAGCTCCCAATTCATTTATGGGCACTAGACTTTAGGCAGAAGGCGAATGAGCTGTTCAAAGAGCAGGGAATGGTTAGCTGTTTCTGCCTGGCAGCAAGCAGAAGTTGGGAGGGAAAAGGGCTGTGGGTTTTTTTTTGTTGAAGAGTCCCCTTTCTCCAAGTCTTGAGATGCCCCAAGCCTTACCTGCATTCCCTGAGTAGAAGGCTGCTGTTGAGCAGCTCCAAGGAGGCTCTTCACTATTCAGGGAAGCAGAAAGTCTTGACTGTGCCACTTTCTGTCCACCAGGGAGGAGGCTGTGCTCTGATGACTCGATCCAACAAGTTTGAACAGATTGTCCGAGGGATGAACTCGGTGAGTCAGAGCACCTGCTGGCAGCCAGAGATGAGCTGATGGAGCCGACTCTGCCTCAGCCTGGCCTCACTCTCCCATTTCTGCAGGTGCTGGATGTCCCACTGACTGTGAAGATACGGACGGGGGTGCAAGAAAAGATTAATGTGGCTCATAAAATAATCCCCAAGATCCGGGAGTGGGGAGCATCCATGGTCACGGTACAGGGATACTTGCTGTGGCGTGAGATTCTTGGCTGGTGTCTGGGGAACTCTGCTTGCATGTCAGCCTAGAGCACAATGCAGGGGTGACCTTATCCTTCCCCACAGCTGAGTAGCTCTTTCAGATGCCTTTGACCAGCTGTGTACTACCTTTTAGTGTTTTCTGGTAACAACAGAAAAATTCAGAGCGTTTTTCAGAGCAGAGAGCATTTTTTTCTAGGTGCTCCTGAGCCTTGTATTCATTACGAAGGGAGATGGTTCCTGCAGTGCTCTGGAACAGAAGTTTCAGCCAAATAAACCTCATTACAGCAGGGCGGGGGAGAGGATAGGACCATCTCATTTGCGTGAGGATGAGTAGTTCCTGCCCACAGTGAATATTCCCTTTCATTGTGAATGGTCACTTCTTGCTCTGGCTTGCAAATAGCCAAAACATTACTCAGAAAGCATCCAGCCCTTTCTCAGTTCTGTTAACCACTTCCACAGCCCAGTCTGTTAGCAACTGGCTGTGCTGTAGATCCAGAGGAATCCTTTACCCCAGCCCGGTATCATTGCCTTTGCTGAAGCACCTTTCTCCAGCGCTCATGTTCTGCCCTGCCTCTTCTGGGGCATTCAGTGAGGTCTCACTGTGACTTTCTTCCCCAGCTTCATGGCCGATCCAGGGAACAGCGGTACACGAGGGGTGCTGACTGGGACTACATAGCAGAATGTGCTAAAATAGCAAGCCCCATGCCTCTTTTTGGTAGGTGTTTCTGTTGTTTTGTCACATGGACTGAAAGTGCCACATGTTTGATTTGAAATATTTTTTAAAAAGAAAAAAAAGCAGGCTCCCAAGGACATTTAGCTGGGGGGAAAGGTTGGAGTATCCCTACTGCTGCTACTGATACGATGGAGTGAGTTACCAGCAGCTCTTGCACAGACAAGATCTGCCTGTGCACTTGGGGCCAGGTGTGATGAGCACAGAACAGAGTAGGAGGGGAAGGAACAGGCAGGACACAAAACACTTTGTTTTTAGCAGGTGCTTTCTCTCTTGGGTACCATGACAGACAGTCCCAGCTAAACCTTCAGGGTAGGAGTTGGGAGTGGAGAATAAGAGAGGAGAAGGCTCTCCTTTTCCTTTTAAGGGGAATATTAATCAAAAGCATCCCTCCCTGGGAGTCTCTAAACATGAGTCCCAGAGCCTCTTTGGACAATCTGGCTCTCAGACCCTGTGTCCATTTTGAATTTTATCCCATGCCTGGATTATCTCATTTTGACTTGCCCTCATGTATCACTTTGACCTCTGGCTTCTCCCTTCCTTCTGGACAGGAAATGGTGATATTTTGTCTTACGAAGATGCTAATCGAGCCATGCAGATGGGCGTTTCGGGAATTATGATTGCAAGGCAAGTGCCTGTGTTTCCTCTTCGTTTCTGAGCTCTGTTGGTGCAAGAGTAAAAAAATGAATTAAAAAATACCTAAACAAACCCAAAACATGAGAATTTTCCTCTTGGTGAAACTACTCTTTAAAAATTGGTAAAATCAGTTTGCATCTGGGAACTTACAGCAGCTTCCTGTTGAAACTGAAAAAAAAAAAAAATGAAAGCAGCATTAGCTGGCAAGTAAGTGCTGGAAGGACTCCAAATAAGTCTCTTAGATTAGGTGGCATCTTCAGAAGCATCAGTCATGGGAATAACAATGCACATTTTTTTTTGGCTACAGAGGGGCACTCATCAAACCGTGGCTTTTCACTGAAATCAAGGAACAGAGACACTGGGATATCTCCTCCAGCGAGAGGTTTGATATCCTCAAAGACTTCACCAACTATGGCCTTGAGCACTGGGGGTCAGATACTCAGGGAGTGGAGAAGACCAGGAAGTTCCTGCTGGAATGGCTCTCATTCCTGTGCAGGTAATTCTCCCCAGCTGAGAGAATCTTTAACGCACCAAGCCTGTACCAGTTGAACAACAGCACACAATGCCATTGCATTTCATTGCAGGTATATTCCAGTTGGCTTATTAGAACATCTACCTCAGAAAATTAACGAGCGGCCGCCTTACTACATGGGGAGAGACTATCTGGAGACGCTGATGGCAAGTCAAAACGTGGACGATTGGATTAAAATAAGGTACTAAAGCACTGAATTTCATTTAAATTGCTAGGAAGGGATGTTGCAGAGCCCCACAAAACCACTGTGCCTGCATGTATCCTCCAAAGAGGTGGTGGTGACTCTTTCCCCTAAGTTTAAGAGGTCGTAAGAAAGCAGCGAGGGTTAACCAGCTCTTTACTTTGAGGTTTTAACTGAGTTTGGAGTTGCCATAAAAAGCTCTCTCAATCCCTGTATCTGCTTCAGCAGGTCATCCAGTACCCACTGCAAATCTAGAATAGCTGATCTCTCTCATGACACGCTGTTCATCCCAGGAGAGTTGTAGGAACCAACAGAGGAGAGTGCAACGATGGGACGTCTGAGGCTTTCAGCATCGGACCCCTCCGTGCTCTGCCCCGACAGTCCCGCCCTGCCAGGCCCATACAGATGCCAAGCAGGAAGGCCGTCCCCATCCCCAAGTTAGAAGAGCTGAGCATTTTCCCCATTTTTCATGACCTGAGTTCTGAGTTCATGCAACAAAGTCCAGGAAACTGTTTTTCCCCACACCTATGAGTCCTGAGGCACTGGCTTGAAATGACTTTGCAAGCTCAAAGACAACTAAAATGAGAGCTAGAGCAGCCAGCTGCTATTTCCCATCTCATGGAAACAGAGATTAGCAAAAATAGAGCATGGCTACAGCCTTCTCTGGTTTTGCTAATCCTCAACCATTTTGTTAGTACTGTGAACAGCTGCCTAAAACCACGTTAAAAGTACATCAAGTTTTGATCAGAATTTTTAAATGCCGTTTTTCAAGTGGAACTTGCCTCCATTAGGCTGCACAAAGCTTTGTAACCTGTGGTCTTTACAGTGCTATGTAATAGACATTTATAGCCATAAGAACTCAAAATTTTAAAGCAATTTAGGTTTATTCATTAAAGCTCATTTTAAGGAGATGCTAACCAGAAGCAGGGTTCTCTGAGCACAACTCTATTTCTGCTTTTGTGCTGTAGATTCAGGCTCTTGCTATGCAATTCTATGCCCTGCTGGGATACTCTCTCTGACATGTCTTATGGAAAGTTTTAGCGATGCTGTATTGAACCAGCATCCAGGAAATAAGTTAAGCCGCCTTGACTCTAAAGAAAATTACTCTGCACTGAAAATACAACGTGTGTTCCAAAGTGTGAAATAGTTGAAGTCTTAAGCTAGGATAAATCTGATTGCAATAGAACTGGCTTACATCATTTTAGGATCTGACCTTAATATTTTTTGGCACTAACACGGTTTTGGCTCTGCACCAGCACAGCGAGAGGTGGGGAGGAGCTTTTCAGATGCTCGTGTTGATTATAGGCACGTCATTGCCAGCAGTGAAGCTGGTATTCAGGTCACCAAACTTAGGAACCCATTTTGGCATCAACTCTTGGTGACTCCCCAGCAAGAAGGGCATTGCCCTTAGCTGGAGGCTGCATCCCTCCACTACTGTGGTTCACGGTTAAAGCTCAGCACCAGAGGTGGTTTTGTGCAGCAGCCCTAAATTTTCAGGAGGGTGAAGGCTTATTTGACACAGCTGACTGCAGTCACAATCGCTATAGAGCCACAGGACCATGCAACAGCTGGATACCAGTGGCTCTGTTGTACTGAACACAAACCTCTTTTTTTGTGGTTTTGTTCTTTGTTTTGTTCTATTCTTTCTTCCAGTGAGCTGCTTCTGGGACCTGTACCTACCAGCTTCACCTTCCTGCCTAAACACAAGGCAAATTCCTACAGATAGGGCTGATGAGGCCCTTTCCCATGGCATCAAGTCAAGAGGAGGCATTAGGATGGTGTGTGTTGAGGAGCGGGATTGCTCAGCTGCGCTCTGAAATTAAATAAAAGTTTTATGTTTTTAGAAGCGCGGTTGCCTTTGCGCCCCCGGCATCGGTCCCTACCACAAGTTATGCAGCAGATGGCCTTGCACAATCTTGCAGCCAGAGGTGCCTCGCGAACAAAGAGCAATCTCTTTAATTAACAGGATACAGGCCGGGAGAGATCTTGGGCCTCCGGTTCACGGCGGTTGTCCCGACTCCCCCAGGCCACACACCGTTCCCACAGCGGGAGCGAGAGGCCTGCGTTCCTGCCGAGGGTGTCCTTGGGAGCGCCAAATCCTCCAAGTACCAGGAGGGGATGGACTAACCCCATCCATCCCTGCGGAGCACAAACAGCCCCAGCCTCTCCTCATCGGACGTTGTGCAGAATCCAGGCCTTTTCTGGGAGCACGCGGCAGCGGGTACTGTCTCCTCCTGGGTGTCACGCACCCAGGGCAAGCGCGGCCCCCTCCGAGGGGGATCCAGAGCTGCTGCTTCTCCCACCGGGCGACTAAAAGCCCTGGCAGCACTGCTGGAGCCAGGGCTGGGGGAAAGCACGCCACCGAGCGACACCGCCTGACCTTCCTTCGCGCCCTCAAAGTCCTTTCTCCTAT
Organism: Buteo buteo; assembly: GCF_964188355.1. NCBI lineage: Eukaryota > Metazoa > Chordata > Aves > Accipitriformes > Accipitridae > Buteo > Buteo buteo. Next base: position 4,190,751 of record NC_134180.1, read on the forward strand.
TTCTGCGTCACTCCAGCCAATGCAGCCAACAGAAGCACGGCCAATACGCACAAAGGCGTTTGCCACCTGCCACAAGGAGGCTGTGGCCACGGCTTGGTCCCCTCTCGGCTAGGCCAAATCAACTTGTTCTTTATCCCCCACTGGAAAAACTATTGAAAGCCAAGAGTATTTGCACTCACAGCCCCTGAGAGCTGTCTGTAGGCCCTGGGGGCACCCCAGCCTCCCTTAACCCTTTCCCTCCCCAGGAGGACCTGGGGAGGCTCTTGGGGGGAGGGGGGGGGGCACGGAACACGGGGAGCCCCCGCATTCCTTCCTGGGAGACGCCAAAGAGTCCTTAGTAGCCAACAGCCAGAAGGGACCATGGCGCGGCCACCACGGCAGCTCCCACCGCGTGGGCCCTGGGGCGCTCCGGCGCCCCAGCCTTTTCAGACTTTTGTGCTCCCCGAAAACTTCTGCCCTCGAGGTAGGGACCGGCCCTGAGCCCGGGGACGCTCTTGGGGGCAAGAGCGGAGCTCACCGCCGGCCATGGCTCCTCTCTCTCTCTTAGGCTCACCCAACCTGTATCATCTACCCGGGCAGGAGCAGCTCTTCCCTGCAGCCCGGGCACCCCTGCCAGCGGTGGCACCCCAGGCCCCCCAGGCACCACCCGCAGGTATGGCACCCCAGTCTGCTCTGGCACCTTCGCCATCCCCGTCACACCCGTCCCCCCCGCGGTTTTCGCACGGGCGTTCAGCAAGCCCGCGGGAGCACCCTTGCCCTCGCCTGGGTGACGCGTGCCCACTCAAGCCAATCTGCGGAGAACTTCCCAAATATCTCTGGGAATTTCTCTCCCGTTTCACCTCCTAGAAGGGAGTCTCCTCCCCGACGCCCGACCCCATCCCACCGGCACAGCAGCTCCCCCTGTCAGGATCCCCCCGCACACCAGCTCCCCACACGCCTGGCGCAGAGCTGGGGGATGTTGGCCATGGGGGATGGCTCGACGGGTGCCCCCGGAGAGTTCCCCCGGCCCAGCACGGCTCCCTCTCACCCACACAGGTCTGCAGATGGCTCCATGGGGCTGCCCCTTCGACCCCCGGCTCTACCACATCCAGTGGACGGCCACCAACCTGCCTCCACCGGCCAGCGCCACGCTCGGCCAAGGCGCCGCTTTTCTGCCAGGGGCTGCCCTGGGGGGCCCCTGGGGCTGCGGGGCCCCGCTGGCCTGGGCAGCCCCGGGAACCCCCCAGGGCCAGCCACAGTACCTTGCCCCCTACCGATACCAGGCAAGAGCGGTGGCCCCGGCCCCTACGGCGCTGCCAATGTCCGTGCCCACCTACCAGCACATCCAGGGGCAGTTGCTGATGATCAACACCCCCGGCACGGCCACCCCTGCAGGGGCACCCCCAGGCAGCAACGTCCCCACAGGCAGCGACGTCCCCCCCAGCCCCTCTGCTGCCCCCCACCACCAAGACCTTGGGGACACCGCAGGCGACGTCGAAGTCACTGAGGAGATGCTTCTGCAGGAGGCCCTCAGACTCTTCGGCTACTCCACAGACGCGGTGGGGGCCAGCCAGGGTGGTCCCAGCAGCAGCCCCGTACCTGGGAACCCTGCTGACACCAGCGGAGAGGGGACAGGGGTGGCCCCAGCCTGCCCCGTGCTGCCGACACGCAGCCCCAGCTACCAGCACATCGAGGGGCAGTCGGAGAAGATAAATACCTCCAGCACGGCCACCCCTGTGGGGGCACCCCTGGGCAGCGACATCCCACCAGGCGGCGACGACATCCCCCCGGGCGGCGATGTCCCCCCCAGCCCCTCCGCTGCCCCCCACAGTCAAGCCCTGGGGGACACTGCAGGTGACCTCACCGTGTCCGAGGAGGTGCCTCTTGAAGAGGCCCTCAGACTCTTTGGGTGCTCCACAGACGCGGTGGGGGACAGCCAGGATGGTCCCAGCAGCAGCCCCGTGCCTGGCCACCCTGGGGGCACCAGCAGAGAGGGGACAGGGGTGGCCCCGGACAGCCCAGTGATGCCGACTTCCATCCCCGGCTACCGGTACATCAACGGGCAGTTGGAAGAGATTGACACCTCCGGCACGGCCACCCCTGCGGGGGCACCCCTGGGCAGCGACGTCCCCCTGGGCAGCGACGTCCCCCCCAGCCCCTGCGCTGCCCCTCGCACCCAAGCCCTGGGGGACATCGCAGGTGACCTTGCGGTGCCTGACGGGGAGCGTCTTGAAGAGGCCCTCGGGCTCCTTGGGCGCTCCCTGGACACGGTGGGGGCCAGCCGGGACGGTCCCAGCAGCAGCCCCGTGCCTGGGGACACCGAGGGCACCGGCGCAGCCACCCCCGACTGGGACTTCAGCCCCTGGTCGCTGCCGGACGAGCTGCTCGCCCTCGACTCCCACATCCCCGAGCTCAGCGACACCGCGCTGAGCCTCGACATATTGAACAGCGTCGGGATGGAGCCCCAGGAGCCGCGGGGGGATGCGGGGATGGACCTGCCACCATCCCCGTCTGCAGAGCAGCCGAGGAAGAGGCAGGCGCAGAGCTCCTTGCCAATGCCACCCAGCAAGCGCAGGGCTCTGGCAGACGACATGGGGGTGTGAGGGGGGATCAGATGGGGGTGAGATGGAGATGGGGGGAGTGGGGGGTGGGAGGGGGATCAGACAGGGGTGAGATGGAGATGGGGGGAGTGGGGGGTGGGAGGGGGATCAGACAGGGGTGAGATGGAGATGGGGGGAGTGGGGGGTGGATTGGTTGGGGGCGGTTGAGGGGGTGGGTGGGAGGCGGGTGGGGCGTAGGGTGGGTTTAGAGCAGCTTTGTTGGGACCTTTTCTGTTGTTTTTTCGATTAAAAGCTTTTTCTCCAGAACCGCTCCGTGCCTATGTGGGACAGGGAGGGAGCGCGGGGGGCACCGGGAAACAGCCTCCAAGAGCTGCAAAAGCCCCGCCGAGCCCCAGATCCGAGCCGGCGAGCCCCGAGGGGAACCCAGCCACCCCCAGGCCCGAGTCACCACCAGCAGGGCAGGCGATGGTGGGGGGAAAAGGGAACGGGAACAACTCCCCTGTCCCCTTCCACAGGGGAAGCAGCCCTTTGGTGGGGAAGCCAGGACAGACAGATCCCTGCAGGACTCACGGACACAGCACGCAGTCCCTGGGACAAGGACAGACCTTGGGGGCCGGGGGGGACACGGACACACACGACAACAAGGGCTGCAAGGCCTTCGTCCTGAACCCCACCAGCATCCCCTCCAGCGGGGACAGGGCTCGCTGCAAAGCCCTTCAAAGCCTCAAGACAATCACACCCTTCCTCGGGTCCCACCACGCTCAGCCCCGCAGCCCAGCTTTGCCTCACCGACACAGCAAAATAACCCCAAGTCACCCCAAGAATGGCGAGGGAGGGAGCTGGGGGCCAGGCAGGGGCCCTCCTCCCCTTCTCTGGCTGCACCTTGGGCAGCCGCAAGACGGGGAAGGGGGGAAAAAATGAATCTCTAAAATCTCAGCACCAGCCAGCAAGTGCCTGGAAAGTTCATCTCTCTTTATTGCCCATTTCCCATCCCAGCTCCACAACCCAGGAACAAGGCAGCTCACGGCACCTTCGAGAAGCAGCCTCACCTTGCCAGGTCTGCCTTGCAGAAGGTGCAGGGTGAGGTCCCCCAGCACCGGGGGGTTGGGGGGGCTGAGCCCCTTCCTTCGGGCAGTCCCAGAGGTGCCGTGAGCCGCTCCGGACCCCGGGCAGGCGCAGTCCCGTCGGCATCAGCACGGCGCAGCTCCCGGTGCCGCCACTGCTCAGCGTCTCGCCCCGCACGCCGACTCGCCCCAAGCACTGGCCTTGCCCCAAAACTGGCCCCTGGAGCCGCTGCACCGCCACCGCCCGCAGCTCTCGGGGGCCACCGAGAGTCCTTCTGCTCGAGAAGAGGAGGAAAAAGGAAAGAAAAGAAAAGGAAAAGCCCCAAACCCAAACGTCAAGGAGCCTCAGCGCCGGAGGACGAGCTCTCCTCTCCCAAAGCTGCTGCAAAAGCCCTTGGTGCCATCGGGGCCGTGGGGCAGGCGAAGCAGCGCATCCCGCAGGTCGAGGGGCTCAGGCACCCGTTTCGCTGCCGGGACGTTGCCGGCAAAAGGTTTGGCATCTGGAGAGGGGCTGCTGGGCCAGGGCGCCCAGGCACCCGCCCCGCTCCCCCAGCAGCAGCCCCGGGTGCTCTCGGGGCTGGAGCAGAGGCCGTAGCGGTCGGCCGTGCCCAAGCCTGTCCCGAGCGGAGGGAAGACTTTCCTGGTGAGGAGCGATCCGGTGAAGGCGTTGCCGAAATCGCCGGGCTTGAAGTCGCTGCCGGGCCAGGAGGGTGCCGAGGGGTCCTTGCACAGGAGGAGGGGTGACAACGCCCGGGCGCCTTTCGACTCCGGGGAGCTGCAGAGCAGGGAGTCCCCGAGGCCGTAGGGGAGGGTCGCGGCCACCGCCTGCGTTTTCCAACCCGGCTGGTCCACCGGCTTCTCTGCCTCCTTCCTCTCGACCCCGGGTTTCTTCTTGGAGCCCTTCCCGCAGAGCCGGACCACCCTGATGCTCTCGCCACCCAGGCGGCTCTGGCGGCCGAGGTCCTCAAAGGCGCTGCGGGCGCTCTCCAGGCTCTCGTACTCCACCAGCGCGCAGCACTTGCTCAGCAGCTCCGGGAAGCGCGACGCGTATTTCCGCACATCCGAAGGCAGCTTGCGGCCCGGCCGCAGGATGCGGATGGAGGCGATGGCTCCGAAGGGGCTGAACATCCTCGTGATGGTCTCCAGGAAATTCTTCTGGAGCGGCAGCAGCACGTCCTGCTCCGGGGGCAGCAGCTCCCAGGCCAGCAGCAGTTTGCTGGGGGGGATGCTCAGCAGGGATTCGGGGACGGGGACCCGCCGCCTCACTTTGGTGCCCTCCTCGTTCACCTCCAGCAACTCCGAGAACTGCAGGGCGTAGAGCGTCAGCCGCCAGTCACGCGTCAGGTATTTCACCTGCGGGAAAGAGGGGTGAACCCACGTCACTGAGAGTCTCCCCCAGGCAGGGACCACCCTAAACCCATCATCCAGGCAGCCTGCAACCCCATCCCATGAGGTCATGGCAAGGCAATATCCCTCTTTCACATGAGCATCTCCAGGATTTGCGGGAGAAGGTGCCCCTGGACCGCGGCAACAAGCCACAGCTTCCCTGTACATCGCAGCACCAGTGCTTCCCTGCAGTTTTTTGGTTAAGGGATGATCTCTGCCAAAGCAGCCTGGGGGAACCGCAAGCAGAAGAGGTGAACCCAGCCCTGGGCTGGCTTTGAGGACTGATCACCGCTTCCCCAGCCACCCTCCCTGGTTGGAGAACCACTGCAGCCCGTGGAAGGCAGAGAGCAGGGCCCAGCTCTGCAGCACCAGCACTTTGCTTTGCAGGGACACAGACAGCCTGAGCAGAGCCTGGACCTCCCCGTCCACGTCACCGCAGACAGCCAGAGCACACCCAGACACCCAGGCACCCTCCACGTGAAGGCCACTTCCCACCCCAGTTGGCCAACACAACGAGGTTCCTACCTTCTTGAAGGACGTCAGCAGTTTGATGCTGACGAAACCCATCTTGTTCTTCTGGACGTGTTTCAGGAGGAAAGCATCCTTGGCCAGATTCTCATCGGAGAGGTAGTATTCCACCTGGGACACAATCCTCCTGACCAGCTGCGGGTCGGGGATGGAGTAGTCGCGGTCCAAGAGACCGGCCCCCAAAACATCGTTCGTGGCGCAGAAGGTCCTGGCAAAGCAGTGGGGACACAGGTGTGCTAGACCATGAAGCTAAACCCATCCTAAAAGATGTATTCCCTTGGGGACAAACATGAGGGAAGGCCAGGGCTCACCCCCCCCCCCACACATCCCAGCAGCCACGTACCCACTGAAGCTCTTGAAGTCCTCCTGGCTGAGCAGGGCAAACGAGCGGCTTGGTGGTGAAAGGAGTTGCAGTGCCGGGAAGGAATTTTTTTGCACAGGCAGAGGTGTGCTGCAGCCAGGCTGGGAACCGAGCCCCAGGGCCACCCCAGAGCTACGTGATGACATGGTCCTTCATCTGGGACGTTACATAGGAAAAGGACAGCGCTGGGACACCTCCTGATTGCAGCCAGCCCCAGGGCAGAGCCCGGCTCTGGGCTGTAGCCCCCAAGCCCAGCCCAGGGATGGGGGAGCGGAGGCAACTCATTGCTGTGCCCTTACCTGCTTGGCAGTGTTGGAAAAGGTAGAAAATCCCAGCACTACCTCCTGGAGACCTGCAGGCAGCAGGTCCCAACCCTCCCCAGCCTCCAAACTAGGGCTCCTAAAAGGCAAAGAAAAATTTAAAAAAAAAAAAAAGAAAAGAAAAGAAAGGAAGAAAAAGCCCTTAACGTGAGTAGGCTGCTGGTTTATAAGAGCAGGCACCTAAAATGAGCCCCAGTGGGTGGTTATGGACCTGCCCCCTCCAAGACCCAGCAGGCTCCAGGTGAAACCTGTCTGCAGGTTAAATGGTCCCAGCTGAGCCCTGGGAGCAGCCGGGCTCCTCCTGCCCCGACTGCTCAGGTGGGCAGAGGAGGAGCAGAGCCAGCAGTACTGGTACCCGTACCCGTACCCGTACCCGTACCCGTACCCGTACCCGTACCCGTACCCTGGGGTACCCAGTGGGCCAGTGAACTTCTGCCATGAGGCATCTCGGTCTGTGCCTCAGTTTCTCTGTGTCTTGCACAGGGACAGTAACGCTCACGTGGAGGTGGAGGGAGGCTTCAGTCCGGGGCACTGTTTGGGCTCCTGGTGCTGCCAGAGTGACAGGCAAAGGTCCTTCTTCCTGCAGAAATACCCCCCACCCCAACGAGAGGCAGCAGAAGAGCCCCAAGAAGGGGGTGAAGCCCAGGGACGGGCACAGGAGGGGGTGACGCTGCGGGGCAGGTCAGCCCGTACCTTCAGTACAAGATGGGGAAGGAGATTCGGGATGAAACTCATCCCCGTTGCTCGAGCCCCGTGTTGGCAGCAGCGGGGGGCTAGGGCAGGCAGGGGCGGCTCTGGCGGGCGAGGGGCGATGCCAGGGCACGGGAAGGGGCGCGGAGGGTGCTGTGATCCAGAGGTGCTGTCTAAAAGGATCGATCCTGGGAGCCTGACCCAGCTGATCCTCAGCCTGTCTGACCAGGCATGGGGTTTAGCTGATGTTTCTCTGCGCCCTGTGGCCACAAGGACCGGCCAAGGGCTCGTCACGCGTCCACCTTGGGGTCTCGAAACCTCTCACCAGACTGGCAGCATCTCCCACACGGGCAGGCCGGTCCCCGGCTGCGGCACTGCAGTCTCCCCTGCCCCACCACCTTGTCCCAGCCACGCAGGGCCGCTGCCGATGAATCCCTGGGCTGTGCCGCAGCGTCCGGCTGAAAGCTCATCCTTCTGGGACGAGTCACAGGGACTAGCGATGCCAAACCGCTTCGGTTTCCCTGGGGTTGGTGCAGTTGGTGGTCACCCCCCCCACCTCCACCTCCCCTGCCACCTCCCCGCTTTCTCTGCCGGTTGGGGGCTGCGGGATGGTCAGATGGTGGGGGCAAGAGAAAATCCTGGGATGAGAGAAGTGGCCAGGAGTCACCCAGCAGGGGAACTGGGAACAGCCGGGATCCCTGAAGGGTGGTGGCACTTGGTGGCAGGTGACAACGAGGACACACTTCACCTGAATTTGTGGTGGGAGGCAGATCCACTGCCAGTCAGGACACCACGGGGCGTCGTTCACTGGGCTCCCATCGCCTGAGCCCGGCAGCTCCCCAGCCTGCCAGGCCAGCCCCGCGCCAAAATCTCTGCAGGGATTTGCCCATCTAGGAGAGGCGATGGAGCCAGAGGCAAACCGAAGCTGGGAGCGTGTGTTTTAACGTGAGCTGTGCTTTGCTTTCCACTTGCAGCTGGGTAAGCTCAGGGTCAGGAGGAGCTGCTCACCTCCTCAGGGGGAAATAACTCCCTTGTTCCAGCCCTCAGACTCAGTATCCGAAGAGAGAGGCTCAGGCTGGTCCAGCCATCCCCACAAGACAGGGCATAATCCAGAGGGAGAGTGAAGGAAGCAAGGACGCAGAGAGAGAGAGGCTGAGGCTAAAACTTCCCCTTCCCGAGGGGTCAGAGCAGGAATGATCTGTCACTCGTCACATCCCTGTCTCACTGCTTCCATCCTCCACAATTGGTCTGGAAGTGTAATTAGAAAATGCTTCTTATGGCTCTGTGCTTAGCAGCAGCCTGATCTTTCAGCCTCTTCTCCCCTCTGTGAACTCTGGTGTAATGGGAGTATTACCCCAAAAAACTGGCCGCTGTTGTGTGGTGAATGTGCCTTCCCACAGACACCGGATCCCTGGCCAAAATCGCTTTAATTAGACTGCAGTGGGCAGATCCTGCATCTCCCCCTGACACTGCAAGGCTGCAGCATCTGCCTGACATCTCCTTTCAGTGATTAAAGAAGAAATGGGACCACAACAATTATTGTACAGGCCTGAGCATTTGATATATATTTATTGCTATTCAGGTTTAGCTGGGAATTTTGTGCATATCGGGTTTAGGTGGTTATCCAGACTCCTTGCACAGTGCTGCAGAGCTCCAGAGCATCTCGTTTGCACGTCCGTGGTAAGCAGAAGGTGGCTGGGTTCGGTCGGTAGCGGCTGCAAAGAAGAGCCAATGTACCAGCTGAAGTTAATATCACACTCAATGGGAGTAGGGGAGTTTAAGACTTGGTTGCTCAGTTGTTTTTTTAGACCATCTTATCTCATCAGCAGGATCTGAAGTGCAGACTCTGGCTCAGGGAGTATTCATTGTTGTTATTTACACATAAATCCAGCTTTCTCACTTGTCTCCTGCTACTTCGATATGAGACATTTACAGACAAACATCATCCTGACAGACAACAGTACGGGACAGTAAGAGGGAAAGATGTGCCACTATACACACTTTCTTTTTACTTTCCATTAGCAATATTTTTTAAAGTGTCACAGCTACCTTAGTACCATTTGGAATGAGTAAATGATATATTTGGATAGAATATACTCTGATATGTAAATGTACACGAGACCCCTGGAAAAGCTCACATCAAATACTGTATCATTAGAAATAATAATAGTAAAAGCTATTTATGACACGGCCTTTATTCACACAAAGATTTGCCCCGGGGCTTTGTTTTTGCAGTTTGGCTTGATGACAGATTCCACCCTCCCTCCTCTGCCCTGCAGTCCATGTCAGCCCAGACCCCACAGGACACGGAAAGAGAGAATAAAACCCCACTGGGGCAGAAACTCTCCCAGCTCAGCCCCAGGGGAGCCACAGCCACAAGGATGCCGCAGGAAAAGGCAAAGCGATACAGCAAGGGAAAATGCCACCGTAGAGTTGAGCAAACCCGGGGCCCGTGACAGCCCCTCGCTGCTACATGGGATGGGTTGTTTTTATCAGGGTCTGAGCTGCGCCGGCTCGCCCAGAGCGGGGAGGGGGAAGCAGGCACGCTGGCCCACCCTAAGGCACTGCAATCACACACCCTCTCCCATGCTCTGGATGCAGCCCCGCAGGCAGCTGCACCCTACTTTCAACGTTTTAGCAGGACATCAAGAGAGAATTTTACAAAACCCGGGACGTGGGAGGAGTTCCCCTCTGCCCAGGTACCCTGGCGAGGATGGGGATTGCCCGTGGGCTTCAGAGCGTAGGGGGCAATGAACACACTTTGCGACCAGCTGCCACTTCCTCAGAGTCCTTTGGTATCTTGAGTTGGCCTGACAGTGTCCCAGGAGCATTTGCGGATCAGCGATGGAACGCCAAGCTGGGGAGACACGGGAGCAGGTGGGAATGCTTGTCCCATAGTCCCAGAACATGTATGTGTCAGTCCCAGAGCACATACGTGTCAGTCCCAGAGCATGCATGTGCATTGCTCTGCCGGGACGATATGGATGTGCAGCCTGGAGCCCTCTCCCCAGGCGGGTACAAGAGAGACGTACTGTCCTGTGCTCCCCGAACGAATGATTTGGCAAAGTCAGAGCCAGGACAGCTTGTCTTGAAAGGCTGGAGGAGAAGGGTCAGGTATTTTTCCTTCTTCTTGGGCACTGATTGGTTCAAGTTTGTATCACAGTGAAGTCTGAGAAGTGGGGAAGAAACCCAAACCACCTTCCCTGAAAGAGAAAGCCTTGTTTGCCCACCTCGCTCAGGTTGGAGAGGAGAGCCTCTCCTAGCTAGGCACATCCGATCCGCTGCTGACAGCGGAGGCTTCCATTGCTCGGTAGCAGACTTTGGACCTTCGCCCTCCGGCCAGCAGTCATGCTGGAGGAAAAGCAGGCGGCCAAACCAGCCCCGTCCCACCACCCACCCGGGCTCAACCCCGGAGCCCATCCTCAAACACAAGTAAACATAAAGAGAAACTAAGAGGCACTAATAATGCAGATATGGGGAGACTCAGGCTTGCGACCGTCAAACCTGGCTCCGGATGTCTTCGTCCAGCTGGCGAAAAGCCGAATCCCCATTTCAGATCTCCTGCAGCGAGTGGCCGGGGTCACTGCGTTCCCGTTTCACCAGTGGCTCCCCCACGCACTGGGAGCTGGTGTCCACCTTGCTGCCCAGGTCACTAATGTCATCTGCAAAGGACAGGTCTCAGCATGAGCGTGGCGACTGGAGGGGAAGAGGTTCTTTTTTCCCAACAGAGCAGGGTGGAAGAGCCAAGCACGAGGTTCCCCCTCCCACAGCGATTCAACCCTGACCCAGCAGGACTTCCCTTGAGGGAGAGGAGGTACCTTTGTCCAGCAGTGTTGGGGACAGGGATGTGAGGTCACCAAACTGAAAGAAAAAGGAGTTACAAGGTAAGTGAGGCTTATTGGAGACCCAAGGTGCCAGACCTGCAAGTTGGCATCTATTTCCAAGCAATTCTAACGAGCAGCTTAAGTGCTCAGGAGAAACCACAAGCATCAGCAGTGCTGGTGGTGAAGAGCAGAAAGCAAAACCAACCACATGTTTTGGGGAAAAGTCTGTCTTTGCCATTCAAACCTCTGGGCAAACACCACACGCAACAATCTAGGGCAGGATTGAGCTCTGGAACAAAGGGAGAAATTTTTCCATCTCCCAAGTCACAACCAAGTGCTGCCACAGACCAAAGGGTGGTACCTTTTCTCCAGCCCTCTCCATCTGTCCAGCAACTGCTCAGACATGCCAGCTATTCACCTCTACTGGGACTCTACCGTCACTCCACCTCTCTGCAACTCTCTGCAAAGCCTTTGCATTCACATCAGGAGAATGCTTTGGCTTGCAAGGCCATGGTGCCAAGTGTAACCAGAGAGCTGGGGATATATTTGCTTCTGGAGATGTGTTGTCTCCCTCTGTGATGAGGTCTGAAACACTAAATTGCTATAAAAATAATGCTGGAAAGTCATGCAAAGTTAGGCAGCAGGAGGAACTGAGGAGAGCAGGAGTTACAAAGTGAGCAATAGAAGTGGAAGGACACGATTCATCCTCTTTTGCTGGGAAGAATCAGCCTCCTCCTGGAGAACAGAAATATTGCAAGAGTTTAATGAAGGAAAGGCAAAACCTGAAGGTTGAAAGCCTCCCACAGCTAAGTTTTGCTGGAAGCCACTCTCTGCCTTTCGTGTTCCTTTAATATCAACAAAGACAGAGGTTTTGCAGGGAATAGTGGGAAGTCACAGCACTGCTATGTGCAACAGCATGGGTCTAACTGGATGGGAAGGGAAAGCAAAAGCAAAAGGCATGCAGTTGATTTGTCTGGCTCCCCTACATGAGCTTTGTGGAAGAAAAAAACCAGCATGAGCTTCAAGGAGCAAATGAGAATCAGTTTTAATCTAAGAGTAGTTTCTATATTGCTGTCACAGATTGGTCAGGGGCTTTTAAATATGTGCATTTCAGAGTGAAAAATCAGATGCAGTGGCTTCAGCTAGGCAAGACAGGACCTGCCTGCAAGCCAGGCACCAGATTTACTGTCTGATTTGTCAACCCCCCCACCCCCAAACAAAGCAAACAACCCATCATTTCTCTTCTTCAAGTCAAAAATGGAGAGAGTGGCTGACTGCGCATGTAACTCTAGAGCCTGCAGAGGCCTGAAGAAGTTCAGTGAACAGTACCGCTGAAAGTTGCAGGGAAAGTAGCTTTTGGACCTTTTTTTCTTGGTTTAGTTTTTGTGTTTGATGGGACTTTGCTCTGGCAGGAACCTCAAAGTCAGGTTGGTACCCACAGGTTATGGAGAGATCATTTTCCTCCCTTCTCCAGGCCTCCAAAGCCCCGCTGATGCTCAACAGCCCCAAAACGCACCAGCTCAGGTATTAACGAGCCAGGATGGAAGATGCTCAAGGAGCTGGATCCTTGTGCCAGGCATCCAAAACAATTCAGTAAATCCTTCGGCAAAGATGGTTATGAAAGCATGTTCAGGACACAGCACGGTTTGTGCTCTTTATGCGCTGCTTAGTTTGGGTTTGTTTCTAGGGAATAAACAATTCTCACCTCTCCCATTACAGCAATTGGTGTCTCCCCTGTTGCCTGGGCAACACGATGCTCTACCAGATAAAACATGTATTCATCATAGAGCAGGCGAATCAGGTGGAAGGAACCAAAGCTGGCAGCACTGCGCAAGGTGAGGTCACGGATCACCATGGAGCTGGAAAATGGCCGGGAAACAAAATATTTGGGTTGTGTTTTACACTTGCATCATGGCTGATGTGAATTCTTGACCCTGAAGGTACTGTGGGACACAGTGCTCTGTTTCTACCTCTAACCCAAGACTATCAAAGCACTTTAAGAAATTAGTTGATGGAGCATCCTATCCCCATCCTGAAAGGATACAGGAGACACAACGCTCCCTTCTGTACCAGGGCAGAGCAACAGTTAACCAGAGTTGCATGGGGGTAAAGAACTTAGCATTGGCTTTTCAAGTGGCTATTTACATGCCCTAAGCCCGATGCAGAAACATCTCCAAAACGAGAAAGAAAATGTACCTATAGAAAGACCATTTTAACAGGAACTGCCTGGCTGCCTTGGGGAAGCTGGGACTGCCCTCGTGATGCTTCAGGACTTGAGTAACAACATTATCCAGCCAACTAGCCCACTGGTCCAGAGAACTCTGCTGCTGCAGAGTGAGCTTGAAATCCTGCTCCAGCTTCTGTACCATGCCTTCCTCGCACTGGCACACCCACGAGGCTTGCTCCTGCTCGGGAAGAAGGGTTGACAGTTACTCATGCCAAGCCTGCATGGTTGTTGCATCCCAGCCCAGGAATTAAACTTCGTTTCTAGTAGACAAGGACTCCGAACCAGCTCTGAATCACGTCTTCTCCGATCCATCCAGACCACAGTACAATATTATTACTAGAACTACATTATTGTTGGTAGCACTACTTCTTACAGAAGTTCCTTAGTACCTTCTCCACTATTCACAGTGAGAAGGCAAACTTACCTGGAAAAGTAACACCAAAACCGTTAAACTGTTTACTTAATTGCTTTTTAGTATTGGAAATAAGATGCTGGTTACCAGCAGACAACCTCATTATAGAGTCCCAGTTCTAGACAACATGACCTACAAAAAGATACCCTAAGTTACCTGCACATTGGCAAAGTCGACCCGATTGAGATCACTGAGCATCTGGTTTATCTGGGAAGTGTTCTGCAGCACCGCACGGGCGGCCTGAGCCAGGTGGTTCAGGGACGTGTACCTCCGTAACGTCTGCGCAAAGGCACTCACTACCCCGACCTGCAAGACAGCACACAGGGCACTGCGAGCATGGAGCTGAAGCCACGGAGCTGGAAGCCAAATTCTTCTCAATGCTGAGCTCAAGCACACAGCACACATCAGCTGGGGAAACCTGCACAGTCCCACCCACGCTGCTGTCCAAAGCATACACGAACACTCCAGAGCAGCACTTTCGCAGCATCTATTGCATCTTGCAAACCAGCCTCTGCATTTCTGTTCTTTAAACTAGCAGGTTTTCACATTCTGCCTCCAGCAGAGACCAGCAAGGTGATAACAGGCTGCAAGAATCCATGGCTTTAGGAGAGGGGAAGTAGGAGCCTTAGGTTTGGTCTCTGCAATGCCATTCAGTCCATAAGGTGTCCTGTGCTTTCTAGCAGGACAGCCTCATTCCAGTGCAGAGATTTTCTTCCACAAAGCTATATCTGCAATTTTGGGACATAGGACAGAGCATCATCAGCTTCTGGTACAAAGGAATTGCCCTACCTGTCCTCCCACTCCTTGCTGATTTTGGTTCACAATTATTCATTACACCAGTCTGGAGTACACGTGGCCAAACCCCAGCAGTGATTTCCAGTCACTGTGGAAAACTGCAACATGCACACATACACTCTGTTCATATCCCTGACCTGCACCGTGCTCCTTCTGCTTACCTTGGTCTGGATAACCTGCAGGGGAAATTCACTCATTGCGTTCATCAGCCACCCTTCCAAACTCTTGGCAAAATTACGAATCGCCTGTGTAAGCGTGCCTGCAAAGAAGTCTGCAGTTAGAAAGGCAGTTCTGTATCATCTTTGGACACCACTTGCTAGCTTAGGACTGCTGTGGAAAGCACAGCTTCTGAGCTGGTTAGGTGTGATCTCGATTTAGCATAAAGGAAATCAACTGGGTCCTGAGATGCACTCAAATTTTTCTTATTCTCTAATGTTGTTACTCAAACTTTTCTTCTTCTTCTTCTTCCTATTCCTATTTGTATTTGTATTCTTACTCTTTCTTATCCTTTTCTTATTCATGGTGCTTCTGAGCATTTTCCAAATGTTGAAATAAACTCTTTAAAAACACACACGTGCCACAGCATGTAGACTGAAAACAGGAGCTCAAAGGGACATGGCTTTCCAGTACTGCTCAGCCCAGTCTAGGGCTGAGTTGAGGCCTTGGGGAGACCGACACATGCACTTCACTGAGGAGCCAAATCAGAGAGAAAACCCTCAATATCCCATCATCTCATCTCCCAAATGAAAGCTGACCCCAAATTTCCAGGAGATGCAGTAGTGGGCATGACGGTCCTACGTAAACAAAGATACTATCTCCAAGGAAACATCTCACAAGGATTAGCCACGCTTACTTGTGCATTAAGCCTATGCTTTTACGCCGACTCCTAGCCAAAGTCAGGATATGTGATATGCAATAAACCAAATTTTAAAAGGCATGGGAATTTCCAGGGGCCACAAAGTACCGTCGACGCAGAGCAATGCTGCAGGAGCAATATTGCTGTTGCCATAATATTTTAGCTTGTATGCAAAACAAAAACCTCTAAATCAGCTTCTACAATGGAAATCTTCAGGGCTAGTGGTAGCCAGACCGAGTGAGTCATGGATCGCTCTTTGTCAGACCCAACATCCCATGACTCAGCCGAGCGAGGAGCAGGAGCTGAGCAGGAGCGGGGACCACCCGTGCCCTCCTGACCACGCTGCAGGATACTCACTGGGCACTGGTCTGAGCACGTCTGGGATGAGAATCTCCACCAGGGCCTGGTACAAGATGTGATCGCAGCTTCTCATCCATTTGAGGATGGGTTCGTATTTGCACAGAGTGATTAGCTTATCTTTCGGGAGGGTCCCTTCGTGTTCTTCTTCGCTGCAGGAGATGAAGAAGGGAGGCAGCGTTAGCAGCAGGTTTGCATTCAGTGCATTCACCCTTCCTCTCGATTTCTAAGCCCAGTTTTCAGCAGAAAAAAGCCATTTATGTTTCTTTTAAAAGGAAATGTCTGATCGTTTGTACAAGTTGTCTTTGACTCTGCAGGCTCCTCTCCGTCCGTGGGTCAGAGCTCTGACCACAGTTTTCCCTCAAATCCACATCTCCCTGTGCTTGGCCTTCGCTTCTTCTGTCTTTAGCCTCAGTTCCTTTCACACATTCATGTTCACGTGTACCTAGGAGTTGTACTTCAGTACAGCCATTTCAGCAAGCAAAGGCTTAGCTGGTTCCTCCTTACAGACCCAGCTATTTCCAAAACCTCCACACCTCTCTCCTGTGCTCTAAACCTCCTCAACTGTAGCAGTGGAGACAAAAAGTTTGCAGCAAATGTTGTTGGAGCAGATAAGCCGGTATCGATAGATACTACAAATGGTTTCAAGGTGTTTAACACCTTCAAATGCTGAATGTTTTCAGAAGGAAAAAGATTTGGTGTTTTGATGAGAACAAAGCATATTGTCTCTAACTGAGTGAGATCAAGCTTGCATTATTTTCGCTTTATAGATATATGGAAACTTCTTCTGCATGATTAAGGCATAAGATATCTGGTTTAACAGCAAGCAGAGAAAACCAAAGCCTTAATGCACTGCCAGAGCATCAAAGCAGAGCTGCTCAGACACTGTGCTGGGAATTGGGAATTTGGAAGGGAATTGCCCCATGCGTTACATCAAAATCATTAAAGCCAAGCCTTGGACATACTATAAAGAGGTACTTATAGCCTCTGCCTGAGCAGTTTTAGTAAATGAACTCCACAGGCATACTCCTAGAACACTCACATAGAAAAACTGGCCATCAAGTACCTAAACTTTCAGTTAAGTGGAACCATATTCTGCATTTTATCATGCTTTCAAACAGTTTGCCACTTCGATAATATTTTGGATTTATATTTGTATATATATATATAAAGCAGGGGGAGGGAGTGCTTTATTTACTTCTCTTGACTATTAACACTGGTATGGAGAGGTACTAGAGCACATAGCCTTAGCAAGATACGCTAGATTAGACAGAGCCCTGCAGAAACACTGCCTCCAAGTATCCAAGTAAGCCTGTTTGTACCTAGCACAGCTCGCTCTGTGGTTTTACAATATGCCTTGGAGATATACCCTTAAGTAAAAGAGATTTTGAAACTATCAAACGCAGCTACAGTGATTCTTTGCAGGAAAATATCCATTGGGTAACATCTACTGAGGACAACAGGGCTATTCTACAGGTTATTACAGGCTATTTGCTTATTACTCAAACTTTTACCATTTTTATTCTGAATGTAAAACATCCATATCGGAAGTCCTTATATTATCAGTAGAGTGGACAATACAGACTTTTAATGCAAATTTTAAGAGAAACCTTCACCTTTTCTATTTTCTCTATTTTGACTTATTTCCATTCCCCTGTCTCTTGGCAGCAGCCTCCCAACGCATAAAGGATGAAGAAAAGGCAATAATGACAAGCCAGGCAGGAGTACAAAGATCAGAGTAGCTTCATTTGCCATATCTGCCTCAAAACACGAGGCACTTAAAGATCTGGATAGCCAGCCAAAGAAGTGAGTCAGTCTAGATGTCACCAAAACCTCAGAGTCTGAGATGTCACCGGAGACTGATACCTAATGGCACAAAATCATTACTGTCTGCTCCTGATGACGAAAGCAGCATCCCGTTCTCGCTCCTCTCTGCATTCTGGATTAGCACTGGTTGCAGGAGGTATAGGGTGCATAGATGTACATAATCAAAGCAGATGCTTTCCTTGGAGGTCTGAACTTTGTGTGGTCATTATGATATTAAACACTTCTGACACTCTTTGTAATGATTCTGCAGGGAAGTAAATACTTTCAAGTCCTACAAAGCACTCAAAATGCCTAGTGAAGCTGAAAATACTTCATGCATTTTTAAAACTAAAAATACCACCAAACAATGGAGCATTCAGAAATAATCAAAGCACAGCAGTGCATACCTGGATGGCAGGGCAGTAGAGCCATCACTAGATGGTGTTTTAGGACTCCAGAAGGATTGCCACAGTTTCTCAATATAATGAAATTGAAGATTCATTACAACATCCAAAGTTGCCTAACAACAAAGAACACAACTCATTAGCTGCTCTGCTAGCATCTTGTCGCACAGTGTAAGCATAATTTCATGTGCTCCCATTTAAATTATTTACAAGAAAAATAACGGAAAGGACATTGTTTTAATAATCAACAAAACATAAAACAGGTCACACAATGAAAAAATAACATAAAGCGCAATATTTGAGTTATAATACCCAGCAAATCAAGCATTTCCTATTATATTCTAGCTTTTCCTAAGAGCAGGATATGAGATGAGCACATGGGTTATGTCCCACATCAGTTAATAACTAAATTAAAAATATTCCAAATAATCACCTCGCAGTGTCGCCTGTAAAGAAGCTGTAGAGTTTTCACATCATTCATGGTGACCCCTTCTTGTAAGAGGACGTTACCTAGACGAGGGTCTGGGAACTCGGGAAAGACATGGGTTACATCTAGGGAAAAAAAAGATTGGGAAAGATGGTAAGAGTTAGGAGCACTCAATTACACAGGACTACAGATGAGTGCAAGGTGCTGCTGTCGCTGGTGGCTATCTTTCATGTTTCAATTGGGATGAAACAGGAGAAATTAGACCAATAATCTAGTTCTTTCCTAATTCATGCTGCTATACTGTGCAAAAAGTGAACAACCGCAGCCCATTTTATTCAGTGTGGAAAGGAAAATGTTTTCTTTCTCTCTGTAATAAAAGAAACATGAATACATTGTCCTCATCTACTGTGCTTCCCATTAGATTTTCTCTGAAGCCTGAAAAATGTCTCTCTGTTATTTTGAGAAATGGAAAATATAATTCAACAGCAGACATATCAGGAGCAATTGTAAATTGTATTTCAAGAAGGCTCAGAGCTGGCCGGGATTTGGTATCTGCTTAAATGATGGAGACACATAGATCCATGACCAGCAAAGCCAGAGAGCTTCTCTCACAAGGAGAAGGTCCGTACGTATTGTCTGCAGTCAGACACATATTGCAGCCTTTGCAATGAAGAGAATTGCTCTTCTCCCTCCGGCTGCCTGTCTTGGCAAGGCTCTTCGCGACCTCCACTCCTTCCATCCAATTTGGATGAAACCAGATGGATTAAATACATACTAAGAGGGAACCAACAGACCTGGTGGTACAAGGAAAAAGCCTTCCTGTGGGTATAGGAGTTAGCAAATAAACTTAGCAAGTGTGATGTAACAAGAGTTTATTAGAATATATACTATATATAAAATACATATATCTTATATGTATAATGCAAACAAATGCAGAACAGCCAGGGCTTGCTGGACAAGACCTTCCTTCCTCTTAAAGTTATAAGCCTAGACATGAGATATCTAACACATTAAAGCAGTCTCCTCACCTATGAATTGCAGATGATGTTGACTTTGAGCAGCAACCGATTGCTCCGGCGTAGTGTGCGGGTTACTATTGGACCCGCTCTCTGCCATGCCATCCATCTTCTGCGCTGGTCTATACCTAAATTTAGAACGTGGCTTGGGATTTACACAGGCATGAGCAAACATGTACATGGTATTTGCAACATAGTCATGCAGACTTTTGCGTTCATCATGTAATACATTCAAGGCCAGCCTTGTGAGGGCTGACCATTTATATCACCTACTTAACTGGAGGGTGAAAATGAGGAACTCCCTTTTGAAAAGCACTCCCCAAGACAGAATTAAAGGGGTTAAGATGTTTGCCCAAGGTGACACCAAAAAAAGTAGAAAATGAGAAGCAGAGCTGGAGTGGGTGCCAGAGTGCAGACTCTCAGTCTCAGGAGCTGACTTTGGCATTTACTTTTTGTTTCGGAGCTGAAGAAATAAATTCTTCTGCTCCTTCTTCACTCCAGCAAGAACCAGAAGTGTCCATGCTTCCTGGAGACAATTCCAGATTCCTTTGCACATTGTTTTTTAGATTCAAAATTACTCAGACACAAGACTAACCACAGCACTATTTAGCTTGCACTGTTGCACAACAAAAAAACTCAAACAAAACCCAAAACCCCAAACCCACCCAAGCACAACACAAGCCCCCAAGTCCTTTACACTGATTTGGCACAAATAACGCCATAGCCGAGGTCCTAGAACAGTTCGGTCAGAGGGAGGCAGTGAAAAGTGGCACATACGGTGGCATTCTCTGTAGCAGCGGGCTGCCGCTGGCAAATGGAATAGGCAGATAAACGTCATTTCATAGAATCATAGAACAGTTTGGGTTGGAAGGGACCTTTCAAGGTCATCTAGTCCAACCCCCCCTGCAACAAGCAGGGACACCGTCAACTAGAGCAGGTTGCTCTGAGCCCCGTCCAACCTGACCTTGAATGTTTCCAGGGATGGAGCATCGACCAGAATGGGTTTGGGACCCTTCCACTACTCGGAGCAGCCAGTGACTTGCAGACCCCTCTTCCACAGCTCAGCTCTGGCAGTTCAGCAACACTTGTGTTTGAACTGTCCCGACATGCTCCCTTTGCTCGCACGCCAAGCCGAGTCCCAAGATGGGGTCTGCAGCTTTCTTTGGCAAAGGACCCTTGCCCGCGGCAGCGTCGGGGCACCGCTAGCAAGCTCCAAGACACTGGGAGCACCTACCTTTGCTTCTGGTGGATGGGCTGCTGTCTCATTGCCATGTACTGGGTGTCCTCCTGCAAGCGGTTCAGCGGAGACTCTGGTTTTAGACGGATCCCGTAATAATGATATTTGGAGTTTCCCCTGGAAGTATCAGCGTTGAAATTGCTCAGTGTAAGCTAGTCAATGGAAGGGACATCGTAGCCCTGCGATTTATTCTTAGGCTTGTTTTGACAATACACCCTACTTCTTACAGCACATGTCGGTTTGCTGCCAAGCACTATTTGAATGGCTGAACTAATGAATGCCATCATCCCCTATAAAATTTAAAACCACATGTCGCAAAGTTCAGTGACATCCACATTTAAAACCCGGCAAGGTTTGTTCCAAGTAACCCATGGTAACTGGAGAAGAAGAGACAAGTGTTACAATACAAAGTGTTATTAAACAGAATGACAGAAAGACCTCAGGGGACGCTTTGCTATTTGATTAGTGTTTAAGGATTTGTTTTTTCCATAAAAACAAACTTCCATCTTTATCTAGACTTGGATAAAACAAGCCTGACTGAATAGTTAACTATGATAAGAAAACATCTTTCTGTTGCCAGCACTTTCACAGCAACGGCAACGGGCTTTGATGTGGTTTTGTTCTTGGAGTTGCTAATTTTTGTAGTTTTTGTAAAAACTGAAAGCTTTTTTCAAGCAAAGAGGCTGTAACTCTTTTTCCTTTGCTGGTCAGTAAAGCTGCTGTGATGCTCCTTAGGAGAATGTCTTTCCATCACATTAGACAGATGTGTCAGTTAAAGTTTTTCCACCAAACTGGAATTTTTCAGTCCCCACGTGTCTACTTTTGGGAACGAGAAGGACAATTACGCAGCCATGGATACATGACAACAGTGTGTCCAACTTGGCTTTAGCCAATTTGTCACTAACAACGGTTGAGCTGAGGCCTCAGTGGGAGAGGAGACCGAGCCAGGGGAGCAGCAGCAGAGCCTCCAGAGCCCTTACTGGGGATGCTTAAAATTCATTTGCTGTGTCTGGAGGCACCCTAAATCCAATGATGCTTCCTATTGGAAAATTACATAGAGAAATTTGAGAGAGGAATATTTGGCAAAGAATTAACCCTTTCTTCCTTGTTGGGGAAATTTTGTTTTTTTCAAGGACACGCTTGAATCGTTCAGTCTTTGTCACTGTACTAAAGTGTTTTACATGCACTGAGTGCTCAGGTACGAAGTACGCTTCGGCCATGTCTTAAGTGATTTTAAGTGCCTGCAAATTAAATAACAGCTCCATTTATAATCTAAATGAATGAATAAGAAAATAATGGTGGACAGCTTTTTCCATATTTATTGAGGTTTACTGTGTCCTCCCCGGCCTGCACATTTGCAATTTTAAGTGGGTTTTTTGCTTGTTTGTTCTTTCTTTAATCCTTGATGGGATTAAAGAATTTCTCTCCTCTACAGAAATTATTTCAGAGCTCTTGCACTTGGACCAATCTACAAAAATCCAAACTCTCCCCAGCTCTTCCTATGACTGTTGCCTCCACATTCCAGCTGTGGAATGCCCTGGACACATCTGGTTTTGTTCTTGTTTAGAAGCCTAAATATCTAAGCTTGAATTTTATTACAAAATCTTACACAATCAGAACAATCACTGTTTCTCTAGTGCATTAGCTACTTTTTTAAAATTAGAAGCTGGGATAAAATGCAAACTCAGCTGTGTAAGCGGTGCAGATACTCTGGATGCTCCCTTGAAGGACACATATGTAATTACAGCAAGTATAATTTCTTATGTTATGCTTTTGTTGTAACATCCTATGGATCTTTGATGTTTTAAAACAAAAAAATCTGTCACAAGATTCAGCCTGCCACTTTGGAAATTTAAGAAATAAGCCATTCACATCTGTACAGCTTGTCTGCATCAAAGACATGGTCACAGGTTGTGTTCTCATCCGTGATGGAGGACCTTTACTGGACCCAAAGGGAGAAACCGTTTCACTGCACCAGAATTTTGGGGTCTGCAGCTGACAGTGGCAATTGTGAAAATTACTTATTTCATCTTTTTGAGACAGTAATGGAATGAGAAGCAGCCTAAGTTCAAATAAAATATTCTTAGACTCGTTAGGAAATGGACTTAGACCAAATTCCACTGTGTGGCTGGACAAGGCACTGCCACCAGCGACCTGGAGCATGTCTGAAATTAACTATATTGTCAAGCCTCTCACACCACTGATTCATGGTGAGAAAGCAGATTTGCCTCGTAACACACAGAAATTACTTCTGTGCCTCAGAATAGCAATTCTTTTTCCCACATGACCATGGTTGGTTGTTTCTGTAGATCTCAGAAGAAAGACCTGTGCCTGCTAAATGATGCTCAGTAGGTTCTCAGTATGCGTGCGAGAAGCTGTAGGAGTTTGGGGTTTTTTATTTAAATGTAGATTCATACCAACCTGGTTCCCAGGCGGCGAGTCCTCAGCCCCATGAACACCGAACGGATCAGTTTTCCAAAGGAAGCGGCGTTCACTGGATCCAGTTTGTGCTCCTGGCAGTGCCGCAGGTAATGGTTATAGAGAGAGCTCCTGGGAAGGCTGACACCTTCCGCTGTCTCGTAGTTGTCCAACAACCACTGGAGCTTTATGTATGGAAAACATAAATAAATAAAGAAGACATGAAAGTCTAAAGAGAGCTGGAATGGTCTGCATCAAACAGTGTCAAGGCTTAAATGTCAGGAGATCCCATCTGACATTAAGAGTTCAAGAGAACTTAATGCTGGGTAGTTAATTTATGTAAGTTTTATAACTTATGCTAGTTGCATTTTTATGAAAGTAAAAGGACCCCCAGCCCAAAGCTAATAACCCAAACAAAAATGCTGTCAGATTTTGCAAGAACATTAAAACATAATCCGCCTGCCATCTCAGTGTCCGCCTTGGATTTGGATGAATTCCTGCAGAACCAAAATAAAGCTGTAAGAACTCATGTTTTCCAAGAATAAAAACGTTAAGATATTGCCTAAGAGGAATAAATTTTAGGGGAACCAAATATCCTGCAGTCTTTATTAATTTGAAGATTGGCATGTCTGCAACTGTTCCCTTAACAATAAAATTAACAGCTACCAAAGCAACCTTAAAAATCTGAGGTGGTCCATCTATTTTTCAAAATTTACTGTCTGAACTTCTTCTGACATTTGTTGATTAAAGTTTGCAATTTATATAAATCATTCATACCCAGCTGGTCTGAAAGGGCAGGCCCGGAGCACAATGTCAACACAGGAGTTAAAATGCAAAAACCCCAAAACCCCAATCTCCTTTAATTGGCTAAATGACTTCAACTTCAATAAAAGAAAGTGCTAGATTAAGTGAATTTTTGAAGGAACTAGATATACAAATGGACTAAAATCAATAGCTTTGGTAAAAGCCTTTTTATTGTCGTTAGGGATGTTTGGGATTAACATTTTCAAGACTTCCCTCTCCTTCCAGACCTCCATCCCTGCGGGCACAGGAGGCACAGCTCCACCACCAGCAGCTGCATTCGCACCAGATCAGTGTCAAAACAGACTCAGGTTACGGATGCCAAAATATTAGCCACGTCATCTCCTTACAACAAATATTTCAAGCACATATTGTAATTAAGCACAAACTTAGTCTAGAAGTCAATGGGATTTAACCATGCACATGGATGTACAAGTCGGCCCATGCTTAAGTCCTCTCCACTCATACTCCCATATCTGGCTCTTTTCTACCATTTTCTCTTGCTGAAACCTTGGGGTTCCAATTCACCACTATTCTTGAGTTTTATATTCATAACTGTGAAAATACAACCTGAAATGTGCAATGACATCTCTGACACCTCAATCCATTGAGTTATTTTCAGTTTATGTATTTCATACCCCACTTTGCTCTCACACAAAGGTTTTTCAGCACCTATGAATGTATGTTTGGTGGTTATCATTCACATACCCAAATTTAAACTTCTGCTGCATCAAATAAGCTGAATCCAAAGCTGTACAGTTGAAACTATTTTATTCATTAGTTGGGTTTGACCCATCAGTTTTGGTGGCCTTTGGAGCAGACCAGGGGCTGCCACAGCGGGAAGAAGAAAAACCTCTTGGCCATTTTCCCTTCTGTCCTGCTTTTCACAGAGCTGCTTGTCACCTTCCCACCTTCCTCCACTTAGACATCACCCAAGACACTCTTTGATGTGTTCTTCCACAGACAAAGATCTTTCTGACCTCCAAACCCTACAGTCCTAAGAGGTGGTGTTTGCTAATGATCCGCGTCCCTTCATGCTCTCGTCTGCAGAAGAGACATCCCTGGGAAGCCCCAAAAAGCTGTTCCGTAGCCCTGAGCCTTCCCCACCCATTAATCCATCTCTAACAAAAGTGGACCCCAGAGTTTATGACATAAAAGACCAGCTGGAGCTCAATTTTTAATTAGTCCACATCTATTCTAATTTTGGCCCATTCCCTGTATTTAAATGATTAATGATTAAGAAGGTTCTTTTTTTTTTTTTACCATTTATTTTATTTATCCTATGGAAGATACTGAATGTGGATCAGCTATTTATTTTTTAAACATGTTCTAATTCCAAGCCTTAAAAAAAAAAAAAAAAGTTGCATGTTACTATGGAAAATTCAGATATAGGTAAAACCCTCTCATTTAAATTTGATCCTAGACATTTTTAGTCTAATCCTCGATATTTCTAGAATATTCCCTTCATCTTCCAGCTTTCTTTTTCTGCGAGTGTCTTTTTATACTCCTTTACACATTACAGAGTTTCACAATATGAACTCCCACGATTGAATTAGAAACCTATTATGAAACGCACAAAAGAGCTTAAAAAAAGAAACGTCAGAATGTAAGTAATTTTCAAAACATGATTTTTGCTCTTCCTGCATTAGTAGTAACAGACTGGGCACTTAAAATGAGAACATTAAAGATTCTTTCCATTTGTGTCCCTTACTCTGTTTACTTTTTGAATTTTGCTCAGTTGTGACAATGACAAGATATTCTACAGTTTCATTTCTGTTTATACTACAATCAGGTACCAATAAAATCACTATGCAGCCATATGCTGCTGCTTTGTTTGTTATAGGCACTACAGGGGAACATTGCGATTTCATTTCTACTTTAACTTTATTTCTATTGACTGTTTGTTTTGGTTTAAAAAAAAATAATCTTCAGCAAAAACCTTGTCCTTGTTCGATTCAAGGATGGCTCTTTAAGGATGGAAAAAGTGATACATGGGGCTGTCTGAGAAAAGAAAAAACCTTTTTTTTCTGAAGGTCCAGGTTTGGAAAGGTTTTTTTATGGGCACTTCTATGAAAAAGAAACCACTGAGGACACACATTTATGGTTCGTATTTAAGGTGGTTTCATCTGAGACTAAGAGGAGCAGGTTCCTAGGTCCCCGCTCAGTCCAGCTCGGAGTTAGGACAGACCATGGACCACGCGTGCCTGCCGAGCATCCCGAGCTCAGCGATGGGGAGAAACGCTTCCCCCGCACCAGGAGTTCCCTGCTCAACCCCACCAATCTTTTGCAATTAAAGTTTCATCAAAACCTGTATATTGTCTTGGAAAGCCTCTTTTCCAGAACAAGTGCCTGTCAGCTCTGGTCCCTTGCATAGTTAAGCCCCCAGCTATCCACATACAGGAGCACAAGCTCCAGCATCCCCCGAGCAGGAGATTAATCCTTCATTAGGTCATTACATTCTGCCCCCGGGCAAGGGAGAGTTATTCCCTTTAACAGTTTTCCTACTTCTCTGTTCAGTCTCATTTTAGGTGTTTCCACCTAATCACCATTTGGGCATAAGATCTTTTCCTCAGGGGAGAAAGTCCATCAGCACCAACCTAAGAGCCATTCACCCACAGGGAAGAAGTCCAATGTTTTTGGGGGTGTTTATTTTGGGGTGGGGTTTTTTTTGGTTTTTTTGTTTTACAGGCAGTGAGGAAAAAATGCATTTTCCTCCTGTTCCTATGAGTGCTATGGATATCTAGGAGCCGCAGGGCCTCAGGCAGGTTAGAGCATCCAACTGCTTCCTTAGGTGCCAGCTTTAGGCACTCATGTACAAAAATTGTAGTCATTTTTCTCAATTTCTTTGCATCATCTGCCAGCTCATAATTGGCAAAGAAGTAATCCTCTGACCCAGTGACTCTGGAGTACACTTGTGAGCAGAGGTTTTTCAGTAACAGTAATAGATTGACATGATTTCATTAGAAACATCATGTGTCACTGGGGTATTAACATTAGCTTAGGCTTCCAGATTTGATATTTCAAGTGCACTTAAATAACCTCTTAGAGAGTTTTTGAAGCACAATTATGTTATCAAGTGTGGCTCCATTTCACATTGACTTTGTTTAAACAGCATTATGAAAAAAAAAAACTCTCTTGACTGAGATACCTTTCATTTTCTTTTTTTTTTAAAAAAAAAAACCCCAAAGATTCCTGGCATGTAAACTCTGCTGACGGCACAAGATAAACCATTACCCTAAGAATTTACAGATCTGCAAAATGGGAAATTTAAAATGAGGGACAGAACACTTAATGAAAAAATCTGCAACCTTAAGACTAAAAGCAATTAAGTTACAACTAAGAGCGCAATTAGCATTACCTCACAACTTCCTCAGCTACTAGCTTTTGTCAAGCTCGTATTTTGCTTTCAGCCTTGAAAAATCACAGTCACCTGCTGCTTCACCTTCTGGTTCTCATGTGCAAGCCTGACAATATCGTGTGTCAGTCACACAAGCGTTTGGGATAGGTAATCCTCTGTCTGTTTTTTTGTTTTGTTTTTTTAACATAAAGAGGTGGGACTGGGACCTGAAACATCCCGGACAGCAGAAACCCTTGTAACACAGCATGTGCCAGGGAAGACGTGCAGAGAGGCTCAGTGCTGCACCCTCATCAGGCTGTCCCATACACTGTGGTTGGGAGCAACCTCTGGCAGCCTCCAGTCCCCAGGTGATCGATGCCCCATCCCTGGAAATATTCAAGGTCAGGTTGGATGGGGCTCTGAGCAACCTGCTCTAGTTGAAGGTGTCCCTGCTCATGGCAGGGGGTTGGACTAGGTGACCTTGAAAGGCACCTTCCCAAACCATTTGATGATGATTCTGTTATTCCAGTCCAGCCTCCTACTCAATTGAGGGCTCAATTCCAAGGGAGGTCAGGTCCCTCAGTCCAGTTGAAAGGCTTATTCAGTTGAGTCCTGAGAACCAACCCAGGCAGAGGCTGCACAACCTCCCCAGGCAACAGAACCAACCTTCCTCTAGCTCTGGAAAGAAATCGCCTGATCCGGTTCTGCAATGTGCTGCGTTTCCTACAGGCACTGCTCGTACCATCGCCTCCTTGCTATTCCCACATGTCTGCAGACATCGCTCGGTGCTCCAGAAAGGCAGAGCAAGGACACTGGAGGTTCACGGGGCAGCAAGGGCCCCACATGTTTCCTCGGCTCAGGCAATCACCCACCCCAGCCCGGGAGCTGGCCAGGTCAGCATGTTGCTTGTGCCTGGATCCGCATCTTCAGCAGGGAGGAACGGAGAGCTGATGTGTACACACATGCTCAGGAAATAGTTTATTTCCTTTAGAATTTGTAAGAGAACTTAAGCCTTCTGCCAAACTATGAACTGTGACCTGAGAAGAGAGACATTAAGTTCTTTACTTCTACCCTGCAAGACAAGGGTGGGGAAGATCTGATCAGAGGCTGGATTGGGCCCCAACTCCATCCTGTGCAGCCTGCAATCAGATGAAATCTCTTTTCTACCTTCGCTTACTTTCCTCTGCCCTTTTCCTGTGTTTTTTTCAATATCACACCACGACCCACCCCATCCTGCTCTGCACTGGGACGGACAAGAAAAATTCTGCAGAGCAACATTATCCTTAGACAAATCTGCGTGGCACTCAGGGCACAGCACGGGCACGTGAGCACGGCAACAGCCTGGGACAGAAGGATACACAGAGACGCTCAGAACACAAACTACCAGCCTGATTCTGCAGGTTTGTGTTTCACCAACTACAACAAGGGACCTTCAATTTCTAGAAGCTGAAATAAGGATCGAACTCATCCGGGAGCCCTGGCTTGGAGTTCGACATCAACTTAAGAGCATCAGACTGTTAGGTTTAATGTTCCTTTCATTTTCTCAGGCTATTTCTCTAGGGTGAAGAGGGCAAAGATTTTTTTGCAGAACCAAAGAATGACAACAGATCTGGCCCCAAATACAAAGCAAAAGGAAATCTGTTAGAATAAAGAAGTGCCACTTTGTGCACTGTGATTTATCAGTGCAGAACATGCTTCAGCCTAATCCAAAACACAATGAAGTGAAGGCAAGTCCAATGACTTCAACAGGACTTGAATTAGACCCTTCAAACCTCACACAAGCATGTGCTCACTGTTAAGCATTACTGCATGGGAGTCATAAACCATGATGCAGAAGGCCCAGTAGAATAGTGGGAACTTCACACAAAGCAGGGAAATTGTTGGCATAGTGAGAAGAGAGAGGTCTAGCAAATGGATTTAGCATAGCATTGTAACAGTAATGGTCTTCCTGAGGCACAGAAAGAGGCAATAAAGGCATTCACAGGCTTTTGGTATGTGCTATCTAAGGGATATCTGTCATGATTCACGCCAAGTTATTGCTGTAGAATTGCAAGTTATTTTCCAGCCATCTTTCAATTCCAGTGAAAGAAAAGAACTTCTTCAAATGTGTTTATCTAATTGCCAGCAATTTCCATTGCAAGGCAGATGAGATAAATAAACACAGGCTAAAGGCAGTTAACAGAATCCAGAGCATCTCATAAACAAACATTAACATCATGGCACTTTTTGCAGATTCTTGTTCCTTGGGAATGGGCTGCTTTGGGCAGCACAGCTGAATCACAGGCTGCTTTGAGTGGCTCATGCTGTTGAATACACCAAAGGGCTACAAATAATGCTCCTACCAAAGCAGGAAAAAGGTTGTAAATTCCGATTGTAACTTACATGGCTGTTGAGCAAACTGCTTTTGTGTGATGTAATCCCTTCATTTTTTTGTAGGTTTTCAATCGCCATTTCAAGCTAAAGAAAATGTGCACAGGGAAAAAAAAGGAAAAAAGAAAAAGAAAGGAAATCAGATAGTTAGCAACAGCCAGGATTATTATTTCTTTATTAATATTTGAATGATTAATGCTTTGTATCAACAGGCTTGTGAAAAAGAGGCAAACAGATGAGGCACAGTCCTTATGGGATGAAGCTGCAGAGACGTTATTGTATGGCATGCAAACTAACAACACAGCAAGAATCCCTGTTAGGGTGAAAGAGTGAGGCTGGGGGAGGGCTTTTGATGTTCCACTAGATGCATTGCCCTTTTATAAAAGAGAAGCAGTTTTCCCTCTCCTTTCCCCTCCATGCCTAGACCAAACCACCACCAGACAGATAAGCTGCAGTAGGTCAAAGGAGATTTGCTCCAGAGAAGGTGCATTTTACCCAGACCTTTCAAGGAAAACTGGAAGTAATGACTTCAGTTATTATTACTTCTTAACATTTTGATAAAAATCTAACGGCAACTAAATAAAACAGGGGCACAAGGACGGTTGACACAGAGAATGAATAAGCTGGAAAGGGTAAGAGCTCTTTGCTACTGAAGAGAACTGCAAGGGACTCTGAAGGAAGAAGACAGGTTTCAATTAAGTGAGCTTCTTCCTGCGAAGACAGCCTGGCACATCTTGATGCTACTTGTGCTCATTTCCATTGATTTCAGAGCTTCTGCAAGCGGAGTCACAGTGAGGCATTCCGGCCCCTGAAGAGCCTCCTTGCTTCCCTCTGTGTAGCTCCTGTTCTACTCTCAGCCCAGCTATGGCTGCTGCCTTGTGCTCGGACCCTCTCCTGGACCTTTGTCTTCTCCTTTCTGCTGCTGGGGCTACCTTGGCAATCTCTGGCAAACTACTTAGCAGATGACTGCTGGTCCCAGAGCTCTAGTGCACCTGAGCACAAGTTTTTTGCAAGTGAGGAAGGAAAAAAGAACGCCAAAACAAAAGAAAACCAACCAAACCAACCACATTAAGGGACTGGCAGGAGCAGAACCTGCTGTTTCTCTCCAGTAGATGTTCTCAAAACCCTGTTATCTGTGACCTGTTAGTGCAGGCAGGACAAGGCAGCACATATCAGCCAGTAAAACTCCCAGTCAGCAGCTGTCTCTAGCATCTGTCCTCATTTAACATGCAGGGTCGTGCACTCATCAGTAGGCACAAGCACAAAGTATCTGCAGGAAGATCTGCCAATGGCCTCCTTCACACGCTAGCTAGCTCCTGCACTCCAATTTGCACTGACTCATAGCACGGTGAAGATAAAGGTCGAGGTGAAAACAGCCATTTACAAAACCAAGCTCTGTCAGGAAGGTGGGAGAACAGAACAAATCAGATCTAACTTCTGAAGTAACATTCAACAACCAAAGACGCAGTCTGTGCCATATCCATGTCTGAACATGATATTCTGTCCAAGCACCTCCAGCACACGTCCCTTGGTTTCCATCCAAAAATGCCATCACCGTGGCACTTCTTGAGAAGTTATCACTGAATTCAGAAACAGGTCAGTCACACATAGTCAGTGGGGTGGTTTTTTTTGAGAAAACTGTCTAACACACTGTGATGTATCATGAGGAACCAAAGACTGATTGCTGATGCAGCCTTCAGGAAATGAGTCAATGTTAGAGGGAGACACCATTTCCTTCCTCTGTTCGAGGAGCAGCGCAGTGCCAGTTGAGCAACACCTCTTACGCAAGCACAGAAACACTGCCTGTCCTTTTGGCATCTTGGTAAGCATCCCATACAAATGGACACCTTGCATCTGCAGAAAAAAATATTACAGGGGAAAGGCTAAAAGCTCTTAAACACCTCTGCACAAAGGTGAGGAGCTCTGAGGATCCACTTATGGGAGGTCTCAAGGATCTCCTCTCTTGGTATAGCCTAATTTAAATGAAGATTAATAGTGCTCTATTGGCACAGGCATTGAATGGGACTGCTTCATGTCCTGTTCAGCCCATTCGACGGAGCAGAACGTCATTATTCCAGCAGATATGGAAGATGGGTTTCTTTAAATATTTGAAGATTTTATTTTAGTGTACATACAGTCTTTACCAAACGTCCCTCAAACTCCTGAGGCAGCTCTTACACCATTGCTAATTCTGAAGCGCTACCTTGTTCCCAGTCTCCTCTGAAGATACTCTCCTTGCTTTCGAGGTCTCGGTGCCGGCTCTGCTCAAGCATTCAACACCCTCCAAGCCCTTTCGCTTCCCCATTCCTTGCAGCTGCCTCTCACGTTGCCAAGCCCTTACATTGCTGTCCACTTTGACATCCATCCTCTTTGCACTATATCCCCAAGGCCACACGCAAACACTACGTCTTCCTTGGGTACATCAGCATGAACTGTACTTTTTTTTTCTCTCCACAAAGCTCTTAATCCTGCCCTAAATACATTTTGCCAGGACTACAGCCTCTCTGGCCTCTTTAACACCAGCCTTTCCTATTCTCTGTTTAAGCAAGACATTGCAAGAAAAAATAATGTTCCTACCCATTTATGTGACTTAGTCATTGCTCTCCTTAAGCCTTCCACTATCTGTCCACCCACTATTATGTGAAATTCAAAGCAGTTATCATGGTTCTGCTCTATCCCCCTCTGACTCTGGTCTGTGCTGAAAGAACTGAAAGCCACACACAGACACATCCCTATACTGTCTTCCATGCACTATTTCACCCTCTTGAGCCCCTCCACAAGATCCACACACATTTTGTTTTAAAATATCTTCAGAAAGTTCATTCCTACATGCAACTGAATTTATTTCAGATGCATTTTCATAAAGGTCACTTTTAAACTCTTTTTTTGCTGAACAGCTTTATCTCATGTGATAGACAGCTACAAACTAAATCTGTTCATGGGACATTTCTATTGACACATATTCTACTCGGGCTTTTTATATTGTGCCCATCATCATGGAAATAAAAAAAAAAAAACCCAAACCAAAAACCAAGAGTAATTTTGTGCAGCTTTGCAAGATGCAGTCCCACGCAGGTGACAAGATCAGCAGCTACTTCCTTCAAAATACGCCTCAGCAAAAATCAGAAGATGGTCCAATGCTAGTTTTTAACTATGAACAGTTAAAATACATACAAACACACACAAGAAATGAACCCCAGCTCATCCAGATGTATCTGTCATTTTCTTTTCCACCCAAATCTAAGGACTTCTCCCCTGTTTTGACCTAAGGCAGAGCACATTTACTCCAGGATCAAAGACAACCTTTCAAGGCCCAAAGATTCAAAAACCATTAAGTCCATATTCTAAAACTCTGTGGGAAAAGAAAGTACAACCTAACCAGCCAGATTTTCAAGAGTACTCAGTAGCAAACAGCTCCTGTTTTTTTCCCTGGGTGGTACTGTTCACATCTTAAAATCTGGCCCCATATACTGAATTACACCTACATTTGTAATTATGTTTACATAACATATACAAATGTATAAACACACACAAGTCAGTCTGGAAAGGAAGGTGAGCAGTGTCCCAGAAAATGAGTTCCAACCCACTCCTGGCAGCAGCTGCTACTAAGGGCTGGTAGATTCTCAGATAAAAGTCCTGGTAGCTTCGAGCTGCGGAAAAGCTGTTTTGGGTTAATAGTTGTATCCCCCTGAGTCCCACACAGCTGTACAGCTGTGCTTCTAGCAACGTGGCACCTCAATTGACAGTTGGAGGGACATGATTAAAAAAATATTAGAGATTTAAACCATTTCTGTTTGATCAGTATTGTCCCTAAAATACATTTTCTGTAACATATGGCACGGACAGAATACACAATGGTGTAGGAGATACATACAAAGACTTTTCGATCACTGTACATTTGGTATGATCGGTTTGACATACCTTATGTGCTAATTATCCACTGTGTTAGTAATGGATTTTTCAGGTCTCTTCATAATTAAAAATATATTTATATATTTCTTTATTTTGGGTAAGCCAAACCCTGTGTTCAGATATTATACTTATTAGAAAATGTAAATACAGACAATTCTTTTGAATTGGAAAGACAAAACATTTTGCTCTGGGAAAAAAACCAAAATCCCCGAGAAATTTCTTTTATGTCCATGCTGCATAATTTCAGTGATGCACTAGAAAGTTTGACAAGCCTCTGCCCACCAGCAAAAGAGACATTCCAAACTCCCGTTGAAAAATATCTGTAGTACACCAGTGTCTATTCTCTCCCTTGCATTTGCATGGCATGTTATACAGACATATACACAGTGATAATGATAGGAATTCTTATTTTCTGAAGGCTTTTCAGTTCCCTTGGAAAAATTCCTGGCCCCCGAGCTGCAACATCTGCAGGGCTACATACCGTTGCTGGAGAGGAGCGTGAAGTATGTGACAGAGAATGTCTAGTGTTTTCCATCCCCCCATGAATGAGATAGGCTCCCGAGCCGGAGAGGATCGGACTTCCCCCAATGTCCATGGTGATGCCCACCATGTTGTGAGAGGGAATGGCTGTAGGAGAGGATGCCGCTGTAGTCACCTGAGCTCCACCTCCCTGCGATTCGAAATAGGATGCTGCGCTGCTGGGGGCGTAAATCTGAGCTTCGGTGTTGTAGGAGTAAGCGGCTCGTCTGTCAAAGGAACAAGAGGGTCAGGAGGGGGAGAGTGGCTTGCAGATCTAAAGTCATGGACAACAGTTTCTGAAATCTGGACCACCTTTTGAAAAAAACTCTATTTTTGGTGGGATTTGCTCCATTGAAATTGAACCCTGTGCTGTAAAAGTCAGTCCTGACAATGTTAAGCAGTCCTGTGACAGCCCTGGAGCAAAGGCCCACAGCCACAGTGTGAGCACAGAGCCCAGGAGTTGCTCTGCAGCCATTGTAGGCAACCTCGGTGCAGAAGGCTGAGAGCACCCCGGAGGGCAGCAGCCCCAAAGCAGGGGGCACAGCAGACAGGAGGAAGAAGAAACCTTACAAAACCCCCTTCTTCCTCTATCAGTTATGCTCTGGTTTCTAAAGCTGCCCCACCTCACCACACAACGGGCTGGGCAGAGGAAAATACTGGATTCTCTGGAGAACAGTCCCTCCACGAGGACACCACCTCCTCCAAGGCTGGAGTCTGGCTGAAACTAGTCCCCACACACAACGTAACATGTGAAACAGTTGTTCCTTCTCTTCCTCCTTTTAATGGTGGGCAGTGCCAGCAGCAGAGCTGGGGTGGAAGGAGCCTGGGAGGACCAAAGGGCTCAACCCAACTGGGAGGGGAACAGGGCTCTGCTACGGCCAACAACAGACTCTTACATGGTTCCATTGGTATAAACAGCTTCTCCTTCCACATACTGGACCTGGGATGGATATACATGCTGCACGGATTGCACCTGAAACAAATATGATAAACTTGAGTTACAGATATGTTATTGCCTAGGAACAGCAGGAGAAATTGCATATTACATCCTTAAACAACTTTCAACCTCACCTTGGCATTTAGGCTTTCTTTTTAAAAGAGAAAAGAAAAACAAAACAAACAAAAAACTGACATGCTTAGGAATCTCAAAGGACGTATTTATTTTAAAAGGTCAAATTAAAATACATAAATTAGTTGCTCCATGAGCAGTGGAAACAATGGAGCTGGGTTTCCTCTGCACACATGTCTCAGGGCTGGTTCTCCGCTGACTAATAAGGGTGAGATCATGCTGCAGCCTTTCCTTCAGAGAGGAGGTTGGCAGTGTCCATCTGCACCCCAGCCCCTTTTTTAATGGTCTGGGAGGAACATAGTTGCCCTCTGTTAAGTTTTTTTTCTGAAACTGAGCAACCAAATAAAAAATTGCTAGAGGAAAAAGTCAAGAGAGTCAGACTCACTGTACACATGAAGCAGCACCACATATGCCTGGTTTCTTAGGAAACAAGGACTGCAAAAGGCAAAGTTCAGATAAACAAAAACGCTTGCATGGCTCTGTCACCTAACCTTTCTATGAAGCCACATGCAGTCAGTACATTTATTTGTGTAATTAAAAAAAATCCCAAACACTTTGCCTCTAAAAAAGTCTTTACAGAGGAGGACTGTTTTTAAATGGCAATTAAAAGCATCCATCAAATCTTCAAACATATGAAAGACAACTGTTACCGTAAAGGTTCTTTCTAAACTTTACATATCTTGAGAGTCTCTTTTGCCATCAGTCTAAGAAAAGAAGAGACACATGGAGAAAGCTGCTCTCACAGTGATCTCCCATTCTCTAATTGCACACAACTCTTTAATTAAGAGCATGGATTTTTCTAAGCAGGTCTCTGGCACAATCTCAAATGTTGTGTGGGACGTGGGGTCCTGTTGACATGGAGTCCCTGGGTGGTGTCTCACCCCAGAGGTATTACCTGTTGTGGAACCTGCTGAACTCTGGGAACAGAGATTTGCTGCATCTGCGCTCCTTTGGGAGTGGAGCCTGCTGCTTGGACCAAAACCCTCTGAAAGAAGAAGATATAGTAACATACACTTAATTTCAGTCTGTAACACAGATGAGTTAGGTATTCTCTTTCAAACTTTCATGGAAAGCTTGTCTCCTACTCCAGCAGCAGCAGTACCCCTTACTTAGTGTCCCTGTGGTCCCCATCCTTCCAATGTAATCTGCACCAGACACCAGCCTGAACTCAGTACCCAGATCTTGGGAAAAGCTGGATTCACATTTTCTGACATGCATCATCTTTAAGTCTCTACACAAGGAAATAACAGCTAACAGTTGACTGATGGGAGGAGCTCAACGTGAGGTTCAGTCGCAGCTAAACAAGAACCACTCCTCACACATTCACATTTTCCTCCTACGGTTGCAAAGTTTCTTCTCTTACAGCTGCTATACCAAACCACACTCTGCCTCCTGCAACAAGAAATCACACTCTCCAAGGCACCACAGCCCTTACGGTTTCTACCAGCACCAAAGCTCTGATGGTTCTGCATCTCCTTTCAATGCTGCCAAGGGCACAGAAACGCTTTGTGTTGCCTTATGGTGGTCACTCTGTCCTCTGCCTCTGCACTGTTATTTCCACTGCCCCCCTGCTCTTTGTGTAATGCTCAGCATTCCGTTTGAGGTTGGACACACATCTTGTAGAGTGCTCAGCACCTTGCAGATCCAGCAAAACAAGCATGGGAATGTGGTGGATGGAAAGAAATGATTCAGTGAGGCCCATGGGAACAGAGCCAAATATCAGTATGGCCTTTTAAACTGATGAGGACCTCCTCCAAGGAGACAGTCATCCTCTGTGGCTTGAGGCTTTAAAAATACCCAGCAGATTGGGCCAACAGAAAAAAAAGCTGCAAAACAATCCCACATGAATCCTAGAAGAGACCTTGACAATTACTGGCTACCTTGTATGTATATATTTATGGGTTTTAGCCTTCTGACACCCTCCCAACATGCCCTTTGTAACCAGCCAGAAATTCTATTCTAGCAGAATTATAGGAATATGATAATTGCCCAGATTTCTAGGCAGCCTCTACATCACCAGTCCCCAGGCTGACCTTCAGCAAGTCTGGACACATTGGAGATCCTGCAGCTGAGCCAGTACACTTATGCCAACCATCACTTTGTCCATTCTCTCTCCAAAAGAGGTTGTAACCAGTGCACAATGGAAACATTATAAGCCGTTTTTCAAGTCATGTCTTGGCAGTGCCACCTACGCCAAAGTCTCAGCAAGATCCTTTCCTTTCTCCTACTTTTTACCCATTCTCTGTCATTGCTTCTACCAAACGACACATCTCCTCCTTTGGCGCAGCTGCCCAGCTCAGCTACTTCTGTAATTTGCCACCGTCTGGTTGCTCCTTCTACCTTCCTACCTACAATCAAAAAAATTAATCATCCCCAACCTGTAAGATGAGGCCATCCTGTTCATACAGCCTTCGCTCACACTGAAAGGTAGACCAGTGATCAACAACACCAAAGGCTTCAGCCTCACACCAGTCATGCTGCCAGTAGTTCATTCCTAGTATTTTCTTTGTCTTGCTGGTGAGAAAGGAAGGCTCTGGACGCTTCTCCTCTTCAGCAATCTTTCACCATCCTCTGGGTCTTCCTTAATCCATGGAGTTCCACTCGATATTCCATGTCATGACAAAAGCACTGGCAAAGGCTGGACAGGTAATTTCATAATCCAAAGTCGATGGGTTTTCTAAACTTCTTTAAGACGTTGTCACAGTCAAATTCACACTAATGACCAACAATCCCTAAGATACTTGACACTATTGATCAGCGGTATCCCCATCATCACAATACGAACAAGAAACGTCACCCAGAGAAATCAAAGATGGGAAGGCTGAGAGATGACAGCGAGCTGGCCAACCATGCACCGAATCACACGACGTGAATTTCCCTGTCTCCTGGTGAATCGAATGCTCCTACTAATTCACAATTTTTAATTGTTCCTTTTCATCAGCATCCAATGGCAGCTACTTCTGCTCACTTGGGAGTTGGAGAAGGGTGTAGCCAAGTTATACCCACCCATCCTCTTCTCCCTCCAGCTTCCTGCGACAAAAACTTCTTTTGATAGTTCCCCAAAAGGCATAAAAAGGAACCAGTTTTACTTAACCCTTCCCGTTTTGCAGTAGGTAGTTTTCATTCATCAGTTGAAGCTATTATTTTTCTCCTATCAGGAGACCTCCCATGTGCATCATATTCATGTATATGAATCATGAGTCCCCCTTCCCCAATTTAAAATGTCAGGATCCACCTACCAAAGGAAGAGACCAGCACGTGGCTCCTCCACCCTCTCCCTGCATTAGCACTCCCTCCACCTCTTCTCTGTTGAGCTCAGTAGCTCATTTGCAGAGATGCCTTTAAGGACTGTTTCATTTTCTCTTGCTTTTATTGACACACCAAATAATGACAACAGGATATTATACTGAAGCAAACACCAAACTGGCATGAAATGACTTTCTTGGGTAGCTAAGTTAAAATCCAAATCCCATGTTTTAAAGCTTGCTTATTTGTAGGGCTAACACATGAAATATCTATGGCCTTTATCAACACAAAGTCCAGCAACAGGTTCTCCCCACTAGCTCAACGAGCTGATTAATAATCCTCTCCCTCATATAAAAACCCTGGCTTAAAATACATCTACCAGCAAAGCAGCTCTCTTCTCCATGGAAACGGCATTCCCAGCTGTGCATACGTTACCTGCTGAGACGCTGGCACTGGCTGCACTACCGGAGCTTGGGCTGATGCAGAAGTGTGAAGTGCCACAGAAGCTGCTGAGTCTGATCCACCCTCTGAACTCTGCATGCTCACTGCTGGGGAGAGCAGAGAGGAGATCAGCCAGGGAAAGCACAGCTGTACACCGCAGCAAACGCCTGAGGAACCCGTGCCTAAAAGGAACAAAATCCCAGTGGAAGATCCAGGGGAAGTGCTAGGAAGGAAGGTGGCTACCTTCCTACACAGAGGACTCTTTTTAGTCTTGGAGCTAATTTTAATACAGTATTATATTAAGAAAAAAGAAAGTTGCACAATTGTTCCACAGAAAGGAGAGGGAAGGAACAGAAAATGCACTTCTAAATATAACCAAAAAGTAGCATTGGAAAATTATTGTGTCATAGTGAGGATAACTTCAGATCTGGAAGAGTAAGAACATATTTTAAAAATAATTTTTTCTCCCCCTCTGCCTTATCATGTTTAACTACTGCAAAAAAAAATTTTAATCAAATCTAAGTACACGCCTGGAGCTTAGGTAATGCTTTCATTTGGAAAGTGGGGTGGTCAATTCGGGTTTATAATCACAACCGATAATCAAACATGAATAGCAGAACAGTGATTCACCATCATTTTAAAACTCCCAAACCACCCCCACAAAGAACACCTCCGTCCTCCCACCCATGCCCTTGCCCCAAAATCCCATCAGCCTCACCAAGGTCCCCAAACACAGACACGCCATCACCCTCCGGTCCTGCTCCCACGCTGCAACCCTACGGAGTTGATGCCCTCAGCATCTTCAAGTCACCCGGGTGCCCCCGTCCCGGCACTCACCCAGCATTGCTCAGCCACCTTGGGAAGCATCCCAAGGGCCACGCGGGAATGTCCTGGGGATGGAGAGATGGGACGACAGCAGGGCTGAGCGCCTGCCCTGCAGCACAGGTTCTCCATCCCCTGGATCCCCTGGTTCCCTTATGGCACTGCCCCAGCACCCCATGTCCATCCTCCACGGGACACGGGACATGTTAAAGCCCAGCTCCCTGAGGGACACCAAGGGTTGCTGCGGTGGTGCTTCCTGAGAGCAAATAATATCATTTGGGGGGTTTTGATGTAATATGGAGGGGTGGAGGAGCCTTTTCTTCTCGGTTTCTTGTGAAAGTTCCTGTTTAAAAAACTATTTTAGGAGGTTTTCTGCTGTCACTTCAAAAGATTCAGAAACATCCAGATTTTGAGCAGTGTCATTTCTCCTTTCTCAGCCTTGCTGCTGAGCGTAACGTAGCCTCCAAATAACGGCATAAAATCTTTTCTGTTTTATTCCCCTTCTCCATCCAATATTTAAACTTTTTCCTCAACTTTGTGCAATTTAAGAGGCAAAAGGAAAAATGAGAAACCGAGCGACACTGCACCCTGCTCATTTGATAGCTCTTTGTGGTAAAAAGAAACACAAGGGGGAGGTGAAGTTACAAAAGTTACCTGTTTATTCGCCTTCAGCCACCGAAAAAAAACCCCAAATATTTAGATTCTTCACAAAACAGGTTTTTAAGACTTTTTTCCAGTCAGTGCTGACGCCATAGTCCCATGCTACCCATTAGCAAATTATAACAATTACTCTCCTGACTTCCCCGAAATCCCACAGCTTGCATGCAATTTTCTCTTTCACATCATCTTTCTCGCACCCAGGAGAAAAAGTAGATACAGAACCCATATAGTCACTGCTCCAAATACAGCTACCAGCTTAATTTAACAGGCCAGAAACAAGGCAAAGAAATTTAGTCACTATTTATCACCATCCGTAGCCCTTCGTAGCCCTTAAGTCTGCCTGCAGCAGACGTGC
Organism: Buteo buteo; assembly: GCF_964188355.1. NCBI lineage: Eukaryota > Metazoa > Chordata > Aves > Accipitriformes > Accipitridae > Buteo > Buteo buteo. The sequence continues at coordinate 4,230,951 of NC_134180.1, forward strand.
ACAACCCCATTCCCTGCAGCTCCACTATATAAAGGCAGCACCTGCTTCTCCCCATCACTGCCTCTGCATAGTTTTTAGCCAAAACCTCTTTGTGAGAAGATACCAGTTGCAATAGCGCTGTGCAATCATGAAAAGAATAATTCTTGCAGTAAATTAATGAAATAGCCTCCCGCCTGTTTCAGCCCCAAATTATTTGCAACTAAACATTTGGCCAGCACTGTTGGCAAAGGAGGCAGGTTTATAAAGCTCACGTGAAGATGCTCAGGCAGAAGAGAGGGGTCACTTTTAGCATACATATTCTCCTAACTTTTGCAAGAGTGTTTTATTGTCTATCGTTTGTGCCCAGGGCTCCAGTTCCTGGCTTTCTAGGGTTTTGTGAGTGGAAAAATATAGCATGGTGAGGTTGCAGAAGAAAGGCAGCTAAGTTGCCAAATATATTTTAATGATCTATATCAGAATGATTCTGGCAGGGTCAGATCTTGGCATTTCAGGTCTCTTTTCAAGTGTAGTTACAATCAGAAAAGGACACTCAGAAAAATTACCACCTACTCATCTCTGCTGATAAATTTTGTCTTTTGGTTTCCCTCAGTGACCAAAACAGAGCAGAGAGAGGCAGGCAGGGTAGAAGATGAATTGTCTGCTGCCAAAATAAATTATCAACATTATTTTCCGATTTGTTACAAAATGCAGGCTCTGTTAATGATGACAACCAAGCCAGACACAAAGACTCCGATGAAATCTGCAGCTGGTACTTCCAGACAAGGTAGACAGACACAGAAGTACTGGACGGCCAAGGCACACATACAAGACTTCTTATTGTTTTGTTTATCAGTGAAACATCCTGGATAAAGAAGAATTTCCCATTAAAGCCATCCTGTGCTTCCTGAGAATTGGAGAGACAGAGACATGTGCACCATCTGCTAATATCAATTTGCGCTGAAGAAAAGCTGACAACGTAAACAGAATTCCTACACTCTGAGAAACCATTGCAAGGTGCTACAAAGCTTTGGTGACGACCTGGGAGCACAGCTACCAAGTGATCCGGCATCCGAGCCAGGGCTCCAGAGGATGGATAAAGCATCAGCTTTCAAGGAGGAAAGGAAACGTGGCAGCCAAAGTCTTCCTCTTCCCTCTTCTTGGGAGTTGTGTGTGCAAAGTAAGGAACACCCTTGTAGCTCCTCAATGAACATCAGCTGCTGGAGCTCGGCCATCCACTTGCACAGCTCTTGGGCAGTTATGCCACGTCCCCAAAGCAAATGCCCATGAAAGGACTCGCTGCTCTCCTTCGATCTCATTTTTCACCTCCCACAGGGGACGGAGGTTTTACAGTGTTCTTGATCATCCTCTCCTAACAGAGACTCAGTGGCTCAAAAGCGAACCCTCCTGTTTCCTAAAGATCTAAGATCTGGTTAGATCTGGTCTAAGAAAGAGAGGTTCATCCCAGCCGTGCTTGCTTCCCACTCCTGGCTGGGGGAGAACGCTGTAGCTCTCTCACAGCAGAAGTGACCCACAGAAGCTATTAAAAGGTGTCTCGTGGCTTCTGACAGCCTGACAGCTTGGCAGACCCCCTGGTACCGGGGAGTTTGCACACACTGAGAAGCTAATTAGTAGTCAACAAAGCTGCTGGTGGGTCACAGAAAGGATGAGCAGCCACAGTTGACTTTCTCAGCTCCAGGGCTCCTTACCGGGTTAAGAGCAAAAAGACAAGTCAGTTATTATGCCAGGGGAATGAGCAGATGGGACCTGACCTTGCATAAGGAATAAAATCGCCATGAGAAGGTCCTTACTTAAGACATTGGCATTTCAGGTAGAGGCAAGTTTAAAAGTCTGGTTGCTCAACGTGGCCGGTGATGTCACATGCAGCATCAGGATTGTGGAAAGCATTGCAGAAATCTGGATTCCAGGTTGCATCATCACTGAATGAATCAGGCAGATAACAAGGCTGCTGCCTCTGGAAACCGTCTGTTTACACACAGCTATCTCGGTATCCAAGCAAACAGCGGTGACAGGAAAGGAAATACAGAAAAAACTAATAACTTCTGGGTGCTATTTCTGGTTCTGCCACCAGCTTGCTCTGTGACCTTGAACAGGATGCTTCCCCTTCCCCGCGCTTCAATTTTCCCACTCCTAAAAAAGCCACAATACTCCCCTAGGTAAGGTATTTTTTGAGCACTGGTCTCAGAGGGCTGTCAAAGTCTGAATGCATTTGAGAAAGACAAGTAGTAATATTGCAAGCCTTGAGGGCTGATAAAAACTCCAGTTGTCACCGTTTCATTCATAAGCCACGTTACCTTCGTGTAAATAGCCTTGCCTTTGTTAATCTCTCCTGCGTAAACCCGCTCCAAAATGCTGGGAAAACAGAGATAAGAGAAGCATTTCAAAATATTTTCCACATTCAAATTTGCAGCGAGACGGGCGAGAAAAGGAGGGGGCAGGAGAAGAATATCACACAGCTTTCTCCTGCGAGTCGCCTTCGAGTGCCAAGAAGGGAAAGCAGCAGCATCCTCTGCACCAGTCCCCAAGCTCCCAAAAAGAGCTTGGGAAAGGAGGGGGGCTGATGCAAGAGCCCCCTGTAATGAGAAGGGTGCTCCTGGGTGCTCGGTCTGTGCTGCAGCCCACGAGCTCTGCCATCCAGGAGATAAGGAGGAACAGCAAGTATTTTTCCACAGAATGTTTTAATATAAACGATCAGCTCCTGAACACTCAAACAAAAACGTTTCAGAGCTAAATGCCGAGACCTCAAACGTCTAATAACTGCGCTGATCAGAGCCAGAGCAGGGAGTCCGCCCCAGGGAAATATTTGGTTTATTTTTCTTTGGTGCTCTGGTCCTCACTTAGCAGGACATGGAGGCACAGAGCTAGCTGAGCACCAGCAGCCATCCCAAGGGCTCCAAGACTTCGAATAAAAGAGGATTTAAGTCCCTGCCTTCCTCAGGCCCGTGGTCGCTTTGGTTGTAATTGTGGGTGTTTTTATACTAGAAGAAAATGCTACCATTTGAAGTGAATGTAACTTCGCCCCCTCCCCATTTTTATTTTTTAAGAGCCGCCTTACATAAATCTGGGGTAGGACTGGCACAGCCTTGGCTCTCGTGGGGTATTTAGGTCATGTATTTCCATTTCTTTATTTTTTGAAGGTGAAAATGTAAAAGAGATTAGCTACACTACACCAACAAGCAGTGAATGCCTTTTTTAAATCCAGAATAATCATACAATCATACTAGTGTTGCTTACAAAATACTAAAATTGTTACTGTTTCAGTGAATCACTTGCTCATTTGAAGACAAAACATATCATTAACTATTTTATTTAATTTGCTTTTCAAAGATTACCTCGTCATCCTTTAATCTTATTTAAACTTTCTAAATTCCTTTATTACATCTTTTTTTTTTCTGGCAGACCTTTTGAAATAGAATATAATACTGGGACAAAAATGAGGGAAAGGAAAATGTCTTTGATGAGTTTTTGGTTGCTGTTTTTTATGGTGAACAGTCAATTATTTTACCTTTGCGACAAAGTTTCTCAGAGCTACTTATATCTAAGCTTCCCAGTAAACCTTGGTGGGTGTTATTACCGCTATTGAGTAAGTAATTCCCTCTGTTTGCCATTTGTAAAAACTTCTTCTCAAAGAGGATTTAAATGTGGGGCATAAAAATCCACCAGGAAAATGACTGCCTTGAAGTACAGCAATCAATGGTAAATCAGATTTTTGATGACTGAAGGATGTACTTCATTACTTTCATTTCAAATTAAGATATAAAGGCAGAAAAAGTTTATTCTTCCAGGTGAACCTGCTATAATTATGCTTGCCTTTTTTATTAATGAGATTTAGTATATCCAACAGCCAGGATGCTCAGCTGTGCACAGTTCGTGGTCCAAGTTTTCTTTCTGTTCAACGGATCTTGGGCTGACCAGGGGGTAAAATAACCAGGGAATCACATACGGTCACATTTCCATATACAAGTTCATGATACAACTATGAATTTTTTATACAAATCTCCTGATACCTGGTATTTTACTGAGAATAATGGGAAGGTTGTAGTTTAATTAAGAAAATGAACTATTTCTCATCCATAACATTGACCTGCTAGGATCAAAATTCAAACCCAAGTTTTTGCCGTTTTTTGTTTGGCTTTGTGCATTTTTTGCATACTTTGAAAGGAAGGCTTACATATAAAAATAGTTATTTGGTTTCTGGAACTTTTATTCAGGTTTAGTTGGCTTGGAGCTTAGATAAATAGGAAAACCAGAACAGCAATAACTGAATTCAGAAGAAATAAAAATGCCATATAAGCATCACATTCCATATGGGCTCTAAGTGGCATTTTCTCCCCTGACTACAGAAGAAGGAACTATGGTTTTTACATTTAATAGATTCAGTACTGAGAATCCTCAATGCTCTCAAAAGTGACTGAAAATAATAAAAGGAATACAGGGAATAGCAGCTTTTGACTTTCTTTTCTAGCAGATGCACACTATCCATCAACTTTATCCACCACACTCTATGCCACATTTATTTTACTAAAGAAAACCTTCTCTAAATATTTTCCATTTCATTCAACATTTTTGGCTTCATCTGTATTTAATAATTTGCCCTGAAAAGGCATTAGCTGTGTTTTAACCAGAGCACAGAAAGGAAGTGTTTGGTTCTTTGGAAGAAGAAACTTTTTTATCTGATGTGAATGAAAATGCGACTGAGTGAATTACACCACCTTAGAGCAGGACTAAGGGAAATACTTGTATCAAACCCAGCTTGCCTCCTGCCTCCACATGCATCCTTTATCCCCGCTGTGCATTCTCCAAAGCATGATCTCTGCAAGAAATAACAGGCGTTCCCCTGAAATTCCAATCAGGAAAATATTAATATTTTTTTTTCTATTGCCCAAAAAACTCAGAAGCCAGAGGAGCACATGAGCAGGCACTTGCAGCCTGCCAGCACATGGCTCTGAACTGAGACCAAGGGCCAAGTATGCACCCATCTTTGCACCCTCTTTGGAAAAACATGATTCCAGCTCACCCATCTGTGAAACCAAAAGAAACTCTTTGCTTTTGGATGGCTGAGCCAAAGAGAACCTGCTCTGAGCCAAAGAGAACCTGCTCTACCAGCATCCCCATTTAGGAGTTCTCTTTTCCTTCAGACTGTACAAGGGATGCTCGGAGAACAAAGCTCCTAACATGGCTGTTAGCAATGGGTGCAGCTCAAAGCATCTGGAAGTCTGGCTGCTTAGCACCTGAACTTAATCCCTGTCTAAAATGTTGTACAACCGGCAATCATGATACCAGCTTGACTGAGGAGAGCTACATTATTTCCTGGGTTTTTAACTGCTCTAAAAGCCTTGGAAGAAGAGCCTGCTATTCTGGCTTTCAGAGGGAGCCAGAAATCACAGGAGCAGGTTAGGACTGGACGGAGTCTTGGCTCATCAAAACCTTGGCGTCCGCACCAAAACCCCTCATTCCACGCCGAGGACAGTCCGTAACGCCTGCAGCCACGCGACACAGAGCCTGGGATACTGTGGGATGGTGCCCAGCATCCCCACTAGCAGCAATAAGCACTTGTGTCCCATTCGCATCCCGAGGGCTGGAGCAGCATTTGCCTTTCACCACCAGCCCCTCCTAAACCAGCATCCCCTTCCAGCAGAGGATGGGGGAGAGGTTTGGGCCATCTCTATACTCGGAGCAGTGCGAACATGCCCTCATCCCCATCGCAGCTGAAAGCGAGCTCTTGCAGACAAACAGGAGCTGGCACTAAAGAGTGTCCTGAACTGCATGTCGTAACCTTTAGCCTTTTAATAAGCAGTGGCAAGTGGAGGGGATGGAAGGGGGAAGCAAACATGACAAGGAACTTGATAATAAGCTGATTCTGGAGAGGCTGCTTATTACATTGCTTCAAAATGTTATAAACAAAGAAGGCACCAGAGCCTTCCACTGATTAGGTTAAATTAATTTAAAACAGAAGCAAACACGGCTTGTCTAAGAGCTCTAGTTACCTGGAAACACAGATAAACCCAAAACATGCGTTTCAAGGGCAGCAGGCAGTATAGCTGGGGTTTTTTTCAGAAACCTGGTCCTCATGGAAAAATACAAATTTGGAAATGGCTTTTATTAGCAAGTTAATAATATACCGAAATACAAATATACACTCAGTCTTTAATTAGATTTCATGGAATCAAGTCAAGTAATACACACACACACACACACACGCACACACACGTAATTGTTGCGTAACAGCAGTTCACTGATCTTTGCTGTTCCTTTAAAAGTAACTTTCAGACAGGCAGAAGAGAGGGAGGAATGTATCTGTGCTGGCTGTATAATTTGGAGTTTCCTTAAGAGTCAGCTGAGACTGAATAGCAGAAGCCGTGATGGTTTAATGTTGCTGGCAGGAGCCTGTGCACAAATCCCACGTGCATGGATCTCAGACCTGAACACGGGCAAAGTAATGTTGCGACCGTCCCTCCCATACAAAAACCTGTGCTATTTTCTTTCTGGGTTAATAATACAAATACTCTTCATGTGTCAAAAGCCAGGACAGGATTCCTTCAGATCCGAATGCATCCCTTCTGGTGCTCAGAAATGCAGGGGCCAACATACAGCCCATTTACTGCCGTGCTGCATTTCACCCTCAGTCTCCCAACAGACTTACCTGCACAAGTCCCAGCTGTTTGTTCTTAAGAAAAAGTTCCAGATTTTTAGCTTAGCACAACCCTGTCAACAAGTGCTTGAAACTCCTTGTTTCTATACTAGCTAAATCTTGACTTCAGAAAAGTTTTGCTACAATGATGGCAAATAATGCTACCCAAGAAACGACATCTTGGTATTTGCTGAACAGTAAGGAAGCTTTCACATCTGGAAAGAAGAATTAAAAGTCATACACTACACTGTAGTCCATGTCCAGGCCCTTCAGATACCGGCTGCAACATATGCATTGGTGCTAGCTGGTGAAAGCAAATACAAGTTCCAGGCTCAAATTAATAATTTTCCCATATTTTTAGTATGTGCACTGTACAGGTTTCCCAGGGCTGTGATTCAACAGGGGAAATACAACATGTCAAGCAAAAATCTGGCACAAAAGCATTTCAAAGGTTCCTTTCCAGGACAAATCTTAAAGTTTCAATTGTCAGCCAAACCAGAACATCTGGTTACTCGACCCCTGTGGTCCGTAGCTCTGCTATCTGCATGCTCCCAGGATGATCCCAGGTACCGGGTACAGCTAATCCTTCCCCAACTGAATTGGGCTCATTTTGGAACAAGGAACTGCAAACCTTGGTACTCAACCACATTTCTGCAAGACCCACTTTTATAGCTTGTCCTATGGCAGAAAACTATGGAATATGTCACTTATTTTAAATTAATTCCAAGAGATCATCTTAATTTAAACATGTACGTTCATCAACCCTCACTTTTTACTTTTTAGACTAGACAATCCTTTAAATGGTCTTAAGGTTAGCCAGCCTTTTGACAATGTAAGTGTGAAGCAGGAGATTTGCTGCAGTATTTCATTTTGATGTGGGGCAGCAGCAGCAGCCGTTTCCATCACGTCTATCCAGTGAACAGCAGAAACAACCACTGCCAACACAGCCCAGTATATTGTTATTTATTTACATAGCACCATTCACAAGCATTGTGGTGCTTAACAAAGTTAAGCAGAACAAGCCACAAACATAAATGGTGGCTGTTCAGAGAAGAGACGACTTTGTCCCAGATTTTACAGCATCAGCTGAGTCCGTGCTCCGGAGGTCTCCGGAAGAGATTCCACCATGGGGTGGACTGAAACATGGCATGAGGGGATAAACAAGTGGGCACGAGTGTTACTGTTGCTGTGGGTTTGTACTGGAGAGTTTGAGAAGCTAGAAAGGAGAGCTGGAGCAAGAAGAGAAACAAGAAGTTGTCCCTTTTCCCCTCTGAAAGGCAGATAGTGCCTGGGCAGGCAGGAGGAGGAGGAGGAGGAAGAAGAAGGCTTTGCCTTCTCCTGATACTAAGGGCAAGTTTCTTTGTCTCTCTCAAACATCTGTGTGAGCTCCGACCCCACTGTCCTTCTGCCTGCACACGAGATGCTCTTCCAGGCTGTGCTAACTCTGCACGCTCCCAGGGAGCATTGTCCTGAGCAGGGACTGGTGTTACTGGGGAAAGAACCACCACACAGGTCTGGGCTCTGCTCCTGCACACCACAGAAAATGGAGTCTCACCCTTTGTGTGATGGTGCTGTCGTCCCACAAGTGGGGCCGTTTATCCGGTGTGCAAAACGCCAATACACACAGAGCGGATGTATTTTATCCCAATTCATGTTTGCACAAATATAGGGGCTTGGTGGTAATCTACAAAGCTAGCACCCCTCATGCCTAAATGGGCAAGCAATTTATACTGCTCAGTTATACATATTTAATTTCCAAAGTTCTTCCCCCAAACTATTATTGGTAGTTACTTATCTAGCACAGTTTCTACTGGGCTGAAGTTTTCCCTGCTTCGAATTAAAGGTCTGGTGTTCTTTTATTCTACAGCACACGCTCAAGGAGGGGGGGGTAAGTCTTTTTGGTCTGGAGTTGAGTCGGTGATCATGATCTCCTCCTGCCACCTTTACCTTTCCTCCAGTTATTGAAGATTTTGGCTGACTTCCTGCCTATTAGCAATTACTCAAGTTTTCGGCGCCTCCTGAGGCAGAATGTTCCCTTCTTATCAGTCTTTTAGTTCTTCTTCAGGGGCACAGTGGCTAGCAGGGCATGCATTGGTTATACAGAGGGAATCTTGTTTCACAAGACCTTTGTGGCCTTTTTAAGGTGGCTGAAGTACATCATTTCTTAAGTACATCATTTCTTAAGTAAATCAGTGCCACACCAAAACACCCTCATGGGGACATGCAAACTTTTCTCACCTGAGTTTGGGATTTGCTTGTTGATGATTCTGCTTCTGCTCCCCAAGTTCAAAATCTGCATTGCCTATGTGCATTTGCAAGTGTGCTCAACGGAGCCACAGGCTGGCATGGGGGGGGGGGGTCCTCAAAACTAAACTCACAGTTGTTATTCAACTGTTCCATCACAGTCTTCAGTGCTTGTTTCAGCAAGTAATGGGACAGAAGCAATTGCTTTCCAGACCAGTGTACTGCTACCAGTGAAGAAGGGGAATGAGCTTGTTTTTTTTTCCTGTGGAAATTTAAGGTTCATACACGTATTGGTGAGCAGTACTGCAGACTCCAGGACTAAACAAGACCCCAAAGAGAAGACACAAACTACCTAGAGACATGTAATTCTTCCTGGAAAGGCAAAGAAATGAGAAGCCTGTTTTAGATGCCCTAGAAACGCAGTTTGGGAATATGTATTTGAATATTCTGCACTCGGAGAAAGGCACTGTTGTATTTTTGGTGAGGACAGTAACAGGACAGACCATATTCTAGATGAATGGGGGAAAAGAGTCTTGCAACAGCTGTACACGGCTCTAACAGCTCACACTCTCCCAAAGAAAGAGAATTGACTGTTAGCGCACTAGAATTAACAGAGTTCTATCTTGTTATCCAGGCAATAAATTCCTGTGGGCAGTGTTTTTGGCCTGGAGACACGAGTGGGTGGCTTTCCGACAGCCCTCTCAGCCCACTAAACCTTCTGTACGTAGTCCGGCCGGAGCGGGGTTCAGAGAACCCCCCCAAAACGCACTTACATTTATCCATCCGCTGAAGCGGGCAAGGCAAAACCTGCCGTTCTAAAAACCCGTCATCCTCCAGCGCTGGGCTGACGGACCAGGATCGGGCTTAAACTCTTATCGAGTGGGAAGATTTAAGTTCTTTTGAATCATAAAGTAACTCGGAGGGGGGGGGAGTTGTCTTTAGTCCTCGGGGGGGTTCCGGGGGCAGGGGGGACCCCCCGCACCCCGCAGATCCATGAGAAGCGCGGTGCGGGAGGAGGAAGAGGAGGATGCTGGTGCCGGCGGGGGGGGGGGGGGGGATGCGGAGCCGGGGCTGTTTGGGGAGCAACAGCGGTTGCCATGGGCAACGCGGTCCGCTGGCGTGTCCAGGGCGCGTTGCTAAGCAACGGGGGGAGCGCTGCCCAAACCAAACATCGCCCCCCCCCGCCGCCGCCGCCGCCGAGGCACACTAAATATGTCAGCGGGTATTTTCAGAAGCCCGGGAGGACTGACAAATAATTTCTTTGCTATAGTAACCGGGAGGGAGAGGGGAGGAAGGGGGGAGGACTGCGGGGTTTGGTTTTGTTGGTTTTTTTTTAATTGTGATTTTTGAATAAATGGATTAACAGGCTGGACGGTGTTCTTCAAAGCAGATGTGCAGGAAAAAACCTTTTTTTTTTTTCTTGTTCTGTTTTTAAAATTATTATTAAGGAGTTAACCTCTTTTGGAGACGGTAGGAACTAGTCATTATGCAAAGCCCCGTGTCCCCAGTTTGCTGCCCTGGGAAGCACCGCACAGGCACCAGCATCGCACGGCCAGAGCTACCCGCAAAAACCCAAGTCCCTGAGCAAGTACTCTTTCAACTTCGTCTTTTTTCTTTTTTTCCCCACCTATTTGTAGATTCCTAGAAGTTTCCCAGCAGAATTTAGATCCCTCTAAAGCAGGATTTAGCTTACTTAGAACAGGTTTGTTTTTCTTGGTGGTATCTCTGAGCACGGGGAAAGGTGGTCTGGCTGGGAAATCAGTTTTCAGGAGAGGGCTTGTGTGGTTTTTGAGTGTCCTCTAATTTGATGAAGAGGAGAAACTCACCAGAAAGATGTTTTTCCCATGTTAATGGAACTAGAAGAACTAATTTAAATTCTCGAATTTGTAATTTTTTTACATTAAAATTTGAGGCAACTAATCCTAAGCAAAAACTTATAAACGCTCGGAGGATTTTAAGGGAGACCTTGCTCTCTGTGGAAATAAAGACTAGAGATAGGCTTTTGTTGGGCTGCTGGGAACAGATCATTGTCCTGGGTGCAGTGGTATGATCTAAAACATAAAAGTTCTGCTGTGCTTGCTAATCATCATTAAGGCCACATGCTGCTGTCACAGGTTCCCAGATTCAATAGGAGCAGAATTTGGGCAGAAATTGTCCCTCTAACTTTCAAATCTAAGCTTAGGCATTGGCATCACATCAGTTCACCTTCACAGTGATTAACAATAAAGCTTATCACTGAAGCTGCTGATTTCCAAGTGTGGGCACTGCCACAGAATTGCAGCAAGGCATTCACTTCTCTGAGGCAGATGTCATGAAAAACAGAAATCACTCATCTGCCGGATAAAAAATAAAAAGTCATAGTACTGGGCCACTTTTAAAATAAGGTCTTTCAAAAATTCTGTTCTCAGCCCCCAAACTACTCCTTGGTCTTCTAGCATTTGATTGCATTTATCTCCTTCTCAGGGGAACTTGCATGCCTCTTGCATGAGAACAGTAGACCCAGGAACACTTTGAGGGAGGCAGCTTTTCTTGTGATGTTCAGAGCAGCATTCAACTGAGAGCAGACACTCGTGCAAGACAGCCAAGAGCTCGGCATAGCTTGGTAACTTAAAAATGACAACTGAAAATTAAGAAATGTCATAACTTGAAGAATCTGCCCAGCAAAGGGGTAAAATACGCACCATTTGCAGCTATTTGAGGTGATCTGGTAGCATTTGCACTCATTACACAAAAAAGTAAACTCAAAACAAGCTCCTTTACTTAAAGGTATCCTTGCCCATCCTGCCTACTGCCTTACAGTAGACTTCAGCATTGAAGTCTCCAAGCTCTGTGAAACATGGTTAAAAGATGCTTTAACATTGCAACATTTGGCCAAGTGAAGGACTTTAATAGATAATTCTGGCTAAGAGGAACATCTCTGCCATGACAGCAGAAGCAGCATAGATGAATGTGACCAACTTCTTGATAACTCTGGTCTCACTCAAATGCCAGCCTGTGAAGCAAGCCAAAACTCACTTTCTAGACCCTCTTGCTCCTTGGTCCTTCCACCAAAATTACTAAAGCGATATCTTTGCTGGCATCGATCCAAGACCTATCAACTCATTTCAGAGTGTAAAAGAGGTTAACTGCCTTGAAAGAGCCACTATTCTTATTCCTTAAGATGGGCAAATTAAGTCCAAGATTCTTCTCATTCCATTCCTTTCTGCTAAGTGCTCTCGTTCCTGCTTTAATATGCTAAAAAGTTACTGCTGGGATGAGGAAAACACATTGAAATTGAGACCTGACACCTCTCATCTCAAGTTAGGATGCTAGTGGGGGGTTTTAGGGTTTCAGCTGCTAGAGTCCTGTTACTCCCACAGAGCTATGCCTGGCAAGAAAAAGGGTTTCTAGCTTTCCAACTTTTACTGACAAAGTAAGAACCACCACCCAATTTCAGAAAGTCACTATTTAAACAGCCAGTCTTCCTTATTTTTATCTCCTAGTGGTTTTTAATCCAACCTTATACTTTTGGGAATTTCTGGCCTCATGGGGGAGGGAGCAGTCTATTTGCAATCATATAGCAGCTCACCCCCCCCTTTTCTTTCCCCAAGTATCTTTCTACTTTTGCTTTCCAGAAAATGAAATGTACATCCACTTCTTGCAAGCATGAGAGCAATGTTAGAAGCGTTAAGTGTGACTGCAGGAGCTATTTCCAGTCTATACAGCATTTACTGTATGTGCTGAGCAGTATATTGTAGAGGCCGTGAAATGCTAATGATCTCCAGGCTGCTAGAGATACAGTCCTAAATAGAAGGAAAAAGTCTCTTTTGAGAGATTTTTTGCCCATTCCATCTCCAGAAACCATACAAAACTTTAACACCTCCCTTTGGCTACAGCTTTCCAAGTTACATTTGAAAAACTGAAAAGGAAAAACAGATGGGGGTGGGGGAGTGGATAAAGATGATCCGACAGAGCTAAAATATCCATTAGTGGTAAATTCCACCATCTCCTCCCCCTCCCAGAAAAACGGACTGCATGGGTCAGATTCCACCCGCAAACCAAGAAACCAGCTCCAACCACATTCACTCAGACAGCCCTTTTTATTCTCTTGCTTGTCTAACCGGCTGCTAGGCAACCTGAGGAGCATTGCTGCTCATATGCATTAGGTATTAACTATTATTTCATTCCTTCCCCCGTATTTACAAAAAGGCAGCAACCTCAATTCATAGCAGACTGTTCTTTTCCCAAAAGCTAATGCTGGCTAAACTAAGCTGGAAACAGAGTTAGAGCCATGTAAGGGTTGAATATACCCACTTTAGCTATAGGATGCTCTCGATGTAGGTGCTATGGGGTGCATAGAATTTCCAGCACCCAGCATTAGCCACCTACCCTAAGTGCCCTCGTTAGGGACTAAAGAACTCATTGTTGGTGTACCAGGAGATGCAGCTGCTCTGAGCCAACCTCTGGAGGTAACTGCCTCTGCGCTCCCTGCACTGAGAGTCTAAAATCCTGATTTAAGCTTAGTGCCCAGAGTGAAGCAACGCAAACATCCCCACTGCTCCTGCTGCATCCAGCCCTCAAATGGTGAGAGGCGTTCCCTCTGGAGGTGGTAATCTGTGATATCCCCTGCCATAATAAAGCCCTGATTTTGGCAGGAGGAGTCACAAAGGTGTAAAGCAGGGGAGATGGACAGCACAAGGGATGCCCTTGCCCTGCCTGGGAAGCTAAGGTGGAATTTGAGAAACTACACAGTGTGCACGGCTTTCTGCTCCCCTCCCTCCTGTCAACCAGTTCTGCAAGTAGCATCTCCATCTTTGCCAAAGGCAACTCTTCCAGCAATTTCAGTAGACGTTTTGCCTGAAGAAACAAAAAATCAAAACTGGGACAGGACAAAAGAAAGCAGCAGCTGCCAGTGTTTAGAAATGGCCGGGATACTTCAGTTCAGCAAAGAAATTCAGCGACATACTCGGCTCCCCTTGAGAGCCTGGTCCCAAACTTTGGTGACCCTCCTGTATCGAAAGTAGTTACCAGAACGACCCTTTACACTAGAGGAGGAAGGTGCTGCTAAGGACACCAAGGCCTCAGAACAACATATTTTTCACCTGCAGGAAGACTCCAAAGGCAGGAGAAGGAAGTGGCAGCACACCGCTGGAAGCCCTGGAAGGAAAGGCTGCTGACAGGCAGAGCCCAGCACTCTTCCAGCTCAGTGACATTTTTGAGTAATTACAAAACCTTAAGATCCATTATAATGTTAATTTGCTGGCTACTTGTTGTGGAGAAGTGTAATTAGATGTTTTGTAGCTACGATGCAGACTGGAAGGAATGCTAAGAATGCCTCCGCTTGCAAACTAAGCAACAGCAGGAAGACCAGGAGCTGGAACAGAAAGGACCATCCACACACCTTTAGAGCCTGGGAAGGAGTCCAGATAGAGAACATGTCCTGGTATCAGAAGGTCCTGGCATTAGAGCCCCTCTTCAGATGCAGAAGGCTCCACTGCAGTCAAAACACAAGCTGCCAAGCAATGACAATGTTCAGCCAAGCCACCAGCTAGCAAGCAATGAGAAGGTCAGGCATGCTTTGCTTTACAAAGTTACACACTCCTCCTCTACACGTGCATCGGATCAGGGACTAGAAGGGTACCGCTCTGTATCACACCTCGCATCGCCATGTTGCACACAAAGAAATTAGTATTTGCCTCAACTGAGAGTATCCTACTGATTTATGTCACCATCTTAATTCAAGTTTTCAGGCTAAATGTTTCCTCCAAGACAGGCCAGCCAGAAAATGTTTCGTTTTCAAACTAGGAGCTATTTCCTGGGTTGGGGCTGCACTCCTAAGTAAGGATAGTGGGCTACAGCTGAGGATGACAAAACCTTTTCAAATTAAAATGAATCTCTTCATACACAATGGCTCTGCCCATTTCACAATTAAGAGAAGCAATAATTGTGTTTTTTGGTGGGTTTGTTTTGTTTTTTTTTAACACTGATATCACAGCACATTTGGAACCAGAATCAGACATAATTTCATTTCTGAAACACACCTATTAAAAGGACTGCCAGATTTGATATAATCTCCCCCCCGCAAAATCAATTGATTAATTGAAAACTAAATTGGAGTCCCTAAAGCTTTGTAACAGTAAATTTCATGTAACAGTTCTGTAATTTGCAGGTGGAATTACAAAAAAGTACTCATTTGCAGTCTAACGCAAGTACCTAGTTACTCTGCAAAATAATATTTTTAAGCCATCAATAGTACCTAAATTATTCAGGGCTGGAAAAAACAAATCCATGTCCTCTAGAAAGGAAAGCCATCAGCTGCTGGGAACAAAGTAACTATTCTCCTAAGGCCAAATAATCAGCAAAGCAAATACTAGTAGAAAAGTGCAGCACCATTAGCAAAGAGAAAAGTTTTCTAGGAACACTCTTGCAGTCAAAAAGTGTTCTGTAACAGAGCAAGTTTTACATGATACAGTATTTTACAAAGGAGCAGAAAAGGCAGAGTGAGAAGCAATATCCTAAGCATCACCATTTATTTTCTCCTGAGTGATTGCATGGGACAGTGAATCGACCTGACAAAGTGAGTGACCGTGAGGCTCAGCGCTTGGGACACCTGCTTATTCTTTTTTTCATAGATTTTTCACATGGCAACAGCCTGCCACACTCGTTCAGTCAGGCAGAGTTTAAATGGCAAGAGGTCCCCTCCAAACAGGACAGAGGGTCTCCCCTCTGCCACTCCATCACCGAAACAGCATACGCTGTGCTCTTGTGTTCATCTCACCATGATAACCTGCATGGTCTCGGTCCCTCGCCTGTAAGAATTGCACAGATTTTAATTCTTAAATCATATGAATGAGATGATAGTTATAGAGGACGAATCAGGGCTCTTCTGCCAGGTTCCTGAAGGACGGTGGAACTCTCTTGGCTGCCCAGATGTTTGCAAATTCACACAAAGAGCCTAATTAACAGTGCAAGGATTAACAAAACTTGTTATTGTTATAAGCAAGGTCAACCTCCCTCACATTGACACCACAGCCGACTTTTGTATCAAAGCTGCAAAAGCCAGGAGCAGCTATTTTCCTTCTGGAACAACTAAGGAGGTGAGAGGATGTGTCCGAGCTGTAGCACCTGGACACCTGTGCCTCCAGGAGCACCCGTTGAACACTGCGGTTTTGAGCACCCTCCAGAACCGCCTGAAGCATCAACCCATTCTGTTTTTTTGCAAAAAGCACAGTGCAAGAAACATGGAATTGCTCTGAACCATCACCAGCAACTTTTCTCCCTTATTCTGCTGCAAAGAACAATGAAGATTTGTCATTACATGAAGTAGAGGGAGATCAGTCTGAGACACTAAGAGCCAAGAGCCTGCTCTTCTGTGTGGGCTGTGAAGCTTTCAATGGATTTTTCTGTAAGAGAGATTGCACAGGTGGCTTGACTAAATCACCTCAAACTGATTCGCCTGTCTGAGCTGCACAGCTTCAAAAGCATCAGAGGAATCAGTCAGCATTCATACCTTCCAGTGGTATTGGGGATTCACTTCTTAAATTATGAATTGTTTAGCTATCGACCCATTACCGCTCTCTCTTAATTTTCCTTTCATTGACTGAATTGCATAAACCTGTCTTTAAAAAGAAAGCCAGAAGATGGGATTGAGTGCACCCTCAGCAAGTTTGCCGATGACACCAAGCTGCGTGGTGCGGTCGATGTGCTGGGGGGAAGGGATGCCATCCAGGGAGACCTGGACAGGCTGGAGAGGTCGGCCCGTGCAAACCTCATGAAGTTCAACAAAGCCAAGTGCGAGGTCCTGCACGTGGGTCGGGGCAATCTGAAGCACAAATACAGGCTGGGGGATGAAGGGATGGAGAGCAGCCCTGAGGAGAAGGACTTGGGGGTGTTGGTTGATGAGAAGCTCAACATGACCCAGCAACATGCGCTCACGGACCAGAAAGCCAACCGTATCCTGGGCTGCACCAAAAGCAGCGTGGCCAGCAGGTCAAGGGAGGGCATTCTCCCCCTCTACTCCGCTCTCCTAAGACCCCACCTGCAGTACTGCGTCCAGCTCTGGGGTCCCCAACATAAGAGGGACATGGACCTGTTGGAGCGGGTCCAGAAGAGGGCCACCAAGACGATCAGAAGGCTGGAGTACCTCTCCTGTGAAGACAGGCTGAGAGAATTGGGGTTGTTCAGCCTGGAGAAGAAAAGGCTCCAGGGAGACCTTCTAGCAGCCTTCCAGTACCTAAAGGGGCCTACAAGAAAGCCAGAGAGAGACTTTTTATGTGGGCATGTAGTGACAGAACAAGGGGTAATGGCTTTAAACTGAAAGAGGGTAAATTTAGATTAGTGATAAGGAAGAAATTCTTCACTATGAGGGTGGTAAGACACTGGAACAGGTTGCCCAGAGAAGTTGTGGATGCCCCGTCCCTGGAAGAGTTCAAGGCCAGGTTGGATGGGGCTTTGAGCAACCTGGTCTAGTGGAAGGTGTCCCCGCCCACGGACCCAAACCATTCGATGATTCTATTAAGATACAAGCTAACACTAATCTCACCATTCCATAGGTCTAATCCACTGTTTGCAGCATGCTTCCCCAAAGAGACAAAGAAGAAAAAAAAGACATTTATGAAGCGGAGAGAGGACAGATCAAGGAGCATTAACTATGGATGAGTTTTGGCACTGTCAAATGAAACATCAGTTTATTCTGTTACTTGAAGTATTGGGACTGGGGTTTCTAAAACATCCATACTCGGCCCTTTCCTACTCCCTGACTCATAGCTCTCTCATGGGCTATGATCTGTAGGTATTTATGAGCCAAACGTGCTTCGAACAACTCAAAGCATTTTAGAAAAAGCTTCCAATACCTCTGGAGAGCCTCAGATCAGCAGGTAGCCAGTAAAGACCATTGCACTGCCAATTTTAAAAGCAGAATGATTTGTTCTCTTAAAAAACAGTTAACCTTTTCAGGGGCTCCTTTATTTACCGAGAAAAGATTCGGATGGGGAATAGAGGGAAGAGTTTCTTCAGTGCAGCCAGATGGAATTCCAAATCCAGACAGTTTAGTCAGGGAGCTAAGGGGAAGATGTCAAAACATGCTTTCCATTAACGTAATAGCACAAAACACAACTGGTTTAAAATACTATATACAAACAATTACTGTTCTGCTAACAGAATCTTTGCCAATACCAGTGATTTTATAACCATAGTTAGTTTAAACCAACAGCAACAGAGTTGTAAGTCAGCAATATGGTATTTTATTCTTAAATATTTGCTTGGGATGCTACTTGACATCAGATTTCAGTCAAAATAAACTTCAGCAAAGTCAAAATAAACTTTAGGAAGTGATATGTTAAATGATCCCATCTGCCTGTTTCAAAGGCAAAAAGTAGATTTTGTTAATCCTGAATTTTCAGTTCAATCTTCCAGGACAGAATGGTCAGCTTCTGTTCTTGTTCAGCAAGTTGTAAATCAGAAGTGCATGGGTTTAGTTCAGTGGTATAGGTCAGAGTAGTACATACAATCAACACATTAACACCAGTTTTTAAAAATCAAGTATGACAATTTTCTTAGTGGTAAAGTTCTACTTTCTGCAGATGGAGGGGAAAAAGAAAACACCATCATCTTCTCTATATCTGCACTTATGTTGCTCAGGCAAAAAGCACTCCAGTAGAAATAATGCACATTGTTCAGCTGAGCATTCACATCAGATTTTTTTTTTTCTCCCACAATCGCTATATGCCAAAAAAGTCAGCTAGCTCACCCTCCAACACTGATATGAAACTACAGAGGGATCTTTCAAAGATACAAGTCAAGAAACGGACTCAAAGAAGTACTACAAGCAGCTTATATTAAGTTCACAAGAGACATTGTTGTCTCTAGGAAAGAGGCAGTTACAGCAACAATGCCAGAAGCCAGTTGCAAAGAGAAAAAAAAAATTAAAACAAAATTGTTTGCAGCCTTGAACTTCTGCGAGTGTATGCACACGTGTCCAAGGAAGAACGTTGTTTGTGCTTCTGCAGTGGGAAAACACTGACTGTTGTTATAAACTCGTACAACAGTATCAGTACAGAGATTAGATTACCTTCCAAAATAGGTTTTCAACACACTATTGTCTCAAAGGAATAAGACACTCAACTCGCTGTACCCCGCTGAGTAAGATTTCTGGGGGGCGAAGAGGGGGGCAGGCTTTTAAAATTAAAATCCTATGTTATTACATTATTGGACCATATTATTGCATACCTTCTTTAACTGATCAGCATATGCTACTGCTGATTTGGGGGAAATTTATGCTTCCAGGGAATAGGCAGTAGCTCAACCATTACCTTTCTGATGCAAGAAAATTAGTAAAATTTTTATAAACCTGATAGAGAAGAAGGTATAAAAATTATTGCAGAGAGGCTACAGGCTATCAGTTCTTACCAACTTTCAATTCACTGTTAGTCTAGGATGGCTATAAGCCAGAAGTGTAAAGTAGAAATTAATCCATAGACAATTTACTTTTCTCCAGCAGAAATACTGCATAATGTTGTGGCTAATCATGTAATTCAATCCTCATATATGAAGAAAGCAGTTAGAAATCAGGAGATGCATTCAAAATGTTCACCGTGGAACTTTTTGTTGTCCAACATCACAATATAAATTCAACCAAGTAGCTGCCAAAATGAAAGCTATCACAAAAATTCCTTAATGATAGACTAAGAAGAGACTCATCACCAAAGTATTAAGTAATTCTTCAGGGAACATGAATAAGGATTGCAATGTATGATGTATTAATTTAGTTATTTGGTGGCATTTAAGAAAAAAAGCTTGAGTTTTAGGGACCTGAGGTTAGAATACAGCTGGAAAAATTCAATCCACGACATAAATTGTCTCTTGAAATGTGCAAAGAGAGGGAGTGTCACTGAAACTATTCTGTGTTTCTCATTGGGTACTGCAAACAGAGCAACATGGAACAACAGAGTTTAGCTCTTCATCTTCTCAAATATTTTGTTCCAAAATTCACTTTTTGACAGCACTCTACATGTGTGTTCACTTGGATTGTAAAACAGACTGAAGAATGATAGTGGAGTCACTTCAGCAAGAAACCCCCCAATCCCCCTTTTCCCCCCAAAAAAACATTTCTTCAATTAAATAATTTTTCCAGGGGTTGGTTAGTTGTTTTCCCTCTCTCAGTATATCAGGACCAAAACATGGCTCTCAGCATGGTTTCTGCATCTCCACCAGCCAGCGCCCTGCAGAAGGGAGAGCAAACTGGGGGAGGAAAATCCACCAGGTAGGTGCTTCTCCTGGAAGACCATTCCCATGCACATCCAGGGGAGCAAACAGAAGCCAGCAACTGCATCGAAGTTGCATCTTATGCTTCTCATAAGAGGACACAGAGCAGCCAGAGCCGTGCAGCATGCATCCCTGTTCTCTGTGTCCAGAGGGTAAAAGGCAAGTGCCTCTGCACAAAGCATTCTGAGAGGGCATGAAGCAGAGCGATGATCATAGAATCATTTAGGTTGGAAAAGACCTTTAATAATGACACCATCCAAAAAATGCATATGTGATTTTGATCAGCGAGTAAAGCAGCAATCACTTGAGGATTTCAAAGCACTTTACAAATATTAATCCTTACAAGTCTACCCATCTCAACTTTCTGGCTCCTGGAAAAAAGGCAGGTATTGAATTTTTCCCTAATGGAAAATGGAAATGAAAGCACAGAGCAAATAAAGCAGGGTTTCCCAAACAGACTCAGATACCAATAGACTTGGATTCTGGATCAGAAAAAGATGGGACTTGCTATATCAGAGATTAATTTATGCCTCAGAGCACAGTCCCGCAGGACAGTCTACGGTGGCACGGACACCCCAGCGAGGACTGGGTCCGGAGGCAAGGAGGTGTATCAGAAATGTGGAATAAACATCCTTCAGCATGGCGTTCTCGTGGAACTACACTCTATCATAATGTATCTCTATGTACATATACAGGTATATTTATATATGTATGTGTGTATATATATAAAAAAAATAAAATACACATGCATTTCCACATACACAGATACGGATATAGCCCCAGGGCCTGCATAAACATACAGAGAGCTTTTATTGTGACAGACAAACCCTCACATGTTTTGACATTAAAATGTCTCCTTTCAGTCCCCATCAAAGATTTGATGATTAGTCCTTTTTACAAATGAGATACAAAGACAGAGCTTGCATAGTACCTGTGGAGCTAAAGACAAAGTACATTTCCCTACAGGGCAGTAGTAGGGGACTTAAAAATTCCTCAGCATTACAATAAGGCAGATCATGTTTTTATGAGTGATCGTATCCATGAAAAAGATGCAGAAAAGTAGCTGGTCAGCAGCTTGTACTTAGGAAAGACTTACCCTGCAATCCTCTACCCTGCTCAGTTGTAATCCACCATGACAATAGATACAGTGGAATAAACAGAAAGGCAATGCCTGGCCTACAGTTGTGCATGTTCTGTCCGCACGCCTTGCTAAGAATCAGAATACCGACTCCCAAAAATCAACTCTAATAATTAGGCGTTTGTAGTTTGTTTATTAAGCACCAACATGACAGCTCGCACGTCATGCTTTTCCTCTGTGAAGGCACAGGAGGGTGTTTGCTCTCAGTGAAGTTGATCTCTAAAAGGGTTACATATCTTAAATAGCCTAAAGATCCTTTAGGTGAGGGCACATCGGGCTCTTCCCTAGTAACGCAAGGCTGTGGCGACAGCTCTTCCCAACAGTACGGAGATGACGCAGCAGCAGCAGCTGATGAGGCATCACACTGGAATGCCTTGGATGGGGACTGCAGAGGAGGTTTCTGTGAGGGATAAAACACCGCTGCCAGCACAAAATAATTAACCCCCATCTTTGGCGTAAGACGATCTTTGCTCTGCCTCTCCCATGAAACCACTGCGAGCATGTTGGGGCAGAGAGGGTAACAGGTCATCGGGGTACATGGGCTTCCTGGCACTGTAACAGCTCAAACAATCATGGTTTTTAACTGACATTATCTAATGAATCTAAAAGAAGCTATTTCTACTTAGTGCCTCTACCTCAAGAAAGACTAAATAATGAACTGACTCAAAATTTCAGTGGCCAGGTAGACCTCTGGGAATACACAGTTTATTAAGTGTTACAGAAATGTTGACTGCACTTTTTATCTAAAGACAAGTTGGGGTTTTCTGTTGTTTTTCCTTTGGTTTTGGTTTGTTTCTTTTTTTTTTTTTTCTTTTTTTCTTTTTTTTTTTTAAAGATTTTAAAATTCTGAGCAGCATCCAGATTGGGAAGAATGAAAATGTGGAAAATAGCAGTGATAAGAATCAAAAAGCACTTTTGCTGCTCCAGTATAATTTGAAACATGAATTATCTGGCTTACAACTCCTTACCTTACACAATTATCTCTAATGGTTGCAGCGTACAAGACAATACCCTGAAATTTAAAGAAGTCCATTTATTAGCACAGCAAGCAGCATTTCTAACCATCTAAGTGCCTCCTGCCTGCCAGTGGCTCCTATCTGGTGAATATTATCTGATCATGGTGTTGGGAGCAATCTTATGGAAACTACCATAGTAAATGCTATTCCTAAAGGAAAACATTGACACCAACAGATCCCTAGGCTAAGCCACGAGTAGGAACAACCTTTGCTTTTGCAATGCCCAGCTCAAGTGAGAGTGCTGCAGGTTTCCAGCCTCCGCAGGTGAATGTAACAGAGCTGTTGTCCAAAACATGAAGGGTGAATTTTGTATTTACAGTTTGCAGGAAGGTAATTAATATAGAAAAAACTGCATTACGAGTTCAAACAACTGTGGAGGATGGGTAGCCTGCAGGTAAGCCCCAGTTTCTTCAAGGGTTTTAGGACCTGGGTGAGGGATATTTCACTTTCCTGGTGGGTGCAAGTCTTCTGAACAATGGTGCACATCTATCGTATTAGGAAGAATAAATATTTGCTAGGAAGAAGGAAGCACTGAAGATTAGCTTGGTGACCAGAAGCCATTATTTCTCTTATTATCTGTACCTATTAAAGAAAAATTTCCTCCCATGATTGGTCATTTAAGGTCATGAATATTTGAAAAGATCTGCATTTCATCTTCTTTTGGGGGGAAGAGGGTGGGGGTTTAAACAGCATATAAAATATTTTCTTTAAATGCAGAGACTGAAGATAAATTAGACAGAACTAGTCCATGTGCACTTATTCACATCTACCCCCTCATTTCACAGCCCAGAGGTGGATTTCAAGTTGTTTTTTTGACTGTACCATCCAAGACAGCTCAGGGGAGGAGAAAGAAGGAGAAAGATATCCTTGCACAGACCAGCGAGGCGACACCACTGATAAACAATGTACCTACACCAGACTGAGAGGTTGGTCTTATCTTGGAACTTGCTTCCTCCCCGCTTTCTGCAAGCTTCGTCTTATCAGAGGCTATGCAAAAAATTCTCTTTACCGCCCAAACAAGAACACAGTTTGCGTAAGAGAAAATAGGAGACTACTGCCTGCTGTCCAGAAAGGCCCCAGATCTGGCTGCACCAACTGGAATATCCAGCCCTGTGCAGAATCCGGCCATCAACCTTGCTTCCCATAAGCATCCCCCGGCTGTATGGAGATGGGCCATTTGTCCACTTAATCACACACATCTCCAGATGCCTTCTGCTTCCCTTCTCCAGCGGTAGCGTGGGTTGCAGCAGACTGAAAAGGTTTGGCCGAGCCGTGAAGAACAGGCATGCTCTCCCGTGGGAGGCAGCAATACGCTGCTTGGTAAGGACAGGCTGCCTTCTCCAGCCCTGCTTTGTCCAGGTGGAGACTCAGTTCTGTCCTCAGACACTGGTGAAACCTCTCCCACCACAGCCATGAGGCGACAGGCAGAGGAATGGCATTTGCATTTGGAGTTACTGTCCCTATGCCTTGTTAGCCAGTCCCACAGCCTCATTTATATGCCAAGTAAAGGATACTTAAGAAATTGTCTAGTTGTGAAATTGTCCATTACCAGCAAGGAAAGCCCTCTGAACCCATCCTAGGCACAAGAAGCACTAATCCAACCCACACATCATCAAGCACTGGTTCAGCTCAGGATCAGATCCTGGAGAAAGGCAACCAGGCAAAAGAAAAAGGCCTTTTCACATGAGGCGATTAGAGCTTCACTACATCAGCGTCTAGTCCAAGCAATCCTCCATGCAAAAGCTATCATCAGATGCAACATGCTCAGATCGTCTAGACTGTGCCACTCCAGAAGACGTATGCATCCACCATAAATAACCTTTCCAAATCAAGTGAGTAGAATAACTTCAAGCAGTGTTGTATTCAGGCCATCACTGCACCACATTGTAGGTCTGCTGGATGTCTATACAGGATAACAATAAAAATTAAATGCTCAGTGCCCTGTTTTCTCTAATCACTGTAGCACTGTTTCAGGGGAAAAAAAAAAAAAAAAAAAAAAAGAAGCCCTTGTAAAGTGTCCCACTGTCTACCTGCTCAGCTACACACAGGCAGGCCTGTCTATGGGTTTTACCTGTCAGCATGAGGTTCCTTTTTCTAAAATCTGCTGAACTCCCAGCATCCCAGATACCCTCCACCAGAGATTAGAAGAAACAGAATAACAGAATAACTAATAATTCCCCAAACAAGGTGAATGTTTGATCAGCTGTGTGTTAAGCCAGAAATTATCCAGAATAGTTCCATGGTTGTCATGGTGGCAACGGGATCTTAAGCTGATACTAAAGAATAGTCTCACAATGACTTACTAGGTGGCAGCTAAGGAAATTGCTTATTATGCTTAGGTTGTTTGCTTATAATCATTCCACCCGCACCTCTTCCTTTCTCTCTACTTCCCTGTTTCTTGTCAGTCTTAGCTAGTGACATCTCCAAAAGAAGCAACATCCTTAATTATGGGCTCAGTTCAGTGGGGCCTTTGCCGTGCATTAACCTCAAAGAACCACCAACCACGTAATCCCAGACAAACTTCTAGATAACTGGTGCATCACCGCATACATTCGGTATTGATTTCATCCTAGCGCTTCCCAATGAGTTGGGCACTTACAAAACTCAGCTATGGAGACAGAACCATCTTTCTTCACTCCCAGATTCACTCATGCTATGTGGACTTTACAAGGATTCACTCATCCATAACACACCTGCAAAGGAGATGCGCGCAGGTTTGCAGCACGCGTCTGCTGGTGCGTGCGAGCATGGGTTCAGTTCCCGATGGGAAAGGCAAAATGCGTGCTCCAAAGCTGCTTGGGAGAAAAGTAAATCCAGCCATGAACCTCTTCTCTAGAAGGGATGGGGAAAATATAATTTCGCATGCAAACATCTCCATCTGTGTACAACACCAAGAGCCACTCGGTGGCTAAGAGAGGAGGCAGCAGGATTGGAGGCACGTCTCCTGCCCCAGACCCTAGAGCTTGCTGCCACGTACCACAGTACAACACAAATCCTTTCCTATGAGGACAGCTGAGCAGGCAACGTATTGGAAACCTTGACCCACACTGAATTTCTCCCAGCAGAACAGCGTCAGCTGGCAAGGGCGCAGAAAGGAAACACACCCTTCGGCACTATGTACGGTAGCAGAAGTCACGGCATAGATGCAGCAAGCAACAGAAAAGTGCTTTTATCAGCTCAGCTTGGGCTGTCCCGAGAGGCAGGACAACTCCTGAAGAGCAGGTGCTGATCGCCATGGACAGACGCTGCTACATGCATCTTGGACACGGTGGCATCCACAGAAGCCTTCTTGCCTCCCGCTTGTGCTTTGTTTCTGGTTGTGTCCTGCATTTTCTTTGTAAGGCTTAGAGACTTTGTAAAAACTAGTGCTGCCCTGAAGAAGTCTGAACATGAAGTCACTCTGCCACAGAAGACAGGGACGTGTCTCAAACTGCTGGTCTTCATCCTAGCCTACATGCAGGTACCTGCTGTTGTTTCTCCTCATCCACATTCAGATATTCCCACATGTAAAGCCAGAGAAGAACTACCTCAAACAGAAAAAAATCATTTGTGGAGACTGGACGGTCATAGTATGCATCAGTGAACTACATGATGCAGCAATGAGGAATATCGCTGCAGTCAATGCAATTATTTCTCCTGTTGGCTTCTTGCTAGAGACACTGAGGATTTCCTTCAGCAGAGTATTGATTTGTGACAAGAAAACAAAGAATCTGATTTTTTTTTTTGCATTTGCTTTATATAAAGTCATCATTGGCACAGCATTCTGTGACCCCCGTTTCTTTGAAAGCAACTGCAATGTTCAAGTGTTAATCTCTTTCAAAGCTTTATCTCTATGTTTGTACTATGCTGAGACTTCTTCAGTATTTATTAAGTTCAGAAAAAGAAATTCCTAATTTCTTAATAGAAATCTAATTTAGGAAAAAAAGCAAGCTTATCAATTGCCTTTAAATTACTTTTCAAATGGCTCCATTTGGCACTTCTACAGCTCTCAACTCGGGTGTAATACCAGATCAACAAAACAAAACAGTTTATAAACCTGTGTTTGGGAGGACTCTTGCTTCTCTTGCAATTTAAAATACTCCTTGTAAATCCTTGCTGGATAGATACTGCCTAACTCCCCAGTGTCATAAGTAAGCAGGAACAGCATCGGAAGAGGAAGATTTTTGCATTCATTGACATGAAATCATGTCTATCCGTAACTATATATTGTTTTAACAAGTCAGCTAAATCAAGGAAATTTAAACTTTTCTAGTCCTTGTATTTTAGCTGGGTGAAATGCAGACATAGCCATCTTCCATAAAAAGATGACCCAAAAAGAAGGTGGGTTTGGTTTTTTTCCCTTTCCCCACCAACTGGAAACAGTTTGTGTACTGATGTGCCCTGAAATAATTTCCTCCATGCTTTCTGTGTTAAGAAAAGTGATTGTCTGTAGGTAGTGCTCCATATGAAAGGATTCCTCTTTGTTCAGTCTATTAAGGGGTACACGGCTTGCGCTGAAGAAATGTTTTGTCATCTATTTATGTACTTATGGCATAATTAGTTCATATGCAACTTAGATGGAAACAGCCTAACATGAGAAAGCCAGCACATTCTTAGACAATAAGGTGGATTTGTGAATGCGTGAACACAGGAATAAAGAACTGCCAGTCCAAATAAGACAAAATACTGAGTCTCAAAGCGCAGATTACAGAAAGAAACCTTGCATATGTTTCAAATATCAGAAACATAATCCCGGATCACGGAGCTGCATGCACTGACACAGGGGGAGGTTAGGCGCTCCTCTCTGCAGCACCCACGGCAAGCCCTGGCACGCTGGTCAGGGCAGCGCTTTGCTCCAGCTGGCAGGCGTCCAGACATTAACTGCGCTGGCATTTGTTTCGAGGGAGGGAAAGAGGGGAAAACTTGGTTTAAATATAACTCGGCAGCCTCCAGCAGAAACTTTGGCTGCGAAGCTGAGCGGTAAGATACGCCTGTTGAATCAGCACTGCCCTCCTTGTGCTGTGACTCTGCATGCCGCAGGACGCTTTTAGCTCTTGAGTACTAAAACTGAACAAGGAAAATATGCTAGAATATGTTAAAACAGCTATGTTTACAGGCCTGTATTAAAAGCAAAAACATGTTGTGATTAAACATAACAGCTGTCAATGCTCTGAGGTGTTACAAGCGTGAGACTATTTAAAGACAATGACTGGCGCCATCTATTTTACTGCGATCGAGCTAGGAAAAGCTGCAGTTATTAACCACTGACTGAGGCTTTACATTTATGGCAGCCCTGAAGAAGTTGTCACAGAGAGGGTAACAAGTACAGAGGTGACTTAGTGGCAATGAATACTCTCCACTGGAGAATTTACCCCAAGAGATAGCCAGGACACATGACATCAGTGGCACCGGCTGCTCATGTCTTCATCAATTATAGCCTTAAATTTCAGATTTACACAGGCAAAAATATACAGAAAGCATGTTTTTAGTGTACCTCCACATACCTAACACACGTTTTAACAGCTACTCTCTCAAGACTGCACTCAGCCTTAAGTCTTGAGATGGGCAACCCCTTCCCTCCCTCCCACCCCTGCTGCAGGGGGGGACTCAATGGGACACATGGTGCCAAGTCCCTTGATGAAGATCAGCCTCCATTTATATGCCAAACTACAAATTTATAAGCCAAATCTACAAATTTATCTGCCAAACCTACAAACTTATATGCCAAACTGACAAAATGCTCTCTCTGAGAGGGCAGATCTGATGCTAAAGGAGAATTTGCTGCACTGGGCCATGGCCATGGCACCCAGCACGTTGCCTGCACATCTCACACCCTCTCCGGTTGCTGTAGCACAGCGTTGGGATTTCGCGCTCACTCGGACCCTTCCACAGCAAACAGAGCTGGCACGCAGGGCCCCAGGACAGGGACACGGTACTATGAGAGGAATTCATGAGATGCAAATGGCACAGCAGGGAAATGCAAAGCAGGGACTGTCTGTGGGAGTCCCATGTGAAGTCTGATGGACCTGGCTCTTGTGTTCCTCTGTGGCAGCAGATGCTCTTACCAGCACCCACAAATGCATTGGGATCATTCCCTGTTTTGCAGAAAGCAAGCTGGGATCATTCCCCATTTTGCAGAGAGCAAGTGGGGACAAAGAAATTCCAGTTGTCAACCCCTCGCTTGCTTTTGTGTGCACTTTCACCCTTAAGGCCAAGATCCCGCAGCTACCTGAGAACCCAGATTCCATTTAAAAAGATGAGTATTTCCAAACCTCACTGGTACAGGAACAGCTTTGAGAACATGAACTCTAAAGGCTTAAAAAAAAACCGACCCAGAGCATGCCCACACCTTTCTGCAGATGCAAAACATCTCACAAAATTCAAATAAATTTCATGTCCCTTGGGACAGCAATATTGAGAGGTAAAGAACCAGTTGATGTGCTGGGTTTTTTTAAAGTACACAGTAAGATTTTCAAAATGAAACAACGAGCATCACTGTCAGAGCCACCACGTCCCAGTCCTGATGTCAGATATCCAACACCCACAGTTTGTTCCTACAGTGTGCTTTTTCCTCACCTGACTTCAGCCATCTAGAAGTCAAACTTTGCTCATCCTGGACTCCCCCAACAGAGAAAGATACCTTCAGAGGCTGGTTCAACCCATCTTGAATTAGGTAACCATGAGAGGACCATCCAAGATGCCTTCCCTTCCACAGACTGCCTTCCACTAGACGTGTAACTTCAAAACAAAACCCGAGATAAGACTGAATTCATCTTAAACTGACTGAAGCAAACTCACACCAAACAGTCAAACAGCACAGGCAAAGAAGAAACTCCAGCCTTTGGGAGCTTAAGGTTTATATTTTGAGACTGATTTTTTTTTCTTTTTTTAAGCCGGCAATTTACTCTCTATTCTCAACTGATTTGTAACCGAGATAGAGAGTTGAAAAGTTTGGGCAGAAGCAGACAAAAAAAGCCTTGACTAACAAATGAATCTGAAGCTGAGCACGGTCGGTTTAAGGATATTCCAAGTGCAAAAACATAAAGTAGATTTAATAAAATTATTATTTATTCCACTTTGCTCTTTAATTAGAAAGATTTGCTTCCTTCAATAGCAAAGCCAACCCCCCCCCCCCACTTTAGAGTAGTATCTAAGTAAAAAGAATGGAAAGATTTAATCAGACTGCAGGCACTCACACTTGAAATAGGCACATACACAAAATCTGCTTTAACAGGAGACAAGTCTTGTTTCACAACACACTTTATTCAAAACAAACAGGAGAAACCAAGTCAAGAATAGACGGCAGATGCTTAAAAATAGGTCTTATTGCAATTTTTCGCTCGTTTCTAAGACCAACAAGAAAGCAAGTGCTGGGATTTCAGAGCTCTGGCAAACTATAGGGATGAGCTGGAGTTGAAACCAACCCCCCCACTCCCCCCAGTAAGACTAGGAGAAACGCCCGGGGGAAAACGGAGACACCACCAGGGGTACGCAAGCTTCCTAACGGGAGGGCAGAGGGGCCGGCCGGCCCGTCTCCCCCCTTTCCCGACCCCCCCCCCAGCACTTCCAAGCTCCCACCGGGGCGGGAGCGGGGTTGGGACACGGCCCCGGAGCCCGCCGGGGTTTGTAGCAACCGAGGTTTCTTCCGAACCTGATGCTCAGAAGACGGAGTTAAAGGAAAATACGAACCGGGGAACAAGTTCGTTACAGCGGGAGGGGTGCCGTGGCCGTGTCCCCCCCCACCCCGCCCCGGGTCGCCACGCGGTTTGGATCCCCGTTCCCCGGGCGGGGACCGGCACCGGAGGGCGGGGGAGGAAGGCGGGGGGGGAGGAGGAGGAGGAGGAGGGAAGGAGGAGAGGGGGGGGTGTCGCCTCCCCCCCCCGCTCCGCCCGGGTGCGGTGCCGCTCCCAACTTCCCGGGGGCGGCGCGGGGAGCGCCCTCAGCCCCGGGCGGCACCGAGGGGCGGCGGACCCCGGGGAAACGAAACCTTGCGGCCGGGACGGGGCGGAGAAGCGCAGCCGGGGGGGGGGGGGGTGGTGGGAGGTGTGTGTGTGTGTGTGTGGTGGTGGAGGGGGTCCCCGCCGTCCCTTACCGCCCTCCGCGGAGGCCGCGAAGCTCCTCACCACCCCCCCCCCTCCACCTCACCACAGGTCCCCTCAGCGGGCGGGACCCCCGCGGCCGGGCTTCCCCCCCCCCCCCGCCCCGTGGTCCACCATCCCCGTCCCGCCCGGCGGGTCACCGCGGCCCCCGCTCACCTGCCCTCCCCGCCGGGCGCCGCGGGCCGCGCTGGGCTCCGGCCGCCGGGGCCGCGCGTTGCTCCCGTTGGCAAGTAACAGTCTCCAGGGCTACGGTCACTATGGCGCCTGGCGCCGGGTCTCGAGGCAACTGTTGCTACCCTCTCCCCCTCACGTCACCGCCCGGCCACGCCCACTCCCGCTAGGAGGGGGGTGGGAGCGGGGGCGTGGCCCGCTGGGCTCGCCGCCGGCGGTTGGAGGGCCGGCTGTCAGTCATTGGAGGGGCGGGAGGCGGCGGGGGTAGGCCAATGGAGGTGGGGAAGGGGCGGGGCGGAGAGTTGGCGCGCGCTTTGGCGCTCCGGAGCGGGGCGGGGCGGGGCGGGGCGAGGGGGCGGGGCGGGAGGCGAAGGGGCGGGGCGGGGAGCGAGGGGGCGGGGCGGGGAGCGAGGGGGCGGGGCGCGGAGGGGCGGGAAGCCGCGATCCCGCGAGCTCCGCGTTTTTATCTTGAGGGGGGAGAAAAAAGTTCATTTTTCCTCTATTAAATATTAGAAAGTTCCCGTTGACTCCCGGGCGACGGCACAAAGGCGGTCGGCACACCGGCGGGCTCGGGGTTTTCTCCCAGTTGCCGTTACCTGAGCTCCCAGTTCCCCATGACGTCAAACCGTTTCCGTAGCGACCGGCTGTGACGTCACAGCCAACAAAAGGGCAGCGGCAGGGACGGATGGGAGCTGATGGGGAAACAGGGGCCAAAGGTCCTGGTTTAGCGCAAATTTTAGAAAGATAAGTGAATTGCTGGGCAGCATCCTCCCACGCCCCATCATTTGGGGGATGCGATGGATGCGGAGAGAAGCAGCATCGTGATGCAAAATTATCCGTCTAACAGCATCCGTCATGGGGTTTAAGGAATGGGTTAAGTCCACAAAATGCCAGTCTCGAACCCCGAACGGCTGCAGCAGCAAACGTGTTTTCTGGGGAGCTCCGTGCGGAGCCGGAGCGAGTCCGGAGGAGGCATCTGCCAGCAGCTCCAGAACGGCTCCCGATGCCCACGCTCAGCTGGAAAATGTGCAGAATCCAGTCGCCTTGCAGATACATATATTTGCACGTGTGCAGAACAACAAGGCTTTGGGATATTGTGCAGGGGAAAACCCCCAGAGCGCCGGCTGATGGGTGGGAAGAGGTAACTGATGGTTTTGTGTTGGTGGCGGGGAGAAAATGAAGCCTAAACTGTGGTCTCTGGACGCAGAGAATTGCAAAAGCAGCAGCTACCTCAGCTCTACACTTTGTCCCCTTGAATGAACATCCCCGCTACATCTGCGGTGAGAATCGGTGTTATCCGGCACAGACATCCTCTGCCCTCCTGGAAGCGGTTCAGGCTGGAAACTCAGCAGATTTCAGGTGGGATTTCCTTGAAATCCCTTCCCCTGAGTGACCAGGAGAGACTCGAAACATTGTGCTCTGTGAAGAAGGGGATTTGTAGCCTTAAGATTACATTTCCAGTCTGGACATGACTGCCTGGCCTCACCAGCAAGGCAGCGCCAGGGGTCCTGAACGCAGCCAGCCTAAAATCTATCCCTAAGGATGGCCTTTATTCCTTCATCTGGGGGGGAAAAACAGGCTTTCTGTAGTGGGTATCACTACAAATTCTGCCCCTGCAGGGTTGGGATGCTCCTCTGGATACGGATTCCTATAAAAACAAATCAGCATGTACAAACCTGTCCAGGTAGTTAAAGCAAATCCCTTGGAAATCAATATTAAGTAGTTGCAAGAACCCTGGCTCATGCTGAGCCGTCTCATCCCAGTCTTTTTGCAAAGAACGGCCAAATCCTCTTGTTTTCTGGCATTTCATGCAGGCTGAGTTTTGTGTCTGTCCTTAAGAAAGAGTTGGTGAAGGAAACACTGACACTGTTATTAATGTGATTTTTCTCTTTTTTACCTTGCATTGGTAAGAGGTGACAAATTTAAACATATTGGAAAGTTAAGATTGTTCCGTTGTTCAAATTCTAAGAGGTTTCTCTTTGCAGCCAAAGGGTCTTGATAGTACTATGATGCTGATGAGCCTGGTCATGGCTTTGTGGTTAAGGTTAAATGCGGTTTTGCTCCTAAAGAAGAAATTATGAATGGAGGCATAGCTTTCAAAACAAGCGGGGATGCGTCCTTCCTCTTACTGCGGGTAATTTCATCTCCCACCAACACACATCAACTTCGCTGCTTCGGAGCTGGCCTGACCCATGTCGAGTTAACCCAGCCCTATATCCCAGGCATTTCTCTGAAGTGTAAAATGACTGATGGATCTGAGGTGGCTAAGACACTTGCTTTAGCCACAGGAGAGGGAGGTGCTCCGCTCCCCACGCCCTCTCCTGTTTATTTTAATTCTGGCAGTAAGGGCTGCATAATGAAAACCAATACATGCTCTAGGTTGGTCTCAGTTCTTCTCTATGGTTTTCGAAGGCAGGTGCTGCCAAGGAAAGCAGCATTTTTTATAAAGCTTTACAGAATACTTTCGTTTGCAGGTTTTGGGGTTTTTTTTTCCCCCAGTTAAACCCAGCAGAATCCCCATGTATGCCTTCCAATTGCTTTGAAAAATCCCCGTCAGACATTTCGAGATTTCAAGGATCACCTTATTGACATGCAATAAAAAGCTTTTATGATGTATTTTTCTGTAACGTTTTCTGAAAAGTATGTCACAGCCTAAGCCAAGGAAGTGTGTGGAATTTGTACCCATGGAGACTCCAATAACACAGCCAGCTCCAAACGCCGCAGGATTATTAGTTTTCTTACCTAACATATCAGGAAAGGAGTTACTGGAAAAGGGAGAGACGGAGAGAAAGTAACTGCATGAGGCAAAATAAATTGGAGAAACCGGACTGGCTGGGTAGCATTTGCTCTGTCCGCAGATTTGGGGTTGGTGTACCTGCTTTCGATAGGTTACTAGGAGAGTTATACTGGAAAAAATCACAGAGTTGCGTGTCTGAGCACTGAGGACATGCCAGGTGAGATTTTGAGAAGCTCCAAAGAAAAATAAGTCACCTTCTTAATGGGTTGTAGGCCCTTAAGCCAAGGATATTTAAAAAGGTCAACTTTTAGGTGAGGGTGTCATTGCTTAATAAACCGTAAAATAGAAAATAGAGATGGAATAGTTTTTTTAAAGTCATCTAATGCACATAAACATCCACCTTTACCATGGGAAATGGAGACCAGGTTAGTATCTTTTTCTTAATAGCTCCTTCTGATGTGTTTGAAGATTGTTCTCATTCCTTCCCTCTATCTCTTGTTTTCTAATTAAACAACACTCTGGCTTTCCTGCAAGAAAAATCCAGGCCTTTCCTACAGAAGCACTATGTAAATAGTTATTTGTGATCCTGCAATACCTTGGTCGCTTATTCCTGCTTAAGGACCGTCCTTTGCATTCAGCCGTATTGAATTGCGTCATGTTTGTTTGTTTTGAGTGATCACTCAAATTTACTAAGAGCTTAATGAAAGCCTTCAGAAGTGCCTGCGGCCCTTCCCAGTTTCATATCACCTGCAACGTGTTATTGCAGGTCTGTTATCACTTTAGTTTTTAGGGCACGATCCTCCACTGCACGGCATCTGTACCTCTGCAAAAGAAATGTAAGCCACATTCGGATGTACTCTTATTCTTTCCAAAGTGTCTATTACTGTATTAAACCCAAAGCAGATGTTCCCTGTCTTGTTGTACCCTGCCAGCAATATCCCCAAATTCTTGATAATGTCCAGCACACAACCTTTGATAAAGTCCTCCAAACCTTGGAAGTTAGCCAGTTGCCTCCTGGGAACATAGGGAGTAATCACAGGGCTGTTATTTTTAATTAGGGACCCATCTGTCATGTCTTGTGTCAAGGTGATCAGTGGAATGAATTTTTTCCTTGTTTCTTGTCACCTGTTGCCTAAGCCAGATCTCATCCCTCTCAGCCTGTGCAGTATTGTGGTGGGTCGGGGGGAAGGAGCCTTATTTAAGAAAGCTGCTGGTAAAGAAAGAAGAAACGAAGCCTGCTTGCAAAGGAGCACGCTTGCTGCAGCTGTAACAGATACCCACAGGAGGGCACGTTCCTCAAAGCAAACTGGAATTCAGCTAAAATCCAATCCCGCTCCTTGATTTCACTAAAGGGAGATTTTGACAAAAACTAGTCTTTTGCTGGAAGCAAATGCCCTGCAAAGGTAGTGGGATCCTTTGAAATTTCATGTTTATCCATGAAAAATACTGTTGTTTTGGTTGCTGGTAATGAAACCTTAAATGAAACTAGTCCCTTGAATTGCTTTACTGAAAAAATGAAAACATTCCCAGAGGATTAAAACCAAAACAGAAAAAAAAATTGCCTTTGGGATTCTTTGTTTTAAAAAAAAATTTGCTTGTGTTCAGCCAGTTTTAATGGGGAGAATCCCTATTTTTATAGAGGTACCAACCCACACAGGACTTCCCTACCTAAAAGCTTTCTGTGTCAAGCTCCCCCCCGTCCGTGCTGTATTTATCTGACTCCTGAGTGATGCCAGTGCACGTGGTGCAAAATCTAAGGAGCCTGAACTGGTGGCTTTCTGTGTCCACTCTACCATATAATCAGCACCATCCCATGCAAGCTAAGAAAATTGTTTAAACTGCGTTAATGGATTTTCTTTTAATGTATCAGTGATAAAATTTAACTTCACAATCATTTCAAGTTGTGATGCAGTTGGAATAGGTTCTGGTTTTGTAGACAGGTAGGTGCTCAAGAGAAGCACTTGAGACCCGAGTAAATCTCCGTACCAGGTACTCCTGAGGAAACTTTTTCAGGGATGGACAGCAAACCGAAGCGATGGCTTTTCCTCCACGGAGCTGCCACGTCCCTCGAGCACTGCAGCGTATCGATAATGCTGGGTGAGAGCCTGCTCCAGCCATGGCCCCAGGGGTGTTGTCTTCTGCATCATACATTTCTGAACTTTCTGCTGGTCAGACAACAACCCACTTCAGTGCTTTTGGCTGGGCTTAAGAGGATAAATCTGTTGAGTGTGGTTGTGCCAAGGCCATGCTGGAATTTCCCAATGGCATCGTGGCACACGTCCTCCTCTGCCCATGCGTCTCTTCGGCAGGAAAATGAAATCCAGGCTGTCGCTGCTCCAGTGTTACAGGATGCTCTGTCCTGTCCTGACAGCCCACCAGAGCTCTGCTTTCCTTCCAGCCTGAAAACAAACAGGTGAGTGCTGAAGATGGGAGAAAGAAGAAAGGGCAGTCACCCCTTCCCTTCTCTTTCTTCTATCTCCCTTGGGTGGCAGCCAGTATTGCAACGGTCCCTGGCAAAGGCTTCCCTGGCTCGCCGTTTTGAGGACATGGACTTTGAAGAGGTTACTCTTCTCAACCTCGTGCCTTCCCCCTAACAAGTTTTTAGCACAGCTAGAAACCCAAATGCTTTCTTCCCCCCACCCTGGAAATTTCCTTTCAGCAGAATTAAAGGACGAAGCATTTATCTGGAGTGTTATCTGTTTGGTTTGGCTGTAGCTGTCTGGAAATTCTGGAAAAAACACTGAGTATGGTCATGGAAAAACTAGTATATGTGGGTTTATACATGCCACGCCCTGCGGGGAGCTGTAGCCTTCTCAGCTTGCAGAAGCTAGAGGAGGATGTGTTCATGACTTGGACGTAATCAAAGATAGTCATGTTGATATAACTAAATCAATATAGCTTATGTCAACACAACTTTTGTATGGAGGCAACATCTCTATAATTAAACTCTCAATGATTGAACAGCCCTGGCGTAAGGTTTCAGTGGAATATCTGTACAATGCGGAACTTCTTTTCTAGGGCAGTGAGTTTAAATGAGTCTCCCCCTGTTTCCCAAATAACCACAGGCACAAAGAACAATGGGGAGGG
This sequence comes from Buteo buteo, assembly GCF_964188355.1. Taxonomy (NCBI): domain Eukaryota; kingdom Metazoa; phylum Chordata; class Aves; order Accipitriformes; family Accipitridae; genus Buteo; species Buteo buteo. The sequence continues at coordinate 4,267,291 of NC_134180.1, forward strand.
ACAGAGTAACCAGCAGCCTTGGGAGGGAGTGATGGACCAACAAGCAAAGGGCTCGGGTGATGTGACGGGAAGGGGTCACAAAATCAACAAAATGGCTTAAGCGGTGTCACCTTCAGAGCCTGCATGTGAGCAAAGAAGTGCTTGCAAGGCACGGTCATGGAGAAATTCCCAAAACCGTTTCTAGGAAGTCAGCGTGCTGGGATGCCTCTCTGAGGTGCCTGTGCAGTGATGCCAGCAGCACAGGGAATAAACTGGAGGAACTGGGAGACCTGCATGCAGCTGCAGGGCTACCATCTGCTTGGGATCATGGAGATGTGGTGGGATGGATCCCATGACCATGAGTGCTGCAACAGGGGCATAAGGGGGGTTAAAGGGGATACAGGCTCTTTAGGAAGGAGCTCACCTGGGGATGGGTGCGGCAATGTTCTCTGGGAGTGCAGAAAAAGAAACCCCAAACACAAACCCCTTACCTCCGAGCTGTTACTACCACTGCTTCCAAAAATGCACTACATGACTGCAGCTATGCTGGCAAAAAAGTCCTGTTTTGGGGTTCTTTTTTCTAGTTAATATTATCAACAGACAACTTCAGGCTGAAAATGTTAACACCTTTATCAGTTTGTTGTCTCCTAATAGGCAGGGTTATTTCCCCCACCTCTCTCCCAGCAGAGCAGTATGTGCGACCACCGCCCAGCCTGCAGCCAGACAAAATCAGTCACTAACTCAAACCACCTCTTTCTGTGGCTTACACTAAAGTTGTTTGCCTCCCAGATATAGATACACTGGTGGAAAGATTACTGCCCTAAATGTGCACCACCTTCTCGTGTGTTTTGGGGGTGAATGTTACCAGCAGTGAAGTTGAGAAATGAACACTGAAATTGCTGTATCAGGCAAAATCAGCTACCACAATTTAGCCAACTTATTTACGTGATTTAAGCCGTATCAGTTGCTTTTGCCTGCAATAAAAATATACAGGTATGGGTAGTAGCTTGGCATAAGAACTTCACTTCTCATCTGCTGGATCTGACAGTGGTGTGATTTGCTCTTGAAGATGCCTGACTCTGCTCTTAGGCAGGTGGGAAGAGCTGTTGCGTTTCTGTACTAGCGACCTGCTGGAAGAAGGGTCGCAGCAAACAGCTTCAGCTGTATTTAAGGGAGGTGTAGCTGAGTCTGTAAGGTTTTGATGAACAGGCTGTAGTGAACTGCCATGTCTGTCCACACTTTTCCATTTTAACTCTGCCAAAAGCCATCATCTGCCCAGCAGTGCCAAGAGAAAGGTACGTGTGCTTTTGCTTTGGCCACCTCTGTGCACAGCCTGGCTTTGTAGCCTCGACCAGCAGCAAAGTGAATGAGCTGTGACACTGTGAACTGCAGCAGCTAAGGTAAAGGGGGGGGGCAATGAGTGGCAATAACTACCTCAACTGCTATAGCATGATTTCCGTGAGCCATTGTGTTGTGGTTTAACGCCAGCCAGCAACTAAGCACCACGCAGCTGCTCGCTCACTCCCTGCCTCCGGTGGGATGGGGGAGCAAATCGGAAGTGAAAAAGTGAGAAAACTCGTGGGTTGAAATAAAGACAGTTTAATAAGTAAAGCAAAAGCCGTGCGCGCAAGCAAAGCAAAACAAGGAATTCATTCCCTACTTCCCATTGGCTGGCAGATGATCAGCTATCTCCAGGAAAGCAGGGCTCCATCACGTGTAATGGTGACTTGGGAAGACAAACGCTGTAACTCTGACCATCCTCCCCTTCCTTCTTCTTTCCCCAGCTTTACATGCTGAGCATGACGTCCTATGGTCTGGAATATCCCTTTGGGCAGTTGAGGTCAGCTGTCCCAGCTGTGTCCCCTCTCAGCTTCTTGTGCCCCTCCAGCCAACTCGCTGGTGGGGTGAGGAGCAGAAAAGGCCTTGACCCTGTGTAAGCACTGCTCAGCGATAACAAAAACATCTCTGTGTTATCAACACTGTTTTCAGCACAAATCCAAAACACAGCCTCATACCAGCCTCTATAAGGAAAATTAACTCTATTCCAGCCAAAATCAGCACATTCACCACCTGTTATTCCATACCATTTACATCATGCTCAGGTCCCACACTATCCAATATAGCCTTATTAACCATCACCCCCCTTCTCATCCTTTGATATAATACACACATACCATTCCATTCATGGCAGACCATGTGGTCTACGGTCCACAGCTGTAAAATGTCCACAAAATGTCCATGGAGTTAATTTAGTCCATGACTTTGGGCTCCATGTCTTACAGTGGTCATTCAGGACAGGAGAAGTGGTGTGTTGTGTGGAGTTATTGGGCACCAAAGCCAGCTTGGGTTGGGTTGCTGCTGTGCTTGTGCTGCTTCTTGTAAGATTTGCTCTCCACTGGGTCCGGTGGTTCCTGCTATAGTAGTTCCTGCGTTACAACAACTGGAGGAGGGACAATTTTCTTCTACAAAAAAATCACCATTGGGAATTGTGCTGCAGTGGCTGTATGGGCACAGCTGGCCATCCTGCAGGACGACAAGCAATAGGGCAAAGACCACACAGCTGAATGTAATGTAACTCGTATGCTGACCAGGTAAGCTGGCACGGAATTATTCTGAAAACCAGACTGTGGAAAGAAAACCACTTTCTATCTGCCTACCTTGTGAATGTTTTCAATGTTTCAGGTCACTTCTTCCACCCTGAACTGGGACAAAAAGTTGAAGTCTTACGGAATTTTGGAACCTGAATATTAAGCAGAAAGGTTCAGCTTGTTCATACAGGGAAGTTCAACATGCTCACGACTGTGAGCATTTTAAAGTTCTGTAACTTTTTTACTACAGTGAGTTTGTGTTTAAAAAACACAGAAAAATATTAAGTAGCCCTGTGGATTATTAACATTTCAGACTGAAGTACAGGTACATAGGTCTTGCACAGCACTCCAACTACAGTCAACCATCATCATCAGCTCCTCTGCTTGTATTGTCTCACAGCACACAGAACGGCATCTGGACTCGATAAGTGATAGAGCATGTTTCCATGTCGCTATCTCTTACGCTGGTTACACATTCATCCCTTTCCTGGTTACAACACAGTTTAAATGGGGAGGAAAGACAGGGCACAGCCTTGTTCTGCTTTGGGCTAGACCTGCCTGGTAAATATTGTGACACCATTGCAAGAAGGTCCCTTGGCCTGGGAATTGGGAAGCAAGCCCCCTGTTCTCATCCTACAGCAGTGAGAAAAAAAGATATAATTCTTTTGTTTATTGAAGTTCCAGAAATGCAACTCAGTTTTTTTCTGAGCTGCTGGAAACAACTCTTCTACCTGTAACTTCTGTATGCAGCTCATTTTGGAGCAAATGGCTTTCCATCAAATTCTTCTTCAAAAGTGGAATTACCTGTGGGCATAAATAGCATTGCAATTTGGTTTTAGCTTTAATGTTCAGAGGATTATAGGCAAGACCTCCAAAGAGAGGTGATATCTAGCATCGAACTAAATTATTATATAGGCTAGAAATTCTAATTCTCCACTGCCTTTCATGGTTTATAAATGCGTATGCCATATACTATACTTTGCATGTTGCGTAAAACAACAGACAGCTTTTGCCTATACTGTGTTGTTTCAAAATCCACAGGTTTTAATAAGTATTAAAAAAATAAAAAGGTTTGTGCCTAGGTTTGTGCCTATGACAGACAGGGCAAATACTTTTTGCTCCAGTATCATTTATGAGAACAAAATTGCAGAAGAGTCATGTTATTATAGACAGAGGCAGATAAAGGTCAGTTATCAGCTGGTATGTTGAGGTGAAGACTCCTTGGCTTTGTTGAAGCTATGTTGATTTGTGACAGCTGAGAGTTGCATATGAATCTAGAACTTAATCTGGTGGGGGATTTTAGAGTGTGTGTTCTTTTTTTGTGTGTGTGTGGGGGGCGTGTTTGGGTTTTGGTTTGTTAGTTTTTTTCCAGAGAGACCTACATCTATCTGCTGTAGACCCTTTCACATGACCAGAAAAATGTTGCAAGTCCTTGGTGGGAAAGATAACTTGACTTGTTTAAGTTTAGAAATGGCTATGCTATAAACAGACTCTTCTGTCTCCCTTCCTTCCCTGTGACCATGTGTTTACCAGCATATTTTATCAACATATTCTTTCTCCTCTTGTTAAGCTTCATGTGGAAATTGCTGAAATAGTGTATTGCGCCCCCCACCCCCCCCACCCCCGTTATCTTTCAAGTCAATGTCCTGAGGTGCAACTACATCTCGGGTTGAGTCACTTGCTACCACTGACTCTGGAGTTGGAAATTTGTGAGCATTATCAGAGGAATGCTAGCCCAGAATAGCTCACAGATCTAATGCCAAGGCTGGATGGGAAGGGTGATAAAAGTGAAAAGTTGTGTAAACTGTCTTGGGTCATTTAGGTGGCAGATATGACTTGTTCCATATGGGCAATGATTAAGCTGAAGAAGAAACTTATTTCCACTTTCTCTCTGTGTCCACAGCTGTATGCAGAGATGATTCTTTGCTTAAGGTAAGAAAGAACCTGCAGATGGAATTTCTTCTGTTTCACCAGAAAGTGGGGTGATGTTCTGTAGGTCACAGGAAACTTGTGACCAAGATGAAGAAGAACGCAGGTCTCGGCAGCAGCCAGCTTGTGCTGCACCAACAAACTAAACCCTGTCAGGAAGAAGTTTCTAACCACAGTCGGGTGATTTGACATACACATGCCTAAAGTACCACGGCCCCAATCTGCATTTATCCTGGGCCTTGTCAAGGCTCTTATCCTACCGCTCTTGTCTTGTGTGGGATGCCTCTGTCCTTGATGGCATCTTCTTTCACCTTAGTCTTCTGCTGCAGCATGTTAAGTACTTTCAAATGTCAAGGCAAGACAGAAACATGAAGGTATCATAGAATCATTTAGATGGGAAAAGACCCTCAAGATCATCAAGTCCAACCATTAACCTAACACTACTGAGTCCACCATTAAACCATGTCCCCAAGTGCCACGTCTACACGTCTTTTAAAAACCTCCAGGAGTGTGTCTACACTCAGGAAAAGGTGACTTATATCGGAGTAGCCAGCAAGCTGTAGCCTCCCAGGCATAGACAACCAAGATGCTGCTGTCCTACTGCAAGTGATCCAAGCAGACTGTTAACTGGAGGTTTTATCGAAATCATGCATATATCTGCATTTTCAACTCGTTATCCTCGCCATAAAATTTACTAACAAGAACAAAATGGATTCTAGGGAGTTTTTGGTCCTCCCTTCAAGGTCGAGCCTGTGTTATCGACAGAGCTCGAGGCTGCTTAACTTGCAGCCATTGCCCTCTCCCTCACAATCTTGCTTACATGCACAACTTAAAGGTAATGTGAAACTTTGATTGTTAAGAGTGACCCTATAATGGAAAGGCATCTTCAAAGGGGAAGGTTTTTTAGCATTTCTTGAATACTCCGTATTTGCCTGGTATCTTCTGCAAGCTTGGTCCGCAGTGAGACTCTGTAACCAAGAACTCTTCACAACCTGCCTTTTCTAAGGGCAGCAGATGCGACAGTTCCTCAAACCTGTGTCAAACTAAAATGATAACTTTATACTAGTATTTGACAATTTATTTTATTTGGATAATCTATATTAACACTCCAGTGTGGGCTGGCTGACCATTCAGACAATGCATTTCAATTGTTAGGTCTGCTTTACAGAGCCGAACACTGAGGCACTATGCTTGCTTATCTGCTCCTTTACTATAAAATACACAGCTTTGCTTTGGATGTTGGTCTTGGCAGGAAGCACACCACAGGGCATGGCTTCGTCTGCAGAGCTGTGTTGATTGGCCTCAGATGAGAAACTGGCCTTTATTCCCTTTGAAGTCCCAGAGACCGAAAATATCTCTGCAGACAGTAGATACTATTATACTTTTCTTCACTTGCGTCTCTCCTCCCTGTAGCCAAAAAATGCAGTATTAAGACATGTATTTAATGGCTTTTTTTTTTTCCCTTTTTTCTTTTCCCACGTGCCAATCTATGTAACTTATGCTGGTTGCAATTTTCATGGCATGAAAATTCAATAAGATTAATCACGAGCCATTGATTGGAACAACTGATACCTGCAAAGACTTTCCAGTCTTTCCTGGCCTAGCCAGCCATTGCTAAAATTCAGCCCAGGCGAGTGATTTTGTACTGTGCTAATATTTCCTGGAGCTGCTCAGGCCACCCTGTTCTTGGTGCCTCGGAAAATGAGAACCCTGGGACTCCACTCGAGTTAATTGCTAGTAAATATAGAGCCAGCAAAGGCGATACTTGACAAAGGGTGCAGCTACTCCAGTGCATTTGCTAGTTTAAGCTTAACTACTCCATGTTTGTTTAGAAAGGGCAGGGCTGTGCTACCACCGGTCAATAATAACGGTTCTTGTAGTTACTCCAAGGTATAAGCTGATCCCCTGCAGGCAGTGAGAATGGTTCCTCTCCTCGCTCTGGCAGAGTTGCCTGAGGACCATCTGCACTTATCTTTGCTCTTATCTGGTCCTTCACCAGTAACGTGGTCCCCTTTGGTGCAGAATTGATGAGAGTTTTGCAAACACCATGGCATCTACCTTGGTAGCGATGCAACCTCAGTTTGATAGACAAGGACACTGGGAGCACAAAAAGCAGCTTGCCCAAGGTAATTTGTTGGCTCAGGGCATGGCCAAAAATAGAACTGGTTAATCCTGCCACTTCAGTTAACCTTTGGGCATGCCACTGAATCTTTTCTTGGTTTGCTGAGAATTATGTGCCCCTTGTCAGCACAGCAGATACTGGCTAACGACCAAGACATGACTGGAGTAAGAGGGTTAGCAGTCTGATAAGTCTACAGAACTTTCTGATTTTCCAGATACTGTTTGTATCCTTGGTCTTCAGAATAGATTTGCCATCTGAATCAAAATGGGGCCACGCAAAGGATTTGGACAGGCTGCAGAGAGGAGGAGACGAGATAACTGGGGGAGAGAGGGCAATATAGTGGAGCTGCAAGGAAAGGCTCAGACTGCAAGAGATGGCAAACAGCCATCAAAGCAAGCACTCCTGGGTGCCTGGACCTGCAGACGGCACGGTGCAGGGCTCCTGGGGCTGACTTGGCAGTCACCGTCTCACTGTGCTGCTGCTGTTTTGCAGCTGCAACATCCTCGGTGCTGTTCTGTCCTCTGGACCTGCTGCTGCTCCAGCTGCGGCCCTGACCTTCTGGCAGGAGCTTCTCTCATGACATATTCCTTAAGTTTGCTCATCAAGTAAATGGCACGAACCATACCCTCCCTACCCCATGTGAGTGGGGAATATGTCTAGGCGGTGGGGGGAGGGAGAGAAGAGTTCACAGGAAAAAAAACAATGTTTAGGAATTCTTGGTCTGCACGAGCAAAATAGCAGCAATAATTCATTTGACGGATATAGCTGTTTAGCTAACAGGATAAACAAAATTCTGGCTTTTGTGCAACTTTATCAGCTAGAAGCAACTGAGAACAGTCAGATGATCTACCTGACCATAACCTTTTAAAAAAAAAAAAAAGTAAAAAATGTGCCACTGGACTTTAGTTTCAATCAGCAAGACCCAGGGAGGACAGGAGATGGTGGAGCTGGCACCAGACCACAGGTTCTGCCCTGGGTCCGGTAATGGCTGCCACCACGGCCAGAATCACCCGACGATGCTTGTGCCCATAATGCTGTTCCACACAGATGCAGCCCGTTTCCTTTGCTTATACTGATCAGGAAACAACAGCGTGGGGCTGGTTTTGGGGTTTTTTTGTGGGGGGAGAGGCCCAGCCTCCTCGTCCACCGCAGCCAGCAGCCATCTCCCCACCGTTTCTCTTCCTCTCGCTTTTATTTCTCCCCGCTGGGCAGAGCAGGCCGCCCAGCAGCCTGCTGCCCGCACAAACACCTCACGTTCGCGGCCGAGTACCGATTTCTGAGGTGCAGCCGCTCTCCCCCCGGTTTCGGGATGACGGGGGGGGGCGACTTCGCGCCTCTCCCACCGCTGCGCTGGCTCAGCCCGTCCTGCCTTCGAGCCTGAGGGAGCTGAGTTGCCGCCGGTGCTCGGCCCGGGGCCGGCAGGCGACGCTCAGCTGCGGCCCGGCCCGGCGACGGGGGGAACGACCGCGGGTGACCTCCGCCGCGGAGGCGGGAAGCGGGAGAAGGCGGGGAGGGGGGGGAGGGGGGAGGCGGGGCCTCGCCGCCTTCCGACAGGCGCCTCGCCCAATGGCGCGGCCGCGCGGGTCTTTCGAGCGGGGCGGGGGGCGGGGCGGAGGGAAGAGTCCCGCCTTTTCAGGGCGGTGGCACCGCCCCCGAGCGCTCTAAAGGGCCCCGCGTGGCGGCGCGCGGCAGCCGCCGACGCGCCGGGTGAGGGGGGGGGGGAGGCGTCTCGTCCGCGTTCCTGAGGTAACGGCGCGTGCGCGGAAAGGCGGGAGAGGGGGGTGGTGGGTGTCGTCCCACGCGGGTGGTCCCGCCTTCCGCTCGCGGTGGGCTGCGCGCGGCGAGGGGCGGTTTGGGGAACCCGCTAGCGCCCACGCGTGTCGCGACAGGCCCGTGTCCCGTTCCCTTCTTCCCCCTCCCGGCGCTGGGGGACGGGTCTCAGGTCAGCGGTCTCCGGTCTGGCCGGGCCCACGCGATGTCCCTGTGGACCTCTGGGTGTCCCGAGTGGGAGGCTGCGTGGCCGTGGGGCTGGGGTGGGTGTTGAACCCGCGCCTGAGCCCACCCGTCTCAGGGTGGGGGGGTGTGTCACTCTTTTACTGCAAAATTAATCTTTCTGGCAACTGCTGAGCTAACTTCTCTCAACGCCCCCTTCACGAGTGGGGCGGCCCAGCCGACAGACCAGAAATACTAACGAGTTTTTTGGTTAAATAAACCCACGGTCCGTTTGGGGCCGACCCCCCTGGTCAGGGGGGCAGCGCTGTGGGCCGAGGCGGAGGAGAAGGCCCGTCCCTTCCCCGTGGGCAGCGGTCACCAGTGCTGTCCCAGTGCAAACAGTGAATTAACGTGAGGTGACCCGAGTGTGCTGGGATGCTCCGGTCCCGACTGCGTCGCCAGCTCCGAGGCGGGCTGGACTTCAGGTGGGGATGAAATCTTGGGCGGTGTGGAAGCTGGCAGAAACACGGGTGATGTGTCTCTGAAAACGTATCCCTCTGCTTTCTTACTCTGCCTGAGGGGATTTCCCACCCGCGGGCAAATGAGCGCATATGGTGTAGTAAAGGGAAGAGCAGTTTAGGAAAGAGGAACTTAACAGTCTCCTGGTGAGTCACATTGCTGGGGATTTCACCTAAAATATCCCAGTGTCCTGGAGATGCCTTCTGCATCAAATTTAGAATAACAGCTTCGGTGGTGGCCGATGCCTCCAGCCCTCGGTGTCAGCCCACGCCGGTGCCCTTCTTGGGGTGGGCGAGCCCTGGGTCTGGCTGACAAAGTGATGTTCTGTGGGCAGCTCTGTTCAGCCCGAGCTCAGCTCTGAAGGGGCTGCAGTGAAGTCAAATGTCTGCCTGCAGTCGTGTCGTTCGTTCAAGATCTTTGGCGTGGTATTATCCTTATAGAGGTTGGGGTTATTTTATCTCGTGTTCTCTCCGCTCCTGCATCGGGAGGGCATCAAATAATTTCCCAGCACAGCTGTACGCCGACCTGTGGTACTGCCCAGGAGAAGACTTCTAGTGCTTAGGAAGTTTTTATCACTGCTCTTTTAAAAATGGAATTTATTTAAAAGAGGAAGAGGGGGTTGCTTGGTTTCTGTTTCCTCACTTAATAAATATATAAAGAAAAGAACAAAAAGGCCACGTTTCAGTTTTGGTGGAAATGTGGAAAGGCAGCGGGAGAATGTGGCAATCTCCTAAAGCTAATCTGCACTGCAAAAATTGGACCGGATCAGACATGATGTCTTTACCAGTAAAAAGAAAAGAAATCAGCCACAGGAAGCAAAGTGGGCTGTGCTGGAAAATGTCAAGATGGCTGATGAACATATGCAGTAATTTGAATTTGAAGTGATGTTTTTGAAACTCTAGGTGTGTTTTAAGTAAAGGCATGTTCAGAGCCTATTATAAATGAAACCTTCACTCCTGTCTCATTGACTGTCATAAGTTTGCACATAGTCAGAACTTTTGCTTTGTTTTGTCAGTGAAGCTCCGCAACAGTTTCAGTGGAATCATTCACCAACTTCCAGTTCTTCTAGGACACAACACTCCCTCAAAGCAGAAGAAGCTTTGTATTTAAATGGCTTAGGTTGTCACACAGGCTTAATTAAAAGGGAGGTTTCTTTCAGCAGGTTTTTGTTTGGGGGTGTGTTCTTCATGTTCCTGAACATCCGTGCATCACAGTGTGTTAACTCCTCTGGAAACAGCATGGGGCAGGAGAGGATCATTTGTGATCCCATTCACCCCCAGTGAGCTACCGTGAGGGTTGAGCATGGCTCTGGTAAGCATGTCCGTGTTTTCCAGTGGCTTGTGTAGCATAGCTGTGTTGGTAACAGCATCAGAGAAGGAAGGGGCTAGCTGCGGTACTTAGCAGAGTTAGTGAGAGTCTATATATTAGCAAATTTTTGTTTCTAACCTAAATTTGTTATATAAAAATGCATGACTGACTTGGGATTCCTGTGGTCTGTGTTCACAAGGAAATTTAAATTTGTACAACCAGGTTGCACTTCAGCTTTCTGTTTTGTGGTGCAGGTGTACGTGGGCGCCCCAGAAGTTCCGCTGCTGCTGGTGCAGCAAGGTGCTGCTGCCCTCTTGGTGTTGAGGGCTGTGTGGCATTAACACCTAGATTCTCCTTGAAGAACCCATCCTGCTGGATGTGGTGGTGACAGTGACGTCCTGCTGTCTCTCCCTGGACTTTCCAGTTGTGCAGCCTCGTGTCCTCGATCTTTGTGCCGTACCTGCTGTGCCCACACTTGGGAACCAAACACCCGTCAGCAGGAGACCCTGCTGTCGGGGTTGTGCCCCATACAGGGGGTCTTGGTGAAGAGCACATGCACAGCGCAGCGAGGGCAGATTGCAGTTATGGTCTCCAAAACGCTTTTTCCTCTTGGGTGACTGGGGATGATCCAGAAACCTGCAGCCTACCAGCCTGTCTGGGAGATGAGGCTTCTGCCTTTCTTTGCCCAACGTGTTTCCAACCAACCTCTGCCACCCAAGAGCTGGCTGGGCTGTGCTGCGAGATAGCCCGCGTGAGGACACCTCCCATCCTTTCCCTTGAAACTTTCTTGCTGTGTTAAAGAGCAGGTGGCAAGAGAAATTATAATTAGTGCAGAGAGAAAAGCTTCCTTCAGGGACATGGGGAGCCTTACACGCCTTGTTGTGGGGAGCTGGGAAGGAATGTGGGTGCAGTATTGCGAAAGGGGGTCAGACCTGATGACAGCTTCGTCCTCGCCTCGTGCCTGGGACTCTGCTTGAGCAAGAGAGGCGGTGGTGACACCTCCAGCAAGCACAGCTCAGGCTGGTAACTGGCATGCTCTTCTGCATGTGGGTTTGAGTTCCCCCAGGCTGGGGAGGGAACTAAAACCCAGGTTTCACAGGTCTGGGTGGCTGCTCCTAGCACTGGGCTGCTCTGTAGAGATAATGCCCCTTTTCTCACAGCTGTCCTATTAAAAAAAGAAAAAAAACAACCCAGAATAAACTGCTCTGGTGTTTTAGCCTAGAATGGGGTGTTGGGTGATGTCGGCCAGTTATCTCGGAGCTTCAGAGGTGGGATTTTTGGAGACATCCCTTTCTCAGCTGCTTGTGAATTCAACTATTTTTTGTGTTGTGAATTGTAGCCTGTAGCAGTGCGTGGCGTGAGCGGTGATGTGTCCTTGCGTAGATGAGTAAGTGTGTGGGGGGGGTGCTTTGGGATGTGGTTTTCTGGGCTGGAGGCAGGTCTGCCTGCTGTGAATTGTGGCTGGCCGTGGCTTTCCTCACGCGCCAAAGGCAGAAGGCTGCAGCATGGCTGTGTCGAATTCATTAGATAAAAGGGCTCTTTCCTGTTGCTCCTGTCTGTCATCATTGAGACAAACATGCTCTTCACATTGCCTGCTTTAAATTGCCTCTGTCTAATGCAGGTACAAAATAGCATGCTAAAATCCACTTTTTTTAAAAAGACCAAGGTTAATGAGATTCATCTCCAGTTGGTTAGAAATCCCTTGAAACAATTAAAGCTCAGGCTGTCAAGTCATAAGCATCAAAGGCTTTTGACAAATGTAAACCTTAAATAAAATCAACGTTGCTTTCAGTGTTAGAAAACATTTTGTTTGGGTGACGACATCCCCTAACGACAAAAGTACTGAGAGCAGCGTAGGAGCTGCTGAACATGCAACGGCTGCAACAGCACTGATTTTTATGAAAACCGGTTAAATCTCTGGGGTGTCCCAGAGCTGTGTCCCCCCGAGAGGGACCCCAAAGCCCCCCGTGTGCCCAAATCTGATGGGCAGGAATGGGGCCAGAGCTTCCTTAAGAGGCAGCAGTGTGGGGTGACGAGCCGCTTCCAATTGCGAGGCAGGCAGCACATGACATAAGATGCTCCAGATCTGCCTCCTGGGCGCTAGTTTAAAAATAAAGGATATTACACATCATCGTCAGCGCTGGTCCGGAGCGGCTGTGGGAGGAGAGGCTGCACAAAGGCGATGCGTTGTAAGGCTGGACCCGGAGTCCTGTGGTGGTGGGTTTGAGGGGGGGGTCTGAGAGCCGAATGGGAACGTTTGGGGCAAAGGGAGTGTAAAATTTAAATTGTTAGGCTCGAGGTGCTATTTCAAAGCTGTAATTGTCACGCTTGTATTCAGATGTGGGAATGGACGTAGTATCTACCACTGATCAGGTTTTTCGAATGAACTGAGCGTGATGTGGAGTGTGCCGTGTCTGCTGTTAGAATTTACCGTATTTCATGCAAATACAGCAGTCTCGAGTCGTGCCTGTTTTGGGATTGCCTTAGTCAGATAGCTACCTCAGTGGAAGCTGATTTTACTGTAGCGTTTGATTGTATTTTAATTTTTTTAAACCTGTTTTTACAGGGACAATGCTGTGTGAGTCAGATGCACGTATGGCACTTGCGGAACCAGTCCCCACGGCTTATTTTAATTCAGATCCTCAAGGGAACTGTGAGGTGTCACTGGATGATGTACTGCTCAGCTCTTCAGCTAGGTTTGTCTAATTTAAGATTTTATATTCTCTCTGGTGACTTGTATACATAGGATATAGTTTGTATTCTGTCATGTTTACTTTGATTAATCAAGATTTTTTGGGAACAGAATTAAATTTGCTGTACATAGCTATCACACAGAGTATGGAGCTTGAAGTAGTGTGCATTTAATATAAACTTAAAGCACAGGAATGGTAGAATATTCTGTGTAGTCAGAAAGATCATATCTTACAAAGGAACCTCGCATAATTGTTAATTCTATGTAATTGGGAGGGCACTGATCAAATACTTAGAATACCTAGCAAGTACTACATTATTTGTGAAGTGGTGTTGTAAACAGAGGCGTGCCTCTGTAGGGGGTAGCTTCTGTGCAGTACCTATGCTGATTTTCATCAAAGTAGTCTCTCTGTAAATCTAAGCAGACTCTTACTAAAGAGCAGATTAGTGTTTAAGGGTCTCTATCTCACCACAGTGTAATGGGATATAGCTAACAAAAACCTCTTTACTGAAATTTTTTCAGGCTGCATTTGAATTACATGTAGTAAGGGGGAGAAAAAGATGACTTGATTGACTGTAAGGGAAATAGCTGGGGCTTTTTTGCCCATATTACTGGGTCATTTGCATACTTTGATCATAAAAGCGGGTGGAGAAATGGTGCAGAACTATTGCAACTGAGGATTAATTTGTGCTGAAAAATGCTCTCAATAATGAGGAGGAAATGCGTAGTAGGGAACATCTCGTAATTGCTTTGGGGGAAATAAAGAAAAAAACCTGTTTACTTCCCTCTGGTTTCTGGCTTGCAGTTTAGTTAGGGGAAGCAGTTCTGCTTTTGGGCAGTACATGGGAGTAGCCATGTCAAATCTTCTCTATGCTTTAAACCTTATTGTATGCCCAAAGCAGTAGTAGTTGACTATCCCCTAGAAATTCAGAGAAAACATAAACCAGAGGGAAGCAATTTACCCCTTACACTGAAATTCACACAGTGCCTTGTGCTGAGTTATATTCTCTTTGGTCTAGTAGAAAGGGAAGAAAATGTGGGGCTTGGTGGGAACCCTGCCGGGATTAGGCTGAGGAGTTCGCATGGGACCAGAGGAGCCCCTGCCTGTGTGCAGGTGTGGTACGATCGTGACAGGCCGAGATGTCGGGACTTTGGGTTGGGGGTGTTGTGATGTCAGTGGTCTGCACCCCTTCTAGAAGACCCAGGAATCTGTGCTAGGGAGAAACCTTGCACCAAACATTGCGATGGGGAAGAGCGAACACCTAGCACTGGCAGGAAGAAACAAACACCGTCGTGATGCCTTGGAGCGAAGGGCCCCGGCAGGGCTGTTTGGCAAGGCAAGATGGAAATTTTGGTTCTCCGAAATATAATCTTGGGTCAACTAAAACTTGGACCTTAGTGCTACGCCGATGGTCCAAGTGGGGTATTGCCCAGGGTAGGGGAACAAGCATCATCTGCCTGTAGCTTGGAGGGTGGTATGTCCTTCTAGGGAGCAGAGCACAGGAACTCGGAATACCAGATCTCGCAGGGTCTGGCTTCTGACTCGTGGTCTGAAGTGGGACATGTGACTTGATTATTCCTTATCCTCATCACTTACAACTGTGAGGAAGTCCATCTTGGAAAGGGACGGAGGAAGAACACTGTTCTACAACTGTGGGCAGGTGGTGTTTCACCAGATAGTGCAAAGCTGAAAGTAAAAGGGGCAACTTTTCAGCTGGCACCACAGGACAAGTTGCTGGTGAGGAGCGTGGCTGAAGTAGATGGGGGATGTGCCTGTTTCCATTCCTTCACAAACATCTGGTGGGAGCCCGATGCACTAACTTTATTAGGAATACCTAAGAACAAGATTTCCTGCTAAATCAATTTCCTGCTCTTCAGCTGGCCTGGCCTTCTGCAGGAAATCTCTGTGGGTTTCCCCACAGGGTGACAGGCCAGGGGAATTGCTGTACTGCTTAGGAGAGAGGCTTCGTTAAACTCGCATATTGCAGACAGGAGATAAGCACCAGATCCATGTGCCCCTTCCTGCCCCCCTCCCCCTCACTGCTGTATATGCTTTGTTTCAGGCACCTAGAGCAGACCTCTGGTATTAAATTATCACTGTTTTCTGGATGACGCGTTTATGAATTCTTCTGCAGCTTATCTGAAATGATAGCTACAACTAGGACAACATACATGTGTTTAAAAGCAGCGCAGGCAAAGCTTGCACACTCTCTGAGAGGGACCTCTTTCGTTGCTGTAGCCATGCAGGCTAGTAAAATTAATAAAGTCGTCTGCAGAACATCAGGAACCACTAATCCTTGTTTGACACCCAAGGACTAATATAATTAAGTGATGGAGCAAGCATGCCTAAGGTGTTCTTCAGCCAGTGTGCTAAAGCTTATCCAGCGCTAATTGCTTTTGCCTTGCAGAGCTGTTGATGCCCACAGCATTGAGACAGTTGAAGATAATAAGGTGGAGGGATGTCAGGTAGACACGCTTGGTTTCAAAGGTAAGTAGAAGGAATTTTTAGTTACTGTGGTGTGCCTAAAATTATTGTTGAAATGACAGAGGGATTTATCAAACCATAACAACGGAAGAAGAAACTCAAATTGCAGGATGGTCTGTCCAGAAGCCTCTTGAACTTTGACTTTAAAGCACGCATGTGCTTTGAGGAGTAAGATAGGGAGTGTCACTGCCTAATGCTTGTCTACCAGGTAATAATGTACTACTTTCAGTCCTCCTTAAAAAAAAAAAAAGGAGAAAAAAAAAGAAAAAAAAAGTACAGTGTATATGATTGTTGCAGGAAGCAGCCACCTTACCAGTACAACAGCTTTAGGGCAGCCACGCAGGTTAGAGGGGGATGTAAGTGGGAAATGTTTAACGAAATTTTGAAAGTGCTTTAGAGGCTTTATCTGTTAGTCCTGGTCTAAAATACTGGGAGTCATATGACAAACTTGCCAAGAATAAAAGGTCAAAAAAGGGGCGTTGGAGAGGGTATATTAGCATTCGGTTTCATATGTTTGATACTTGTATTTGTATTTCTGCTACAGCAGCAAGCAATTTCTAAATGTAAGATGCTGAACACTTTTCTTTCAAACCAGCCCCTTCACCTCCTGCCTCCAGTGTGTGGACAACACGACGAGATGGAGAGGTCAGACTGAGGATGGATGAACAGGGCATAGGCAGTGAACCACCAAAGACCGTTCATGAGCTACTGCAGGAAGCTGTTAGTAAATATGGTGATTATTATGCCCTTGCATCCAAAAAGGGTGGCCAGTGGATAAAACTAACATTTAAGATGTACTATGATGAGTGCTGGAAAGCAGCAAAAAGCTTTCTGAAGGTAAGCTTTTGATTAATTCTGCTCCTCCTTCATATTCAATTTAACTGCTGAAACAGCTGTGGTCAACTATATCTTAAACCTGCAAATTCTCTGAGTCTTAAAGTGACAGGGAAATACCTGAACAAGCCATGAACAGCTTGGTAGTTACCACAGTGGTTTTGGTTGAATTTCTTGCAAGTTGCTTCCACATTCAACTAACAAAAAGTGCATAAGGAAACATTTAAAGAGAGATGTTTGAGGTATATGTCAAACCTGGACAACACCCCTCATGTGGTGTGTCAATTTTAATCTTTCTAAGAAAAAACTTGAAGGGATGCTTATGAATCAGACTTAAATGTCCAAACTGGCTGATCCTTTTGCCTGTACTGTTGGGAGTTAAGACAGAGAGAGAAACCAACATTACATGTACTTACCGTTATCATTATGAAGTCTTACTTCTTGAAGTTAAGGCCACTCTGGTTTTACTCCTATGGTGGGATCTTCCAGTCTACGTACTTCCACTCTGGGACAAAACCAGAGAATGGCTGAAGGAGATTTAAAGACTGGGACTTCAACAGCTGGAATTTCATAGCAAAGTGTCTCTGACTGTCATTGGAGCTTGTTGCTGGTGTCATTATTGATATCTGACATATCTAACCTGTACTAAATGACTAAATGTTTCAGTAGATGTTGTCTAACTTGACCTCTCACCTTCTCATTGCCAGCCCAAAGGGAACTGATGACTACCTGGATTGCAGTTTTATAGTACCGTTAGGATCAGTGAGCTAGTGATACTGAGTGCAGACCTAAGCAAATCCTTTTTTTTCCCCCGCCTACTGATAAAGTGGGACAGTGTCTGATCTGAAACTTAACTGGTTCCATATTAGGTCTTGGGAAGTTTTTCAATGTGAATTATCGTATATAATAGCATGAGTTTTTCCCTTGACATTGTGCTCACAGCAGAGATCTGTAAATTAACTCTAAGCATTCGTCAAAAGGAAAACAAGATTGCTGTAATCTCATCTCTTGTTTACAGCTGGGACTAGAGCGTTTCCATGGAGTGTGTATCTTGGGATTTAATTCTGCAGAGTGGTTTATTGCTGACATTGGAGCTATCCTTGCAGGGTAAGAATGAGTGTTGTCCCTTGACATGCATTTTGCTTTAGCATTCAGATAGTAATTTCAGTATTCATGTGAGAAGCAGTTTTTGATTAAAAACCCACAACAAACCAAACAAAAAAACCAGAACAAAAACAACTGCTTATGTTTGAGTTTAATGAAGATAGCTAGAACCTAAACTCTCTCTTTATTTCGTTATGAATTAATGAGACAAATTAATTTTTTTTTTAGCCAGGTGCTTCTCAGAATAAGATAAACAGTAGGTTAATCCAAAAGCATGCTTACTTACACTGTGATTAATAATATGATGGGAAATGCCAGAGAATCACAGCACTGCATTTTGATACCCTTCTTCCACCTGAGACATTTTGGTCCCTTACACCATTCTGACATTTCCCATGCCCCAGAAGAGAGCCTTTGCTCTTGGAATTAAGCCCTCTGCTTTTTGTTGTTGTTCTATGGGATAGTCTTCCTAAAGTTTTTCCTCTGTTAAAGTTTTAAATGGTCTGAATCTTGCCAGCAACTCTGCTTATCCTCTAATTCTGTGTTTTGCTTTTCTGTTTTGTTTTTTTTCCTTTTCTTTTGTAGTGGAGTGGCTGCTGGTATCTACACTACAAACTCTCCTGAGGCCTGTCGTTATGTAGCAGAGAACTGTAGTGCTAATGTTCTGGTTGTGGAAAACCATAAACAGCTGCAGAAAATCTTAGAAGTAAATACACTTTTTAAATGGCTGGGGGCTACAGCATCCTATTGACAGATGTGGGAGGGTAATACCTGAGGGAAATGGTGAACCTGAAAGCAGAGGTGAACCCATCGAGACTACTTGGTGTGCTCCCTGTTCAAGCCAGATGAGTGGTCACTAATGCTAAATCTCATGAGAGGTTAAATGGTGGTTCCACAGCTTAGCAAAGCTTTGAGCTTAAAATCTGAGAAGCCAAAATGAACAATGAGCATCCCCTAGGTTGTCTGGCAACATTGCAGTCCAAATGATTACTGTCTCCAGTGAGGCTTCCCCATTCTTTTTCAATAGCACAGATGAGATTCTCTTAGCTTTACTTAAAATGGCAACTAGCGGTAGCATGTTAAGTGGTGGGTTACTTAGGCTTAAAAGGGACAAGCAGGATTTATTCCTTCTTAATCTCCCTTCTTAACACAGATTCAGCATAAACTACCTCATCTGAAAGCTATTATCCAGTATGGGGAAGAGCTAAAAGAGAAGAGACCAAATCTGTACTCTGTAAGTATTGGGCATCTTAATGGCTTGTAAACACTGGCTGTGATTAGCTGACGGCTTGCAAGCAACCATCACCTTCCACGGGACTGTCATCTTGTGAGCTTGTGTGGGTTTTAGTGAGGGATTGCTTGCCTCGCTGAAGCAGTAGATGTCTACTGTTCAAACCTCGGTAATCCGTGTTGTAAGGGAGGGTTTTAGCATACTGACCTCTGCAAGGCAGCCTCAGGTCCCACAGTTATTCCAGCTCAGCACTCCTGGTGAATACCAGGGTTGCTACAGAGCTAGTAAGCTTCCACAGGGTGGATCAGTCTCCTTTTCTGCTTCTTGCCATGCCTCTTGTGGCAGTCAGAAAACATTTTGGGGCTAACTGCATATTTACAACCTCTTCCAGATTATGCCAGAGGTTTGGATGTAGGAGACAGCTTCCTTATCTTCATGTGTAGCAAAAGGTTTAATTTTGCATGTGAATGATAGCCTACAAAGTGATTGAGCTCTTTTATATTTACAGTGGAGTGAGTTCATGGACCTTGGCAAAGATGTTCCAGATACGCAGCTCCATGAAATCATTGAGTCACAGAAGCCTAACCAGTGCTGTACACTAATATATACCTCGGGGACAACTGGACAGCCAAAGGGAGTAATGCTCAGTCATGACAACGTAAGTATCTTTTTGTATAGCTGCCCATTCCAAGAACTGTGACCTTAGGTGGGTGCTGAGGGAGGGCACAGATCAGCTGAAAAACATGCCTGATATTAAGATCACAGGAAATTGTAGACTTTTTTTTGTGAGCTGCATGTTCTGTGTTGTGCCTCCTTGGAAGAGCTGTCACTAAATACTGATGCGGGTTCTTGTTACAGTTGACGTGGACGGCATTGGCGGCAGGGCGTTGCATAATGCTGACGGATGCTACAGAACAGCAGGAACTGCTGGTCAGCTATCTCCCGCTCAGTCATATTGCTGCACAGATGGCAGATATTTGGTTGGCAGTGACATTCGGTGTACAAGTTTTCTTTGCTCAACCAGATGCATTAAAGGTAAAAATGTAAGATGATAAAAAACCCTATACCCATCCACCTGCTTGTAGCTGGGCTGCATGCTTGAAACCAAATGTGGCTGACTTATTTCATCGTTCTGAAAGCTGTGCAACTCGGTTTGTTTGCATAGTGACCAACTGCTCCTGTTTAAGGGTCTGTTGGTTTGACAAGTATAGCCACTCTGACCTTTGCCTTTTGACTCTGTATCGCAAGCTAGGATAAGCTGACCAAGCACTTCACAAGTAGGAGCTTCTGGGTGTCTCACCTGACACCAGTTCTCCGCCCCGACAGCTTGGTTGAGCAATGGCTTTGCATTTGCTCTGTCCACATTGCAAAATGCCACCACCGTTAAATCTGTGTCCTGAGAAGAGAACGATTCTTCTCTTGGTGTGGTGTCAGTGTTGGCACTGAAAGCATCGACCCTTGCTGTCTTCTCGAAACCACTGTGGCATTTGAATGCTCCTGGGGTTCCTTTCTCTCAGTGGCAATGCAGTTGAAAATGAGCAATTCCTCGGAATTGATGGCTGAGTTGTAGGCCTCGGCTAGTGGTCAATGCTGACCTGAAGCCTATAGTGAAGCAATTTTGAAAGCTGTATTAAATTCTGCTTTGCTCAGGGCACCTTGGTAGACACCCTGCGGGAAGTGAGGCCAACTGCTTTTCTGGGAGTTCCTCGTGTCTGGGAAAAAATAGAAGAAAAAATGAAATCCGTAGGAGCAAAATCGTCAGCATTCAGAAAAAAAGTGGCATCGTGGGCCAAGGGAGTTGGGTTGCAGACAAACCTGAAGCGGATGAATGGGTAATTATGAACTATGCTTAAGGGATATTACAAATATTAGGAGAACTTTACTATTAGATCAGGAGTTATATCCCATCTAACATGCCAGACTTATGGACAGTAAAAGCCAAATATAGTGCTTGGACCAGAGGGGGAGCAGCAAGGGCTGGTGGGGAAAATAATTAATTTTTTTACTGAATAAACTAAAATAGGATGCAGATGAAAGGAAGAAGGGGGAGAAGTTCTACTTGGTGACTGAGATCTTGTAACAGTTTTTTTCCTACAGGTATTCGGAAGTCCCGGTGAACTTCCGCATAGCCAGGCACTTGGTGTACAAGAAAGTGCGAAAGGCCATCGGGCTGGACCGGTGCACGAAGTGCTACACGGGGGCTGCTCCTATTACCAGAGAGACGCTGGAATTTTTTTTAAGTCTGAACATTCCTGTGTTTGAGCTGTACGGCATGAGTGAGAGCTCTGGGCCTCACACAGCCTCTCTACCTCACGCATTCAAGCTTACCAGGTAAATATCTTTCTGTGAGTAGAGCACTGCTGGCTGGGAGGAAGAGTTGCTTTAAGGTATCTCTTGCATCTGGCATGTCCATCTTGCCTGATGCCGCTCATCCCCAGAGTTTTGCTGCCAGTAAAAAGTCGCTAGGGAGTCAGTTCCTTTGGTCACATCTTGCAGATAGTGACATCTGCCAAGGGCAACAGCCGTGTTACTTAAATTTAACTTGGCCTGGATTCTCTAGGAACTGAAGAGGAAGCAAAGAATTCATGGGAAGAAGGAAGAATTAGTAACTCTAGCCTACAGTTCACTTTATTGTCAAATTAATAAATGCAGTAAGGCTCTGCTGTTGCTTTGAATGGCTTGTTCAGTCCCTGTGGGTTCAGTCTGCAGAGTGAATACCACTGTCAGTAAAAGCTTGCTGCCAAGGACATAAATCTTCTAATTCAAAGCTCAGGTGTGTGGGAACAATGGGTGGAAAACACCAGGTGTATGAGCACTGATCTCTGCCATAACAACTTCTTCTGTAGTTCCCCTTACATAAGCAGATGCCTTTTAAGTTTATAAGTTCCTTGCTGAAGCAGTTGTAATAAAAAGCTGCCTGGCTTTGTTCAAGTGCTTTAGCTTGAGAGGGTACTGCTATAATCTCACTCTGCTGCTCAGCTACTGAATAAAAAAAAAAAAAAAAAAAGCAGCAAGCCATGGGTTTGTGTTTGTGTTCTCTTTAAGCTGTGGAAAGGAAGTTGCAGGCTGCCGGACACTGATTTATAAGCCAGATGGAGAAGGCAATGGGGAGATCTGCTTCTCAGGAAGGCACATCTTCATGGGCTATTTGAACATGGAAGAAAAAACCAAAGAGGCAATTGATGAAGAAGGCTGGCTGCATTCAGGTGACCTTGGCAAGCAGGATAAAGATGGATTCCTCTACATCACTGGCAGAATTAAAGGTAACGCATCCCCTGACTTTGTTGTCTTGAGGTTGCGCAGTACTGTGATACGATGCATTCAGACCCTGCTAATTATGTGGTTGTGGCTTGCACAGAAGAATAAATACTTTTCCCTCTAAATTTTTAATACGAAGATGGCTGCAGCGTGTCCTGCCACTGAGCCTGTGACATGGTGTGCAATGGGAGGAGAGGGATGACCTCTGAAACCACTGTGTGTTTGCAGAGTAGGGAAGAAATCCTCTGATTTCAGAAGCAGTGGTTAATGCTTTGTTAGCTTGTTTTACAGTGTTGAACCTGTCCAGGTCCAGCTGTTTGTACTGCCAGCTCCCTCCAGTTTCAGCTAGCTTTGCTAGTTGATCGCTAAGAGAAAACAACAGCTTAATGCAGTTGTGAAAATGGCTTGCAGCAAGGCAGTTCTTGGGACACCACTTTGACCAACCCCAAACAAATGCAATTTCACGCAAGATTTCAATCATCAAAAAGAGATAAATGGTCACGCAAAGGAGCTGCTTTAAGAAATCTATAAAAGACAGCCAAGAAAGGCAGGCTCTCCTCTGCTCTGCATCACACTGCGTAACTTCAAAAGCTCTGCTTTTCTTCAGCAAATCTTTTACTTCAGTTTCTGAACAATTTGGGTACCAACTTGCATTACCTTAGAGTGTAAGGTGACTGTGGCAGGGTACTAGGGCACTCGTACGCCACACCCCATGTTCCCAAACTGCAGACATCTCCAGAGCATTAAAGCAGCTTTTGCAATGCTGTTTGCACGCAGACCTCAGTCTGATCTCTCAGCCAGACTTGAGTCCTTCTGGTTTGCTGCCTTCTCTGGATGTTGGGACACAGACTCACTATTTGATCCGGTAGACACAAAGGAGCTAAAAAGTTGCTTCAGACTGTGAAGGAAGGGGGAAAAACTCTAAGCATTAATCAAGATTCGACTTTTTTCCAGAGCTCATCATCACTGCGGGAGGTGAGAACATTCCTCCCGTTCCAATCGAGGATGCTGTAAAAAATGCTATTCCCATCATCAGCAATGCAATGTTGGTTGGAGACAAAGCAAAATTCCTTGCTATGCTTCTAACACTAAAGGTAATGGAAAAGAGGATGGGAATCCAGCTTTGTTGCTGAATGCATTTGATTCCAGTGAGGAAGATGATTGTTACACATTTTTACACTGTCTCCTAGAGGCAGGAGGCATAGTGGAGTATGACTTGTAGCTGACTTGCAAACAGCAGTTGTAACTGTACAGAAAAATGAGTGTTGCCACTTGATTTTCTGTTGTTCAGGGCAACTGTTTCTCTCTGTACCCCATAGGGCAGAGACAAACAGAAGTAAAAGACCTAAAAGTGAGACTGAAAAAAGAAACCATTCTGCTTTTCTTACCCATTTTGAGTAGCTCCCAGAGCAGTCTGGACAGTAACAAGCTGTCAGTGTTTTCTTTTTAAGACACGGGCTTTAAACTCCACAGTGACGCATCTGTGGTGGCCTGCACTGACTTCTGTCTAGAGACCTTGCTGGCTGGTGAGTTTTCAGGACAGTGGTAATTTGCTCATTAGCGAGACTGACTGCCAGCCTCCTCGCCCTTGTGCGGGGGACGCAGAGCCAGGCCCTGGAGGTGGTGGTGCTGCGCTTGTCTTAGTCAAGTGCCACATGCGTTGACTTCCAACAGACTGTTAGGCTGCTGTGGGATGTAGGGAAGTAAACTGTGGCCTGGAAAAAAGGTCCAGAAAAAAGGGATCAACTTAGGATAGCACAGGAGGAATTTGGAAGATGAGCTCTGTAACCAGCTTGCTCCTTGGTATTGACATGGCTGCTGAGTAGGCAGAGATCTGATGGAATTTCATCTGCCTTTGGCCTCAATGGGTTTTCACTTGAAGCAGCAGTTTGTGTCAAGTGTATGAAAATTGCAGGGGCTGCTTAACGGGACAGTTGGCACTGGGGTGGGGAAGGAGATAAGGCAGGCAGCTTCCCATGGTGGTGAGCTCACTTGTATGAAGGGAATTAAGTGTTCAGCTATACAGCGTTACCTGTTCTGACTTGGCTTGCAGTGCAATGTAGATGTAGGAACTGGCGAGCCAGGAGATGATCTCACTCCAGAAGCTATTGAATACTGTCAAAAACTGGGCAGCAAGGCTACAAAAGTCTCCGAAATCATCAACAGCAAAGACAAGGCTATCTACGCGGCTATCCAGAAGGGAATTTTGGCAGTCAACGAGGGCGCTGTCTCAAATGCTCAGAAAGTCCAGAAGTGGGTCCTTCTGGAGAAGGACTTTTCTCTTGCTGGTGGAGAGCTTGGTGAGTGGTGGGTGGGGAATTTGGGGTTACCCTGTCACCCCTTCCTTGGATATTAAACAGACAACACAACCAGGACCCCGAATACACAGAGCTACCCATGGTCCTTCCTTGCTGTGGCTTTTCCATGTCAAGAGTTTTGGGGAGGGTGGGATGAGCTCCCACTTCTCTCTGGCAGAGCTGAGCTGAGCAGTGCTTACCCTTGGTTCTGTGTTGTCTGTTGCAGGATGGTTGTGCTGTTCCTATTCACAGGGGAAGGAAGGGAGATTTTACTAATTGCAAAGAGGAATTTAGAAGTCAACGTCTGTTCATGTCCTCCAGGCTTGCTTCACTCCAGTACTGGTTTGTGTCCCAAAATGGTTCCGTCACCATTAAAATATTGTGCTGTATTTTCTCCTCAGGCCCAACAATGAAGCTGAAGAGACCAGTGGTGGCACAGAAGTACAAAGACCAAATCGCTCAGTTTTACATGGATGCGGATACACCAACCACAACAGAGAACGCTCTTCAGCAGTAGTGTGGAGGCTTTGTGCTGTGCACTGCAGTCAAGCCTGGAGGACGATTCCCCTGCTGTCAGCCTGGGCTCCCCAGGAAGGATTCCCTGGGTTCTGTCGAAATAAATGAGGCTCGGTCATCACACCACCTTTCTGCATCACTTAACTGTACATTTTTTGGCCCGCGTACTGCAGTGTGTTAAGTGTGTTTGTGCCCAATGTTTTGCTGTGTCTGTGTTCTAATGCTGAGATATTCCCAAATATCTCTGCTTCCTATTTTTGTTTTTCCATTTTCATAAGGGCTATACAATATTTATCTTAAATTCATATTACATGTTATGTTTTAACCAAAGTTTTCTTTTCCTGAGCTGAATGTAAAACAATCAGGAACTGCACTTTTCCTGCTGAGGGAGAAAGGCAGATTTCTTGTTATAGCGGTGTACTTCACTCCCCCCCACGCATGTTTAACTGCATGCTGATGACATCTGAATTATTTTAAACCTCTTTACCCACAAACTGTCTTCTGTCAGAGATGACAAATGCTGTGTGACCACACACACTGGCTCAGTGTGTATGTGGAACCTCACATTTACTCAGTTTCTGTGCAATATTTTGAGTCTGTTTTATCTTTGAGTTATAATGAAGCCATAAATGTATTGTTGAAGTAGTATACATGGCCTGTGCTCTGGGAAGTGTTTTACACGAGGGACTACTTACAAGGCTGTGTACAAATGTGTGTGAAGTCTGTCTGTAGTCTTACAATCATAGAAATGCTGTCTAGAGTGTCCTGAAACAGGTGGAATGCTGGTGGGGTGGGGTTGGCTGAGGCCCCAACAGCAAATGAAGGATTGCTTTTAACTAGAAATCATTAGCTGAGTACAAGTAGAACAGCCAGCCCTAGTCTTCAGGTATGAGTAATGTTTCCCATGGCCAAAGGCAGAGCACCAAGTGCTGTCAGGTGCTATGAGGGGAAGCAGCCACACTATTAAATAACACAAATAGCTCAAGCAAGCTGCTGGCTGCAGCTCATAGCTATACCTACAGCCCTACTTGGTATTGAAACCTTGCTGTGGTGGGCAGTAACAGTACCTGGAATTGGGCACCTTAGGTGGGGTTTTAAACCTAGAACTTTGTATCTGATCAGTGAAATTCCCCTTGCACATGTGCCTACAGCACCTGTATGGAGTGGTGGGTAATGCATTATTGTAACCGCTGCTGATCTGCAAACTTCTGCGTTCTCAGCTGTATGAATCTGAAATGTCTCCAATGTTCAGAGGAATGCATAATAAATAAACTCTGCAGTTTGTGTCTCTTAATACTTCAGTAACTTCTGCAAAATAACACTTGACTCCGTGGTGAGGTCAGGGTCCAAAGTGACAGGGCAGTGAGCAGCAAAAAGGTTCATTTGCCTTATCACAGCCAGAGCCCATCCTTGATCATTATCAAGGGTGAAGATGCTCCTCACAGCAGCAGGAGGAGATCCACGTGTACAAAACACTCCAGCAGTCAGAAGGGGAATTCAGCTCCTGGCCTAAAGCTTTGCTGACACAGCCTGTGGCCCAGGACTGCCAGTGACAGAGCTCTGCCTGTCACTGCATGCCAAGTTCTGAGACAGTTTGGGAGCAGCAGATGATAACCTCTCAGCCCCCATGGAAGCAGAGAGGGAAGGCGTGCACCCACCTGAGACAAACCTCTGTTCTGGCCTGCTCGCTCCCCCCAGCGCTCACGGCTCCTTCCTGCTGCTGGCAAACTGCAGGGAACTCAAACATGAAGCAGCAGTGGCAACAGGATTTAAGCAACCAACTTAAAACTCCACTGGTTTAACAGCCATCTGAGCCTTCCCCCAGACATAACTGTGCTTAAAACAAGTTTCCTTTTCCTTTGCTTTTCATCTCCTGTGCCCTGGCGTGGTGCTGCCTGCAGGCAAGGGGCTGGCAGAGCTGCAGAGCAGCCCCCGGCCTTGCCAGCTTCTGTATTGCTAATGGAAAACTGTCGATAAGAAGGTGCTTCGGGAAAGCCTCGTTGCTGTCCATGGAGAAGCAATACAACAAACAAAAAACGCTTGAAGTTTTACTTTTCCATCTTACTTTATTTCACTTTTTCTAGAAAATTCCTCCATAGTTCCACAAATTTAACAAAAAGTTTAAAATTCAGGACAAACAATCCTGTAACGTATTACAAACATGATTTTTTTTTTTTTAATCTTGAAGTTAGTCTTGGGCCAGCTGAATTTCTTACAGCCGAGTGAAGAATTCATTTCCCAACACAACTTTTAAAATCCTCAAGTGACAAGGTATTTAATACCTCGGCTCTAGGCAGAAATACAATTAAAAATTATCTAGAAGTTGAAGTACTTACATTTTTCTTTAGGAGTGCAAACTCATCTTGTCAGTTTTTGATGGCTATTTCTCGCCCCCAGGAAAGCAATACCAATCGATTTTCATCTTTTTAGAAGTAATACTCGTACAAGGTGCACGATGGTTGTCTACAGCATCGACACGAGCGTGCCAACTAGTGAGTGCCAGGCACCTGGGCTAGGAGAGAGAAGCTTCGTCCGAGTACACTGCCCGTGCTCCAGTGCGTTCGCCAACATGGCAGCTGAAATTTGCAGAATCAGAGTGACTTGGGTCTCTGCTCGCAGAGAACGTGACAGGGCAAGCTCCGTAAGGGAAGTTTAAACCTCTCTCACCATCAAATACGTTCAAGATCTGACAAAAACTGCTTCTGGATTGTTGCATCAATTGCTTTGCTAGTTCTGATGCTACCACCGCACACAGCAATAGAAGAACTGGTGGCAAAATCATTGCACTTCCATGTATTCAGCCTGACCACGGCACAGCCAGTCTCGTTACCTACGTGTCCAATATTCCTCAGCTGGTGTTTTGGGATCCAGCCAGCCTTACTATCCTTTTTTTTTCTTTTTTTTTTTTTTCCAACAGTAAATGTCAGTAATCAAAGCCTCAAGGCTTAATACATACGCAGACCAAGACAACAGGAAAATACTCCTGACCCCTCTTTTGCCCTTTAATACAAAGGCCAAGGACAAAGGAAAAGCTGTGTCCTGATCTTACCTCCAACGCGATTCAATTCAAAGCAACGCTGAAAGCCTTCAGACTGATCAGCACTTGTTCGTGCCCTCAGTAACAAGATGAAGGACACTGAAAAGTAACAGAGTTCTGTCCATTTTCCTTGGAAAAACCATTATGGCTAGAAGTCAATTTTGGATATATTTTTTTTTTCCTTTTTTTAACAATGCAAGCTACTACACATCCTCGAAGACCTGAAGCAATGCTGACAGCAGCACTGCCACCTCCTTCCTATAGTACAATAATCCATCCATGCTCTCAAGAGTGACACAAGAACAAACACTTTATCCACAAATACCTGTACACGGCATGTTCAGAACAGCATTCAGCCAGCCTATAGAGAATCTACACAGGGAACTCGTTCATATGTAACTAGAAGGGGACACAAGATGAGGCCCAAATTTGACCATTCTTTGTTTGCAGAGTCATTCCTCCTGTGGTCCCCGATGCTACCACATACCCCATAAAACAACAACTCTGTAGAACAACTAAGTACTTGCAAGAAACCTTTTAGTAACAAATCAGCATGTGCACACAATGAAAAAGAACTATTGCTGGGGGAACAATCCTATTTCAGGTTTTCAAGGAGATTATAAACAGTCTAAAAAAATCCATGTGTAAAATACTTCTTATAAAAACCAAACAAAATTCCTATCAATGCTCATTAGACTTCACGAATAAAGTCGGTTCCAGGACAGGACGATGCCACAGCCGCAGGCGGGAGCCCCGGGCACTTCCAGCCAAGTTCAGGAACACCCTCCCACACGTGTTCTTGGACTGGCTGGGAGCAGCATGACCATTCAGATCTTAACTTGAGAAGAGGGCAGAAGGGAGGTGGCACCTCCGATCCCTCGTGGGGTAACTCTGGAGGCTACTGACAGTCCCAGGAGAAATACTGCCAGGATGGGCAACATGGATGCAACAGCTGTGGGAGTAAGTTACCTGGGTGGAGAGAGGAGGCAAAGACCTCGGGGGATCTCAGGCTCAGGCTGAGCTACCACCGCTGCTCCTATTGCTTCGGGGACAGGACAATGTCACCAACCCCACCCTTCACTGGGGGCAGCGGGCAGGAGGCATCGCGCGCCAGGGGCTGCTCTGCACGCCCAGGGAGCCAAGTCCAGGGCCGCAGTGACCACGCAAGGCTTGCCTCCTCCATGCCACAGACCCAACAGAGACCACGAGTAGTTCGCACGTACCCACCACGCCTAACACAGCACACAGGAGAGTCTGTGACACTCGTGGACTGCGTCTGCTGTCCTCCACCACAGTGCATCCCACTGCCAACCAAGACAGAACTGCCGCTCCTCCTCTTCCCACCGTCCTCCACCTTCTCAGCATGTGTACATTTGCACACAGGGTTTCTATCCAGGCTTGGCATTGTCCATCAAGAAAGAAAACAGCTGAGATCACTGTCGTGACAGGGTTTGCACCTGGTATGAGCTTGACTTTTTTTTTTTATATATATATATATATACACACACACACATATATATATATATATATACACACACACACACATACACACACACGACACATGAAAGATGGTACAAAGACAAAATTAATGGGAATCGGGTCAACATGACCCAACTCAAACAAGCTTATCATCATATTGCCACTTAAGTTGATTAGTTGCAACATTTCCATGATAAAGAAAGGGGTAACCCAAAACAAGGGACTGTAATTTCATAATGGAGAAGGGACAGCAAACCCTGGAGTGATATAACCCCCCAGCTCCC
This sequence comes from Buteo buteo, assembly GCF_964188355.1. Classification (NCBI taxonomy): domain Eukaryota; kingdom Metazoa; phylum Chordata; class Aves; order Accipitriformes; family Accipitridae; genus Buteo; species Buteo buteo. The sequence continues at coordinate 4,296,885 of NC_134180.1, forward strand.
ACATGGGGCTTTCACAGATATGGGAGGTCCACTCATGAGCAGAGGGCTCCTCTGGACTGCAGCTCTCCTCCTCACTGCCTGCAGCCCACTTAACATTTGGCAAAAGCTTACACACTGATTGGAAAAACTGAGCAATTCTTAAAAAAAAAAAAAAAAAAAAGAACCCCACCCCCCACAAAAAACCCCAAAACAACAACAAAAAAAACCCAAACCACAAAAAAAAACCAAAACAAAAAACAAAACAAAACAAACCCAAAACACCCCCAAAAAACTGAAATTAGGGAACAGGAGTGTAATACAGTTTGGATGAAAGCTACAGGACTTTCCTCACACCAACCTAGACAACACTTGGAAGTCAATACTAGTTTAACTAGAAATATATGAGTGATTTTGGATTAGTGTTTACTGTTTCCTGCCATTTCTTGAACAGGCAGCAGGGCGGGAGAGGGAGGAAGAAACAAACCTGACTTTACTTCTTTTTACATCAGCGCTTTCCAGGTGTGTCCAGAAGATAAAATTCTCCCTTGTTTTGGTTTTCCCAAAGTACAGCCACTACTATAGGGGCCACTGTAGGAGATTCCTCTTTGAGAACATAGAACAAAACCAATCACATATTTTGGCAAAGTTATTAAACACTGACAAATGAAAAGACGACAGGTGAGCCCCTTCCAGAGCACAAAATGCTTTGAAGATTGCTGTTCAGCTTCCATACACTAAAAATTGTCCACAAGAGGCATTTTAACAAACAAGTCAAATCTTATTAAGCGCCCTTCCCCTGCCATAGCCATTAAAAAAAAAAACATAACAGAAAAACACACCCTTAAGATTGTAAGACCCAACTAGGCCCTTCTTATACATACAGTACATACATATATATAATATATATATAAAATATACAGCTTACAGTTTTGTAGTCCTATTACAGTTAAAGCAGACTGAAAGGAGTGAGACTTTGTTTAGGAGCTCAGATCAACAAACAAGACATCTCAAAACCCCAGCGGGAGACAGCAGATTCTAGAGGCCTCTTCAAAGAGCACGAACTGTCTCTGCAGGAAGCTGAAGGTCCTGCGCGTGGAACGATGCCCTGTAGGAATCGGGAGCCAAATTACAGCAGTGCTCTGTACCGAACCGCGGCAGAACTAACTTGCAAGTGATCAAAACTGGAATCTGTCCACTTTCCTCTTTAGCAGACCAGCAGGACCCCTGGGAAGCCTCCTCTGTCATCAGTCTCTTGGCTAGCTTTGTAAAAGCCAATCTCGCTTACACAGCATGAACGCTTCTTCACAGAGCTGGAGGAAACGGGACTCGCTAGAGCTCTCCGCAGGCAGGCTGGTCCCTAGATTTGGTGAAGAAAACATCGTCCACACTTCTTCAGATCTCAGAGACGCCTGATAATGTGCTCTTAAAACACAGTTTCTCGAAGTAAAACCAAAACGGTCACACTGTGCAGCTAAGTGCAGCACATCTTTTGCTCTACTCAGGACCTGTGCCCAAGCGTACTTATGAAGCTAGGGAGGACAGACTCAGCAATATGGGTGCTTGTTTGAAGCCTACAAGAAAGTGCAGCTGGCTGTGCATTCATAGAGCATGGCTGTTCTCTAAGGCAGTGCTTCGGGTGAATCAAGATAATAAGAAGGCCTAGTTCCATGGGTTCGTTTCCTGGTACCAATAAACGGGATTTCTGGTTTCAAAAGCAGCCTGCTTCTAAGGCCAAGCGTCATGTTGCTACTGCTTCCAAGTAGCTCTGCAGCTTACGGACGGTTGTCTCATCCAAGGAGAAGAGGTCAAAGTCAAAGGTTGTGTTGGTAACATTAAAATGCCCGGTTTCCTCAATGAGATTTACAATCTGTAAGAAAGGAGACAAGCAAGGATGTATACAGAGACCCCATAAAGATTAAGTACAGCAGAAAGGCCAGCAGATACAAAGCAACCCATCCAGTCCTTTTCTCCTCCCTTTAGAATAGCCTCAGAAATGAGAATGTCTTGCAACATGAAGGGAATGCTCTCCCAAAAAAGCAAACCAGCTCCTCCTGCTTGCCTGACTAGCTCAGTCCGGGAAGTGAGGTGGGCATATTTCTTTCCTTTTAAATTAGACCAAGAGAGCCCAGCGTTGGGACTGCTACCAGGATGGCAGAGGAAAGATGCACAAACCACACTTCTGTATCTTTTCCAACAAACATTGCATGCACATCTGATTTTTTTTTTTCTGACATATCTTTGGTTTCAAAGTGAACCAGACTCTCATGAAGGAGAGGGAAGTGAAAGGTCAAGCATCACAGGGGTCCAGCTGAGACCCTTGGACACAAAGGTTACCACAGTACAACAGCTTGCCAGAAAGCTGACAAATTATCTCTACCTGCTGTAGCACATTGCGCTCTCGTAGTGCCATTAGTCGCCTGTGAAGCTCCACTAATTCATCAGTGTAGGCCTGTAAAGGAGGCATGAACAGAAATAGTGACATATGTGGCATGTTTGTATGACTGCCAAAGTGACTTGCCTAATGAGGATCAGAGGAACTTGAGGCCCTTTCAGACATGTTCCTATTCCCAATTTTTCCCTAAATTTTTTACTGCCTCCTCCATCCTTATCAAGTACCAGGAGACTAAAGACTTCACATAAATAGGGATGGCCTGAAGACCATCAGCAAGACTATTTAATGACACCATTAAACAAACACCTGTAACCAGCTTTAAGAAGTGATCAGAACCTTTGAGCTTAGAGGACCTCAACAAGGTGAAGTTCACCTTGGTGAACTTCAGCGTGAGTTCTTCATCAGCAGCTTGTACTAATAAACTACTCATTACCTGAAACTACCTACATCAGTGACCAATATCCCAGCAATCTGCTGAACAATGATTGTGTTTAAGCAAGGAAAAATTCTGAGTGCACTGCATTCCCTGGTAGTTTTACGTACACCACAATGGTAAATGCAGAATTGTTTAAAAGCTCAACATGTTAATTGTTCTCATATAAGGGTCATTTTGTTTTTCTCCTTTTTTTTTTTTTTTTAATTTAGGCAGCCAACAAGGCAAGTTTCTGTTGGCACACTATCACTTACAGGGAATAGATTCTTAATCTGTAGATTGAGAGGTGTTCATGTCTGTATCAGCAAAACTGAACTAATTTCAGTAACTGTACCAAGGCAAAAAAAAAAATCCTAAACTCATCCCCCTGCAAAAATTTATGAAATATACCCCTCCCCAGCACATTCACACAGGGACAAGCATTTTTCCCAAAACACCCAAACAGTACTGAATGCTATGCTTGTTGGGAGAGCTAGTATCTCTTATAAGACCTCTGACAGTTAGAAAAGCTGATGGTATTTCAGGCACTCTCTTCAATGGGTCTCAAGGGTGTCCCCTTCTATCTGTATTAAGTAGTCTAATAAAAGATACTATTACCTACAAACCTTGCCCCAGATAAGCCATCTCAGCTATGGTTAACAGCAGATTTTGTAGCTAGCAGGAGACTCGGACGCAAGTACCTCCAAGATCACACTTAAATCTAACATGAAGTGATTAACCTATGCTGTATTGTCCTGTTGAAAAAGTGTTCACACACACAAGTGAAAGCTGAAGACTGATTCTTTGACTACTGTAAGGACCTCAGTGATTAGACTAAGGAAAAGTATTAAGCTCCCATTTAATTGATTTCTTTACAAAAAAAGTCACAGCGGGAGAACCTTCTGGACAACTTGGGGTTTGGCTATTTGCTTGTGAGTTAGCCATGCCTTAAGAGCATGTACACTGCTCTGCTTTCAGTGGAGGCAAGAAAAAGGGAATTTCATTGAACAAATAAAGGTTTCAACTAACCCAGCAAAGCGAGCGTTGAGCCATTCTAATTTGCAAGATCAAAGACAGATGAAAATTGCCTTTTAATGAAGAGGCACTTGCCACCACAGCAGTGGCCAGACCATTGGTTCAGACAAAGGGCAGACAAATAAAACAGTTCTAACATTTTGCATATGGGAACAAACTGGGGGTCCATCTATTTAATATACACAATTTCTGCAGTGTCACTCTCCAAAGCCTGTCCTTTCAACATCTGTTTTTCATTACACTCAAGCTTTCAACCTGCCGAGACAGAACAATGTGAACAGGCTAGGCTGATTCAAATTGTTTTCTACACAGAAATGTTAGGGAGCATCCAACAGTTCTATGATATGCAAATCCTCAGACATACCTTGTCGTATGTTCCCTTCTTCAGGATCTTCTCTGGCTTGTTACAAGACTCTGGGCTTTTTCTTCCAGATGCCTGAGGGCAAGAGAAATCAACATTAAGGAGCAAAGGTAGTTCAGACAACATGGTGGTTTAATGGCTTGGATGCACAGCACTGAACAGAGAAATTACCTGTCTGATGAAGACAGTGAAATAGGGAAAATTTGGTGCAAGTCAGAACTAACACCATGGACTGAATACAGTGCAGGAACCAAGAGTGGTGGAAAGTAGTATTGTAAGGGCATGTAGGATGCAGTACCTTGTTATTTGCTGGGGGCAGTTTCTGACCAGGAGGTGGCTCTCGACTTGGCAGGCAGGAATCTGCACTGTTATCACTGTCACTGTCACTAAGGCTCAGTCTGAAAAACAAGCAGCAGAGAATTAGCATCATCAGGTAACAGGAAACTTACTTAGCTGTCAACTGAACCACACAGTGTTAAGTGAAATTCTCTTATTTATCATAGACTTATAAATTGTCTGGGAGAAACGGTCAGTCTGTAATTTCCAAGAATCCCTTTCTTCCTAGCTGATGTCACCTTTGCCATCTTCCATTCCCTCAGCAGGCAGAGTAGGGAGTTTTAGTTTACACATCACAGCTAGCAGTTCAACTCTTTCATACGCAAGTCCCCTTAGAACAACTAAGTACCACCTGATTTTCACAAATGGCAACTGTTCATTTGGGGGATTCATTCCAAGATCACCAAGTACCTGCATGATCGGCTTACCAACATCTCCACTGAAAACACAGGCCCCCCTCCCCCCAAAAAAAAGCATTTAGTGTTTCTGTTGTGACCTTTGAGATTTCCTATTTATTCTTGTTCTTCTTGTGGCCCTGCAGATGTATTATAGCAGGTATCCTACTTTTGATGAGCCTGAAAAACTCTTTATTACCTATCCCCTAAAGGTCTAAAAAACATCCTTCAAAGTCTCTCCATTCCTCTTTTAGTTGATAATGACAGAGTGCAACAATGGCTTTTTTGTTTGTTTGTTTTTGGTGAGCGCAAGCATCACTTGAAATTTGCAGCTGCTATCTGGGCCAAGCCTTTGGTTTCAAGTATTCAGCCTGAGACTCCAGATTTGGCTACAACAGCGTTTCCTGAGGGGAGAAAGATGAAATTCAACTATTTCCATTGACTAAAGCAGGAAACAGCTGTTAACCAAGTCCCACAGGAGTCAAGTAACCAACTGTCAGCACGCACTATCAGCAGACTAAGACTTCTCAGTTTTGTATCAGTCACATGCAGTAAGAAGAGCACACATGCTGACAGCCTCCACAACACTTCTCTAATCTCTGCAGATCAAAGGTGTCACACACCATTCAGCTCAGCAGAGATCTGAAGACAACAATTAGGTGACTATTTTAAGGGGCTCAGTCACTAACACCTGCAAAGCTCAACATGTACCACTTCGCAGTGGCTTCCTCTCTTTGAGCTCTGGTGATCTCTCCTCATCCAATTCTGTTCCCAGTCTGCTATTGTCATTGACTCTGTATCCCTGCTCTGTGCTGAGTACTTCACACATCTGCCCTTTCTCTCCTTCTCTCACACTCTCCTCTCACACATAGCCCCATCACTTTGATTCTTCTCTCCAAACGGAGGGCACAAAAATACCAAACATGGAGGGCAAAAAGACAACAAACATCTTTCTTCCTGATTTGTTACCACCTGGAATCCCGGCTGACTGGGTTTGCTTTGACTGCTGCCTCTTCCCCAGAGGAGCTGTCATCATCATCTGACTCCTCAGACTGTAGATCTTCCACCATGGAGCGCAGTGGGCCTGGGATCAGAGGGGAGAAAGCAATTCAACACCAGGACACGTGCAGCAGAACTCCATCCAAGCTATCTGATCTAAACTGGATTAGTGATTATTAAGATACATCAAGATTTCTCAATAAGACATCACTGGTATTTTCATTTTGCACAAAGATATTGCTAAAAGACACTGTATCCCAGTCTCAAAACTAAAGCAGAGTTGACAAACCTTACAACTGCCACAAAGCCACCCTAGCCTCCCCCCAAACCTTCCCACTCTCTTCTGAAATGAAAACAAAAGGACACATTTTTCACATGTTTGGGGACTATTTTAAATGTCACTCAAGAGACAGTACTTGTAGTAACCCCGCATATGCTAATGTTAGAACATTTACTATTGCCACAGTATATCTCTTTGGATTATTAGTGGAGGAATCTGAAAAAGAAGACATGTTATGCACTGGCAAAGTGATGAATGTCACATTTATAATTTTTAATAAAACATATGAAATTGGAGAAGAAATATTCTGGTAACACTACAGATCAAGCAGCAGCAAACACATTTATAAACTGAGGCAGAAACCAAAGTCAACAGGGAAAGAACCAAACCCAGAGAGATACCCTACTCAAATTAACTGCCAAAACAAGAAAAATACTTGTTCACGATTATGCTACGACATTATTGCCTTTTCTTGCTGAAGCATCACAGCTTCAACACATGGTTGCACACAAGAAACCATATTAGCCTTATATATGTTGCTGGGAAAACAGATCTCATTCTCATGAGCCTTTTAAGGTTATGCAAGTAAGATTTTTAACAAATTTTATTTCTTGCAACACACCTTGACTGTGGTTCTGAGATGGCTCGAAATCAGAGTCAGAGCTGGAGTCGGAGCTGGAGCTGGAGTTGGAAGGGCTGGACTGGACAGACTTAACCCCCCATAAAAGGGAAAAAAAGAAAAACAATCTTAACCTTTCTAATCTGGAAAACCAGTGCAGAGCACAAAGCACAGTGAGACAGAAGCATTTGAGCACTCTATAACATCGTACATCACTGAATGCAGCTCTTGGAATTACAAAAAACATACGAAATGCAAGGTGAATAAAAACAACATTTATGAAAACTGTAGCTCAGCACTCCTGGGCAGTGGCATCAACAGCTCCCACCAAAACTCTTCACGCCACTAGTTTCAAATAGCCTCAAGTGATGAAATATAACATCTGAAAAATGTCAAAGTGAACAACCCCTTACTTTGAAGTGTGAAAGATGACTTGTATACAACCTAGAACAAATATCAAAGCCCTCTTAAAAAAGTGTATTTATTGTAAGCCACCAACATTCCCTCTGAACACCCTGTACCAACCATTAAACACAGAAAGGACACCTATCCTAATTAGCTCACTTGACTCCAAAATTAGTTCTAATTTATTAGTATACCCTCAAAGCAGTTGTTTCTACATCAATTCGAGCAATCCACTGTACTGTTTCCAGTTTATTGTGAAAACATAACATAACCAGTTAAACTCTTGTGAAACCAACTCCACTGACTGTTAGCATTCAACAGAAATGCCAGAAGCATACTATGCAGTAAGAGTTAGTAAAAAAATATAACGAACTACTGCTAATAACATAATTCAGAAACAAAGTTTTAGTGCTACGTGTTTAACATAAAACCAGATATTGTACAGCAATCACATGCTTTAGCTTAAATGACCGCAAGGTGGCAGTGAAGGCTAAATCAACTATTTCATCCCCAATAGCAGCAGCGACTATTACAATAATCTTAAAGGTTTTTTGTTACTCAGTAGGATCTAGTTTAAAGATTCTCAATGTACTGTAATATTATCTTGCCTTTTTAAAAGCAATTCCCTTGAAATTTAGCATTTCAATTTCATTGCACCATTCCTGGGAATACACCTATTTCTTCCACTACCAAATCCTGATGCTAGAAAAATCACACATTCCCATTGATCAAGAAACTTTACTACAGAAAGTGTTAATACTATAAAAACATTGTAAACAGGTAGAAAGAGGCACATTAGCAGCTTTGGGCATTAATAAATGAAAGCGGTGGCAGGACTTTCATCCCAATACCACCCTTCCCTATAATTTATCACCCAAGTATTAAGAGTTTCATTTATTCAGCTGTAAGAAGGCAGGGAAAAATGTCAAAAAGAGGTATTACAACCCTTGTGAATTATTCAGTAGCAAAGGAGAATAATTTGACAATTCCAATATCTGATATATTGGCACACTGCAGCAGCCCTATTTGTTTAGAAAAATTACTACATGAAAGCAAAAGAGCAGTATTTTCAAGACAAAGGAGCGCAGCTCTTGTGTCTTACCCAGATTCAATCCTAACATCCTTCATGCCTGATAATCTAGCAGGTGTTCCCTTAAAATGACTTAACAGGACCTCAGAAGCAGAGGTTGGAAGTTGCATAGACCCCTGTCTTTCCTTTTGCCGTTAACCCTATCAGCTATTTCAACCAGGAGGCATCCAGCTGGACATGCTCTGCATGCCCAGGCTGCAGTTACTGTCACCGTGATATGACAAAAGCACATGCCGACAATGGAAAAAAGCAATCCTGCTCTCACATCTCAGCCTCTCCCTTTTGTCAGCACTAGCATTTAGGCAGCCAAGCATGAGGCCAGTTCAGGGAACTGGACTTGATGGGGGAAGGAAAAAAAGAGGGGAGGGGGGAAGAAAGGACAACTAACTTTCAGCAGGAGCTGAAATGGAAGGAGAAACTCCTCCAGCCCATTGCAAAGTCACACGAGCTCTCATGCCAGCAGCATAAATGAGAGCAAGACTGTTCCTCTCAACAGCAGCCTGCAAAGATGTCAACTCAAAGCAATCGTGGAGTTGCAGCCTCAGAGCATGTTGCACAATACGTTGGCTGCAGAAGCAAAGCTGATTTAAGAGTTTCCGGGCCCCGGTCCACCTCCAGCTGCTCATTCGCTTTAGTGATGTGGCTTACCACACAGATCCACAAACAGCTGTACCAGTACAAACGATGGAGTAGCAAACTGCAGCGCTGGGAGCAAAAAGAACCCCCCAGGGTGGAAAAGGAATTCAAACAGTCTTCTCTGCTGATGCCAATGCATTATGCAGTTATACCCTTAAGCTTCAAGTTCCACAGAAACCTAAGCTGATCTGACTGGCAGCTGCCACGGTTCCCCCTCCATCACACTGAGTATTCCTACCCTCCTTCTGGGCTAGCACTCAAATACCTCTGTCAAGCATCCAACAGACACAAGAGCTGGTGCAAGAGAGGACACAGAAGCATAGAAAGCTTGGTGGGGCAGGACAGGACTGCAGCAGACACTGTGGACCCACAACCACAGTTTGTGGTTTCACAGAACAGTCTAAACAGCACTATCAGCTTACAGCTGCGTGGTGAGTCCCAAGAGGATGGATGACACCTAAGAAATAATGAAGTACAAGACACTCAGGACTTAACAGAGATCAGCAGAGTACAGAAGCTCGCAGCGAGGGCCATGTATCTGGAGCAGAAATGATAGGCTTGCTACACACTGATGCACTTCAGGTATAAGGCTAAAAGTGGAGAGGAGTGGCCTCTTTTTAACACACAAGCTACACATTTAATCAATCTGGAAAAAAAAAAATCTTTGCAGAGTAACTTGAATTAACACTTCCCCAATAAACTCTTCTATTGGGAATCCTTTGCAAAAAATCCTTTCTGAAATAAACACATCAATACTTACTGTATCATGGCGCTGATTAAATCATAATATGAATTGTCCCTAGATTTATTCTTGTAAAACAAATCTTTCTAGAAGAGGTCAGTAGGAAGCAGTTCAAAAATTAATGTGACATTACCTGTGAATCCTATTAGAAGATATATGGCTTCTCTATAGCTAATACAAAATATACAAGCAAAAAGTAGCGAAAGTTTGGATTTAGGTTGCGACTTTCCCCTCTTTTTTTTTTTTTTTGCCTTCTTTCGGAAAACGATTTTAAGACGACAGAGGATGAGGAATGTTTTTAGTTGTAAAAAGAAAAAATATTTAGACAGCTTTTAAAAATAGTAGTACAATAACATAATTTGTTTTATGTTTTACAACACAACTAATTTAGGTTTAGTGGCATGCGGTTGTATTTTGAGCTTTAGCCAATAGCAAGTTTCTTATAGGCCATGTCAGGAATAGGGGTTTTTATTTACATTTTAATACTGGTTGGTTTTTTTTCCAGAAACAAAATTGAAATTATTTGCTCCTTTTCTGAATCAAGATCACGTTCAAAAACATTATGTTATCATAAGCAGGTAGAAAGCTTATCTATGTGTACTATACTCTAGCTCTATAAATGTCACTGCAAGGGATGAACGAGAGACCATAACCTTAAACTCCAACTTTTAGATAACTCTGCCTGCAGATAAATCTAAATAGAACTGCATATCTGAAACAGGAGGTAAACCAGGCAGCAGTAACGATAAATACTGATAGGATTTTCAAAGAAGAGTTTTATTTGAGATACAACCCAGCCTAAGCATTTGCCAGTCTGGTTCTCTATCTTGCCTGAGGGAATATTTTTGAACATCTTTTTCACACGTGGATTTAAACAGCATACTTATAAAATTCAGGTAAAGGACAAATCCCTACTCACCTCTGACTTGAAAGAAGTTTCATCCTCTGAATTTGACTCCTCCATTTCCACAGGCTTTTTGATCTCCTTGGCCTCACTTTCAGATTTTACCTTTTCCACTTTGGCATTCATCTTCTCCTTGGTTTGTTTCTTCTCTGGATATGAGGAAGACGAGGTTCTGGGAGATGTCCCTAGGATATTCTTTACCCCTTTGGAGCTACTCTTTTTTTGTTTTTTGGCACTAGGCTTTGGTGACTCGACATTGGAGGGCCTCTTGCTGGAAGACTTTAACTCCGGCTGTGGCCCGCCCTTTGGAGAAGTGTTCTCCAGTTTGGTCTCCTTCACGGCCAGTTTTGGTTCCTTGAAAGCAGCTTTTGGAGGTGCCTTCTCCTCCTTAGGCAGTTTGTTCTCAGTTGGTTTTCTGGAGGAGTCCTTCAAAGGCTTGTTTTGTTCTCTTTCAAGGTCTTTGGAGGAGTTTTTGCTCTCAGAGTCTTTTCTTGGCCTCTCTCTGTGCTCCTTGGTTACTTTGTGTGGCTTGGATGCCTTGCTACTTTCCTTGTTTGCATCCTAAAATTCAGCAACAGAAACATGCAAGCTAGGTATGAAATTGAAGCTCTGCACAGAATTATAAACACATTCTCATAAATCACATTGAAGCATTTGTTTCATGTAGACATCCACCCACAGATACCTAATGTACTTATCTACCTCTGAGGTAAACATCTAGATTTCCCTAAAGCTGATGGAGAGAAACTGACAGTAGGCACTTAAACATCTACCTTGGAACAGGATGAAACATGTTTCATAAATGCCTGTTCCTTTCCATGGTCTATAAAAGGAGGTCTATAAACATCTTAGATGTTTAGTTCAGATTTAATCTGCAGGGTTAACATCTGAAGCCAGATAAGAGGAAACTCACTCTAGCTGTGTTACGCAAAGTTATACTTCGCACCATATTTCAGAGAAAAAAACCCCAGCAACTAAAGAGGGGTTTTTTTAGGTTAAATCACATCCATGGCAAACGCCAAGTTATGTTCGCAGCCTAGCCCCCAACTCACACATCAACCACATCAACCACACCACAACTTCAACAAAAATGCTGAATGTCCTTACAACGATAAGAGAGCTGAAGTCTGTGATATCAGCAGGCATTTTATCACCTTTAATAAGAGCTTTAAGACACCAATCATTAGGACCCTGCCCATCCTAAGAGTCAGGTATACAGGAAGGCAAAGGAGTAATAGCCTTTGCGAATTGTATGTGAATTCAAAAGACTTATAGAAGCAGGTCTTGTGGGGAGACACTGGAGTATGAACTGGATGTGCTGAGATGCAAACACACATGGACCTCTGAAGGCAACCTGGAGGAAGAGAAGCAGGAGACTATTGTCTCTTTGGCTACTGGCAATTTTCACCAGAGCTTGGGTCAGAACCCTTTATTTCTCTTCCGTCTTCTCTTTTCTAATGCTTAATTTCTGACCAAAATTAAATTGGCCACTAACAGATAAGTCCTCTTTATTCTGTTTCATAACATCAACATCAAAAAGCATGACTGAAGTGCCAGAAGTGTTTAGAGGCCTGAAGAAAATGGATATCAGAATCTATTTACACTGTAATATGAATTGGTGTTAGTATCTGTGACTGTTCAGGCTGATAAAGTGTACGTAATCTGCTTCAAAAGACATCGTTTGTGGATTGTTTCTCCTATGTAGAATTATACAAAAATAACGCCATCACATAAGTGAAAAAAAGAAAACTTAAGGTTCTTCTGAAGTCTCAAGAACTAGATACTGCTGGATGCAAACATCAAATCTTGAAATCACTAGTTTGACCAAGTGCAGCATATTTTATGTTTTTCACACCACTACCCTAAGCAGTGCTAATGACAGAGGAATTGCTGACTCTCTACTCAGCCTTGCTGCCAAGAGATGCAAGGACTCAAGAGTGCAGCTTTACATGACAGACAGTGAAAGACCCACATAATTCATCCTCAGCATCGAGGATACAAGTCAGAACAATCAGAGAGGACTTCATTCAACTTTATCTTCTGTAGCAGATCAGGAGGAAGATATGGTTCACCAAAAATTCCCATCTTGGACATTTAATTTTCTTCTCAAAACTTCCCTGGAGAGAAGTCTAGCAAATCATAAAAAGGCCTCCTAAATTATGATAAGTTCCAGACCATTACCCAGTGAACTACAGAGTACAAGGAAGAAGGTTGCAGAATTAAAGTAGCCAGAAACAGCCACTAAACAAACTCTTACTAGCAAGTCCTGAAAGACTTCTTCACCTCAGGATGATACAAAAGCATGCTTCACTGACCTTTGACCCATGGGAGGGTTTGGTCTTCTTGGGATCAGAGAAGGCAGAGAGTGGTATTGTGGGTAACATAGGATAATCTGGACTTGGCCTTGAAACAGTTTCTGCTCCTTCTGGCATTACCATTACCTAGTAATAAAGAGAAGAAAAATTATGTATGAGTAAAGTTGCATGGACTATTAACACATGATTATGTTAAGTCACTTGCTCAATTAACACACTATTATTCATCTTTTGAATGTTTTTTCCCCTGCTTAAAGGCCATAAAAAGATATTGTCTAGGTAATGCTCAGTTTCAAGGCAACTCCTCAAACACAGAACATTAAAACCACAAAAAAAGTGAAAGGCAACATGCAATATCAAGTATCTTTCCCAAAGGGTACACCAATATTCTGAGCACAAGCAGGCAATAAAGCTCTGGACAAGAACTGTGTGTTCTGCTGCAAATGCTCTTACCCTGCAAAAGGGTAGCAAGATAAATCTGGAAGGAATGAGCAAAACTTCATCAATTTAGGAGAAGCTGAATTCACTCATTTGGGGGGAAGGGGGGGAAGCAGGCCTTGGGTGTCTTCCCTTGACAATATCTTAACACCAAGCACTGAGCTCCATGAAACATTTTTCTTCTTACCTCCCCTATATTCTGTCAGAATAATCCTGTTGAAAATTTCCACTAGATGAATGGTATCAAAACTGATTCACCGATGAAACACCTCAATACATAAGGAATACATTAATGCACTATGAAAACCCTAGAAAGCAAATGATGTTCCAGCCATCCTATGGCTGAAATAAACACCTTCCTCTTTGTGCCCAATACAGAAAAGCACTGGCACACCGAGGAAGTTCTGGACAGATCAGCTTGGAATTCTTGCCACTCCTGAGATTTATTATTGACAAACCTCCCCATAGCTTTTTTACTTTTCTAATTTTTCAGGCTAGAAACATGTTTTTTCAGAAGAAAATTTTGCCAGCAATTAAGACCATCTCAAATAAAGTCCTTGAACAGAACATAATTATACATTACTATATATGGAGGTGTCTCAGAATACAGTCATGACATCCTCTGTCTGGTTAAAAACTTCATGCACTTCATGGCTTGTACTAATTTGCCTACATCTTGTAGTTATTTGAGGATAATTTCTTTAGTTTATCACTACATATTACCCTCCCAGAAGTAAGAGTTCATCCACTGTAGCAAGCCATATCTTATTGTGCCTTCAAGAGTCTATTTTTTTTCCTCCCACACCCATTTTCACTCTATATTCTAACACTTTTCCTTAATTTTTTATTATCTAAGCCACAAGCAGCTGACCTCAGGTTTAGAGGACATTTATTGACCAGGAAGTGCTAAGTATTAGGCTTTCCTGTGGCAAAAGTGAGTAAGGAATAGACTAGAAGCCTCTCCCTTTTCTTGAGCTTTTCTATACTGATACAGCTCACGACACTAGGAAGGTCACAGATAACTGTAACTGCCTGATGGACAGCATGCAACATCCACAGAAGACATCCATTTCCAGAGGGGTTTTAGTGCTTTGATATTAATGGTCACATTTAAATTGAAAACAAAGTGCCACCAATCACACCAGCAATGGTTTAGTTCTGCTTCAAGTGCTGCAGTTGTATAACCAGGAGTAAAAATTGGCTGGGTCATCCTTTAGATGAACGTAGAAAACTGTAGCCTGCTGGGCTGCAGCTAAAAAGAAACCCCAGAGCAAAATGAGATCACTACGCAGTTTAGCAGAACCTCTTCAGATCTCCAATCCCTTTGGCACTTACCCCTCCAGCCCTAATGAGTTTGCGTCTGAATTCCTTGGTGGGATTGTTGAAAGTCAGTTTCTCACAACGAAGGTGGTTCACAGGTGGATTTCCCTCCAAATTTAAGAACAGGTCATATGTGAAACAAACCTTTTTCGGCTCCTCCTAAAAACAAAAAAGACTTTGGGAAAACGGAAGAAGTTTGGCAAGTACACAAAGTCAGAGGATTCAAACAGACACTCCTGAAAATCCCAAATAAACCACTGAGTAAGTGTTGCCTTTATAGAGTTTTTCATCATGAGATCAGAGCGCTAGAAATGAAACTATTTGTGCCTAAAGTGCCTGAGGTTAACATACCATTCATCAGAAACTCAGGCATGGCTTTTCACTGCAAAAGCAATGCACGGACAAGGATACTGACTGACAATTGTCTGTTTAAAGCCATTCAAATCTTCCTAGGAAAGCAGATTCACAAGCTTTATCCACTATTCTGTTTTCACTGAAATTCAGATCCTATCTCCTTTGGGAAGCAACTGAACTATAAGTATCAATATTAAGAAAAGCATAATCCTTTATTTAGAGAAGGAACAACTTCTAAACTCACAGGATCTCTGCGGGTACTGAGAAAAGATTAAAAGCAATGGTAAAAGGATGACTCGTTTTGTAAAATCCTTTTCAATATGCATATTGCAGGGGCTGAATAGGAACATATCCTAAGCTTTTGAACTTTCCAAGGGCACTTTCACTGAAGAAATCCGGAGTTTGTATGCATGTTGGGGATCATCTGCGCCTCACTGGTTTTGTTCCACCTGCTGCAGAAGCACAGCAAATACTCTGCATTTGCAGTAGAGAATGGAAGAAATTTCTTCCTTTTTTTCTCCCCAAATTGCAAATATTGCATACTTCTTGTGTATTACAAATATCGATATGACATTTCCTGGTATTATCTTGTATTCTGCATTTCAAGATGAAAACTCAAAACGTGGCAAACCACACAGAGCCTTACAGTACATTCAGTATTTACATGAATGCATCCCACATGCCTCATTCAATGCGCAACATCAAGCAGCTGCACAGCAGTCTTTTCCACAATTCATATCCAGCAGCTTGATTTCCTGGTGTAGTTGCATTGTTGTATGGGAACAGACGCCGCAGGCTTCTAGCTCAAGCCATTAGATTTGCTGAAAATAGGTTGAAGCATCAAACAGCTTCAGACCACACTGATTCCTGCTGTTTGCTTGGTGGATACTAACGTCACTAAAGAAACCATTTCTTGTACAAACTATACCTCTAATAATAAAAAGTGTGGTAACCACACCTGGTTTACATCAAAATCAGTACCCTAAGCTCACCTGGGAGTCAAGGTCTTGGGTCTTAACTCCCCAAACAGCGGAAGGCAGACATCTAAGCAGACACATACAATAGAACTGTCTCCCATTAACAAGCAAGAACACGCTACCAACACAAGGGTCTTCAGACCCTCTTTTGGAAAAGTCCTGAAGAATCCATGCACACTTGAAGGGGTTCAACGTCTACTAAAACAGATGAATGGCAAGAAGAAGAGAAGTACTTGCAAAATACACTGCATTGTCATTTTCCTCTTTTGCTACAACCATTCTCATTAACTGAATCATTAGTGAGCTCTGCATGTGTGTGCTTACACTGGAGTTAAAACAGCAGCTGTAGAGGGTCCCTCAAAGTCTAATAAACTTAAATGAAGGATGAATAGAAAACGAAATGTGGCCTAACAATGGTTTCTAAAATGCTCTTCCTAGTTTATAACACAGAGTAAATTGATCTTGGTTATATTAGCAAAAGCAGGCTTTAGTCAAAAGCTGTTAAGCCATCACATTATCAGAGCTCTGCTTTGTCATTTGCTTGTTTGCTTTCAGAGCAGGAGAGGGGAAGCAGATTCATTTCCCTTTTATCTTAGGTATCCCATTTTTTTATATACACTCAAAAGCAGAGAACCTCCCAAATATTTATTGTACCTCTGTTGAGGAGTTTCCACTTTTTGTAAAATTAAGACAGTTTTTCAATGTGATTTTTCTCCAACTCAGAGATCACGACCGCCCTGGGAACCAAGCCCTAGCCAAGTACCATGATCATTAAAATATCCTTTGTATCGTCTCAGGCCATCAGAAGCCCCCCCCCCCAAGTGAATAGTTAAGATTACAGCACTCCTAAAAGAACGAGTACAAAAGTCTCAAAGCAAAAAGCTGCAAATAAACATTCTTTCCTTTACTGCCTTCACTGACAGCTAATGATTACAGCTCAAGACACTCCAAAGCTTAACCCATCCGGTCCTCCCTAAAAAGTTCTTCCCTCTGAACAACCACCAAGGGGCTGGGGGGGGGGGGGGGGGGGGGGTGGAGAAGGAGGAAAAAAAGAAGCCCCAAACCAAGGAAAATCTCTCTCAATTGACCTGGACCTACACATCTAACTTTAAATGGAAAGCCACACTGAATCCACAGTGCCACACTTCAAAGCCTTTCTAAATCACACGTTGAGATCTACACATCCTGCTGCTTGGAGTTGCAACAGAGTGTAAGTACTTTTTCACCCTAAGAACTTAGGTTCAGGCAGTCTGTTTTCATCCTGCAACACCACTTCAAGTACTCCTGCTTGAGTAGCAATTATATGTGCAAGCCAAGTTTTACTCTTAGCTGATTCCACCTTCTGATATTCAACCCTTGATGTCAAAAAGTAAAACTGAAAGAGAGACTTACTTTCTGTGGATATTTTGTTGCCCTCCAAGACCATACCCTATTCTAAATGGCCTTACTTCCAAGGAAGGCTTTAGAAAGAATGGATCACATCCATTTCTAACTGGTAGATATTGCAGTTATTCAGATTAAAATTCAATGGTCAATTTGGACATGCAATGGTTAACCTGGTATGGGATCTCTCAGCAAGCCACCTTAGAACCCCAGTTTATATCTGCCCCTTAAATCTTACGATGCCATAGAAGTAAACTAGAAGTGTGTACCACAGACCTAGGGCCAAGCTTTTATTTGCAGCTGCCATAAATTTCCCTCCATCCAGTGAATCCCCCTACTCCACCTCCAATCTCCAGAGCTGAGCACATCACACTTTATTTTTACTGTTTTCCAGCTTTCTGTCTGCACTGACTGTCACTGCACTGTTACGAACACTAAAGTTGCTTTATTTTTCTTCCGAGTTCTGAAATAATGGGTTAAAGTTCTTTTGGCACTTTTCGCAAGAGGAGGAATTTTTCAAAGTCTTTTGTTAAAATTTCCTTGTCCTGTTTTTAAGGCAGGGTGTGCCCTTTGCCACTTAACACAAATCAAAAGAATTTCACTGGTAGCGTGCGCATAAAGCTCATAAATCACTTTTAGAAAGCCATAAAGCAAAATTATCTACAAAAATCTAGTACACCAAGGAAGCAGACTCATGGTTATTCAATAACTATAACATCTAACACTACTTCCCTTTTGCCATAGATCCAGCCTGACAGAGTCATTTATCCGTAAACGGTCCATAACGTCTGTATAAATGAAACCCCCTTTCCAGGCTCGTACAACCCGTTCGACTAGTCTTCCACCCCGCTTCAAGACAGAACATTTAAAAGTGAATAGCCCAATATTAATTTTTTGAAGCAAGCAGCCTTATGTTATACTCTGCTAACAAGTCCATGAAACACCCTTGTCTTTTTTGAGATTCTACAGGGTTAAGTAAAATAACAGAGAACAGCATTTTGGAACTCTCCCCCATCTGAAGCCTATTACTTTGTTTCAAAATTAGGAAAATATACTCACTGCTCAAAGACAAGCATTTAATAATCTACTAGCTCTTACAAATACATGATATGATGCTGGCATGGCTAGTAAAGCTGCTACATTTGACAAGGCTTCCTTGCCAGGCACTGCAATCTATTCAGCATATGGAGATGCCTATCGATGTGCCACACTGAACAGCCACCGAAACACACAGAGCCTGGGTGTTTTGGCCAGGAAAACAGTCTGCTTAGATAGAAGAATGGCTAAACTGATAATACATATCAATTTATGACAGAAAAAGGTAAAAAAAGATTCACCACTCAGCAGCAGCACAAAAGAAATTGCTGCAGGCTTGGTAAGTAAGACCATACAGAACAGACCTAAAAAATGTCAGCAACAAATGCTTCCACTTCAAGGCTAGACAAAACAACAAGTTTTACTCCTCCTTCCACAACTTTCAGCAACATTGAATAACTAGCAGGTCAAATCTACTCCTCTGTTCCCCAAACCTGTGCAGACCCTGCCCCAATAACACACCCATTTGTTAAGTAAAATCAAGTGTTTTATGCAAACACGGGCTCTTCAGCAACCTTCCTTAGGTGTAATTCACAAGCCAATACCTTTCTGATGGCACAGTCCTGACACATAGTTCTAACTGATCTCCAGTTTCACCTACCCTGCCACACGTGCAACCTACATTCCTCTCCACTGAGTTCCTACTTTGAAACATAAGTAATTTTTCCTTTCCCCAGTATTTTTCTATGTATTTTATATCACACCTCTAAATATTGTAGAAGGGGTAAAATATGCATGGTCTTATTTTGAACCTCACTGGAAAAATCAAACAGATTTCTCTGCTTACCTCCCCTTTCACTAATAGAAAAAGCCCAAGTTACATGTACCCATTATGTAAATACTGGAAGCCTTTTATCTCTAGCACTGAAATTGGGACGTAGTATCTTTAAAGAGAGTTTAATACAACATCTTATCCATGTCGCATTAATATCATCTGCCTTATATCAGAATGGCATGAAAGTATACTAGACCTTTAGCTTTTGGGGGCAGGGGGGATTGATCTAATTTGATCAGGATGCAAAAAATGTAACGGGATGAATCCCAAAGTCATACCTGTATTACAGCCTCCAGATTACAACATACGCCACTATAAGAGATGTATTTGGAGACAACGATGAGGCCATGAAAAAAGTCTCAAGACTGTTGAAATTGAGTGGGGGAGAGGGAAGAGCAGTAGAAAAACAGCAACACATTTATTGTACCCAGTTTGTATTGATTCAAGCACCACAAGCCACTTACAGCAGCCCTCGTTAGAGAAAGGAACACAAAAGATTTAAAAATAAAAATAGCATACTAACATTTTCAGTCCAACAATCCCAAATGATCCACTATCATTAGTCAACTGTGCTTTCAAAAGCTTTATCACTCAACCTACTGAGATCCTGCCATTTGTTTTTCAGGTTCAGTTACAGAGACAAAGGCTCTACCAGGCCACCAATATCAAATAAGACTGCAAGTCCTACGGCCTGTGTAGACCACTGCAACTCTCTAGAAAGCTCAGATATACAAACTGTCCAGGTTCACAGCAATATTCAAAATATATATTCTGTAATTCAAATGACAAGACTGACAAAGCACCTACTTACTGAGGAACTGAATTACAGCACAGGAAGGACAAACACATGCCAACAAGGCATAACTTCGTAGAGGACAAGAACAGGCTCTTGCACCTTTTTTAATGCTCTGCTGACACTTCCCTGTCTGACAGAAAGGCACCAAAAGCTTCAGGGGGACCAAGAGCACAGACTCTACTACTCCAAACAGACAACAACAATATAAAAAAGCGAGTTAATGGGCAGTTTTATGCAAAGTTGCCTAAAAAAAAAAAATCCCTGATAAAGTTCATTAAAATCATTCTTAAGCCATTCTTAGTAAAACTGTTCCTCAGCAGTGAACAGGCCCATGCTTCTCTAGCCAAAGCAAAGAGTACACTGGCTCTGACAACCACTATTTATCATCCTAGTAACAAATTAGAACAGGGAAAGGAAACGGCTAAGAAAGGAGGCTTAAACTGTGGAAAAAAAATTTTCAGCCAACCATGGCAAAGATCAACCTCCACAGATTAGTTCACTCCCTCTTTAAATCCTTTCTCTTCTCACCCTTACAAAGCTAAACATGCATCGATAAACAAATCCCACAGCCTTTGCAAGTCTTGTTTCAACTGAGAGGACGCACATCAACAAAAACGTGCTAGAATTTAGGGAGCATATGGCCAGAAAGACCCACCCAACGACTCCTGCCCAGCCACCTACAAAATAGCGTTTTCTACCAAATCCCAGAATCAATCCATAACATCTACTTGAAAAGAGTTATTCAAGGATGAGTCCCAAATGCTGCAATCAATTCAGGCAAATTCAGAACAATATATGCTCTATACACAACAGCTGATCCCCACCAGCGTCAACAGGTTTACAGAGATCAGAGCGAACATATGGTCTCAAAGTAGTAAAGACTTATTTATTTGGTGCTTTAATGTCATATTCTTTAATGCAGGAGAAAATAGACTGTATTCTAAAGGCTTTGCCATTCCTCCTCCTCCTCTTTCCCAATCTTTCAAATTGCTGCTCTATCCCAGTCTTTGCTTATCTTTTGTCTTTGCACTTCTATCTTTGCAGATTTACCTCTTACATTTCCTACAACTCCACTTACTGAAAATACTCATAGCTGGTAATATTTCCAGATGGCATTATCACCGGGTAATAGTGGTCAGAGGAGCCAAATTCTTCACATCATCAGGCAGCTACGCTTCCAGCAATCATAAGTACCATGCTTAACTTCCAAATGTGCAGAGAATATAACATTTGCTGACATAAGGATGGAAAAATTACTTTTAAGCAGTAAAAGTAAATTTCAAACAACTTCAGTATAGCTCACGTATTTCAAGTTCATGGTTGAACCTGGGAATATGTCTCTGTTCAAATGACATGCTGGAAGATGGAAGCCATCATGTTTTCCCTCAACCACTGCTTGCCCCAATTTAATAATGGGAGGTGCTGTCTGAAACTCCTTAATTAGTCAATTTGTCAATCAGCTTGAAAGTGGAAAAGAACTTCTCCATAATGCATGCATCTAAAAAACAGGGCAAAGATGAGTATTTTAAAGATTTGTAGTTTTGAAAACAATTCTGCAGCTAAACCTGTTCTCATATTTATTTTTCATGTTTCTGAACACCAAAATGCCAAAACCAAACGGCCTTCTCCTAAATTAACTGCTAGTTCCATTGTTTCCAGTAAGAACAGAGACCACCTATTTCCCTTATTTATAAAACCCATCCTATCCCTAACACTAGAAAGAACAACTATGCAGTCACGTGTTCATAGAAACAATGAGAAGTGATGACCCCGGTGGGTGTGAAACCAAGTTATATTCAGAAAAGCTGCCAGTTCCATATTCTGCGAGGAGCATATGAATATAAGGGATGGAGAGAAAGAAAGCATATGAATGCAGACTACAGTCAATGCAATTAAGCGCACCTACAAAAAAAAATACAGGAGAGGCAGAAAGAAGAGAGAAGGATCTGAGGACTTGTGAAAGACAAAGCCATTGGAGACCTGCAGGGAAAAGGCAAGTGTGAGAAAAGACTGGGAGAAGAAAGGAAGGAAAAATAAAAGGTAAGAGTAGAAACAAAGAATAGTTCACCCATCACAGTCATTTGAGATTCCCCTTACAAGAAGTTATCATGGAGAAGTTGACATTTTTCAGTCAGGAACATAAAGGTAGTTTTTAAATCTGATCTAAGCCAACATACAGTGCAGATGAAGAATTTCCTGATTTCCATCCAAAACCTCAGAAAAGCCACCAGAAGTCAAACTACTTTTAAGCTTTTGAGGGTTTTTTTTTGCATTCAAGCCGTAGTTTTCAGTGTTTGCCAAAAAAGCTGCTTCTATCAACAACTTTCATCCTCTATTCTCTAACTGCCATTTCTCTTCACATCCTTTTGGCTTACCCCACCCACCCAAAAGAAAGTTGTGGGCAAAACGTTCCCAGGTTTAGAAGACAAGACTTCTTGTGGTTCAGTCTCATTATTTGGCTTATTACTCAGACTCATAAAGTGGGGTAAGAGCAATGTGGTAGGCTAAAAAACAAACTAAAATGTTAATTATTCACAAATGACACCGCCAGGAGAGTTTTCTGTGCTAGACTGGAGCGAGAAGGAAACAATAGACAGATACATTTGTGGGAGGTACAGTGGATACGATGCTGGAAAGCTAAATAGAATTAGGTTGTTACATGTGGTCTGCCGTCAACAAGACCTGGGGCAATGGCTTGTGCTTGGAGGGTTGAGGGGCGTGGGAGCATACATTATCGTGCTGTGGCTTAATGGTCAAATTTTCAAGTTTATCTAGGTTCCCTCCCAGGGATGATAAGAGCAATTATTTTCTTTATTTTTTATTTAAGTAGTAATCAAACCCAGAAAGATTCGGTATTCATGTTTAACAAAACAAATTAACTGAAACTGAGTTAATATGAACACAAGTGCCCAAATCCCTAGTTTTCATAACCTTCTTCAAGTCATGCAGCACGTGACCTCTGTGGTAAGACTTAAAGCAAGCAATAAATCCCAACTTTTAACTTCCATACACTTGTTGGCAATGCATCTTAAGATTTAAAGTACTTGGTGTTTTCTTTTTGGAAGAGTACTGAATCAGAACAACGGTATTTTTAAACATAGCTGTAAATACCTGTCCTATATATGCAAATGTTTGTCTTGGGCCTATACAAATTTTATACCTGTACAGTTAGTTAAATAAGATTTCAAATAAAAAAATTGGGTTTTTAATATATTGCCAGTCAACACAGTACTTACAAAGGTTTATAAAAATCCATGGTTTACGTTTATTTACTACCCCATTGGCATAAAATATTTTAAACTGCTTTAGTATTATCCATGTTAGAGAAGCTTGTTACAAGTGGTACAATCTCTGTTCAGAATCTCTAGGACCATCACACTGTCCTGATATTACCTTTCTATACAATTCCATTTCTGCCAAACTCTTTCTTTTGAAGTCTGGCAGGAGCTTCCAACTCTCAGATAAATTCTATTTATTAGACTAATAAAAAACACACACATAAAACAGTCACATAATTTAGAGTCTTTCTGTCAGGCAGTTTCAGGCTCTGGCACAGCTCAAAACAATTAGAAGACCAGAAATCAGATTCTACCTTATTTTTGAAGTGCACTTCAATGGGCATAATGAAGCCCGCGTAGCCAGACTCTTCCACTTTGTAAGGGGGCTCCTTGCACACTGAAAAGAGAACAGACAAATGTTAACTTTGAATATAATGCAACTTAACCTGAGCCAAAAGGAGGTGCAAGATGAGAAATGGGCCTCTGACAGCTCAGGACACATTTAAAACACTGACCTTTGTGGGGAAGAAAAAAAAAAAAAACAAACCAAAATAAGATGGTGGTCATAGGCTTAGTTAAGAACATGAAAATCTGTTCTTAGCTCCTCCCATGGAAAGGAAACATAAAACACTCCATGCCAGAGTCTCCATGAGATTCTTCCCCTCCTTTTGCAGTGAGATACAATTACATTTCTGTGCTGTTCCACAACAATGCAAACTGCCAGTTAAAGCTGTCTCACAAAAAAAAGGCAAAGGTCCAAAAGGTGGTAATTGGAAGAGTATGGGAAGCTAAAATTTACTTTGATGCTCATCTTTATTAATCAAAACACTATACCACGCAAGCGGATTTTTTTTTTTTTTCCTTTAAATGCTTTCCTGCAATGCTCAATCCTTGTAATTACGTAATGGCCATACTACAAGCTGCTTCATCCAAACGTGGTAACAAACCTGAAGGGCAGGTAAGCACTGCTATTTATTTCACATACAAGGAAACGGAGAAAGGATAAACAGTTTGCCGCTAAGGTCACAGCGCTGCTTACTGCAGAAACATTGATTACAAAAGTTAATCACTTCTAAGATTAATCTGCGTGCTTCCCGCCTCTGTTCCCCCTGTCCCACTACCTGTTCTTCATGCTACTGAATCCTTCCCATCATCTACCACTGCATTTCAGTATAGTGATAGCTGACTCAAAAGATTCTAGGATCATTTATTGGGCCATGACATAGCTATACATAACAGCTGCCAGAAGAAACTTGAGACCAACACAGATATTCTCCCTCTCAGGAACCGGATGCACTTGCGTATAATTTATGCACTACAATATATGTAAATAAAGTCAATTAAGTAATTAGAGGAATTCAGTGCAAATCTTTTTACTTTCTCTAAAGAATTCCAAGTAATTAATATGATTAGGAAACAGTACCTCCAACCTACAAGGCACACAAATTATTTTTCCTTTAATGTAGATATATTATCCCCAGCTCTAAGCACTTCCACCATGATTAAGGTGCTAGAAATCAGTACTCAAAATTCAGCTGTTAAAAAAAAAAGAACGTATCTCAAAGTAATAAAAATCTCTAGACTTGCTTTAACTTTAATTTCATAGAAGAACCCTATCATTTAGGGGAAAAAGCCCAAAACCAAAGAACCGTGCCAATATGGCAGCAGGAATCTTAAGACTATCTGCCAAGCAGCCTTTGTTCCTTTGCCACTCTATTCTAACAAATTAAAATTACTACACAAGCAATCTGCTAGCAGCACAAGCCTACCTTCACCAGTAGATTTTGCTCCAAGTAACAGCAAACCATCTGAAGAAACCCTTCAAACAAATCTAGAAATAGTATGCATACCATTTATGTACAACCCAGACACACTTCGGTCAAAAGAGAGCTGGCATCATGAGCAAGCTTAAGCAAGCATGCAAAACCTAGAGATCGGAAAAAACTGTCTGTTTAAAGGTAGATGATATGGCAACCAACTGAGCAAAGATCATGTACTATCCCAACATAGTTGTTTGTAATAAAGTAATTACACCAGACGACAAGAATTATAGCACAGCAGATTGTAACTTTTATTCATAAATTAGCTTTCAGCTCAGTATTGCACTTGCTTGTCATACATCAGTTTTAGTACATCAATTTGAAGGAGATATTATTAACATACAGACTAGATTCACATCCTTATGAGCTGAACACCTTTGAGTTACTTTCCACTGCGGACTCTCACAAACAACCAATGTAGTAGGTAGTCCTAAGACATCCTGCGTGACCAGCAGTCTTCAAAGTAATATTTCAAAGAATGCACATTACGAAGTAATTTACAGCAGTACTCTTAGGCAGCCAGCATTCCTTGTAACACTACATAATAGTAACACTGCAGATGCAGTTACACAATCTTAAGCAGATCTAACTCTGCGCTGCTGCCGAAAAGGGCAATTCCTGCTCCTCCACCTCAACCACGCGTTCCTGCTGCCCCATGCCAAGAATCAGGTTCATGCTGCTGCACAGTCAGAAACAGCAAAGAATAGATCCAGCAGAAAATAACACTACAATCTGTATACTCTCCCCAACCATGCTGCCTGTCCAGTGCTTGAACACATACATGCAGCTGGAATGTACAGCCAGTGGCAGAGATCATCACCCCTTTGGCATCACTGATTTCTGCTGGGTTTAATACTACCTGAACTGGCACCCGAGACTAGAAATTGCAGAAATCCTGATGGCTACTTAATGACCAATGCCAAAGTCTACATACTCCAGTATGTATATGAGCCCAGTATCCGAGCATCTCCCACCAATCACATGCTTCCAGCTTGTACTGGCAAATATTAACAAATTAAACTCATCCTTCCCATTTTGTAATATGAATTATCTCCTGCTGTCACTAAGTGTCTTGAGAACCTGCATGTACTAATGCTTAAGTAAGAGGATAAAGCATCTCACCTCCAGGCCTTTCATCAGAAGAAAGGTCCCATTCTCTCTGACCTTCCTCAAACAAAGACGGTAAAGGTTAAAGCTGAAGTGCACGCAATGTACGTTTTGCTCCTCTTTAAGAAGACATTTTACAGAAAAGTGACAGTCCAAGACAACATTGACTTGCACAATGCTCTTTCATACAGAGACCTAACAATGGATCTTTAAAAATACACTCACCTCGCTTGGGTTTTGGGAAGCTCTCATGTAGCCGAAAGACCACCCTTTCCACAAAATGCTGGATGTCACACTGCTCCGGGCCACGGACAAACACCATCCAGTCATGAGTAAACCCTTCGGTGGTGGGCTTTTTTCGCAGTTGGGCTCGGTGCCCCAGCTCCAATTTTACTTGAACCGTGCACTGTTTTAGAACAGAGGTAAGACCATAAGCAAAATGAAACAGCTTACATGTTAGGCATAATGCTGAGCCCCACCAACAGAAGATGCTAGATCACCGCAGGGGAGGAATACAACAGCCTCCATGGAGAGATTAGTCTCATACTGAAAACTACAGTGTTGTCAACAGAAAAGGTACCATAAAAATAGCTCCCAGCACCATTTCATACCTGTTTTCTTCCTAATATTAGCATTGCAGAGAAAACAGCTTTAGAAGAGGGATAGGTTTATCTGCCTCACTTATCATCTAAATTGTCAGCAAAGTCCTAATTGCAGAATCTTTATTTCTAGAAAGTGTCAGAGACAGAACTTGATGTTCACAGCTTACAGAATTCACAGCACTGACAGAAAACTAATGTTAAAACAGGAAAAATTAGATCATGAATTGGTGATTTATGATATTCTCTAGAATATGTAATCCATTAAACTATGACGCTCTTTGTATTCTTTTAAGTATATTTTATGAAGACACTTTCAAAGGCCAAGTTAACATATAGCATGCCTTCACAATATCCAACACTAAAATGACCTAATTCCGATTTGCACTCCCGAATCCTACTCTAATCATTGAGTAACAGAGAAGGTGTATTCAATGTCTCACTCAAAGCACAAAAATCCCATTAAATGTCTTAAAAACCAGATTAAATTAATTGTGAAGATCCACATATTATTGCAGACTTCACAGCCAGAAGAAAGGAAATGAATTAAACAGATGTAACAGAGGAAAGGCAAACGTGATTCAGACACAAGTTAAAGCAAGCAAATCTTGGGGCAACATTTGTAGACAGGGAATAACACCTAAGGTATCCAACTACTTACTCATTTTGTGCATATATGTTACACAAACTAGACCAGCAGCACAGTGATCTCGAACTAAGCGCATCAAAATCCACCTTCAGCAACTGGAAGCTTATTAAAAAAGGGGCAGTTTTTAGTCTACCCCATTCTTCACCTGAGGCTTAAAAATAAGTGTCATTCTTTCTGGCAGTTCTCAATTACCATTGGGAGAGGCAACATTATTTGTCATTACCTATATTATAGGTGGACACAGAGCCAAGCTGAGGGCATGATGTTAGACAACTAACATGGAAAGAGAAAGCTTCCTGAGCTCTAGATGAATGTTTAGGAAAAGTATTACCCTCATTTTCCCTCTGAGGAACTGCAACAAGGAGTATGACCATGATTAATGCTCAAAAAATATTTTGCATATCCAACCTGACATTTTATGGGAATGTGATTTTTCAGAGCATGGTCAATACTTTCTGAAAAAGCATAAGTCACTCAATCACAGTATGCTTTTCTTTGTAAAGAGATCACCCAGGAGGTCTACAGAGTACCAGGCATCAAAGCTCAACCTCCCAAATTGCAGTCCAGTTCTAATTTCAACTAGAAGCCTTAACACACTCTCTCAGGCAGTTATCTTTATAGCAAAATACCTTCAGCTGCCATCCAACGCATCAATTCTAAGACTCAGGGACAAACTCATCTCATTAATTGCTTCACTGGTATTACTACAACATTTCTTTAGGTTACCTTCCTCTGCAAGTTCTCTTGGCAGGCCATTTTTTTCCCATTCTGCGCTTTAGAGCTTATCTACACTGGCTCCATCTCGCTCCTGCGCTAAAAATGAAGGTACACGGCTGTCTGTTCTTTCATGTTGTATTAAAGAATAAGAAAAAAAGCAAGGTGTGTTTCACTCAAAGCACACCAATCTCTCCTATGGTGGAAGAACAGTACGTGGAGACAGGCTGCCTAAATCCTAAGCTCACATAGAAGGGTGCTTGCAGGCCTGCTTTATCTGGGATACTTCCCACAGTGTTCATGCAAGCGTTCACATCAACTGAGCCAGTCTGTTCTGCAGCTTCACGTTATCGATTCCGTAATTACCCTTTAAATTGTGCTACTGTTGCCAGTTACTACCCCTCTCCAGAGAAGTGCAAATGACTGTCAGTCTACAGAATTTGCCTTTCTAGTTGAAACGGCTGAGAAATTTTAGCTGAGAAACAGATGGGACTATGTGGAAGAGAACAAAATTAAACATAAAAGCGAACTGCTTAACTGAGAGTGAAAGTTGTACTTGCTATACTCCTCACATATCGGTCCAATTAACAATCACTACGAATTAAGCCAGAAGTTGAAACACATTTGAAAATAAGATCTCCCAACATAACAAACATCCAAAGTTGCTCCACTGAAAATGGAGGGGTTTTTTTTCCAAGCGTGTCTCTCAACAAAGGGAAATCAGGATCCTATTCAAACAATTTGTAGTAATACAAAGGAGTCTGCTTTTCAACTTCTCAATAAACATTCTGAAGGCTGCTCCGGTTTTTTGTTTGATGTGCTAATTGCCTGAAAGCCGTAACCAGTTTCCATTCGCTCTCCTTTGGCCGATTATTCAAAGGATAGCGGGGCTCACCTCCTGAACCTCAGGCTCGTAGGTAACCTGTTACCAGCTCGCACGCACTCGCACACAAAAGGCCTGAGCCAGCCTGCTCTAGATCACCTCAGGTAAACTTCCAGCATCCATCCCCGCCCGCTGCAGCACCGCCGCGACCCGTCCGCTAACCGCCGGCTTCCCACTGCCTCCCCGGAGCGGTAGTAACTCTCTCGGTGGCATTAACCCTTTACACCGCCGCTGATGGGGGTAGGAACGCCGGCACCACCCCTCCCCGTAAATAAGCCCGGGCAGGAATTTGCGGGAAATGCTGCTGCTGCTGCCACCCCCCGCCGCGGGCGAGGCTGCAGCGCGGCCGCCCATTAAGGGGCGAGGGCTGAACAACCCCCCTTCCAAAAAAAAAAAGGGGGGTGTGGGGAGGGCGTGTGACTCCCCAAAGCCCACTGGGGAGAATCACACCCCCCCATCCCCCTCCAGGACGGGGGTGGGCCCCCCCCCGATGCAAGGCCCCCCTCCCCCGGTGCAGGAGGGGGGGCCCGGTCCCTCCCCACGCGTGCCCCCCACGCGGGGGGGAGGGAGGGGCGGCGCCGAGGGGCCCCACCCCCACGGCGGCGCGGCGGGGCGGGCGCCGCCGCTCCCCTCACCTGATTGTCCATGGCTGGGCGCAGCAGCGCAGCGGGCCCCGCTCGCTCGCTCGCTCCCGCCGCGGTGGTTTAACGCTGGCCGGTCGGCGGGGGGGGGTCTCTTCCCCTCCTCTGCTTTCCCCCCTCTACGAGCGAAGCCGCTCTCCGTCCCCCCCCACCCCCCTCCCCGCCGCCTCGGCCGCCGCCGCCGCCTCCTCGGTCGCGGCCCCTCACGGCCCCGCCGCCGCCGCTCGCCTCATTGTGTGTCACTCACAGGCAGCAGCCCCGCCACCCCCCCCCCCCGCCGGCGCCCGCCCCGCGGAACCGGAAACCGACGCCAGCAGAGAGGCACCCGCCCGCCGCCAATAGCCGCACCGCCTCACACCTAGAGGCGGGGTTTCCGCCCGGGCGCCGCCGGCCTCCCCCGTCTCCGCCTGATAGGCAGCCGCTGAGCCCAATCGGCGGCGGGCGGGTTGCCAAGGAGGCGGGGGCAGGGGCGGGGACAGCGCTGGGTCAAGCGGGGAGTGGGAGGCGGGGCGGGTGGTGGGAGGGAGTGAGGCCTCGCCACCTCCCCTGCCCCCCCCCCCCCCCCCCCCCGCTTCCCCCGCGGCGGGCGCGGCGTTCCGCTGCGCTCCTGCCCTGCGGCGTGGCCGGGCTCGGGCCCGCGCCCCGTTCCCGGGTGCCTTTCCTGGCCCTGAGCCCCGGACCCCCGGGGCGGTGCAGCACGGCCGCCAACCGGGCACCGGGATCAAGCGCTTGGGCCTTGTCGTGCGCCCTGGCCGCCGCGCCAACCCGCCCCTTTTCCCTCCCTCGGCCCACGCTTCCCCGCCGCTGGCGGCAGCGAATCTCACCCGTTTATTAATTTCCTACACAAACGAGCTGAGAACAAGGGAAACCACAGCTCCCAGTACAGCGGACACGGCAGTCCAGAATGGCTGGGCAGGGCTGAGGCTTGGCTGGGGAGGAAGCTGGCGGCACTGCTCGCCCTCGGTTCTCCTTGTTCTCCCTCAGCCTCTCTCCTTCTCCCTCATTTTCCCTCCATCTCTTCCCCCTCATCTTCCACCCTCACTGTCCTTCATTTTCCCTCAGTGCCCCCCTCCCTTCCCTCATTTCTCCTCAGTTTCTCTTAATTTTTTCCTGTTCTCCCTCATTTCCCCTCACTCTCCTTCATTCTCCCTTGTTCTCCCTTAGTCTCCCTCAGTTTTCCCTTGTGCTCCTTGTCCTCTCAACTGCCCTTGGTCTCCCTCATTTTCTTTCTGTTTCTCTCATTTTCCCCTCAGTCTCCCACGTTTTCCCCTCAGTTTCTGATTTTCCCCCTTGGTCTCCTTAATTTTTCCATCAGTGTCCCACATTTTCTTTCAGTTTCTCTCATTTTCCCCCTTGGTCTCCCACATTTTCCCCCAGTTTCATTTTCCCCCAGTTTCATTTTCCCCTTGGTCTCCCACATTTCCCCCCCTTGGTCTCCCCCATTTTCTCTCATTGCCCCCCCTCGGTCTCCCTCATTTTCTATCAGTTTCTTTAATTTCCCCCCTTGGTCTCCCACATTTTCTCTCCATCTCCCTCATTTCCTCCCTCAGTCTCCCCCATTTTATCTCATTTTCCTCCTTGGTCTCCCTCATTTTCTCTCATTCCCCCTCCCCTTGGTCTCCCTCATTTCCCCCTTGGGTCTCCCACATTTTCTCTCAGTTTCTCTCATTTCCCACCTCAGTCTCCCACATTTTCTCTCATTTTTCCCCTTGGCCTCCCTCATTTTTCCCTTGGCCTCCCTCAGTTCCTGCCTCAGTCTCCCACATTTTCTCTCAGTTTTCTCCTTGGTCTCCCTCATTTTTCCCTTGATCTCCCCTCATTTCCCCCCTCGGTCTCCCACATTTTCTCTCAGTTTATCTCATTTTCCCCGTCGGT
This sequence comes from Buteo buteo, assembly GCF_964188355.1. Classification (NCBI taxonomy): domain Eukaryota; kingdom Metazoa; phylum Chordata; class Aves; order Accipitriformes; family Accipitridae; genus Buteo; species Buteo buteo. The sequence continues at coordinate 4,328,489 of NC_134180.1, forward strand.
CTCCCCCATTTTCCCTCCATCTCCCTCATTTCCCCCTCGGTCTCCTTCATTTCCCTCCTCGGTCTCCCACATTTTCTCTCAGTTTCTCTCAATTTCCCCCTCAGTCTCCCACATTCTCCCCCATTCCCCCCCTCAGTCTCCCCCATTTTCTCTCATCCCCCCCTCGGTCTCCCCCATTTCCCCCTCAGTTTCCCTCTTTTCTCCTCTTTGTCCCTCACGTTCCCCTTCTTCCCCTGCGGTTTCTCTCACGTTCCCGCGTTTCCCCTCTTCCCTCCCCGCTCTCCCCTCGGCCCCCTCCGGCCGCCGCCGCCGCTCTCCGGCCCGGGCCTCGCGGGCCGCCCGCCGCCTTCCCCCGCCAGCGGCCGTGCCGTGATGGAGACCGCGGGGTAGAGAGGTGTTCGCGGCAGGGGAAACAATATCTCGTTTTCTGGTCTGTAGCGGGAGGCATTTGCAATGCAAATGGGCCCAGGGATTCCTTCAGTGAAGCGGTGGTTATCAGCCGCAGGCTCAGCTGGGTGACGAGCCCGGAGGTCACTGTCCTGGCTGAGAAAGGAGCTGCTGGCTGCGGCGGGGGCATCATTAAAAGCCGCCCGCCCTGCAAACGCGGTTTTCTCAGCACCGCTGCTGACTCTGAGCGTGACATTTGCATCTGAAAAGTGGGTTTTGTTTACCTTTTCTTAGAGCTCTAAATGACAAGTTATTGGGCTCGATTTTGTGAGCCTTAAATTAACGCCGGACCGTCATTACAAGTGCAATTTGTGACTGTTTCTTGAGCAAATTTTCTTTTAGATGCAAGGCAGAATTTTTTCTTCGTGCAAGTTTCTTTTTTGAAATAGTTTGTTGATCTCTGTAAGGCAGCAGAAAAGTGCGTGTTAGCCAATAACGCTGTGTGTGTTGCTAACTGATTGCCACAGGCAAGGATTAATCGGTTCCCAAATCATTCTAAAGAGGCAGTTTACCTCATCAACCTGATAGAGGATATTAGTAAAGCAAAATGCTTAATCGCTTCAGTTAACAACAACAACAACAAAAAAGAGCCTGATTTGGATTCTTTTAAGTGCTCCAGTTTTAATTTTCCATGTTTCTGTCTGATGCAGTCCCAAGAGACATCTCCTTGGACAGTCTCTTTTCTTCTCCATTGAGACAGGGCCTCTTTCTCTGGGAGTTCTCATTGATATCTTTAATTGTGGACATTATTCCCATGCACATGACTCTTAGGTCTAAATCTTTTATTTTCTAACTCCCAGTCCTAGCTATTCACTCACAGCCTCATCACACTCCTTGGTGGTTACATGCTCCCAGGCCTGAATCTTTCCTGGAAATGTCTCCGTCTTTCCCAGCTTTGACTCCACTCTCGCTCTGTTGAATTTCCTTCTTGTGCAAGAGGTGTTGCTCAGACACTCAAGACCCTGAACTTCTCCCTTTCCCGAAAAAGTGTCTGTTGACTTCCTCTGAAACATCATTAGAATTTGCTTTTTATTCTAATTCCCATTGGTGACAATGTTCTGTGTCTTTATTTTTGCCCAGCCCAGTGTTAATGGTTGTTTTCATGCTCTCCCAGTGCGGGAGCTGGACTGCCCTCCCACTTCAGCACACCTGTATTTACTTCTGCTGGTTTGGACACAAGTCGCTCCTCCAGCTTCCAGCTGCTCTGTGGCCTGGGGTGGGATCTGAGCAAGAGCTTAGACACTTCAGGTCAGGGATGGGAAACCCCGAGGTCAGGCGCCTCAGCTTCCACGGCACCTCAGGCAGGCAGTCTGATACATGGCCATTAAACTATACTGAAGAAGTTGGCGTGCCCCATTCAGAGCAAGCACATCATTATATTGACGCCTGCTGCAAGGTAGCACCCCAGGGCTCTGTGCTGGGACAAGTAGTGAGAGTGGATTAATTTAAAATGAGCCCCAGCTCTCTGCACTCAACTGCAAAAATACTCAAGCAGAGAAATTCCTATAACCAGCCTTTGCTCCACTAGCAGTTCCCAGTTGTGAATGGTTTCCAGCCCAATGACTGATCAAGCTTACCCACGATTTCCTCTTCAAGCTCCCCCTGCCCCCCCCCCCCCAAAAAAAAAAAATATCACAGCCAAGGGTAGAAAATTTGCCAGGCTCTATGGGAGTGTGCTGGGAGTTTTAGGTGCCGGGTAGTGCTGGGGAAGGTGGAGCCAGCAGCCATCCAGGCTCCTCCAAACTTCTAATTTTGCAGGGACATCTCAAGCTAACGAGCTGTCAGCTGAGTGCCTTCGCACCCAAGGCAGCCGTGGGCTGAGCTCCTGTTTCTTTATATCTATTCCAGCAACTTCTGGGTTTTGCAATAAGCGTCTGCAAATCCAATTAGCGTCTTTCTTTGTGGCACTGTATGCTGGCAGAGATCTGCTGTGTTGCTGCCATCTACAGTAGGGCCAGTGCCAATGGATAAGAAACACGTCTTATTTGCATATGCAAATATGCAAATGAAACATGACAGCTCTCCCTAATTTTTGTTTGGGCTTTTTATTTTTCTTTCCAGAGTCTTGCTTCAAAGATCCTTGTCTTGGACTGAAAGGTGTGTGTTTAATCTGGCTTGGCTCCTGATAGGGGACTACGCCAAGGACTGGGTCTGTCCCCTGAGAGTTGGGGATGGTGGAAAATAAAGTGGAAAAAAGACTTTGCACTGCACTTGTCCCTGTCTTGGCCAGGTAAACCCAGGGATGGGAAAGATTTCTGGAGCATTTCCCCCAGCACAGGCTAATCTACAGTCCTGGGAAAGTACAACACATCCTTTCTCTTTCCTGCCAGTACACACCACGGCTGCTTTACAGACCAAACCTGGCTGTTCTTGGGGAGCATGAGGGAAGGAGGCAAGAACTGGCGTGTTTGAGAAGAGATGAGTCCTAGTGCTTTGGTGGGGAAATTCATGTCACGTGTGAGTTGGGACAGCGCGGCCCACGCTTGGGTGTCCACAGACACCTCCTGAGAGAGGACTGGCCAGCAGGCACTGAACTGTGACAGAGCCCACCCCAGCTTTTCTGAGGCTCTGTCTGGGCAGCAGGCAACAACCATCAGAACTGCTCCTCGAGGCACCTCTCCTCCCTCCTCCTCATCTCCCCCTCTCTGCAGGAACACAATGTTGACCCCCACCAAGCACCTCCTCACACCCCGCCAGCAGCCCCCTCAGACAATCCCAATTGCCATGCAATCCAAGATGCCCAAATTGCTTACTCGCCAGCCTCCAAGCAACATCTCTCATTTTGCAGCAAAAGTACTTTCCTGGGCTTAGCATCACTCATCGGGGTGGTTGGCTGTACATCTGCTGTAAGGCCCTATTGTCAAATTGTATGTGTGCATCTGTACGTTTGTGGCTTGCCCTTCCTATCCCTGGAGAAACAAGTTTGTTTCACTTTTTTTTTTTTGTCATTCATTATTATTTTCCCATTACTAATTTAGTTGCATCTTTCCTGTTTCCACTCTTGAACTGAAGACCGCAAGTTCTGCGGTGAGTCTGTGTTTTGAGTGCCTGGACACCAGCCAGCCAACAAGCACTTAAAGAGTCAGGTAGTGCAGAAAAATGATGGTCTTGTAATAGTTCCACAGACTTAACGATTAAGACACAAATCTTGCATTTGAACAGGGTTTCTCTGAGACAATACATTCCTCCACTTCATGTCCATATGCAACATGACTGAGTGGAAAGACCCCTAAGTTCTCTCCTGGGCATGTGTAAGTCTCTTCACTGCCTTCTCTTACCAGATGCAAAATTCTTATAGTGATCTTCATCTACTTTCATGAAGCACTTCCAATAAGCCAAATACTCTGTGGCGTTTCCAAGATGAACACACCTGCAGTCGAAACAAAGAACTGATGATATTTTAGGTAACAAGGGGCAGACATCTTTCTCCTGGTACTTACCATGGCTTTGCCAACAACAGTGTCACGTCCTTACATACAGCCTCAGGAATCGAGAGAGGATTTGGTTTCTCTGGTGGCACCAAGGAGAGCTGGGTGTTGCTTTGGTTTGTGTATGGCTGCCTGTGGCCTCTGTTGTCTTTAGTTCATGGCACAGGCTCACTGCTGGACTTGTCCGTGTTGGCTGCCAGGGAGAAAACAGAACAGGTAGTAACAGAGAGAGAAGCTGTGAGTGAGAAGGAGTTAGTTCCGCAGCGATGCTTGTTCTGGTGTAGCAGGGCTCCTGGTTTGCTGATCAGCTTTGGGATCCCTGCAGGGAAGAATATCTGTTCAAATCAGCTGTTACTCCTAGCAATATTTATTCTTCTAAAAATGATTTTGTTTTGCCTGTTCTTTGCCTTCCCCTCCTTCTCCAATTCACACTCCACACTACAGTATTCACAGCACATATTTAACACCAGGGTAGTATAGCGAAAGTCCAGATTGTTAATAGCCAAAAAGTCTGATTGCCAAAAAGATACTCCTAGCAACTACTAGCTGCATCTGGGAAAAATTACAGACAGCTTGGAAATTCTTTAGTTCCCTTATTAATGAAGGACTTAGTAGAAAAAACCCCACACTGTAATACAGTTTAGCTTAACTAAGTTCTTTTGTGCCTGAGGAAAATCTAAATTATAGCGTACTATAGCTACTGAAAAATGCAAAAGGCTTTTAATGTACAATAACCCTCCAAACCAGAAGGAAGAGGGAAAATTTTCTTAGTAAGTGGGAACACAATGAGAATTTATTTTATTCTCTCTGTGTATTTAGTGCTGGTGAAAAGAGCCAGATGAATAGTCACAAATACGTCATGTCCCTTGCAGATGCAACATGGGCAGCACAAGCGTCCTCAAACTGCCCCGCTAACGTGCTTCAATTCTGAATGAGAAGGACCAGCTTTCTGGGTGAGAAAGGAGTCTGTCTCTATTCAGTCCCTGACCCCTCTGCTCAAGGCTGTTAATGAAGGGGCCTCATTAACACCAAAGGTGAGGTTGGCATTATAATGTAGCTACTGGTCCACTGCAGGCTGAATTGATACCTATCAATTCGTTTCGCCTGGCTATTGAGCAGCCGTCGGATGACGGTACCTTTCTCTTGTACTCTACAGACAGAGGTCAGGTTTGGCCAAGTGATGTAACGGTCTGTGTCGTGCCAAACCCACCAGCCGGCTGGACCTGCCACGAAGAGCATTTCACAAGCTGGATTTGTCCAACACTGAATACGAGCTGCTGGCAGAAGTGCAGGCTGGAGAAGATGGGCCCAGGCACCTTATGTGCCCGTTGGAGCAAACACAATGATGGTACAATAGGAGGGAGTGAGATTCACTGCCGAAATTTGTGTCTGCTTTGCATGGGGCTTCTTTTGGTTGATGCCAAAGTCATTGAAAGGTGCTCATCTGCATGCTCAGAGAGAGGCCAGCTTCTGACTGGTGACTGTCACCCTAGACAGGGTAACCTTTAGGCCACTGAAAAATACCAGATGGGGGAAAAAAATAACTTGAAAAGTAGTACATGGTAGGAGAAGATCAGCAGGGGAGTCTGACCAGCACCAAAAAGCCTGTTCTGAATTGTTTTCTGGATTGAAGAGTCCAAAAAGCGAGTAGGAATTACTATCCCAGACAAATACACTGTCTGAGATACAACCTCTCCCAAGGCACTCCCAGTGTTTGGAGTTCCCTAGGGCTCTAATGTAGCAGTCTGATGGCTGCACACTCATGCTTGCCATGTTTCTGAGCATCCTGAGCTCTGGCTTACATTGTGTGGTGCCTTTTCCTCTTGGGACTGGTGTTTCTGCTATTTCCAACCCCAGTAAGTCAGCCTGGTGGTTTTCAGAGCAACTGGCTGTTTCCAACATCAGCAGATACCCAGCCTGGTGGTTTGATCCTCTCTATACTCAGAGCAGATTGTGAGACATCTCAGAGCCAGTGGAGCAGCGTTTCAGAGCCTGTAACATTCAAATTAGCATGAATTTCTGATTTTTGTGGATTCTGGGTCAGCTGCTCTCATGACAGATTCCAGCAAAACTAAGCTGTTTTGCTGGAATGGTATGAAATGAGCTTTCACCTGTCTACACAGCAACTGGAGGTGGGGTTGCCACATATGTAAATGTATGCAAACCACCTCTAATCTAGCTAGCTCAGGTACGATAGCAGTTCAGATAATCCCCCACGCTGCAGTATAGGCTATACAAACTTGCCTATGACCCAGGGAATCTGGCTGGCCCTACCACACTGAAATTTATCCCGCTGAAACAAACATTATCACTGATATCGCCACCTGTGAGACAATAGTGTACCTGATTGCAGCAAAGTCATATCACAGCAGTGTGGCACGTCTCAAACACCTTGGAGCTTGATTTTGTTGCATAAAGGCCCAGCCAGTGTAGTTTCAAGGGAGTCAGGTTGGAATATAAAGCGACATGCGACATAACCATTCCAACCAACACAGGGAGAAGTGGGAATTGTCTCTGTAGCTACACTGTGGAGGCAGAGCTGTAACAAATTCTTTCCCTTTGTTACTCAGGCATCAAAATAAAGCATGTAATACATGCTCATGAGTGAATCCATTACACATACATTTTAGATGCCATCAATATTTTAGATAGATGAAGAATACAATCAATTTGGACACATTTCATGCAATTTTGAAATGCATTATGTAAACATTGCAGATGCAGGCCATTTTCTTCCATTGCCTGTGCATTTTTATATGCTATGAAATCTATTTTAAATATATGCGTGAAATGTGTCATGAAACATCTGACATATGTGGAAAACATATTACTGTACCGTATGGGCAGTGTATAAGGTCGCTCATGAACAGCTTGAAAACAGCAATCATTTGCATATGGATATATAGCTGTTTATATGATGATACCATCATAGGGGAATAAGGGGTATGTCCCAGGTCCACATAGGTCACTGGCAATGTCGGTACTGTCAGACTCGTGGTGAGTAAAGTTATGAGAACACATACACATAGCTAAAGTATTCGGTGCCTGGAAATTTTCATCTGTTCCTCATAACAGATCAATTCACAGTTTTGTGGAAGGTAAGGCACGGTAAGCAGGAGAGCAGAATCATGTTTCTAGTGACCCTTTGCTCTGTGATATTTTGATCATTAAGTCATCCTTGTTCATGGCACTTTTCTGCTGTTACAGAGCAGATCCTGTTCTCCCTTTCAAGCATTCACTTCGGACTGGACTCGCTCTCTGGGCTGAATAGAGTTAGTACACATTGGGGATGGTACAAATGGGGTCAGACCCTGTCTTTAATCTCTATGTATGTCTTTCTGTAAGGATGCTAAATGCTATTCAGTGTTACATGAGTAAATCTTTAAGTCAGATAGGATGATTCATGATGAATAACAAATTCAACTTGTTGCCATTTTTGCTCTGTTTCACAGATTTGGTTTTGATTTCACTTGGCAGTGCTCTGGTGGATGTTAATACTTGGCAATATTAGGATAGTAAACAGCAAAATCTCACATATATTAATTTTTTGCATTTTCACATTACAGTTCTTCATTGATTAATTTTTAAATTGGTCCCAGAAAGCAGTTAGAGAAATATTGCTGTTTGCACTTTATTGGCATTACATGGCACTATTTCTGGCTCCAGCCCAGTAAAATATATTCTTAAATGTAAGCAAGTGCCATTGATATCAATGGAATTATTCATATTCTTAAAATTAAACATATGCTTAAGCATTTTAGTGAACTGAGACAGCTGGTCTCTTATGGAAGGCCTATCTAAATAAATGCAGCATCAATTGCAGGTTGTGAATTTTATAACCCGATGCACAATTGAATGTTGCTTTTGGTGACTACTTCAGCATTTGAGAAAAATCTTTGCCTTTTGTTAAATATTTGTAACGGTGAAACTAAGCGTGCCATTTCAGAACAACCTGATTCAGTTTTACGCTTTAACACATTTATAAAAACCCATGTGCTTAAGTGAGCTCATGAATCGGGACCCAAGTCACTGAATGTTCATAGAAAGTGAATTAAAGAAAGTAGAGAACAGTCCTAATTGAAACCATGTTTTGAGCTGTAATGTGAAGGCACAGAAAAATTAATCCTCCCATTTTAGGTATTTTGATAGCAGCCATTACTAGAGAATTGAAGTTATTTGAACCACTTTGTCAGACAAATGTGAACTGCTTGTTTTTCTTCTGAAAACAGCAGTGAGAATGTCTTACTAAGTGGAACCAAATCATGGGGTTTTATAGAAACAGCTGAAGAAATCATTTGATCTTGTAATTAAAAATCATTTTTCATCAACTGGTTTATTTGGCCAAGTAATGGCTGTGCTTCTCCTTACTGAGAAGTGACTTTTACCCACATTTCCTCTGTGGTCACTGGTCAAAACCAGCCCCGATTATATGTGCAGCCACCACGTGAGCTAATACAGAAAGACATAGGCAGGGGACCTCAAGATCCTGACTGCTGTAAACATGGTGACAGAATATTTGCTGAAATATGACTTTCAGATAATCCAGACCTGATACCTTTCATCTGTCCAGAATAGCCATCAAAATCTGGAAAATTGTGGCATTCATTTATGTCCCTATGGCTAATTTTGTCTTATGTGAAAAGCGGAGAGCAAGGATGTAGGTGGAACAGTTAAAAAAAGAAGAAACATCTTGCCTAGCAGTTGTGATGCAGGTGTAACAGAACTGCCAGCCCCCGAGTTAGAAATCCTGTGTCAAATCTCAAAAGTAGCACTTAGAGTAAAAAGGACAAAACTTTGAGAGGTCATAATTCTTGAGCTTATCTCTTTCTTTCCTGGGTTTCTTAGCCCTTTGTATTCATGGTTTCAAACTTTTGACTGCAGACTTTGGAGATTAAAACTAAAAAAAAAAAAAAAAAATCAAAGCTGAATCAACGTTGTTTTAACATGACTCCAGCAGAGGGTTCTTTAAATCAGTTGTAAAGATTGCCAGGCTGGCAATAAAATGCCAGGACCTAGCGACATCCATTCTGTGTTTCAAAACTATTATCTTCCTTCTCTTTGAGACAGTTAACAAATAAAGATCTTTTGCAAAAGGCGTAAGAGACACTCCAGTGAAGCAATTTCTTCTCCTGGCATTGTTAAGAGCAGGGACTGGGTTATTATTAATTAGTTTTGCATTATTTATGCAGGTCCATGAATGTGCAATGTCTTTTACAGATAAATCACTCTGCCTTGAAAAGTTTCCACTCTGCGAGCCAAATCCTGCAGTGTAAATCTGTAACAGCAGGAGACAATTCGGTGCAGCAGAACAGGTAAGTGTTAATCTTTGATGCTGCAGGACTGGTGCGTTATCAACATTATTATTTCATTTGTGTTGCAATTGCACCAAATAGACTCAACTGATGCTGTTGTTTCACAACCTCTTTAATCTGGCATCAGTTGAAAGGAGCAGCCTCTATCCTCTTCCTCATTCCTGCTCCCTTCTCTTGCCTCTTTTCTTGTGGTTTAGGCAGCCACATGGGGACCCAAATCAGGGAAATGATCCGGGTTAAGGCTCATCTGGCAAAAATAAGGAAAGGTTTAATTTTGACCAGTCCTAACTCAAATCCCCGAGTGCACGAGTTTGCAGCTCTTCCTGCCCTGCTTATTTTCCTGTGTTGCTCTGCCGAGCGAGCTGGCTGGTTACACCCGGAGAGGCACTCCCATGGCCAAGGGTCCTGCTGCAGAAGGTACCATCAGAACTCCCCATGGCCTGGGGGGGTCAAGAAGCAGCCACTGTTGCCTTTCACCCTCTGAGGGCTCCCAGCTTTACCCGCTCAGCATGCTGGTCATCCCTGCAGGATCCCTTTCAGCTCAAGGCAAAAATGCCCTGACTCATCCCTTTGACAGCCCCGCTCGTTTTTATGGGGTGTTTGTCAGCTCTGCAGTGCAGGCTGCACCCCACAAGCTGGAGCCGTGGCCCCCTGGCAGGAAGGACAGAGCATCCCCAGCAGCTCAGGGACCTTTTGGAGGGGCGACCCCAGCCTCAGATAACTGGGGACACACTGGTGTCAGGGCTGCTTCGCTTTCTCAGGCTACAGCCCCGCTTGGAGCAGGAGGCCCTGCCTCGGGCGCTGCAGTCCTTTTAAAGCTGCTTTGTGGGTTTCTTTTCTTTTCTCTCTTTCTTTTTTTTTTTTTTTTTCCCCCCCCAGGTTCCCAGGGCTGGGGATTCAGCTTCTGGCTTCATCCAGAAATCCCTGAGGGTTTCAGATCCCCACGAGGCCTCTCAATGTCTTGATCTGCTTGAATAGGCATTTTTAACGCGGCCCCGGCTGTCATCAGGGCCTGTTACAGTCACTCAACTGCAGCAACATTGTTCTCAAGGCAGCGGCGCCTGGGACACCTCCCTTATTACCATACCGCACGGGGGATTTTGCCGCTGGGTTTCTCTGCCGAGCATCACACCAGCTCCGCGGCCGAAGACGGCCAATTAGCCCTCCTCGCCCACGTCCCAGCCTCCGTCCATCCCTTCGTGGCTCTCTCAAGCATCTCCGGCCTGCTGGCGCCTGTCCATCTCCAGCGGTCCTGTCGGAGGTGAAGGTGACCCCCTTTTCCTGTGCCAGGCTCCCTGGCAACGCGGCCTTTCTTTGCGAGCGGCCTCCTCCACCCCCTGACGGGGAGAGGGGCTGTGAAAGCCCCGCTGCACTTTTGAACTTGCTGCCGGCGCGCTCAGTGGCTGTGCAGGGCAGCGCCGACGGAGGGGCCGAGCCCAGCGGGGACCCGGTGCAATTGCCCAGAAGTTATTAATAGGCTGTAGAAGAATGTGATGGGCTGGGGAAGGGGTGAGGCAGGGGGAGAGCAAGAGGGAGCAAAACAGGGAGGGTCAGCGAAAGGGAGATGGGGTGATGAGGGGAGAGGCAAGAGTGATGGCATGCAGGAGAGACAAAGAGGCAGGCAGAGGAGATGGGCACGGGCATGGGGAGGCAAGGGCACACAAAGGCTGGAGGTCTGTGTCCCCCTTGTCCTGCACCTTCTGCAGGTGTCTTATTGCTGGCTGTGCTGGCGGAGAGATGTCTGACCCCGGTGCCAAGGGATGGAGAGGGCAGGGGGACCAGGCCTGGGGGTTCAGTCCTTGCTCAAGGCATCCCTTTCCAGAGATGAAGTATTGCTTGGGGTTCACGAGCCAAATTTGCCATCTAGTGGCTCTGGGGACCATTGCAGAGGAACCCACGAGGCAGCGGTGGCCATGGGAGGGCCATGGCACAGGCGCTGCGTGGCACGCTGTGCAGCACCTTCTACCTCTGAGGTTAAGCCCAGAATACTTCTGCTTTTGCTTTACTCACAGGGGCCCCAAAATCCTGTGGTCCCTGGAGTGGCATTACCTTGTTCTGGCTGCATTGCAGGGAGCCAACCTCAGCCACTCTGCCAGCCTCCTGGTGCTCTCCAGAGACAGTCCCCGCTCGTTGTGCAAGGACCCAGACCCACGACATGGTTCAACTTGTCACTGTAACACAGCAAGGCTCGGAGAGCAAGACTGTGTCCCGTGGCTGAGAGAGCAATTTCTTTGCTGTTACACTGTGGGGAGAACCTGGAAAGCACCACTTTGTACCCGTGGCACAGCAGTGGTCTTTCTCTGAGGCTTTACATCTTCTCTTTGTTCTTGCAAAGGTACCGATATGTTTATCTAATGTACTGGCTCTTTACCTCACTCTCTGCCACCAGCCAGCCCTTTCAGTAAGCGGAGGAGTCTCCAAGTTGCACATGGCCATTGGAGACTGTCAGAGCTGGGGAGGAACAAGGGCTATTGGGGATTGAAGAAGGGGTAGAGCCTCGGGTAGAGCACCCCAGGACCTGGGCCAGCAGAGCCTCTTTTGGGCTGTCACCCAGGAGGATTTCTCTTTATAAACCACTCTCCCTAGGTCAGAGAGAGCTTTGGTCACCCTGTCTGTGCGAGTGACTGGCAGATAACAAGGGATGTGGTGCAGTCAGGGAAAAGAAAGGGGCAGTGCAAGTCAGTGTCCATAGCTTTAATGCACAGCCCTCCTGAGCAAGACCACATATATCAATAAATAAAATTAATAATAATAATTAGAGCAGCCCCAACAAACCCAGCTGCCACCAGTTTGGCTTCTGTGTTCTCCACTGTGCCCTTGTCAGCAAGGGGTGCCACTGCTTGACTAATGCAGAAGACACAGAAGAAGCACAGTCTCCCTCCCCTTCTCAGTGGGGATCTGCTGGAGGAGGAGATCTTCGGTTCCCCGGACGCCAGTCTGGGCAAAGTCTTCCAGGGCACCTGCGGGTTCCCACCCTGCTTCATGCCCGGCATCATGAGGCCTCAGCTGCTCCCTGCCCCATCCGCTAGCCACATTGCCCTTGTCCGAGGAACAGGCGCACAGCCGAGGTGTTCCCCATGCAGACACACGCGTGTGCATCACGCACCCCATGCCCAAGGGATGTCCGAGGGCAACCGGCTCTAGCACTGCTTGTGGGGTTCTTCCAGGGTAACGTAAGGCACCACGACCGGCCAGGAGTCACTGGGCCAATATTCTAGCTTTGGCTTGAATGATGGCATCTCGTAGCAGACATCAAAGTAGATGACCAGTGGGCAGCAGTATAGGAGGGACATGGCTATCAGCACGTGCCTGGCAAGGAAATCAAAAAGACATGTGTTGGACAGGGGTAACTCCATCTGCTGCTTCTGCACCTTGTAGCGGTGTGTGGCTGGCATTGTCACCGTGAGGCTAGAACCAAGGGGTACAGTAACGGCAGGCAAAGGTCCCAGTCCCGTGATGCACGAGGGCTGCAGGGAGTGTGGGTCCTGCGGGGTTTGTGCCTATGCAGGAATCCTAGAAGAGCTCTGTGAGCTGGGGCGGGGGCAATTCCTTGCGCAGAGAGGATGGGGTGATATAGGCAACTTAAGCCCTAAACAAAACCACCCCTTCCACCTTGCCTGGCCTAGCCCAGCAGCGCTCGGTGTCTGTCCCAGTCATGCCAGTGATCTGTGAGGATTAATCTGAGAATGCAAGCTGTGTGCAGCACTTATAGCCATACTTGGCCAGGCACTGAAATATCTTGCCCAAGCAAATCAATGTCATCCAGTTTGGCTAGTAAAATAACTCAAAGAACATTGCACTTCATACAGCTTCCTGGGAGCAGATGCAGCCCTTTGAAAGCAAGCTGCTTACCTGGAGGGACTTTTAGAACAATTTCACTTGCAAAACACTGTTTGGCTGGTGCAGAGGAGGTAAGGGATATTAAGCAGTGATTAGGACCAAATCCTTGACCTGGGGCCAGGGTGAGGAGCAGCATCAATAGCAACAGAGGAAAGGGGGAGAGGGTTGGGCAGAGATGAGGCTGCTCCCTGGTCCAGTATCACACCTCTGCTGCCATTTCTCCCTAGCTGTGGCCGTTCAGCCCCTGAAATGTTTGGGTTGGGGTTCCTGCCTCTATGCTGGAGCCCTTACCAGAAGCTGTGGAAGTAGGGGAAGTTGATTGCCTGCCAGAGCCCACAGAGCCACCTGTCGCTTATCCAGCTGCTGATGGCCAGTACCCACCACAAGACCATGACTGCAGCCATCCGGTGAACCCTTTTGTCATTGCACCTGGAAGACACAGCGAGGGAGAGAAAGCGGAGTATCGTGTTGGAATGAAAGTGAGTTTTAAAGAGGGCTGGTTTCCTGTCTGCAAATGCTGATGCAACAGGGCAAAACCCAGCGAGTTTCTTCCGGAGGGTATTAATCAGAGCACAAGAACTGGAGAAGTGTGGCTCTGTAGAGAGGGTTTGTGACTTTCTGTAGGTGAGGATGATGCTAGGAGATGCTGAGGCACTCTTATCTTTCTCCCCAAATCCTGGTGGGTTCTCCCAACCCCACACTGGTTCCCAAATCCCCCACAAAGGGGAAAGAGCTGCAGAGTTGGCAGCTGGGGAGGAGGAGATACACTTGTCCCATGGACTGTCCCCATTCTGTGTGGCACCTGAGCCAGATGGCCTTCTTGCATCCAACCTCCCACAGTCCTTCCTGTGCCTCTTCCTGGTCCCTCCCAGGCTGCCCCAATTCTTTGCAGAGCTGATTGACAGTCCAACATGTGGCTGAAGACTTAGGCTCAATTCACTGTTGTGCACAGCGTCACTGCCACATGTGAGCCTGCCAAGAGCATGCAATGGACCTGCAGATAACCCCTTTCAGCCCCCTCCTTACTTTTTCAGCTCACGCCATGTCAGGTACAGCAGGTGGAAGGCGATGCAGTTGAGCACATAGGCATTGAAAGCTGGTTTGATGAAGGACATCAAGGTACTGATCACGGTGGTGATACCACTCAACCAGAAGAAATGCTTCCTAAAGGGAGTTGGGAGTGAGTGTCAGTGCCCCCAAGGCTCACAGTATGGAAAGATAAGGATGGGAGAGGTTCTGCTCATTGCCTGAGAGAGGAAACCCTTCTCCAGCACCTCAGATCTCTTTGCACGTGGCTGACCTCAGCCTCTGCAGTAGTCCTGGCAGGAAGGCTGAGGTATGTGATTATATCTGTGCTTTGCCCAAAGCCACCCAGTTACTTCATGACAGAGTGGGGAACACAGCCCAGAAGGTAACTTGTGCACTTTCACGGTGATGCCAGAGAGGAGCATCGAGAGGCAAAGGCATTGACAGGGAAGGGCTGCAAAGCAGGAGTCCCAACAGTGGCGGGCAGGGGCTTGAGCTGTGCAAACATGCAGATTTGGGCTGACTGAACAACAATAGGGCTCAGAGGGGCCTTTCACATGCAAATCCCTTCCCAAGTGCCTTCCCCTCTCCCCCAGCCATGTCTCCACAGTGAACTCCTGGTGACCTCCTCTTTGGCATGGGAAGAGCAGACCTGGAGCAGGCCTTTGCAAGGCTTCTAACTGGGCTGGCTCAGAGGGCTCCAGCAAGCCTGCCAGGATAGGACCATCCTTTGAGCAAAGCCCTGCTGCATTTCTCTTTCTGTTCACCCAGTGTCCCTGTCCTTTCTGCTGAGCTCCTCTAGCCCAGCCAGCCCTGCAAACAACCTTTGAAATGTGGGGTGTTAACTTGGACCAGCTTGTCCTATGTGAAACCCCATCGGCACCTCTGTGGGAAAGCTCTCTGTGGATGGCAGGGGACACTATAACAGTTTGACAGCATGGGTAATTGAATGTCAGTGCTCAGGAACATTTAATTTCCCAATTAATTTTGAAATTCTCCATGCAAAGTTTCCCCTGCAGCTTTGTGAGGCAAGGAACAGCACAGCCCTTCCCCGTGGGAGGGTTTCTTACTCTTCCTCTCTCAGCACATCCACCACTGAGTGATGGAGGGTCTGGTCCCGAAGCAAACCGCAGTAACCTTAATGCTGACCCCTTGCAGGGGATCTGGCTGTGGGCTGGGGGGATCTGTGGGTCACATGCATCAATGTCAATGTCCCATCCCTCCCCTCAGAGCCTGCAACCCTATGTCCCTCTGAGTCATACCTGGTCTTGATGCACCTGGGGAAGTAAACCCTCGGGTACCAAAAGGAATATGCCACAGCCAGCGTCCATAGGATAGAGAGCTCATCCAAGAGTTGTCCTACGTAGCTCAGGGTCATGTGAAAGTACATGGAAAAGATACCTGCGAGGAGCAAGGACAGTTTGTGTCAGCAAAGTTGCATACTTGCACAAGCCTGTCTGGCCTGGGAAGTTCTCGGGGGCCATTCCTAAAGACACACTGTTCCTGAAGAGCAGGGCATGGACCTTGGTGTTAATGGAGGCCTGAGTGAGTCAGTCCACACAGCACCACGGGGATTTACTGGGCTGGAAGCTGTGCATCCACAGCCAGCAGGAACCATGAGCTGCAGGGCTTCAAACAGACGCAGCTGTTTGGTTTTCCACCCCAGCTTGCCCCTGTGCTTTGGCCACTAAGAACCAGCCTCCAAAGGTATAATGAATGAACAGTCAGGTACTCTGGCAACCTGTCTGGTCTTCTCACAACCTTGGCACCCACCTACACAGAAAAGCAGGCAGGAGACGACATACATGGGCACGGCACGGTGCTGACGGTACTGCCGGTTCAGGTAGAGCAAGGCGGGAGAAAGGACAAAGAAGCTTACATTGCTGATCTGAAAAACAAGAGGCACATTCAGCTTATTGCATGATCTTGGGCAAGTACCATCCCACCATGTGCCTCAGTATCTCCATGTGTGAAGAGGATACGGATCTCTAGTGGAAAGCATCTCATGGAAGCAGGTATTACTCTTGGCACGGGGACAGGGCAGAGGCGTTTCTCGAGAAGCGAGGCTGGAACTGGAAGGACAGCTATTGCTGTGACAGCAATGGCTGCAGACATCTATGATCTCCCTGCAGGCACCTCTAGGGCGAACAAGCCCAGGGTGAGCTGGTGTGCCCCTTTTGGGTGATGGTTTAGCTTCAGCTGCCCAGTGTCTTCAAGCAAGCTGCCAAAGCTCTTCTGTTTGCAGCCAGGTCCCTCTCCCAGACCTGCCAGAAACTCTCTGGATGGCTTGTGCCCCTTTCAGCCAGCCCCCAACCCCCTGTGAGGGGCTAGGTGGGTGTGAGGAGCTAGGCCACCACGGCAAGCCACTGTCAGGAAAAGCATTGTTAACTGGGAGTGGGTGCAGTGGAGAGCAGGACAAGCAGGACGTTGGTAGGTAGGAACAGGCAGGATTGAGGTGACATCCTGTAGTGTCATGTGCAAAGCCACCTGGCCTGGAGCAGGGAGGTATTCTGGACACTAGTAATTACAGGAAGTCGTAAACCTCCTTTAAACATACCTAGCGAATGAATGCAGTGAAAATATTCTGCCCTGATTTCCAACTCCGCGAAATTGCTGCATTGACAGACTTTGATTTGTCTGGGGAGGAGGGCATGGTACTGGGGCTCAGCCTGTTGCAGCTGCCTGGGCTGGTTGAAGGCGCCAGTGCTTTGTGGAATGGCAGATGCTGATGGGCAAAATGTGGGAGCTGGGGAGGAGCAGCAAGTGCCCACAGTCTGGACCTGTGTGCTGGATCAAGCCCGCTCCACCCTGCGGCTACAGGGGAATGAAGTTTGAAATAATCCTTACCCTCTGTGGGTTCTTACCCTGGCTTTTTCACCTGATTTTGCAAACTCAGTAAAGGGATATCACAGGGAAGCACAGCCTCCCCAGGGAAAATCCTTCTTGCTCATGAAAGGTTGGGACTGTGGTGCCACGTTTTACCTGCCAGACAGCTCTTTGGGGCTTTGGAAGAGCAGGGCAGAGCCATCTGCTAAAATGCCATTTGGCAAGCCACCAGGGTGACTTTTATCTCACCCTGACAATCCTTTTCCTTTCATCTTCCAGTTAGATGCTGACCCAGACCCCAAGCCTGGAATCTGACCTCCACTGCTGGAGTCTCACCCCTCAGCAGCCCTTACATGCACCAGGTAAACTGCAAAATCTACGCTTGGCTTGTGATGTCCCATGGGATCTAAGTTTACAGTAACAGGGCTGCAAATCACAGAGATGTTGTCATATATGTGAAACACACCCTCTCATATTCCAGAGGGAAACACAATTCATGCTTAATGTAAGGTCTCTATTCCCTTTAACACCTGGAGATTAATCTTGAATTTCACTAAGGCTTTCATGGAACAAGTTGGTGCTCCCATTAACAGCAATTCTCAGGCCAAGTGTATTGGTTTTCTATAGGTGCTTAGAGCCAAATCCAGGCCTGTTCCCATTCCAGCTATGAAAAGAGAAGTGCTGGTCCCACTTGCACACTTGAGGTCAAACTGCTCGGAAATGATCGAGAAACCAAACTGTGTGTTAAAAGTAACAACTGTGTTGCAAACACTTCTTTTCCTGTTAAATGGTTAAAGAGGCTTTTGGAAGACACTCAGGGATAGCAAGAAGAGACAAAATGCTTGCAGAAAAGGCAGCAGTATGCAAGTGCCAGCATGCATGTCAAAGTGAGGAAATGCAGGAGTTTGAGATTGTGTATGCAGAGGTCTGAATCCCTGCTGCAGTGGGCATTGCAACAGTGCTATTAATTACATGATAGCAATGTTATCGCTTCATTAAGTCAGTATGAGATGTGCAAGATCAGATATCAGAGGGGAGGGATAATCAGGGGAACTGTGCCAATAGGGTCAAAAAGATGGAGCGATTTCTTGTAAAGCAGCCAAACTCAGAGCTTAGGGGAGAGCTGCTACAAAACTGCATCTGTGGAGGAGGACACAGGGTCTTCATCACTTGTCGGATCCAAGCCCTGATTTGTAAGTGCTGTCTTATATCTTCCCTCTAGGATGTGGCAAGCTCCATCTCAAATGTGCTCAGGAGTGTTTTGTTCACAGTACTCCCATTAGGAAGTTTTTTCAGAGTCTCTGCTCATGTTGAGTCTCCCCAGCACAGCTTCTACTTATACTTAACTGGGTTGTACTGGCCAGGAGGCACCAGCTCCCTCTGCCTGGGATGCCAGGGAGATAAGAGAGTGGTAATGGAGCCGAGGTGTCATTTGACCTGTGAGAGTGACTCAGCCGTGTGGTTTTGCACTGTGTGAGCTCACAGTGATGTCCCACTTCCTAACTAGTGTGAATTATTGCTCCAGGTGCCTAAGCCAAGCCCACCTGTATTGGCATTTGCTTCTTTGACTAAGAGAAAAGCAAGACTGGGATCAGTGACATGGCTCTAATACTGGTGCATTAGCAGGACCATGGGAAAGGCCCTAGCGCCTCTGCAACTCAGAACTTTGCAGCCTAAGATGGAGGGAGAGGCCTGCAGAGAATCTGTTTGCATCTCCATCCATGACAGGGTGAGAACAAGCCCCCCATACAGATTGGGACAGGAGGTGCTGGTTTGCAGAGCTCTGCCTGGCTCTGTGAGCACAGCAACAGTGCAACAGCGGCCAAGGCATGTGCTGGTCCTTGCTTAAGACAGGCATTTTCTGCAGTGAAAGGAGATTTCTGCAAGACTCATTGGAGCGCATTCATTCACTTAAAGGCCAGTGAACCAGGTTTAGCTGACAGAAGAGCCCACAGGGCCAAAGACAGAAGTCAATACCTCAGAGGCTCTCCAGACCTGTATAGCAAGTTCCTAATAACCAGTCCTGTGTAGCAGCAGATGAGGCTGCGTGTCCTGACATCACAATGTCACACCACTGCTTTGGGGCAGGAAACAGCTGTTTGTCTGGTGTTTGCAGAGTGCCAGGCAAGGACCTGCCATACTCCTGCATGAGACTTTCTGGGCATACAAGAGAGCGACGCGTCTGCGAGGCTGAGGGGTTACTGAGCCCGTGCAGAGCGCTGGGGTGCACGCCACGGTTCTGACACACTGAAAGTGCTTCTCTGGGCGTATCTAGGTAATTTGCACCTGCAGTTGAGCTTATCTCCACCAATCGAGCTCTGGATATACAGCAGTGTCAGAGCTCCTGCTGCTTTGCCAGAGAGACTGCTGAGGATTTGGGTGTCATTACCAGGCATCCTGGATCAGTCATTTCAGGAAAGAAATGAGGATAGAAAGACAAGTCCCTGACTGATGACCCTCATGTAGCACAATCGGTTCTCCTATGAACAGTCAGAAGACAATAAATTTCTGGGTCACTGAGTCACTATAAATAGTTACCACTTTGTTGCTGAATTGCATCCAATCATGAGCCACCATGTATTATTAGGTACTTAAAGATACTGTTTACATTCTTTGCTCATACCCTTGGTGCTTATTTCTAATAAAAAGCATCCAACCCAAGCAGAATTGAGTGAGAATGTGGCTGGCACAGAGGAATTCTCAGCAGCACTTTGCTGCTGCTGGCACAAAACTACCCTGCTTAAGCCCCGGGCAGTTTTGGGAAGAAGACATTGAAGTGGATGCTCCATTAGGAAGCCCTGCTGATTTAGTGGTGCAGGAGTCTTGGGTAGGAGCTGGCTAGATTCCCAGCTAGTCTAAAACTCTGGCAAACTGACGCTGAAGTCAATATTGATATAATTATCTCAGGGCAGGCCAGTGAGATAAGGCCCATAAAGTTTGCCGCAGGGAAGAAGCGATCTGAATATGGGGAAAAAACAAATGGAGGAGAGAAGAGAAGGAGATCCAGGCTGTTAGGATCACATCTGAGATGATAGTGCCCTGAGCCCCAGCTGGATCTGCAACATGCTGCCAGCCAGCAGGGATAGCTAAGGATCTCAGTCTGGTCCAATTTCTATAGTCCCCCCTTTAGGGCACACCACAAGGTGCGAGAGAGCCGCAGCATGAAGAGGGCTCCCCTGGTGCTGCTGCAAGGGGTGAGAGCCAGGCAATGCCAGCCAGTGTGTGCAGACTGATGAAAGGGTCATGCCCATGTAAGTGGTGCTCCTGCCTTCTTTTGGTTACAAGGTCTGGCCCTGAGCATAGTGCAGCCTTTGGGGCTGTTGTCAGATGCTCAGACAGCAGCAATTTTTAGGAGGGTTTGCTCTTTTGTCTCCCCTTGTTTGGACAGGCAATCACATGCCAGCCCTGATGCAGGCAGCTGTCAGGGCAGGTTTAGATCTCTGTTGCTTTCTCTAAATGGGAATTGCATCTTAAGACAGAAACTGCAGAAGTGGTACCCTCCACCCGCACAGGCACTCTGCTGAGCTCCATGGTCTGGTAAAAGGGAGATTGGCAAGAAGGAGATCAGTGCAGGGACCAAAAAAAGCTCCTCTGCTGGGAAAGAGGTGCACTGAGTTCGCATGTAGAGAGGAACAAGGGCTGGTTTAATAACTGGAAAAAATCCTGCAGGGTTTGCTCTGCGCAAATCTCTCTGTGTTCCTCAGTATCGCACTGGTTTGCATCTGTGCAGAAGCATGCATTGGAGAAGATTTCCTCTCCTGGAGGAAAGCTGTGTCTGAGTCCTACCCCGTGAAAATTCATCCCAACAAGCCCAGTATCTTGAAGGTGGTGTAGTCTGGAAACATGAGAGATGGCTGTGGCTAGTAGGGACCTCAGTGCAGAACTAGGCACCTGGGTAAGATTTTCAGGACTAGCTACATAATTTAGAAACCTGTGCCACAAAATGAACTAGGCAGCTAAGAGTTAATGTTTTATGGGAATTAGAGGGCTTTGGGTTCTAAGAAAGATAGTTATGCATCTGGCCACACCAACCACTGTCTAGCAGTGTGCTGCAGAGAAGTTAGACACATAAGTGCTTTTGGAAAGCTCCTGAGATCTTCTTGGTGTGTTAAGAGTCCTGAGCCACTTTGACAGTCTGGGCGTAAATCAGGATCTTTGTGAAAATGGGGTCTCAGCTCCAAAGACATGTTTGAAAAATGCTGCCTATGTACTAAACTAGGAGCTGAGGCAAATTTATGTCCCAGAATGAATTCTGATTAAAAACTCTCATAACTTTCACACTTCCTGCTGTTTGTGGAAATCAACCCCTCCCTGTGTTGCCAGTGACACTCTAAAACACAGAGTCCTTTGGCATTTACAGCTGTATTTGAAATGCTGATGTGAGTACAAGTGATTTCTGTACCTCCTTGCTAGTTATGCCTTGCTCTGCAGCTCTGAGCCCATCTGACAAGGATGCAGTGCCAGTAAACAGGCAACAGCACAACACGTTCAGTTAGATGCCAGAGGGAAGCAGTATTTGGTCTGGACTGGCAGACCTTTATTTGTTAACTGTCTCAAAGAGAAGGGACTATATACAGCCCGAGCATCCCTCCTCTGAGACTCTGGCTGGGCAATTAGGGCTGGGAGCTGTGGGACTCGGGTGAGGGAATTATCGTTATTATAGGCAATTTATTAAAGGCAGGAAATGCTTTGAAAAAAGAGGAAGAGACTTTTCCATGAGAACAAGAACTTCCAGTGTTAGACAGTAATTGCTAAATGTTGTAAACAAGGCCTTTGGAAGGTTGTAAATCCACATGCCTCACACCCCTGCTAGCCTGTAATTGCACTGGGGTAGAAGGACATGCTTGCAGAGACCGGTTATCTACTAAGTCCTCTGCAGACAGAGATGGATGCTTCTAGCCACACTTAAGCCAGGAGGCTGCATTCAAGGGACTGGTGCTGGATGGAGCCTGAATTATAAAGGATCATAGGAGGTGAAACTGGCTCATGCATCAGCTTTCCTCTGTCTTGAGTTCCGGATTCCCAACCTGCCTGACACGGTTCATGCAAGTGCTGTCTCTCATTTTGCCACTCCTGTACATTTAGCTGGAATATATGCGCCCTGTGTGGGACTTACCCCAGTTGGCAGGAGAGCTGCAGGACTGGTATAACAGGATCTCACAAATCTGGGCTAAGGAGCACTGCCAGAGTTTTCTCACTGGGAACTCAGCCCCACACGTGCCAGAAGTCCCCCTGACGCCAGCTCGTTTTGTGAGCAACTGACTTGTAAGCAATAAAAGTCCCATGATTTACCTGAAGCTCAGAAAGTATTCCCCATACCAGCACCCTCCAACACCAGGAATTTCAAAGGAGTGAGCAGGGGGAGAGAAAGCAAGGTTGTCCCTTCTCATCTCCCCAAAGCAGCTCCTGGGTGCCCGGAGCCATCTGCCTTCGCGCCCCAGCCTGCCCTTCGGATGCGCCCGCACTCACAGTGTTGTAGTACTCCGCAATGACTGCTGAGCGCTCAAAGTTGCCTTCACACCAGTCGACTTCAGCGCTCTGGTAGGAAAATATGCTCGGCATCGTTGGGCCACCTTTGTAAAAGGGAGAGGAGCACGTTAGTTTTGCACACAGGGAAGGGGTGTGCTGCACACCCAAAGGGAAAGCGGAGAAGCACACTCTGCCTGCCTGCTTCTTGCACACATGCGCGCTTGCGTTGCGCCAGTCTGCTCAAGCACAGCATCCTTACCCTGCTACGAAAGACTCACCCTCTTCCCAGCACGCATCACGTTGCAGAATATTTCCTCGTCTATCCCCACAATGCAGGAGAGGCAAATCACCCTAGGAAATGTTCTTGAACTCTGAGCCTGGGAATGCTCACCAAACCCCATCCACGGCATTAACATCTCTCATCAGGGGTCGTCGCTGCCACATGATGCTTCCCCATTTCAGCCTTGTCCTTGTCACCCTGTCTTCTCCCTTCTCTTCACTTTCTTTATGACTCAGATCTTTCTGCCAAGAGGACTTCCCTGTACTTTGTAGGCTGTGAGCTACCTTTTGGGAGTGGACAACTCTACAGGGTTTATTGCTCATTGGCTCTGTTCTTCTTAGTTGTTTCTCAGCATCTTCCTGAGGGCTGGAGCTCACTTTAGGCAAGCTCAGCCCTGGAGCACCAGCATAGGCCCTAGGTGTTACCAGAGTCCTGGGGGGGTAGAGCAAAGGCATTGGGAGGTGTTTCTTCAGTGGCAGTGATTTCACTTTGAATGCACTCCCATGCAAGCTCCATCTTGGTTTCCTAGTCTTTCACAGAGCTTTACACCTTGAGTGGGCTCTCCACTGCCAGGTTCCCAAGCCTGGCCTCTCGTAGTGGCAGAAGCTGCAGTTACAAGTGGGATTCTAAAAAAAAACCCTAACCTTTTGCCTGTTTTTCTTCCCCATGCTAAAGACTTTCCTATCTTCAGTGTGAGCATCTCAGCCCTCTTTTATTCATTTGAAAAAGTAAAAGTCCTGATAAAGTAAAAGTTTCCTATCATCTGGCATATTTTATTTCAGATCCTTGAGACTGTGGAGGTATTTTAGAAGCTGATAGATGGGTTCCAACCTCAGAGGTGTTTGGAAGCATCATCCAAACCCTAGCAACTGGGTATTTGGTACACGAGAGCCACAGAAATTCCCTGGAGCTGAGCAGCTAAGTCCCTGGATGCAGTGTCGAACTAACCCGTCCAGCTGTGCTTCCCTAGCTCTGCAGGTACTGGGGTGACACCAAGCACTTCAGTAGCATCTCTGAGCTCCCGAGGCACTGGTGGAAAACAGAGCTTTCTTTTCTTTGAAAATCCTTTCAGCTTTGAGTCTAATGGAGGAGAGGGAAGTTTATCTCAAAACCACTCATCAGTTGATCAGGTTCTTGCGGAGAAACAGTCAAGTCCCTGTTTACACCAGTGTCAGCTGAGCAGCACCACTAAGTTCAACAGTTACTGTAGGTGTGTAGTGGTGTGAGGGTACCACAGCTTCCTCTGCTTCTCTTCCCAAGCAGAAGTTCAAAGGGAGAAAACACAGGAGTGTAACACTAATACAAACAAGCTCTTCTGTAACCTCCTGCTCCAACCAGATAAACTGACTTGTGGATAAACCTCCACCGTTCTTTTACAATTGCAAGTTCACGATGCCCTCTATGTAATCCAGGCTGACTGGTTCCCCAGAGCAGGTGAGATCACAGCTACAGAAGAAAAATAAAATAGATGGCAGGCAGATTGGTTTGAGGTCTGCCTCTTCGTGATCTTGAGTTTCCATGTGCTCATTCCTTCACACCATATTGACTCTCTGCTGATCCCTGGTGCTCTGCATTACGCTTTTACAGTGATGCAAGGGTAAAAAAAGAATCAGACCCAAGATGGTAAATCCCATCTCCTAGCTGAACAGACATCAGTCGAGAGATGGTGAAGGGATGGAGGAAACATGAGACGGAAGAAGAAAAGGAGAACAGAAAAATCGAAGCAGTGACCAGAGTGCCCAGCGGTTGTTGGCTTGCTGCTTGCCTCTCATCCCAGCCTGGCTTACCTGTGTTCCCTTGAGACGGACCAGCACTGCTTCCACGCGGTGAGGCGAAGCGTCGGGAGCTCCAAGGTTTCTAGCAAAGCTGGAGCAGTAACCTGCCCTGCCACTCTAGCTCTGAAGGAGTGCCCACGGTGTGAGCTCACCGGGAGCAGCCGCCAGGAAATACCCTTGCTCTGGCTCTAGGGAAAGCGTTGGGATGAGACAAGAGCCATGCGCATCCTCCAGGCAAACCTTCCAGTCCCCCAACGGAAACATAGTGGCTGGAGGGTTTATATCTGTGCACCCAAATGGGCAGGGGCAGAGAGGGAGGGCAGAGAAGCATGAGCTGGAAAGGTTGGAAGAGCGGGTAGAAATGCAGTCTGAAATCATCCATGTGCCCCTAGGCAGGTTACCTGCGCACGCGCACACACCCTTATCCTAACCCTGTTTTTCCCAGAGGAGGGACTGATCCACACAACCTCCCTCACAGAGCTGGTTAAAACCCAATAAAAGTTTTCACCAAAAAACACACAGCAAGCTGATGCTGCCTTGTTTTCAAGCCACTTTTCAACTTTTCCCCAACTACTGTTTTATTATAAAAAATAATTTTATTATAAAAAATAATTCATGTTTCCTCTAGCTAGTTTATTTTGTTATTTAGTTAAAGAATTTGCTGAATAGGATACTTTTGGGTGACTGCTTTGCAAACATTTTCCTCCTGAATCCCAATCAGTATGTCAAGAAAATTGGCAGCAGTTAAACTTTTCCCCTAAATCAACGTTTTTTCCTCCACATAAAAAAAAAAAGAAATAAATATGGTAATAAGAAATAAGAAACATGTTGCTCTCTTAAACATAAAAGCTCATTACTTGGTCAGGTCTTCCTGTTGAAGCAGAGGAGACACCACGTTCAGCATCACAGGGCAGGGTCAGACCAAGATCCAAGGTGTCCCTGTCTGTGTGCTCCCTGAAGAGTAGGGGTCAAACAGCAGCCTTTGCTGTCACGCTTCAGATTTGCCCTGGGGATTGGCTCTTTGGGAAGCTTAGCCATTTATTTTGATAATTCTATGAAAAGGACCATACCTGGGAGACCTGAGCTATGCAATACCTCCTAAAGATGCCAGGGCTTACAAAAGCCTCACAAATCCACATCCATTTTGAAATGAGAGGGTAATTAACCACTGAAGCGGCGTATATTACGACATGGTGGAGCCTCCGCTACATGCAACTAAGTCAAGGCTGGGTGTCTTTCTAGGACAGACAATGCCGCTCGGCACAGATAGGAGGCAATCCCCAGCGAGCTGCTCTCAGCCCCTGGATGGCCGTACAGAGGTGTCTGTGCTGAGGAAGCCCGGGGTGAATTTGCTTCTTATTCACTTATAACTCCTGAATGGAGTGTGCGAATAGGAGACTGAGATCGCATGCTGAAAGAAGGTACCCAGTACCCCAGGGCATCTCAGTGAGAAGCAAGTGGTGACTTGCCCGTCCCATCACGAAGGGAGGCAGGTGAGGTACAGTGTCAGCCAGGGAAGGTGGCAGAGGTGAATTTGAAAATAAGACGGATCATTGCCCAGACACAGGATGCCTGGCCTATATGAACATCTTTGAAAAGAATGAGTTTTCCCACCCCAAAACCTCTGGCATCCTTGGCATGAGAAAAGCACCCAAGCATCACTGATATATCCTGTGCCACACAATTAATAAATAACTGGGGAGGATGTCACAAATCTGCATCTTCCCTGATTCATCAATAAGTAGCATTCAGGTCATAAAGAGAGGCTGATTTCCTGGTGAGTCCTCCTTCCCAGCTCCTCCTAATGGTCACATCCTCCTGCCTGTTGTCAGAAGGGCCTGGGATGCTGAGGATGCTGACATGGGAGTGGGCTGGGGAGATGAGGGTGCCCAGGGAGCACAGGGGTGAATCTTTCTGGGCCTCACGTGAGAGTGACACAAAGAAACTCTCCTAATTCTCCCTGTATTTGAGACTTCTTTCTCTCAAAGCTTCACCCAAAGTCCTCACATCCATGCTAAGACTTGTTGCCTCCTCTCCACCTTTCTTCTAACATGCGACATCCCGGCTTGCTCAGATGTGTCTGTTCTGCACCAGGATCTGCCAGGAAACCTCACGGATGAGGTTTGTTCCTCATCCTGTCCCCATAGCTGTTCCCTTCCCGCTACTGGGGACTGATGCTGTCTTGCAAGACCCCCCATCCCAGAGGCAACATCCCAGGCTTTGTGATATGGGACATGCTTTAGTCTGGAGAGCCTCATCCCAGCTCCTCTGCCTCTCTGTCATCCCTTGGGCAGGCAGCAAGGTCTGAGCGTATTGCACGGAGACAGCTGAGAGCAGGCAGTGGAAGGGACAGAGGCTTTGAAAGGAGTTGAGCCTGCAGCCTCAGGGCCCAACTGCAAGTGTTTTATAACTGTGTACTCACAAGCTGTGGTGAGGGAGCAGTTCTGCTGCTGGTGCCACCAACACAGGGAAGTGGCGACCCTGGCGGGCAAGTTTGGGACAATCCAGTTACTTAACTTGAGGCTGTTCCTACCTGTCTTGTCCTATGGCACCTTGGATGGAGGCTTCCACCTGAACTGCTGATGGTGAGGGATTTTTTTAAAAAAGCCCATTGGGAGAAGCTGTGGCTCAGAGGCACATGTCTGTCTTTATTGCCTTGGCTGGTCTGGGGCTGTGACTGTCAGCAGAGGGGCAGTAACAAACAGCTGGGGCAGGGAGGATGAGGTGGGAGTGCTGGCATCCCACATCCCTGCTGCTGTTTGCTCAGTAAGCGTGAGTCAGAGCCCTAGGGTGGAAGGAGGTGAAATTACTTAGCTCCATTCTCACAGCGAGGCAGTGGGTGAGTCGGGAAGGGAACCCAGGCATTTTGGCTCACCAGTGCCCTGCTGCATCCCTCTGCTTGTGTCCAGGAAGCCCTGAAGCAGCCTGAACAGGCTCCATCCTGCTGCCACCTCCTTTGCTTTTGGTACATGACTGTAGTACATTGCTCCAGGGCTGCAATTTCATGCTTCCAGGCATAAAAACACAGGCAGGTGACCTGGGAGCCTTGCTAACACTGAACAGTTAGATAATCCCCATCATTCATGGCTCCACAGGGCAGGAATTGTGTCCTCTGCTTGGTTTGGAAGCTGTTTAGCAAATCGCAGTCTGGAAGAAATAATAACAGCAGCAGGAGACATGCTAAAGCTGCATGTGCTTTACACAGCCAAATGAAAGCATTCGTCTCCATTGCTGCTGTATAGCCTACCGGGAGCAATGTACCCATTCTTATTCACATCTGCAGAGCTGTAAATATCTTGTGTTTCTTCACCAGGTAGGGCAGAGGCTCCCGGCAACCAAAAAGCATCAGTAGCAACAGCAAAGACAGATTGCACCCCACACGAGGTGTGGCTTTAAAGTCTCAAATGTCTGAAACACCTGCTCTTTACAACATCATGGCCCTGGTACTTGTGCAAGTCAGCCTCAGAGGGGCAGAGCACAAGCCTTGTCAGGCCTCAGAGGGTTGGTCTCAGGGTCCAAGAGAAATGCCCCACCAATCCATCATCATTGAGCAATCACCCAGGCACTCTATTATCATTACTCCAGGCAGGATGCCATACCAGTTAACCCAATAGTCTTTGCCAATCTGACCACTCCGTGCTTGTTTTGAAATGCAGACAGGTTTAAAACAAATGCCTTAATTGCTAATAGTAACAACAATAACAGTAATAATTAAAGGAAGTTCTCCCAGCGTGGTCATCTATCACATGTGCCTCTCGCTGCGGTTGTGTATACGCTGCAGAAACTTTGGTTTATATAACTCAGCAGAAGCTGCTGGATGTGCAGGGGCTAAGCAGAGACTTTTTTCTCATTCTCCCCTTCCTGTAGATGAAAATATAAGCTATCTAAATCAGGAGAGAGAAAAATCACCTTATCCTTGGCAGTGCTGTAACAGCACAACCAGGGCTCTCCCACTTAGTTGCGGGCCAGAGACACAGTGAGGGCTGCCTTGAGTCCAGGAAGGTTTCGAATTTAGCAGACACAGAGCAGGGAGGTACCTCTTCCCAAACCAAACCCCTGCATCTAGCAACTTTTCACCCTTTCTTACTTGCAGGAATCTTGACTCTGAAGAAATGTGAAAATGAAAGGAGATTAAGAGAAAGTCCCTTTTTGCTTCAGCTGAGCCTGCAGCTTTATGTCACAGCTGGCAGAAGCTTGGCAGTGCTTTGCACCCAGGTAGATGTGTTTATCTAACGTCGCAATCCTTTCTCAGTGGTGCAAAGCTTTGGCAGGAGACAGCGATGGTTTGTGCAAGTTTTGCGAGAGACTTGATAACAGAGTCTGCAACGGACCCTGGGAACCAGAGGCTTCCTCATCCAGGTCTGAGTACTCAAGGAGGAGACCCCCCAGCCCCTCTTTACTCTCTGCTCCCCACTGGGCAGAAAGCAGGAGCCGCTGTCTCTGTTTCAGGAAGGGAGAAGCTTCGTCTCGGTTCATGGTGACAGATGGGATATTAGTGCCTTCGTTAAAACTCTGTAAGCACCTAAGAAGGCAGAAGGTTTGCCTCTGACCCCGACTGTTGGAAAGAATGTAAGAAGGAAGACAAGAAGGAAATAATCCTGCCCCATCTTCTGGTGGTCAGTGACTTAATAATTCCTTAGCTGGAGGTCCTGGATCATCATGTTTAACCAGTCACAGCAGACGAATCCTGCATATCTCAAGCTTTTAAAGGTTTTTTTCTGAGGTCATATCCTATGGCAATGAGGTCCAGTTTAATTAGGTGCTGGATGAAGTAGTACCTCCTTTTGCCTATCTGGTCTCCGATGGCTGCACTGGGTGCCCTCCAGCTGGGCCACTTCTGGAGTGGGAAATCACGTGTAGTTGTTCCCTGTTCCCATCCTCCAGGCCTCTTTGCTGCATCTCCCTGCAACCTCCCTGTCTCATGCTGGTCATTCCCAGTGCGCATCCCTGTGCCTTGTCTAGTTTCCCGTCTCTACTGAAAGCAGCACATCCCATCCCAGATGCTTTGAAACCTCTATCTGCCTACAAAGATAAAGGGAGACTAATATTTAACACAGTCTCTCTTTGTGCATTTTTTTGAACACAAATTTGGTGTGAGTGCCTCATGGGCAGACAAGAGGGGTTGTTATAACAAGGACATGGTGACGCTTAGAAGCACCACTAAAAAAAACCTCTTGGAAGAGTTTGTCACCTGAAACAGCAAAGCACAGAAATGGCCCCAGCAGCCACAGAGCAGATCCAGCAGGAGTGCGTGCAGAGGCCGTGTCCCACTCTCTTCATTCTTGGTTTGGTGCCTGGGCTCTGAGACCATGAGGAAAACCCTCTCCATCCTCCTGCAACCACCACCTGGCACAAACCTCTTGTTTCCAGAAGCAGATGAGATCCTCTCATAGCAGAGAGCATCCCTTGTGATTCAAACTCAACCCCAACAGATAACAAGCAATACTTGTGTCCTCCTGCAAGCTATTTAACAGCCTCTGTCTGTGTGCCCGTGCCTAGGCAGTGGTCTGAGTGCAGCTCCCTGCACAATAAAACACATTCACGTCAAGACCACGCCACTTTCCTGCAGATCCCGTTCTTGGTGGCAGAGCTGGATGCATCCCTGAAGATGGCTCCCTCTCTGTGCACGCTCCATAGGAAGCTCCTGATGCTATTTGCTGGGTTGTGCCAGCTCTGATCTGTTGGCAAGTGTGTGCTCTTCTCTCAGCGGCTGCCCCAGGGACCCTGCTGGCAGTCACCGACACTGGCAACTGATGGGCCGAACTCTGGGGAGAAGCTGGTTGGGAATGTGCCTTCCATTGAACATCCATTCCTTCCCACAACGGCCCTCACCAGCATAGACATTTCCTTTATTCATTTAATAACTCTCCAGTTCTTGACTATGTTATTCACTTTTTTAATTTCCAGCTTTCCCTGGGAACACAGAGGGACTAAAAACCATCTCTAAGTAATAAAACCAACTAGTCCTGAGAGTTTAAGAGTCTGCAGGCAACTCAGAGGTAAATCTGAAGGGCCCAAAATAACCCCAGGTTGGTGCAATTCACTTGACTTCCTGCTTGCATCAGGGCTGAGCGCAGCTCCGAAATAGCTGTGAGGTATAAAATTGGCCCTGCCTGCCTCCAGCCTGATCTGGCTGCCTCGTCCCATCTCCGAAGGCGCACAGGGCGTGCAAGGGGCCAACGCCGTGCCGTCGTGTGGCCGCAGCCGGGGTGTGTGAGGCTGGAGCGTGTGCTGCCCAGCGTGGAGCAAAGGAAGGAGCCCACAGTGCTCTCCCGTGCTTCGGTGCCAGTGCGGAGCTGTTTCCCAAGCTCAGCTGCACCCTGAGCAGCACCCACCCGTGAGGGTTTCTGCCCACACCCTTTGCAGGGAGGGCGAGAGGGTTGCACAACGGCCGGTGACAGAGAAGGCTGCTCTGGGAACCCAGCCTCCAGGCTAGGTCCTTGCCTATCTCCCCAGCGCAGCCCTGTTGAGAGTGGGAAACTGGGATGGGAACTGGGAGTCGAAGCCCTCCCACCCACAGCATGCCTCTCCCCGGTGCACCCGTGGGACTATTTGCCAAAGAGCAGAGTTTCCCAAATCCTATTTGCATGTCCTGAAATCTCACCGCAGCCTGTGAATGGAGCACAGTGGCCCCCCCCTATGCTCTGGCATGGCAGAGGTGATGAGGATGAACTCTTTCTCTTCTGGAGATGCTCTTATTGTGACGTTACTCCTGCAAGGAAGCAGAATATTAGCACAGACTTTGCAAATCAGGGGCAAGTGCAGCTCTGACTGAGCGGTGGTGCCATAACAAACTGAGAAATCCTGATTTTTCCTACCTTTTCACAGAAATCCTCCAGACAAGACAAATAGGTGGAGGTGCAGACTTTTTAAGCCTGGAAGCAGGAAGTTTTGCAGCACTGGAGCTGGGGGGTGGCAAGGTGTGTAAGCCTGGGCCAGAGGAGAGAAAGACCTCAGGGTTTACCCGTCGATGCCCACGCTGCACAGAAATGTCATGAGCTGGCTGAGACCTGAGGCAGTTGAAGTGTAATGCAGGTGGCAAGAAAATGATGCAGGGACAGGGATGCTGTGGGTCTTGGTGGTATTCTGAAGGAGGTGGCGGGTTTTTGTTCCAACCATGTATTTCTGAGATATGAAGCAAAGAGCAGTAGCACTAGAGAATCCTACACACAGACTTCATGCCTATTTTCTTGCATGTATCCTCCTTCAGGACTAAAGTGTCCGCTGCAGCTCTTGTGGGGGGATGAGGGGTGTTTCATGGGGGGGGGGTGTGTCCCTGGAATCCCAGCAGACACAGCATTACTTAACCCTAACATCAGGGGGGCATCTTGGGGCCTGAGGCACCTGAAGTCCATTTCCCAACTGTGTCACATGCCTTTTGTAAGCATTTTGGGACAGGTTTTCTCTGTGGTCTCTCTGGGTGTTGGCTCCTTTACAGGGGATCCAAAATCCTGTGGTAGTGCAAAGCAGTAATAGCTGTGATGATAGTTCCTGGCATTGTTATTGCTTAGTCCAGCTGAGCTGGGAGACATTGCGGAATTGGTAAAACCAGTAATTATCCACCACCCTTCTTCTTTTTTTACCAAGTATTGTGAACAGCCTGGGGTGGGCTGGGGCAGCTTGGAGGTGGTAAGTCCTTGTGCGGGATGACATGGGGACGGTGCCCGCCTGGCTGAAGGCAGCCCCCGTCTCCCCACATCCCACCCCAGGTACATCCCCGCTGCCTCTCTCTCTTTTCCCTGGGGCTATAGCCGGACCTATTCTCAGCCTGTGTTTCCAAGACACCGATTGCGATGGAAATGATGCTGAGTGTATTTGCTGGGAGAAGCTGGTCCGAAGGGCACTGTCTCTCTACAGGGTGCTGGTGGATAAATACCTTCCCCGCTACACAGCTCAGCTTCCCTATCGGAAAGTTCAGATAAGGATCTGCAAGGTGCCTCCAGATCTGCTTTGAGATAGGAGCTGGGTGTTGTTATATGGTTACGCTGCATAAAGATGCCAGTATCCACAGCTAATTACTGTAGGGCAAAGCTAATGACTGCAGAGCAGAGAGAACAAACCATCCCAGGGTTGAGGAACCCCTGGTCCGGGATAATAAGTCTCATATTCAGAGAGTCCGAAGGAACCTGCCTGCTGTCTGGGTCTTTCAAACCAGGTACAGACTGTTGTGAGGGACAGGACATGACTGGGAAGTTCCAGGGAGAATGGTTGGATTTTCTTTTTCATTCACTGGCTGGCTGATAAAATATTAAGGTGCAAACTACACAGCTTGCAAGGCCTTGCCGTGCAGAAAGCTCAAGGGAGACTGGCTGACAGCCCTGCCGCACCGTTAAGAGAATCACTAATAAAGGAGAAACACTGCAAATATGAGAGAATCATGACTTTACCTTACGCTGGGGAAACACTGTGTGCAAACTGGAGGGCCAGCCCCATGCCTCTCTCTCTGCTTGAGTACTAATCCTGCACGCTCTCGGAAAGACAGTGTTCAGGGCAAACCCAGGCACATCTCTTTCTGGAAGTGCCTCCTTCTCCCTGCTGCCTTTTGGGAGCCTCCAGACAACAAGTCCCATTTCAGGCGCTTCTGCCAAGTGCCTGGAGGGAGGCTGGTGGCATCCAAACTCTTTGGGCACCTCCGCCTTGCCCCAAAATATGGAAGCTGCCTGGCCATCATGTGTCCCATGGACAAGGGTTGCAGAGCCCAGGCGGGAGACAGCAGCACTGGCTCTACCCCAGATGAGGACCACTTTTTCCAGCTGCACCTCGGATACTCCAGCCACGCTCAGGTTCTCCTTCTGCAGAGGTATTTGCTCCTGCTCCCACTCCCCGCTTTCTCGGGTTCCCCCCAGGACCCTTCAAGGCTGGATTCCAGCCCCCAGGGGACCTGGCCGGACTACCGGGGCCCCTCTCCCCGTATCACCGGGGGGATGCTTCCCTCTGCCGGCACCGGAGCAGCTCTGCAGCGGGGAGAACCGGCGGGGCACGGCCCGGCCGGGAAGCAGAGGGAGAGGAGGTCCCCGGGGAGCCAGCACATCAGGCCCTGCAAGTTTTAGATCCCCCGATTTCCACCAGTGAAACAAACAAAGAAAAATCATGGGAACTTCCTCTGAAGGCTACCGAAGACTGTGGTAACCTTAATTTGCCTCCTCCTTGGGAGGTTGTTGGGTTGCACGTGGACACTGGTTTTTTTGCTCTCCCGGCCGATGCCTTATTGGCTTGTAAATCAAATTTAATTAATTGCCTGATCACGTCTTCCAGCTACGGGAGATCACGGGACATCCCCAAACCACCCTGAAGGTCTCTGGAGCAAATTGCCTTGGTGGAACAGCTCAGCCATGAAGGGACCAGTAGATGATGAGCTCCTGGCTCCCACAGGAGAAGCTGTTGCAGCAGGTTTGATGTCCCCATCCTTCTCCTGCAGCCAGATGCCAGTATGTCCCAGCAGGATCCCAGCAGGTTCTACAGCCACCAGGAGATCTGAGGGAATCTTGTCCCTGTTTTGAGGATAGGAAAGTACAGGGTGGTGAGAAGGTCCTTGCGGTGCAGACATCAGTAACGGGCCCTTTATACAGGATTCACTCTCAGGAGGCTCTGGGCTAGGAACGAAGTAGTTAAAGCAGCGCAAAATGCAAACAGATAATATTGTGTTGTATAATAGACAGATAATACGTTATTCTGAGCATCTGTGCTCCAGCTTGCGTGAAAAGCTCCAGACCTGAATTTCAATCCATGTCAGCATTTACAGTCCAGCCTTCCAGTTGCTGTCACTTGCACAGTAAATTACCAGCTTCACGTTAATCTGCCCAAACACAGAAGATCTAGATCTGTTTAAATGCATCTACCAGACATCAAATACCAGACGCAGCTTTAAAATCAATTCGGTTAAATCAGAGCAGGGTTTTGTATCTTAAGACAAACATAAAGCTCAGCTCCCGAGGGAGTGCAGCCCACGGGAGGGGAGATAAAGCCACCCTGGGACGGGCGGGGGGGGCGGGGGTAGGGGGGAGCATTGTTTTCTACAAAGAACAGGAAACGAGCCTCAAAGAGTACATGAAAGAGACCTTAAAACAAATGCAGATCAGCAAGGGGGGACCTCTCCGCTCATCTCCCAGCTGCTCTGCCCGGGGGCAGCCTGCTGAAGCTGCTGCTGTAGCCGGCGAGGGGTGGGTGGGTGGGTGGGTGGGGGGTGTCTCCTAGCAGGGGACACCCGGGGACCCCTCGGGTGCTGGGACCTGCTTTTCCCTCCTGAGTAGGTCTCGGTGAAGCCCAAAAAGGGCCAGACGAGCCTGGGTTTATCCTGCAAAGGAAGGACCCGCTTACGGTTGGACTCGATGATCTTAAAGGTCTTTCCTAACCTAAATGATTCTATAATTCTATGACCCGCCTTGCTGCTTCACCCGTGGGGATGTGATTAACCCAGAAAGGGCAGTAAGAGGATGCTCTGGGTCTTGAAGCCAGGCCCGTCCCAGCCGTGGGCTGCTCTCCCTGCTCCCTCAGTGCCCCCACCCCACATTTTGTCCTCCGCAGCGTCTGCCCACCTCCACGCAGCCTCAGCGCCGGGAGTTTCAGACCCTTAGGGGCACACGGAGGAGAGGGGTGACTGGTACGGTGCCCCGCGGACTGCTTGGTCCATGGCGGAGCACCAGGAGCTCTCTGGCGTGCAGCTGGGCTGGAGAAACTGAGCCAAGGTCAGCGAGGGAGCCGGGGAGATCACAGAGATGCAAAAAACACACCAACGTTAAAGGTGGTTTTTCTTCATGGAGATGTCCCTTATCTGCTCTTAAAAAACACCCTGGTTTGGCCCCTTTGGAGCTTAAAGCGCTCTGCTGAATGTCGCCATTTCATTTTGCTACTCCTAATAAAATAAGGTTCATGTTAGAGCCAACTGGCAAAAATTAACTGCAATGTACCAGAAAGCCATTTCCTCCCATACAAGGCAAGCCGGTGGCCTGCTGCCAAAGGGGACAATGAGGGACTATGAGGCTGGTCCTGCGCGCCCTCGTGTTCCTGTTTACTTGGAGGCTTGGTCGTTGATCAGAGAGATTTCTCTGGGTATTTTTTAAGGTAATTTTTAATGAAGTCATTGCCAGCAGTGCCCACATCCTGCAGGAATCCTCCTCCTCCTCCTCCTGCACGGGGTTCCTGGGAACGGTGGCACCATGTCGCGGTGGGGGACCTTCCCGAGCCCCGTGCAGCAAGTCTCACCAGCTCCATTGCACCCTTTAAGCTTGACCGGGCCCAAAAGCACCGGCTGGGCCAGGCGATCCCGCAGCCATGAACCTCCCGGGCTGCCGGTGCCCTGCTGAGCCTTGCCTCGCCTGTCCCATAATGGCAGGATTCCCGGCTCACCGTGTTTGCAGCCGGAGCACAGCCAGGGTGAGCCACCGGCCTCTGCGCGCTGCCCGTCAGATGAGAGAAAGGAAAACCATCATCGTAACCCTCGCAGTAACGAGGGAGTTCCCGCTGTTATCTCGTGGTTCCTTTAGCAGAAAGCCCGACCAACACCCCGGCTTTATCAGCCTCCCCAGCTGCAGCACCGCTGGCAGGCGTAGCCTCAGCAGCGGCTGAAAGAGGAGGCTTGGCATGGGGACGGGAACGTGGTGCTGGGGACGGGAACGTGGTGCTGGGGATGGGAACGTGGTGCTGGGGATGGGAACGTGGTGCTGGGGACGGGAACGTGGTTCTGAGGATGGGAATGTGGTGCTGGGGATGGGGACGTGGTACCTGGGGATGGGAACGTGGTGCTGGGGATGGGAATGTGGTGCTGAGGATGGGAACATGGTGCCTGGGGATGGGAATGTGGTGCCTGGGAAAGGGAGTGTGGTGCTGAGAATGGGAATGTGATGCTGGAGATGGGAAAGTGGTTCTGAGGGTGGGACCGTGGTGCCTGGAGACGGGACCGTGGTGCTGGGAACAGGAACGTGGTGCTGGAGATGGGAATGTGGTGCTGGGGATGGGAACATGGCGCCTGGGGATGGGAACGTGGTGCTGGGGATGGGAACACGGTGCTGGGAATGTGAGCATGGTGCCTGGGGATGGGAACGTGGTGCTGGGAATGGGAATGTGGTGCTGGGGATGGGAATGTGGTGCCTGGGAATGGGAATGTGGTGCCTGGGAAAGGGAGTGGGGTGCTGAGAATGGGAATGTGGTGCTGGAGATGGGAAAGTGGTTCTGAGGGTGGGACCGTGGTGCCTGGGGATGGGACCGTGGTGCTGGAGATGGGAACGTGGTGCTGGAGATGGGAATGTGGTGCCTGGGGATGGGAACATGGAGCCTGGGGATGGGAATGAGGTGCTGGGGATGGGAATGCAGTGCCTGGGGATGGAAATGTGGTGCTGTGGATGGGAATGTGGTGCTGGGGATGGGAACATGGCGCCTGGGGATGGGAACGTGGTGCTGGGGATGGGAACAGGGTGCTGGGAATGTGAGCGTGGTGCCTGGGGATGGGAATGTGGTGCTGGGAATGGGAATGTGGTGCTGGGGATGGGAATGTGGTGCCTGGGAATGGGAACGTGGTGCCTGGGAAAGGGAGTGTGGTGCCTGGGGATGGGAATGTGGTGCTGGAGATGGGAACGTGGCACCTGGGGATGGGAACATGGAGCCTGGGGATGGGAATGTGGTGCTGTGGATGGGAATGTGGTGCCTGGGGATGGGAACATGGCGCCTGGGGATGGGAATGTGGTGCTGGGGATGGGAACACGGTGCTGGGAATGTGAGCGTGGTGCCTGGGGATGGGAATGTGGTGCTGGGAATGGGAATGTGGTGCTGGGGATGGGAATGTGGTGCCTGGGAATGGGAACGTGGTGCCTGGGAAAGGGAGTATGGTGCTGAGAATGAGAATGTGGTGCTGGAGATGGGAAAGTGGTTCTGAGGGTGGGACCGTGGTGCCTGGGGATGGGACCGTGGTGCTGGGAATGGGAACGTGGTACTGGAGACGGGAACGTGGTGCCTGGGGATGGGAACATGGCGCCTGGAGATGGGAACGTGGTGCTGGGGATGGGAACATGGTGCTGGGAATGTGAGCGTGGTGCCTGGGGATGGGAATGTGGTGCTGTGGATGGGAATGTGGTGCCTGGGGATGGGAATGTGGTGCCTGGGGATGGGAATGTGGTGCTGGGGATGGGAACGTGGCACCTGGGGACGGGAACGTGGTGCCCGGGGATGGGAATGTGGTGCCCGGGGATGGGAAGGTGTTGCCTGGGGATGGGAACGTGGTGCTGGGGACGGGAATGTGGTGCTGTGGATAGGAATGTGGTGCTGGGGATGGGAACGTGGCGCCTGGGGATGGGAATGTGGTGCTGCGGATGGGAACACGGTGCTGGGAATGGGAACGTGGTGCCTGGGAAAGGGAGTGTGGTACTGAGAACGGGAACGCGGTGCTGGAGATGGGAACATAGCACCTGGGGATGGGAACACGGTGCC
Organism: Buteo buteo; assembly: GCF_964188355.1. Classification (NCBI taxonomy): domain Eukaryota; kingdom Metazoa; phylum Chordata; class Aves; order Accipitriformes; family Accipitridae; genus Buteo; species Buteo buteo. Next base: position 4,366,311 of record NC_134180.1, read on the forward strand.
GGGGTCATGACTGTGGTGCTGGGGGCGGGAATGTGGTGCCGAGGATGGCGATGTGGTGCCTGGAGATGGGAATGTGGTGCCGGGGACGGGCACGCGGTGCTGAGGATGGTCACATGGTGCCGGCGATGGGCACATGGCACCCGGCCACGTGAACGTGGCGCCGGGGGCCGGGACGGTGGCACCGGGGCCGGGGGTCTCCGTAGGCGGGACACCCCCCCCCACCCCCCCAATCCCGCTCTCTGCGCGCGGCCTGGCCCTCCTCAGGGCGGCGGGTCGGCTCGGGGCCGGCAGGGGGCGCTGCCGTGCGGGGGGTGGGGGGGTGTGCGCGCGTGTGTGGCGCGGCGCTGCGCGCGGCCGGCAGGGGTCGCGGCGCGCGCCGCCTTTGTTGCCCGTTGGCGCCTTCCTCTGCCGAGGCGGCGGCGGCGGCGGCGGCGGCGGCGGGCGGGCGGCGGCGCGCGCGGGCTCGGGCTCGGGCGGGCGGCGGGAGCGGGGCGGGGCGGCGGTGTGAGGGGCGCGCGGCGCGGCGGAGCTCGTGGGCGTGCGCGGCGGAGCTCGGCTCTCCTCGGCTCGGGGCGATGGAGATGAAGAAGCGGTTGACGTTGGAGCTGCGCAACAAGAAACCGGGCGAGGTACCGTCACTTAGAGCGCGGGACCGGCGAAGGGGGGGGGCGGGAGGGAGAACCGGGCGGGCGGGCACGTGTTGCGGGGAGGGAAGGCGGCCCGCGGGGGTCCCCGCACGGCGGGGTGGGTCGTGGGGCGGTTGGGGGTGCGTAGCGCGGTGGTGGGGAGCCCTCCCCGCCACCCCCCCCCCCACCTCCCCCCGCCATGGCGGCGCGCACGTGCGCGGCGGGGCCCGGCCCGGGGCGGCGGCGGCGGCAGCAGCAGCGACCGGTCCCGTCCCGTCCCTTCGCGGGGAATGTTGGCCGGCGGTGCGGGGTGGGGGACGACACACACGGCAGAGCCGGGCCGGTTCTGACCGGACCGTAGCTGCCGAGCAAGGCCGGTGGCGGCCCCGCGCAGCCATGGCGGTTCGGCCATATTAGCGGCCGCCCTGGCCTGCCCCGGCCCGCCCCGCCGGGGCCCGGGTTCCCCGCGGGGCCTAGTCGGGGGCCGTGGGCGACGGGTTAGGCCCGGGGCTCCTCACCGTACCCCCCCCCCCCACTCTGCTCCCCGGGGGTCCGCGCTGTCAGAACTCGGCGGTCGCCTCAGCGCCGGGCGGGCAGCGGGTGTCCCGGTGGGCAGCGACGGTACCGAGGCCCGAGCGGGGCCTGGCCCGGAGGCCCCGGGGTGTGTGTGTGTGTGTGGAGGGGAAAGCTGGGTGCCGGTTCGCGGACACGAAGAGCGGAGCTGAGGTACTCCGTGGCCTGGGCGAGGGGCTGAGGCGGCGGCCGAGCCGCCCTCCCCTCAACTTGCCGCCTCCCGGGGAGGACGTCCCGCCCGGCTCCGCTGCCCCTCAGCTGGCAGCCATGGGGCCGGGACCCCGCAACCTCTCGAAGCGTTTTCCTTCGTCCTTCAGGCCTTCGTTCCCGGAACCGGTTCCCGGCTTGGGAAAGGCGGTCGTTGCCTTATCGGGGTCAGGCCGGCGGCCCCGCTCGGTGCCTTGCAGGGAGATAGCTGGTGGTGGCTGTCACTCGGCTTGGAGGGACGACAGGTCGCCATGTCGTGGCAGCGTGCGGCCCGTGGGCAGCTTAAAATCGAGCGTGAGGCAGATGGGTTGTAAGTGGAGCTTTTGGTAGAGATTAAAACTGCTTTGTGGATGGCGAAGGGATTTGCAGGGCGAGAATGATTTGAGGGGTAGAAGTGTCCCTCCGAGGCTGCAAGCTGCGGGTCTCCTCTAGTTTGACACCAGGAATTTGAGCGACTGGCGTTCTGCAGAGGCGAGCGGGGTCAGAGCGTGCGTGCCCTGGGACCAAAGCCGGTGTGAGCCAGCCTTGCTGCTGGGAGAAGCCGTCCTGGCTGCTTCATCCTGCTGCAGTGCTTGCTCTGCGATCCAGGGCAGGGGCCCGGTTCGGGTTAAAGCTGGCCTCGGCCAGGTTAGTTCACAACCCGATAACGTTCAGGCTCGCCTCTGTGCCCGCACCAACGAAGCGACTGTGGCGGAAGGCTGGCTTTGGCCACCTTTACACCCACCGTGGTGACAGAGTCTCACTTCAGCTGGAGGCTTGTCTGAGGTGTTGGGAGCAAAACGAGCTCAGCTACAAAACTCCTGGCTGAGCCTCTTTGCTGCTCAACTCAGAGCCCTGACCAGCGATGCCACTTTTGGAGTTTTAAGCATTAATTCGCTTGGAGCTTATGCTGCGACGATGGCATGGCAGCCCCGAAACTGCTGCCAGTAAGGCTAAGTGATTTTAAAGTGACTCCCTAATAGTTGGCTGATCTGAGAGGAGAGGTAAAATGGGAGTGCTGCAAAGGAGGAATTCGGAGAGCATTGTGAGCCTTCTGGACAAGGCTGATTTTTGCATCTTGCTGTGAAGAATGTATGGGGTGAAGGCAAGTTTTGGAAGTGGCCTGTGAGAGCTGGGGCTTGAGCGCTCACCTGCACTTTGGGGGAGAGGGGGCTGCCAGGTATGTTTACCTTCCAGGTGTTTAGGGTTGGGAGCAGTTCTGTACTGGTGTTTCATGGTCCTAATGCCACAGGGGGGTTGATTTCTATGCTGAATTACCAGGTAGTGACGGCTTCTGCTTGTGTAGTCTGTGCTGGGCAAAATATTTGATGCCATCAGTGGTCCTGCACTACGAGCTTGAGGTTGAGCTCATCTGCTCAGAGACCTGCCTAGGCAGATGTGTCACCTCTGCGTGGAGACTGTCACAGGGACACGAATCTGCTGGAGGCAGGTTTTCCAGCACCCCAGTGGCTTGGGGGAGAGAGTTGAAGGGGACAAAGCCAGATGACCTTGTTTGACCTCGTTAGTGAAACCTGAAGCGTGACTCTTGAGAGCTTTTTGATGCCTTGTGCATGGAACGTTTTGATGCAACTTCGTGGTTCAGCCCCTTAATGCTTCTTAGTGGAGAAGGTGGGCCTTGGTTGGAGCCACAGGGTGTGGGGTGGCACAGGGGTTGCATGTTGCATGGCTCGTGCTTAAAGGGTGAAGTCCTAACCACTGTGAGGGATTCTCACCTTGTGCCCTCGCAAAAGTTATTTGGCTTTGAGATCTTGAGTGTCCCTTAATATGAGAAAGGAGGACCTTCAGACACACCTGCTGTTTTGAAGTGTCGGTCACTCCGCCTGATGTCAGCTTGGCAGACTCGAGGTGAGGCTTAGCCGGGTGGGATGAAAGCTGCTGGGTGTCTCTGTTGGCAGGTGAAGGAGCTGGTTCTTGATAACTGCCGTTCGGACGATGGGAAGATCGTTGGTCTCTCTTCAGATTTTGAGAACCTGGAGTTCCTCAGCATGATCAACATCAACTTGCTGTCCGTCTCCAATCTCCCCAAACTCAACAAACTCCGGAAGGTGAGTCAGACCTGTGGTCCCATCTCCAGCAGTCCTTGCTCTGAGCC